>NC_080589.1:69270274-69910550 GCF_029962835.1 Magnolia sinica | reverse complement strand
AGGAGAACAAAGTGTGTGGACTGAAGAAGAGTCTATATGGCCTGAAGCAGGCCCTGAGGCAGTGGTACAAGAAATTTGATAGTTTCATGTCGGCAAACGGTTATAGGAGATGTCATGTAGACCATTGTTGCTATTTGAAGAAGTTTGATACGTCATACATCATCCTTCTTTTATACGTTGATGATATGCTTGTGGCCGGTTTAAGCATAAAGGACATCTCAAATCTCAAAAGACAACTGTCTAGAGAATTTGCCATGAAGGATTTAGGAGCTGCAAAACAAATCCTAGGCATGAGGATAAAGCGTGACAGGGAAAACAAGAAACTGATTTTGTCATAGGCAGAGTACATAGTCAAGGTACTTGATTGATTCAATGTGGGAGGTGCTAAGCCAGTTAGCACTCCATTAGCTAACCACTTCAAGCTATATAAGGAGCAAGGTGCAAAGACGCAGAAGGAACGAGACTATATGGCTAAAGTCCCATACGCGTCAACTATTAGGAGTGTCATGTATGTTATGGTGAGCACGAGGCCAGATATTGCTCAAGCAGTGGGAGTTGTTAGCAGGTTCATGAATAACCCCAGGAAGGAACATTGGGAAGCTGTGAAGTGGATTCTTAGATACCTGGTAGGTACTAAGGATGTAGGGTCGTGCTATGGTGGATCAGAAATCAAGCTACAAGGCTATGTGGATTCAGATTTGGCAGGAGACATCGACAGCAGAAGAAGCACTACAGGTTATGTCTTCACTCTAGGTAGTGCTGCAGTCAGTTGGGTCTCTCAGTTACAGAAGATAGTATCTATCAGTACGACAGAAGCAGAATATGTTACGGCTACAGAAGCGTACAAGGAGATGGTGTGGATGCAAGGTTTTATGGAAGAATTGGGTAAGAAGCAAGCAGATTGTAAGATGTACAATGACAGTCAGAGTGCAATACATTTGGCTAAGAATTCAGCATTTCATTTAAGGACCAAGTATATTGCCATCAGATATCACTTCATTCGTTCGTTACTGGAAGATGGATCGATTATTCTGGAGAAGATTCATACAAGTGAGAATCCTATGGATATGCTGACCAAGGCGGTCACACGGGAGAAGCTGAAGCTTTGTTCAGCTTTGATTGGTCTTCAGGCTTGAAGACAGGGAGATGATGTACTCCGGCTGAAGAAGACGAAGGTTTAAGGCGATGTGTCCCCAAGTGGGAGATTGTTAAGATGTGGAGCCACATATGGGACCGTCTTCGACCGGTCGTGAGGAATGCTCGACCGGTCGTAGGTCCGGCTCGACCAGTCGTGGACCGGCTCGACTCAAAGTCCAGCGAGCACTGTTTTTATCCCAAGGTGTTCGACCGATCATGACCCATTCACGACATGGCTAGACGGTCCCATATGTTGGACCGTCCAGGCCCTTAGGCCTAGTCCCTGGACATCCCAAAAAGGGCTACATGGGATAGGTTTTCAGCATGTATCAAGGTGGGGTCCATATACCAATGACCCACCCTTATCTTCTTCAAAACAAAACAACACATGGGTCCAAACAATTAGCAACATGGGCCTAAAAAAAAATCTGGACAGCAAGGTATATAGCTGCCTAGTGCAGTCCATAATTAACGTTCCAACAAAATAATCTTCATGCACATCAAGGTGTGGCCACTTAGATGGGCCACACACATCTGGGACATACTCCCGAATGATCCAAACCTTGCATGTGTGAATGGACAGCAAGGTGGATCTCCACATGTCCAGAAAATGGGACATATAGACGACCCAACAAGAATGGACAGTTGGATGTGCCTTGTACATCAGGTGGGCCCCCATGACCAACAATTATTTAGGGAGAAGGAATAAAAGAGATAGAGAAAATAAGAGGAGGAGATCAACCATTCAAGAGGGGTTTCGCCACTAAAAACCTCTTATGTACAAAGAAGATTCAACCATACAATTGCTCATCTATGGATCTATGCATGCATGGACCTCCACAGTAAAAATCTGAGGTGAGGATGCCATCCTCACCATAAAACAAAGGTCTAGATGACCTTAGGAGGGTTGAGATCATGAAACACATCATGATGGGGTCCATGGAGAATGGCCCCATCATGGATTAACACATGCATGATGGATGGCCAATAGGCACATCCAAAGGGTTAGATGGGATCCCCACCATGGGTTGGTGGGTCCCACTTATTCCCTACATGAAGAAACAAAAGAAATAAGAGAGGGAAGGGAGGTTAGCATTTGTGGAAAACACCCACTTTGAATCTTCAAGCTACCACCAACACTAAGTACTCCAAGCTCCAAGCTTAAAGGTTCAATGGTCAAGATGAGTTTGTGGTGGCTAGATGGAGGAAGAAAGGAAGGGAAAGTTGCTGGAAATTGGGAGAGGGAGGGCTGAAAATTCCACCATGAAAGAGAAAAATGAGAGAATGAAGGAGGAGAGAGAGGAAGGGAAGGTTGTAGGAGAGTCATCATTGCTCTCTCTCCTTGGTTAGAGAAAGAAATCATGACCTATAGTGATACAAACAATGCTTGCTAGGGCAGATTAGGTGTGGGTAGTGTTTAAGATGGGTAGTATTTATTCCATGGGAATTGTAGTGTGTGTGGGTGGTGTGCATAGGAACTTGTGCCTGAGAGTGGTCCATATGCATTTGTACAAAAAGTGGGCCATTGATGAAATGCTCACAACTTTTAATCTATAAGTCAGATGAATGCACAAGACACGTCGTTGGAACCGCAACGACGATACGAATGAGATAGCATAGGTCTCGGGCCGATCCGAGTCAGGTCAACGTGACTAGACTCAAGGATGACCGCAAACGCTACCCAAAGGTCGCGGGTTGCCGAAATTTGACCGGTAGGACCGCGGGACTAAAATGAACGAAATGCATACTCACACACATATATGTACACATGCGTACTCGGGTCGGGTCTCACACACTTAACCCGTGTATGCAGTAACTCCACCACCACCACCACTAGAAACAACATTTGAAATAGCAGAACCTCCAAAGTTAGGGACTTCTCTATCTGAAAGGAAGCCAGGAGTAGCCGTTCGATCGAAAGAAGAGAGATCAATGGCGGAGGATTTCTCTGATCGGAGAAAAGAGGGATTTGGCAGTGCAGCTTGTATTCCATAAATCTTTGATCGGAGAAAAGAGGGTCGGGTGCGAGAGAGAGAGAGAGAGGGTTTGGGAGAGGGGTGGGCGCGTGAGAGAGGATTGAGGGATTTGGGTTTTGGGTGGGGCTTAGTTTATAGGAAACGGATTGGCTACTCCCCCTGCCATCGGCCATTGGTTGGTGGTCGGTGCTCTATGGGCCCCACTATAATGTATGTGTTTCATCCATTCCGTCCATCTATTTTTATAGATCATTTTATAGTATGAAAGAAAAAATGAGTTATATCTCAATCTCAAGTGGACCACATTACAGGAAACAGTGTTTAATGAACGTTGACCATTAAAAACACTTTGGGGGCCATAAAAGTTTTGGATCAAGCTGATATTTATTTTTTCCCTTCATTTGGGTATTTATGACCTAATCAACAGATTGGATGTCAAATAAACAGTATATTAGGCCTTAGGAGGATTTTAATAGTGGATATTCAATCATTATATTTTTTCGTGTGGTGTGGTCCACCTAAGATTTATATCCCTATAATTATTTTTTTTTGTAAATTACTAAAAAGATCTGTAAAAATGGATGAGCGGAATGGATGAAACACATACATCATTGAACTACCATTGGCTGGTGTCGAGGGAGTAGCCAATCTGTCGCCTCAAAGGACCAGCTGGCATCCCCGTGACTAAGGTTGTACATGAGCAGAGTTAGCTCGATTAGCTCGCTCGACTCGACTCAAACCCTAGCTTGATTCGACTCAGTTCGAAACTGAGTTCAAGTCGAGTTGAGCAGAATTTTTTAGCTTAAAAAAATTTCAAACCGAGTTCGAGCTTGCCCGAGCTCAACTCGACTCGACTCGAACCCTAGCTCGAATCGAACCAATTCGGTGACTCAGTTACTTTGATATTGATGTTGCTCACCAAGTGTTTGATGAAATGACACAACGAAGTGTCGGCTGGTAGCAAGGAAGGTATGTATATGAAAAAATACCATTTTTTTTCTTGGTTTTTATGTTGCTTACAAGATGTTTTAAATCACATACTACCATAACTTTCTATGATCACATTCTAATGTATCATATGGACATTATTGTGGAACTATATAGGCCCTACCTAAATGACTATAGCTGTGACCACTGTTTCCTGTGGTGTGGTCTACCAAAGTCTCCTATCTGCCTCCTTTTTGGTATCATAACCTTAAATGATCTGTCAAAATAGATGGAAAGAGTGGAGGTGTAGGATTTGCATGCGGTTTGGCAAGTGATCCGAACACCAGTAGTCCACGAGTCAAAGCTCTATAGGCTACGATGATGTATATGTTTTATCCACATCGTCCATCCATTTTTCTATATAAAGTTAGGTCATGAGCTCAGAAATGAGTTAGATTAAAATCTCAAGTGGACCACACTGCAGGAAAATAATGACGATTGAATGTCAACATTTAAAAACTTTCCATGGCCTACTGTAATGTTTATTTCTCATCCAACCTGTTGATAACATCACATGCATGGATGAAAGGAAAACACATATATCAGCATGATCCATAATTTTTGTGGCCCCAAAAAGTTTCCATAATTTTCCAGAGATTTGGATCTACCCTATTTTTGGCCTCATTGGCTAAAATAAGTTGGCAAAATGGATGGACAGGGTAAATAAGACACACGCATCATGGTAGGGCCCACATAGCTTTGACACCAGCTAGCTGTCTAGCCTTGGGTGCACTAGTCAAACCGCCTATTGATTTTCGACAAACATCAGGTACGCCCCAGTCAAGGATTGCGTACTGAGTAACCCATTTAGATTACCATACCGATTGAACCCTATTGAGCCCACTTTAAATGTGTGTCTTATCCACACTGTCCATCTAGTACTTCAACTCATTTTAGTGGTTAATATCATATGTAGTATGATCGGGGGGAGTAACTAGTCAAATTAAGGGTAATGATCAGTAAAATAGAGTGAATGGACCAGACATGTAAATTTGGACAAATATTCTTGTCAAAATTGTGACCCAACTTATTGACCTCGTGAGAACCTAAGAATTGATGTTAGTTAGTTTTGTGGGCCCGATTATGATGTGTGTCGAACATTAACACCGTGGATTTGATGTGTCCCCTTTAGGTTGTGAGATATCTCAAAAATCATCGGTAAACGAAACTCAAGTAGGCCATGCCATCTAAAACTATGTGAAGACAAAGTAGGGACTGAACATCCACCATTAAAAATAGCATTCATAGAAGTTTTGGATCAAGCTAATGTTTGTGTTTTCTCTTCATTTATATCTTTTTGATATTATGAACATGTTGGATGTCAAATAAACATTATTGTGGGCCCAATGAAGGTATCAATGGTGGAAATCATTATTCCACACTGTTTCGCATGGCATGGTACACTTGAGTTTTGAATTTACCGAAAATTTGGGATCAACCCACACCGTTCATCCATTTTTCAAGATAATTTTAGAGAATTATCCAAAAAATGAATCATATCCAAAGATTAAATGGACCACACTACAATAAGGGGAACGGATTGGCTACTCCTCCTGACCCATCTAATGGCTGGTGGTTGGTGCTTTGTGAGCCCTACCATGATGTATGTGTTTAATCCATGTCGTCTATCTATTCTTAAAGATCATCTTACGGTATGAGACCAAAAATGAGATATATCCAAATCTTAAGTAGGCCACATTCCAGGAAATAGTGTTGAATGAGCGTCAACCATTAAAAAACATTTTGGGGCCATAAAAGAAATTGGGCCCACTGTAATTTTCATTTGCCATACAACCTGTTGATAGGGTCACACGGTCAGGGAGCCCACCGGGATATTTTTTGTCCGGGAGTCTATCTAATCTATATATATATATATATATATATATATATATATATATATATATATATATATATATATAGGTTCCATACGGTCGAGCTCATGGGAACTTATCATACGGTTGAGCGGTGTGGGCCTCACTATGATGGGTGTCAAACATCTACCCAATCAGTCAGATGCACCATTCCATGGTGGGCCTGGGGCTTAAAAATCACAAGTCAATCCATGACTTTTTTGGGCCACACCACATATAAAAGTTGAGAGGGGTTACCCTCCATTAAAATAATCATAATCAGTTTTTGGGACCACCGAGATGTGGTTCATAAATCCAGACCATCTATTATGTGTGTCCCACTTGAATAAGGAGTTAGACCAAGTTTCATAAGCATCGAAATTTCAGGTGGGCCCCACCAAGTGATTTTATATGTTTTAGGCATTTTTTAACATGATTTTAGATGTTATGGCCCACCTAAGTTCCGTATACGGCTTATTTTTGGGGTACCCCATAATGTAAAGGGGGCCCATCAAATGCACGGTGTTGATGGTTGACACGCATCACAGTGGGGCCATAGAGCCCTACCAGATCCGATGATCAAGTAGCTTTTTTTATTTTAGTAAATGTGTGTGAGTTTTGCATTTACTCTAAATTTGTGGTGACTCGTTTATAGAAATAGTGGTAATGATATAGGGTTATCCAGACCAACAAAATAATGGTTCTAGTTGTAGATGGATAATATGTATATATTTTCTTATATAAAACTATCTTAACCATCCAGTAAATGGTCCCTTACATGTACGGTTGTTAATATGGTGTATGCTATAAATGATAGTAAACGCACAATATTCGATTTGAAGGTATTTTCTTTCTTTGTTTTTTTTTTTTTCACCAAAAACGCCCTAACCCTCGTTCTCTCTCTCTCTCACTCTCGCTGTTTTTGCCGCCCGACCTCTCAATTTCCCGCATTCACGGCGCAGACGGTCCCTCTCAATCTCTCTCAATTAGACATTTCTCCCCCTCCAAAAACCCTCTCTACTGCATTGAGCCCGTCTAGCTCGATCGCGGAGACGGTGGCAACCACCCGCCGTTGATGTTCGACGGTTCCGTTAGGAGTAACGGTTTCCGTCAAGTCCCGTCGGCTGTTGACACGGAGCCTACGGCGAATCGCGAGACGGAAGAGGCGGCGTTCGCAGTGGCAGCGACAGAGGGGAGGGATTCGAAGGGGTGTTGCAGCAATAATGGCGTCATTGCCGGGATTCTTTACAAGTGGGTGAATTACGGGAAGGGGTGGCGGTCGCGGTGGTTCGTGCTGCAGGATGGGGTGCTCTCGTACTACAAGATCCATGGGCCTGACAAGATCTCGGTGGGGGCCGCGAGCGAGAAGGGCGTCCGGGTGTTCCATGGGCCTGACATGAGGAAGCATGCTATGCGTGCGTCCACCAAGCGGTGGAAACCTTTCGGCGAGATCCATCTTAAGGTTCAATTTTTGGATTATTTTTTTTCTTCATTTCTTTTGGTTTTATTTTTATTTTCTGTTGATTTGAATGCTTGATGTGAAGGAAATGTGAGGAATTTAATTTAATGGAAGGAAAGAGGGTGCTGGTTGGTTTTTGCTCTGTATTGTTTCTAAGAAATGGGAATTGATATTCACATCCACCATTTTTTGGTGTATGCACCTTTTTTTCCGGACCTATTTTGGCAATAAATGGTACAATGCACATGCGCTAACTAGCTACTTCAACTCAATTAGGGCAATAGCAGAGAATTTTACGATTCTCTAGCTGAAAGTTCGTACAATACTGTTCACGTTTTCGGTCTGCTCAAGTGGGGCACATTCTTTAGTGATACAGAACTGTAAATATTACACGAACAAGTATGGTGGTCCATGCACAAAAATCTTCCAGATGGAAAAAATCCTAAACATTTAAACAGGTGGCTAGAATAAAAAACATTTTTTTTTTTAAAACAAAAACACCTTGATGGAACGAACTATATAATGGTTCTGATTCAAACACCAAAGGAATAAATACTTATAGCTAGGGTCTTCCAATCTGGCAGATTTTTGGTGCATGGGCCATCCACAGTGAGTTCCCCCCTATCAATGTTTAGGATCAGTGAATATGAGCCACAAGTGTGTCCAGAAGTTCAGTATGCTCATTTTGTCTAAAACCCTGTCAATAGGATTGATTGTCATCAATTCTCCACACAGGACATCCATTATCATTCTCAACCTTGATCCTCTCTAATAATCAGCTAAAACTGGATCATTCCTATAAGCCACACCTTGAAGGAGTTACCTAAAATTCCTTAACAAACCCCAATTATCATCCCCTAATATTCTTTTAGAGGTCACCATCATCCCTTAATCCTACATAAATACCAGAAACCATGTATTTAACTAGGGAGAATCCTCAAACAAGACATTGCAATACAATGAATTTTCACCAATATCTCACCTGAAAAAAGATGTGGTTTATTGATATCTCATCTTCGTATACTTATTTTCCAAAGATGCAACATGAGAAGTCAAGTTGCTTGATAATACATGAGCAAAATAAACAACCCATTGCCACATGCTGATTATGATCTTTTTGCCTTAATCAACATGGGATCAGCATCATATCCCTGCATAGACCTCCTAAAGAACCAACTTCTACATGGGAATCACAAGCACCAGTGCACCACCAAAACTTATTAGGTGACTTAACAATTAATACCTGCAAATCATTATATGGTTTGAACTGCCAACAAATTGATGCAAGCACCGCAATTGGCAAAGGTATTCCTGAGAGCAAAAAGAAAAGGAAACTTTGCGACAAAAAATGCTAACACTTTTCTCACTAAATGAAATAAAAAGTCTCTCCCCATAGAAGTAACCACTTATTATAGATTAACTACACCCTTGCCTTACGAATCTTCATTAGCTCTTCTAGAAATGTAAATTCTATTTTCCAAAAGTCCCACTCCTTTAATCTAAATCATGGAGTTTTCACATTTAATAAATACTTCTATTCCAAATACTTGAGAACATGAAGGACACATTCAGATACCCATAAATTCCCCTCATTGAAAATTATAGCATACATTAATTTTCTGCTTCTTAGCATCCAGCAACATCCAGAAACTGAGCTCCTAACGGGCATGTAATTTCCAAAAATTTACAGAGCATCACTTGCAGAATACAATACTGGGCATTGTAACTTCTGAAAGGCACAATAATGCCACAGGATGCAACTCGGCACCACTAATCCATAGTGTGAATGTGTAATAACAAAACAAGCTTGGATTTGGCACAGGTTGAGATGCTTAGGATTGCATACAATATGTCAGCCAATCAGAATTAAACATTTCAAGAGTAGCAGAAACTCCATCTTACAGCAAACTTCAATTTTTTTCTTAGTGCCTTTCTGGAGGCTGCTGTGTTGAGATTTCAATTTTGCATCTCCTAGTTATGGTTGCTAAAGGATTGTATCTTACTCTGTTTTGTGTTTGTTGGATTCATTGTTTTCATTCTCCAAGCCATAATATCTAGTTACATGCTATTCTACATAGTCCAATTTTTTTCGTGTTTTCACTACGGTATGAGTCCTTGAAGCAATACTCATAACAACGGTTTCTCCTAGACTACCGAAAGTATATGCTTTCAGCGCCAGTTTTTTTTTTTTTTTTGAAAGGTAACGATTTTATTATAAAATAAAAGCGAAAGCCAAAGAAAGACATCCAAGGAAAATTATAAGGCGGACCAAGAAAAATATGGAGGGGGCCCAGCCCCTTACATCCAAATTTGCCCTTCTAATTACCTCCAATGCCAGCCCATTACATTCAATTTTGCAGTTCTTATCTTCAGATAATGAAGTAATATGCTTAAGTTTTGTATTGGTGCAGCTTTGTAGTTCCATTTTTTTTATTCATAGAAAACATTGCTTCAGTGCTTCCTCTGATTGAAGACTTCTATGGAGTTCCATTATTATTATTATCATCATTTTAAGTTGATTGTTGATTGTACTGTTAGATCCATGGTTAAGGATCACCTTGTTATTTATAAAAAATCCATCCTATCCATCTGTTTTACCAGATCATTTTAGTGTACCAGCCTAAAAATGCACGAAATCCAAAGTACAAAGTGAGACCTATAATGGCCCTAAGATTATTCAACGGTGAACGTTTAATTCCCATTGTTTCCTATTATTTGGCCTACTAGAGCTTGGTATCGACCTCAACCTTTGGTCCATGGTGTTAATTGCCTTGCTAACCTAACATTGGCCATAAGTGGGCTTGTTTTTGTTTGTGAGAAATCTCTCTTGCCCATCTATCTTCTAGCTCATTTTATGATACAAGCTAAACCTATAACCTAAACCTATAAACTAAAACCTAAACCTATAACCTAAACTTATAAACTAAAACCTAAATCTAAACCTAAAACCTAAATGTATTCTCAAATCCCTAAACCTAAACCTACACCTAATCCTAATCTCAACTCCTTAGCCTAAACCTAAACTTGAAAACCCAAACCTAAACCCCATCCCGATTTCCTAAACCTAAACCTTAACCTATTCTCAATTCCCAAAACCTTAACCTATAACCTAACTTAAACCTAAACCTATAACCTACACTTATAATCTAAACATAAACCTAAAACCTAAATATATTCTTAAATCCCTAAACCTAAACCTACACATAATCCTAATCTCAACTCCCTAACCTAAACCTAAACCTAAACTTGAAAACCAAAACCTAAACCCAATACAGAACCCGAACCCGAACCCGATTTCCTAAACCTAAACCTTAACCTATTCTCAATTCCCCAAAGCTATAACCTACAACTTAAACCTAAACCTAAACCTTAACCTATAACCTATGACCTAAACTTATAACTTATAACCTAAGCCTAAAACCTAAACCTAAACCTACAACCTAAATATATTCTCAAATCTCCAAACTTAAACCTACACCTAATCCTAATCTCAACTCCCTAACCTAAATCTAAACCTAAACTTGAAAACCCAAACCTAAATCCGATCCCGAACCCGATTTCCTAAACCTAAACCTTAACCTATTCTCAATTCCCTAAAGCTATAACCTATAATCTAAACCTATAACCTTAAACCTAAACCTATAACCTAAACCTATAACGTAAGCCTATAACCTAAACCTAAACCTAAAACTAAACCAAAACCTATAACCTAAACCTTAACCTATAACCTATAACCTAAACTTATAACCTTAACCTAAACCTAAATCTATAACTTAAACCTATAAACTAAAACCTAAACCTAAACCTAAAACCTAAATGTATTCTCAAATCCTAAACTTATAATCTATAACCTAACCTTAACCTTAACCTAAAACCTAAACCTAAACCTATAACCTAAACCTAAAACCTAAATGTATTCTTAAATCCCTAAACCTAAACCTACACCTAATCCTAATCTCAAGTCTCTAACCTAGACCTAAACCTAAACTTGAAAACCCAAACCTAAATCCGATCCCGAACCTGAATCCGAATCCGATTTCCTAAACCTAAACCTTAACCTATTCTCAATTCCCTAAAGTTATAACCTATAACCTAAACCTTAACCTAAACTTAAACCTAAACCTATAACCTTAACCTAAACCAAAACCTATGACCTAAACCTTAACCTATAACCTATAACCTAAACTGATATCCTATGACCTAACCTTAACTTATAACCTAAAACCTGAACCTAAATGTATTCTCAAATCCCTAAACCTAAACCTACACCTAATCCTAATCTCAACTCCCTAACCTAAATCTAAACCTAAACTTGAAAATCCAAACCTAAACCCGATCCCGAACCCGAACCCGATTTCCTAACCTATTCTCAATTCCCTAACGCTATGAATAATTTTTTATATTTTATTTATGATGTTAAACTTATATGTATTTATGCGTGTATGAATGTCATGTGGATAAGATTGTTTGTGTTTGGATGGATGTAGTTTATGTTTGGATGGATTTACGTAGTTTGGGTGTAGATGGATGTGAATATGAATACGGTGAAATATATTATTTAAAAAAATAAAAAAAATGAGACTTTTACCTACGACATATTTCGTAGGTAAAGGTTTGATTCACGTTTTTCACCTACGAAATTTACCTATGACACTTTTCGTAGGCAAAAGTCAGATACATGTTTTTTTACCTACGAAAAGGTCTCAATTAGCCTGACAATTACATTTTTACCTACGAACCATTGCATAGGAAAATGTCCCATACACGTTGTTTAGCTACGAAATCTTTCATAGTTAAAAGTCTCATGTTTGAAATTTAAGTTAAATATTATATTTTTACCTATGAAATATGTTGTTTTTACCTACGAAAATAGTCGTAGGTAAAAGTCTCATACATGTTTTTTTACCTATGAATCCGTTGGTAGGTAAAAGTAAACTTATCGATTTTTGATTTTTTCAAAAATTCAAAACACTTTTACCTACGACAGTTTTCGTTGCTAAAGATGGCTTTTACCTACGAAATTAAATTTCGTTGGTAAAAGTAAACTTTTCGATTTTTTGTATCTTGAAAAATTAAAAACACTGTTTACTTATGAAACTTTTCGTAGGTAAAAGTAAACTTTTCGATTTTTCATTTTTCTGAAAAGTTCAAAAGACCCTTACCTACGAACATTTTCGTAGGTAAAAAATGCCTTTTACCTACGAAATTGGATTTCGTAGGTACAAGTAAACTTTTCGTTTGTTTGTATTTTGAAAAATTGAAAACACCTTTTACCTACGCAAATTGTTGTAGTTAAAAATGACTTGTACCTACAAAATTTAATTTCATCGGTAAAAGTAAACTTTTCGATTTTTTGTTTTTTTCGAAAATTCAAAACACCCTTTACTGACGAAAAGTTTCATAGGTAAAGATACCTTTGGTATTTTAGAAAATTGAAAACACCCTTTACCTAAGAAAATGTTCGTAGGTAAAGAATACTTTTACGTACGAAATTTAATTTTGTCAGTAAAAGCAAACTTTTCAATTTTTTATTTTTAAGAAAAATTCAATACACCCTTTACCTATGAGAATTTTCATAGGTAAAGATGGCTTTTACCTACTAAATCATATTTCATAGGTAAAAGTAAACTTTTCATTTTTTTAATTGAAAACACCCTAAAGATGACTTCTACCTACGAAACTTTTCGATTTATTATTATTTTGAAAAATTCAAAACACCCTTGATGGCTAGGTAAAAGTAAACTTTCGTCGGTAAAAGTAAACTTTTCGATTTTTTATTATTTTGAAAAATTCAAAACACCCTTAACCTAGGAAAAGTTTCGTAGGTAAAGATGGCTAGGTAAAAGTAAATTTTCGTCGGTAAAAGTAAACTTTTCAATTTTTCATTATTTTGAAAAATTCAAAATACCCTTTCGTAGGTAAAGATGGCTAGGTAAAAGTAAATTTTTGTTTGTTTGTATAAAGAAAAATTGGAAAGACCCTTTACCTAGAAAATTTTCGTAGGTAAAGAATACTTTTACCTATGAAATTTAATTTCGTCCGTAGAAGTCATCTTTACCTACGAAAATTAGTTTCATCGGTAAAAACCATATTTCTTGTAGTGGGAAATTAGGTTAGTCCAACCGTTGGGAAAGACGGCTAGTTATCACTTTGCATTCCCAAGATTCTTCGATTTCATCGGTGTTGAATATCGATCTCATCGAACTGTATTTATTGATGACATCGACAAGGTTCAGATATCATCGAGAAAGTTATTTTCTGGCATCCCAAAACTAACATGGTTAATTTATGAGGTTTAGACCTGTGGCTGAACTCAACCATGAATGTCCCAATGTAAAGATTTACCTATGTGGATCAAGGTCACTGGGATATTTTCAATAAGTGCATACTCCAATGGATTTTTAAAGATCACTGAATCTATTTGTATCAAGAGGTTTAGTGAGGATATCTACGAGTTGTTTTTCTATGGAAACATAATCCAGTGCAATAATCTTGTCTTCAACAAGTCCTTGGATAAAGTGATAACGCATGTCAATGTGCTTGGTCCAAGAGTGTTGGACAGGGTTCTTTGAAATGTTGATCGCACTTGTGTTATCACGAACAGACTCATTGTGGGTTGTTCGATTCCGTATTCCAACAACATCTGTTTCATCCAAAGGAGTTGTGTACAACAACTTCCTGCAGCAATGTATTCAGCCTCAGCAGTGGATAGTGATATTGAGTTTTGCTTCTTGCTCTGCCACGAGACCAGGCAATTTTCAACATAAAAACATCATCCACTTGTTGATTTTTGATCATCCAAATTTCCAGCCCAATCTGCGTCAGAGTAGCCTGCAATAATGGTGGATGTTTCAAATGAATACCATAGACCAAAAGTGGTAGTGCCTGCTACATATTTGATAATCCTTTTAACAGCAGTTAGGTGGGATTCCTTAGGATCTGCTTGATACCGAGCACACACTCCCACACTAAAGGATATATCTGGATGACTGGATATGAGGTATAGTAGGCTTCCGATCATTCTCCGATAGAGATGTTGGTCCACACTTTTGCCGTTAACATCTTTGAAAAGTTTAAGTTTGGTACTCATAGGTGTGTGATAAGTGCGTCCAGACTCAAGGCCAAATCTTTTCACCAAGTCTTTTGCATACTTGGTCTGATTTATGAAAATTCCATCATTTAGTTGCTTGACTTATAATCCTAAAAAGAAGTTTAATTTGCCAACCATGCTTATTTCAAATTCTGATTTCATGAGGTTGGCGAATTTGTATGCAGCATCTCCACATGTTGACCCAAACACTATATCATCCACATAAATTTGTGCAATAAGCAATGTGTTCTTTGTTCTCTGGGTAAACAGTGTCTTATCTACACTTCCTCTGCAAAATTCATGGTCTAAAAGAAATTTTGTTAATCGTTCATACTAAGCATGTGGTGCTTGTTTGAGACCATACAGAGCTTTGTCTAGACGATAAACATGATGGGGGTGCTTAGGATCTAAAAATCCTTTTGGTCGTTCTACATAAACTTCTTCAGCAAGATCCCCTCTTAACGTCCATTTGAAACAGTTAAAACTTTAGTGCGCATGAAATGGACAGAAGAATTCTAATAGACTCAAGACGAGCGACAGGGGTAAATGTGTCATCAAAATCAATCCCTTCTATTTGTAAGTACCCTTGAGCAACTAGCCTTGCTTTGTTTCTGATCACATTGCCTGACTCGTTGAATTTATTTTTGAAGACCAATTTGGTTCCAATGGCATTTGTATCAGTTGGTCTGGGAACCAATTTTCATACCTCATTTCTCTGGAATTGTTGAAGTTCTTCTTGCATAGTATTTATCCAATGTTCATCTTGAAGAGCTTCTACAATATTCTTGGGTTCAATCTTTGAGGTAAAGCAGAAATGACTATAGATATTCTCTATCTGCCATCTAGTTTTCACACCATCATTAGGATCTTGAATAATTTGCTCTTAAGGGTGATCCTTTACGATGGGTATGTCAGATGATGGTTGAGGTTCAATGGATGATGGAGATTTGTTATCAGCTTTTTCTAGTATGCATGAATCTACATCATCTTCTAATTCATTTATCGAGGTATCTTCTTCATGAGGATGATCATCGATTATCACAGTGACAGACTCTTGAATAGTGAGAGTTCTTAGGTTGTACACTCTATAAGCACGACTATTCATGGCATACCCTAGAAAAATACCTTCATCACTTTTAGATTCAAATTTTCCAAGGTAATCTCTGTCTCTTAAGATGTAGCATTTACTACCAAACACCCGAAAATATTTCACACTTGGTAGTTTCCCATACCATAATTCGTATGGAGTTTTGTTCAAGCCTGCTCTAAGATATACTCTATTAATGATGTAGCAGGCGGTATTGACGGCTTCTGCCCAGAAACTTTTTGCCATATCTTTCCCATTCAGCATAACTGACCCCATTTCTTGCAATACTCGATTTTTCCTTTCATCGACTCCATTTTATTGTGGGGTTTTTGGGGCTGAGAATTCATGACGAATTCCTTTCTCATTGCAATATTTTTCAAATTCCCAACCATGATCACTTCTGATGCGATTGATACAGTATCCTTTTTTATTTTGAAGTCGCTTTGCCAAAATTACAAATTCTTCAAAGGCATCTAATTTCTCTCGAAGGAATGCGACCCAAGTAAATTTGGTGTAGTCATCTACTACCACCAGGAAGTATCTTTTCTTGCCATGGCTTTCCACTTTGGTCGGGCCAACCAGGTCCATATGCAGCAAATCCAGAGGTTTTGTTGTTGCTATGGTGGTTGTCTTTTTGTGGCCGACTTTTATCTGTTTTCCTTTTAGACATTCTCCACAAACAACTTTTTCTTTTTTTCTAATCTTGAGAAGACCTTTAACCAAATTTTTTGAACTCAGCTTAGCTAAATTTTGGTAGTGAACATATCCCAACCTTTGGTGCCATAATTTGGATTCATTCTTTATAACAATATTAAATTTTATGGATAACCCACTCTCATTTGTACTCTCAATAATATAACAATTATCCTTAGTACGTAAACCTTTTATGAGAGATTTTCCTGTATGATCTAAAATCCTACACACATCTTTTGAAAAAGTGACCAGATGTTCTTTGTCACATATTTGAGAGATACTAAGGAGATTATGTTTCAAACCTTCTACACAAAGAACATGTTTGATTTTTGGAAGGCCTGGTACATCTATTGTTCCTTGTCCAATAATTTTGGCAGAGCTACTATCTCCAAATGTGACTAATCCTCCATCAAAGTCTGAATACTCACAAAAGTGAGTTTGGTCACCAGTCATGTGTCTTGAGCATCCACTATCAAGGTACCATTTTTAACTATTACCAACTTTTAGAGCAGTATGGATTACTAGGCAATTGTTCTAATTTGTTACACCCTCTGAGACACTATTGACCATGTTTCCAACTTCAGTCAAGATCACTCTCTAAGTGGTAAAGCCCTTAAAGAGAGACTTGCTCTGATACCAATTGAAATCGCGATGAAGACCGCCAATAGTCCTAGAGGGGGGTGAATAGGATTTTTTAAATATTTTATGCTTATTAAAAATCCTATTAATCTAATCCTGAGTGAATAGGCATGAAAGGCATCAGGATATCATCAGAGTAACTCAAATAGCTTCCAAGCCAAATTGAGGATCCAATCACAAAACTATTGAATGATAAACATGAAACAGTTGAGAGTTAATGATGGATGTGACTCTATGTGAAGTGTGATCAAATATGCGAGCATTTAAAGAAATCACACAAATAATAAGAAACAAATAACAATCACAAATATAGTCATTTTTATATTGGTTCGACTACTTGTCTACTCCACTCCCGGCAGATGCACTCAACCCTTGAGTGTGCCGGATTTCACTAAGGAGGTTTCCCACAATTCACCCAAAACCCAAGGTTTTAAATCAAGTTTACTTTTAACTTTTACAACCAGCACCTAGGCTGACTGTTTATGCTCTCACGAGCAAGGGTCAACACATCGCACCCACTTTTAGGCACACTGGCCAAGGATCTTCCACAAGACCCTAACGGAGGTTTCACACGGTTCACCTCGAACCTAAGGTTTTAAACAAGTTCACCTTTAACCGGAAGTTTATGCTCTCCACAGAGCAAGGGTCAACATTACGTACCCACCACGTACACTCCCGCCAGAGGCCTCCTAGAGGACTTGTAAGGGTGAGAAACACCTTAGATCCAATCCTACAAAGGAATGATCTTACAGATAAGTGGATGAGTCTCATTCAACACGTTGGTGAAGATCTTCTCCTTTGTTGATGAAGAGTCTTCTGCTTCCTTGAACTGCAACTCAGAAGATATACTGATGCATGGTGACGGGTTGGGTCAAGGTTATGATGGAATCCTACTCTCAAATATTTTCCTATATAGGAGATAGAGTGGTTCCAATCATCTATGCATTCAAGGCATCCCAGCTTAATGATTTACCATTAAGGTGGTAGCTAGAGGATCCTTGAATGCGAAAGTTCATTCCCCAATCCACTCTATTGAATATCAATGATGAGGGTGGATTGGAGGATAAACTCCCTTGAGAGAAAGGGCTTTGGGTATATGATCTAAGGTTAAACACTCAAAGGCACTCTCTTCTTTCTTTACCAGCAATAATAGACAAGTTCTCTTTATATAACCAAAAGGTTCCAATGGATATAAAACAATCACATTTATGACAAAGTTCAATATCATCGAGCAGGGTCGATATCATCGAGCATATACTCTCGATAGCATTGACGGTCCGCTCGACGACACGAACTCAAATGTCATACGCTTTTGAAACTTATTGCCAGCTAGTCGAGGGCATCGAAACACGTGTCGATGACATCGAATTTTAAACTCTGATATTATCGATACGAGGATCGATTCCTCGATATTTGAAATGCTTTTCTATTGCTAGGTGTCCCTATTTAAAGGATTGTGAACTCGTTTATTTCAATTGATCAATAAAATTTCAAATTTATTAGAATTTTTTTCTATTTTCTTGCCTTGTTTTCTTGTGGATTCAAGAAGTCTATGTGAGGAGTCCAGAGAAGTTTCTTAGATTCGGAATAATTATCCTCTTGAGGACGACGATGCTCGACTTTACGTCCTCCCCTGCGTCAATTGGTATTAAAGCAAGGATTCCCCTCGGGCCGATGGCAAACAACGAAGGTATGAATAAAAATCCTGTGGATGGTGATATTGGGATTCATTATCTTTCAGAAAGAATGGAAGCTTTCCACCAGGAGAGTCAGTTGACCATGCAAGGGCTTTAGGCAACCCTCGACCTTATTATCGATGCGTTAATTCCTCCACGAGCCATATGTGATGCTTAATCGCCCATGGTTGCTATACGGGACAACCTCGATTTTCGTAGAGCACTACCAGTGGTGAATCGTAGGGCTATACCAGATAATGCGAGTTCTAGCGACGAGGACCTCGATGATGGCTTTGCCCGAGGACCAATCCATGGAGGAGATCGCCTAGATCATATTGAAAGAGACAATCGAGGTAAGGCCGAACTTCTCAGAAAGTGAGAGTTTTCTGGGTAACGGAAGGTGACCGCAATACGAAATTCTTCCATGTGACGGCTCAAGAAAAAAATCAGGAGGACTGAAATCGGCTCCATCACGTAAAATGATGGGAACCTCATCTCTGATCCACAAGCTCTGAAGAAGGAAGCGGTCAGGTTCTTTAAGAAGGCTTTTAGCAGAGAGGACTCCTCAACTGATCCCTCTATCCTGTCCTTTGTCCCCTGGCTTGTGTCCAGCGCTGATAATGAAATGCTAACGGCCTCCACAACCCTCCTAAAAGTCTCCCTAGCAGTTAATGCCATCCCAAAAGATGGGGAGCCGAGCCTGGATGGATTCTCAGGGGGTTTCATTTCGTCTTGCTGGCCGATCATCTGGCAGGATGTGCTGAAGGCAGCAACATTCCTTTTCGAGGGAGGTAATATCCTAAAAGCCTTCACTTCCTCGCTCATTTGCATTGTTCCTAAGTCCAATTCGGCCTCTTCTTTTACTGATTTTAGGCCAATTATCCTTTGTAACTACATTTATAAGATCTTTGCCAAGATCCTTGCATCCAGGCTTAGCCTTCTTCGGCCTTCAATCATCTCATCTGAGCAGGGGGCATTCGTTTGGGGCCTTTCAATTGTGGAAAATGTTGTCCTCTCGCAGGAGTTACTCAGAGATATCAATCGCAAGGTAAGGGGAGGCAACATTGTGCTTAAGTTGGATATGGAGAAGGCCCATGACAGAGTTGATTGGGGATTCTTAAATGCGGTGCTGAGGAAATTTGGTTTCAGTAGCAGGTGGATTTCCTTGCTAGAAAAGTGCTGGAACAATAACTGGTTCTCTGTGTTCATAAATGGTGAAGCAGCTGGCTACTTTAAGTTGTTAAGGGGCCTGCGCCAGGGCGATCCTCTGTCCCTCGCCCTTTTCATAATAGCGGCCGAAGTTAGAGGTTTTAGATCGGCCATTGTTAGAGGAAGCTGCCTCCCTTTTAAACTCAAGCAAGGCTGCTAGGTTATCTCTCACTTACTCTTTGCAGACGACACTCTGTTATTATTGAATGAGGGGTATGCATTAGTCCAGGGGGCATTATCTTTTCTCACTGTCTCCTAGAGGGCGTCTGGGCAGAAAATTAACTTCAGCAAAAGCTCTTTCCTCTGCTCTAGCAAGTGGTCGGACAGGAAAATTAGGGCCATGGAGTTGCCATTGGGGTTTCCTAAAGTTGGGGCTAGTATGAAGTATCTGGGGGTGCCTATCAAGACAGACAAGTTTTTGAAATCTGATTTTTTCTTCCTCTAAGACAACATTCAATGCAAAGTAAATGGGTGGAAGGACAGGTTTTTGTCCCAAGCTGGGAGAGTGGTTCTGATTAAACAAGTCTTAAGTAGCATCCCGATTCAAGTGCTTGCAGCTTCCCCAGTTCCGGTGGAAGTCCTTGATGAGATGGAGAGAAAGTTCTCCAACTTCCTTTGGGGGTGGGCCGATGGAAAGTGGAAATTGCATTGGATTAACTGGAAGAGGGTTTGTAAGCCGACCAGCGAGGAAGGGCTGGGAATCAGGCCTTTAAGGGAGATTATGTTGGCTATAAGGTTAAAGTTGGCTTGGCAAGCCGAGGTTAAGAACGGGCAGAGCCAATGGGCTGATCTAATGAGAGTTAAACATCTTCTCGACTTCATATCTTCCATTAGGGCTAGAGTGCATCGGGTTGTTTCCCCTCTTTGGTCCAGTGTCACAAATCTTTTCCCTTTCCTTCAGGAGAATCTCCAGTGGCAGGTGGGGCATGGGGATATGAATCTGTGGGCTGATAACTGGTTAGGGATGGGGCCCCTAGTGGCCCACGACGAGTCCCCCATTCCTGCCTCTCTCTTGGGGCTGAATGTTAACAATTTCATTGGTCAGAATGGCCTGTTCCCTCCATCCTCGGCCTTTTCTTTCCTTTCACAGCAGGTGATTGCAGATATCTTCTCAGGAGGCTTTGCTACATCGGACGAGCCAGATTAGTTCTTCTGGTCTTTGGACCCCTCTAGCCGATTCTCGGTGAAGTCAGCATGGGGCCTCTACAGGTCCAGAGCGTAGCCGAGGAGCTAGGCTAAGGATGTTTGGCATGGGAAGCTCCCCCCTAAGATATCCACTTTCGTGTGGAGACTATTACATGGTGTTGTTCCAGTGGATGAGAGAATCTAGTCCAGAGGGGTGAATCTCGCTTCCAGGTGTGTTTGCTGTGCAGTCTTCAGGCATCGGCCCTTCTGTTGAGTCCCTTGACCACCTCTTCCTCCATGGTGGGCTCGCTGCTGCGGTTTGAAAGCACTTTGGTGATTTTTTTGGGCTGTCTACCTTACGGGCCCATACTAATGAAGCTAGGATTAAGCAGTGGTGCTTGGTAGAGCTGGGGATTAGCAATTTGGCTAGGAGAAAATTCATCCCTTGCGTAGTTCTTTGGGAGATTTGGAGGGCCAGGAACTCCATTAAGATGGGAGGTAGAGCTATATACTCCTCGGCCACCATAGACCTAGTCAAGTGGTGGGTTGACTCTCTTCGCTAAGGGGAGCAGCAGCATCCTCAGACAGTCGGCTTTGAGGTCGTCAAGTGGGTAAAGCCAATGGAGGGTTGGGCAAAGCTTAACTTGGATGGGTCTGCTCGTGGGAACCCAGGGCCTTCGGGTGGTGGAGGGATTTGTAGGAATGCTGCAAGCAACCTTTTGTTTGCTTTTTCAGTGGGGTTCGGTGAAGGATCCAACAACAGGACAGAACTTTGCTCGGTGTGATATGACCTTTTCTTGTGTCTCAGCCTTGGCCTCTCTAGAATTAAGGTGGAATTTAATTCCAAATTTGTTATCAGCCTCCTTGGTGGGATCTCGAACTCAAGCTGGGCCTGGAATCACTGGATCAAGCGAATCGAGGCGCTCGAAAGCAGGGGATCGTTCACATTTCGCCACATGCTGAGGGAGATCAATGGGCCTGCGGACGACCTGGCTCGATTGGGGAGCAGTTTGCAATATAACGACATCTATTGGACTTTGTACGATCTTCCCGTTGAGATTAGGGGGTTAATTGTGCTTCACAAAGCTGGGTTAAGGGCCATTAAAAAGAAATCCTAAGGATTTGTTGGGTAGTTTTTTTTTTCCAGTCTTCACATGATAGGCTCTCCTTTATATTTTGGTGAGGAGCCCGAATCCTGTATTATCCTGTAAAGTTGGTTCTTTTTGGTTCAATACAATCTGATCCTTTTCCTTTTAAAAAAAAAACTTTCTAGTTTTAATGGATTATTATGTATAGAAGATTTACTCGATGGATTGTCCCCCATGAGAGACATCCAACATCACATAGGCCTTGTTCCTGGGGCTAGCTTGCTCAACCGCCCTCACTGTCAGGTGACTCAGAAAGAATGTCAGATCTTGAAGGCAGAAGTGAAAGAACTGATCTAGACTAGCCAAGTCAAGGAGAGCATGAGTACATGTATTGTGTCAACTCAAGAGCTTAATGTCAAGTATAAGAAAATGGCTAATACACATTGTTATCAAAAGTTATCTCAGAATCATGAACCAAATCCCTTGAGTAACTCGAGGACGAGTTTTTTCTAAGCGGAGGGGTCTAATGTAGAACGTGGCATAGCTACATTCCTAGCATGAATGGACCAAAAGAAGATGAACCATAAATTTATCATAACTTTTGATCCGGGTATCATTATGGCGCACCAGACCGAGTATCATGAACCGAAGCAACACGAGAACTCGAGGATGAGTTCTTTTGAAGTGGAGGAGACTGATGTAGACTAGGTCACAGACACTTTCATGTCCAAGATGGATCAGAGAAGGCCTCATCAGAGACAGAAGTAATCAAGACTGTCGGAACCTTAAAACATGCATATCTCGCAAACCGGAATGAGTTACTCGATGTACCATATATGATTTTGGGGTAGGACGAGCTACTTTAGCCAACCAACCCGGTTATACCAGGTTACCCACGCCAAATTTGTGAGATTCCATCAGATCAACAGTCAAATTCCATATTTATTTCCGTTTTTACTATAAATAGTAAGTTTTAGTTTGATTATAACTCTTCATCCATTGGGCTTTAGGAGTTGTGTCCAACATGAAAAGTGCTTAGAATAATTAGGAGAATAACATGGTTAAGCCACATAGGAAACTTACTGTAAAAAGTAAATTTACTATTTATAGTAAGTTACAAATTTCTACGAGTTTTAGTTTTTGTTTGCTTATGATTTCTTTCTTGTTGCTTGGTGTTCCTATTTAAAGGGTTGTGAACTCGTTTATTTCAATCGATCAATCAAATTTCAAATTTATTAGAATTTTTTTTTATTTTCTTGTTTTCTTTCCTCATGGATTTGAGAAGTCTATGTGAGGAATCCAGAGAAGTTTCGTGGATTCAGAATAATTATCCTCTTGAGGAAAACATGCATATATTGCAAACCGGAATGAGTTACTCGACATACCATTTATGATTTTGTAGTAGGACGAGCTACTTTAGCCAACCAACCAGGCATATCCGAGCTACTCACCCCAAATTTGCTAGATTCCATCAGATCGATGCTCAAATTCCATATTTATTTCCGTTTTTACTATAAATAGTAAGTTATAGTTTGATTATAACTCTTCATCCGTTGGGCTTTAGGAGTTGTATCCAACATGAAAAGTGCTTAGAATAATTAGGAGAATAACATGGTTAAACCACGTAGGAGACTTACTATAAAAAGTAAATTTACTATTTATAGTAAGTTACAAATTTTTAGGAGTTTTAGTTTTAGTTTGCTTCTTATTTCTTTCCTATTGCTTGGTGTCCCTATTTAAAGGGTTGTGAAGTTGTTTATTTCAATCAATCAATCAAATTTCAAGTTTATTAGAATTTTTTTCTATTTTCTTGCTTTCTTTCCTAGTGGGTTCGAGAAGTCTCTATGAGGAGTCCAGAGAAGTTCCATGGATTCGGAATAATTATCCTCTTGAGGAAGACGGTGCTCGACCTCATGTCCTCCCCTGCGTCAAAATGCCAACCCAAGTTCACCCATGAACCACGCATAAATTCAAAAAAGAAATACCTTTCCTGGATTTGGTAGTGGAAATTCTGCATCCATGGATGCCGTTTTCCAACAATTGCATCCAGGCCCATTCACTCTTGCCTGCGTTAGATGAGGGTGGAATCTTGCCTATCGACTTCGGCTAGGCTCCGAGCAAGACACATGTACAGCTAAGAATGCATGATGGAGATATCCACCCAGTCGAATTGATTAATAGAAAAGCACGTAAGTGGTTGGCCAATCGAGGAGAGTTCACCTACTTACCACGAGCAAACCCAAAATGTGAGGGAGCATCAGTCTTGGCTAGGGGTGTACATCGGGCCGAACCGAGTCGAACTGGGCTCAACCCAGCCCGGCCCGGCCCGGTCACCTGTCAAACCCAGCCCGAACCCGGCTTGGCCCGATCACCGGGCCAACATGTCCAGCCCGAACTCGGCCCGGTTAGTAATCGGGCAAGTTCGAGCTGAGTTCAGGCCAATTTCGGACCTGCTCCATTTACAAAGGAACGGATGGCGTTCTCACTTCTCTATTTCAAATGATTAGGATAAGGATTTACGATATATATATATATATATATATATATATATATATATATATATATATATATATATATAAATAAATGGCTGAGTCGGGAAGAGTCGTCGAAGGAGAAGATCTACTGCAGAAAAATCAAGGGAAGGAAGGGTCGAAGCGGAAATCTTGCAAGGGATGTCTCCACTACTCATCGCTTTTAAAATCTAACGCTCGAAATCCGCTTTGCGTCAGCGTCAGCAGAACCCTTCAACAAGTTCCTAGCTCAATTGTTGGAGAGTCTGAGATTGAAGCTTCAAAAGAGGGTCGTAGCCTTTCAGACTTCAAGTATGTTTGTGTTGGTTATTCTGTGTTCCTAGATGCCAAAGATATTCCCAATGAGCAGCAAGAGAATCAAGCTGAATTGTCGTTCTGTGTTGGCATTGAGCTTTTGCTTGACAAACGAGTTTCAAATGCTGACCATCTTCCTTCTCATGCTCACAACAAGGAAGATGGTCATGTTTTTCATCAGCCACAGTCCTACAAACCAACCCATTCTATGGGGGAGGAATTCTTGAGTAGGTTTACTAGAAATGCAGGTTTGGTAGCATCAGGTGTGACTAGGAACATACACAAAGTTGGCAACTATATCAAAGACAGCCTTGATGAAATATTGTACTCATACCACAGACAGCCCAAGTAAAATAGTAGGTTTATATGATTGCAATGGCCAAACCCAAACCAATAAAATGTGTAATTTGTGGTAAATAAATGATTTAGCTGACTCTTTTTTTTTTCCTCTAAAAAAATAAAAAAAAGCCGAGTCGGGCCGGGTTGGGGTCGAGTCGGGTTTGGGATCGAGTCGGGCCGAACTGGGACATGTTTGAACTCGGCCCGAACTCAGTTTCGAGTTGGGCTGAGTCGAGCTTTTTCGGGCTGAGTCAAGCAAGTTAACCGGGCTAGCCCGGTTCATGTACAACCCTAGTCTTGGCTCACCCACCAACTATAAAGATATCCAAACTCAAACGTGTTCATGAATAACCGGATATGTGGATGCGGATTTTGATCCACTACATCCGGTTGAACCAATCATTGCCCACCACCACTCGACGACATTAGAGCCTTTGGCCAATAACAACTGTCAGGGAGGCTTGCAATGGTCCGTATGCCTCATTGATCGTGATTCATCAAACACGAGTAGTGTATTTAAGTAGCTACCTAGGATTAGTTAGAGCGAGCGAGAAAGGAATTAGAGAGAGAAAAATAGAAGCTAGAGAGAAGAGAAGGCAGAGATAGAGAGTTCATGAGGGGAGAAGAAACAGTAATGGTCAGGGGGTTCGGCCTAAGGAAAAATGTTATGTACAGCTCTACTTGGATAACAATCAACACTCATCAGATCTAAAGCAGAACGTGTCTAACCCTCTAGCGTCTTTAAAGTACCTCACCATCTTCTCTAGCTGTCAAAGTCAAAGCAGGTAACAACATAAAAGTCAATGAGTAGGGTCAGAATCTGAGACATCCAATCATCCCTTTTGATCAAGAAGGGTGTTTGATTTCCCCTTTTCCCTCTCGCATATCAAAATCAAGTCGTATTTCACTCAACACATTCCCTACATACCACATCCACACCCACTCACGCTTTTATTATACTTTCATTTATTTTCTATTTTTCTTACCTAGGCCCTAAAATCCTGTGAAGTATGGCCTGATTTATTTAGTATTGAAAGTTTCCTAAATTTCTCTTAAAAATTGTTAGGCCCCGTAAAGTAGAGATTATGCATTGCACGGGTGAAAAATGGTGTCTAATCCCTTCCATTTTTTTAACCAAGGCCCTTACACCAAATCTACGGCCATAGACTAAACATAGAAATCACTTTGAGTCAGGGAATCTTACTGGTCCTAAACCGTTAAGCAATTCTATGGTTTCTAGTTGGCCATAGATTCTAAGCTTTATTTGGCTAGTGGCAACTCTAAGTCAAACACATTTTATCTATGAGTCAATTCCATGTTTAATCAAATCAAAACCAAAATGAATTGATGGCAAAAAAAAAAAGTAGCCATCATTTTGTTGTGCTTGTACGCGCATGGGTGGAGCATCCACAGGTTATCACATGGTTACGCACATTCATTTGATTACAGACTATGCACTATCTAGAGAGGTGTTGACCAAATGGACATTTCGGCATGCCTGGGTCAGTCTTTCCTTTTAGTGGCTATTTTGTAGTGGCTATTTTGCAATGGTGGTCCATGGTCATTGAAAATGACTGCACGCATAGTGCTTATAAAAGTACCTTCTGCTTTTATTCCGGCATTGATTCTTCCTATAGGTGTCATGCAATGCCCAAGAATATGGTTTTTTTTTTCTTTTTTTTTTTCTTTATTTTTTTGAAGGGTTGGTTATACGGTTTAGTGACCTGAACTGTTGGGCCGAAGCAGATGGGCCCATTTTCAGTTGAATGTGGAATTGTTGTTTTATTTCCTTCTATTTGCTGACCACGCGTGGAAAGACTAGGATCTTCTCAATCCCATCAGTTGTTTAGATCACTAAACAATGGTACCAATTTGTTGAAACCTAATCAAAATACTCCCAAAAGGAGAGCACTAGTGCACCTCATTCTCAATGGCCACTTCCATAGTCCATGTGGCACCATATGGATGAAATCGGATTGCGTACTGAGTTACTCAGCACGCTTTTATGGTACTGAATAAATTCTATTGGGCCCACCGTGAATTCATGTTGTTTATCCATGCTGTACATCCGCTTTTCTATCTCATTTTAGCGGTTGAGCCTACAATTGAAACATATCCAAAGCTCAAGTGGGCCATGCAACGGGAAATAGTGGGAATAATGATTTCCACCGTTGAAACATTCCTACGGCCCACAGTGACGTTTATTTGTCATCTGACCTGTTCATAATATCAAAAGGACATGGATGAAGGGAAAACACATATACCAGCTTGTTCCAAAACTTCTGTCAACCCAAAAAAAAATTCAATGATAGATGTTCAATTTACATTTTTTCTTGTGGTGTGGCCCATTTGAGCTTATTACATGCTCTTTTTTTTTTTTTTTTTAAATATTTTTTAAAAGAAACCAGCAATTCATTTCAAAAGGGCTGATTACAAGGATGTACTACGGGTTGCCCAAGAATCTCAAAAAATGACGTTGGGCAACCCATCATAAGCAACTGTACATGGACTCCCCTCCCAATGGCACTAATGCCAATTGTATCTAAAGCCACCCTATCCCTAATCACCTTGGGAAGATCCCACAAGGATGAGTAAAAATAGCATGTTTGGGTCCTACAACCCTCCTTGGCCAGACCATCAGCCGGGCCATTGGCCTCTCTGAAGATATGAGATAACTAAAAGGAACCAAGCCTGAAGAGGTTATTGATGCGGGTGATCCAATGCTGCCATTTCCAGCCTCCCTTGGAAACGCCATTAAACAAGCTCCACCATCAGCTTTGAGTCTGATTCAACCATAACCTGACGTAGACCCATGCCAACACAAATACAAAGGCCCTCATGAAGAGCCGAGAATTCTACAAAATTATTGGAGCCCTACTCGTAACCACTTGAGAAAGCAAATAACATAATACCGTCCTGTCTTCTACAAATGCTACTGCCACCAAATTGGCCTGGGTTATTTAGAGCCGACCCATCAACGTTGAGCTTAACCCAAGGGTTAACTGATCTGCCCCATTTTATGACCGTGGGGTGCATTGAAGGAGGGGAAAATTTAGGAATACATGCTTAATTTTTACTGACATAGGCTAAAATTAACATTACATGCTTAATTTTTACTGTCATAGGCTAAAATTAAATTATAAAATAAAGGGGTAGAGTGGATAAAATAAATACGTCATGGTAGGTCCCACATAGTTTACTCAGTATGCTTAGGGTGTTGAGTTACTTAGTATGCAGTCCGCTTCCCATATGAATGGAATATGGCCCCAAAACTATAGCGATTGCGGGGAAGCGGATTGGTTGATGTACCACACACCAGCTATATAACTGGTGTATTGACGTCAACAAGTTCTATGGG
The DNA here is from genome assembly GCF_029962835.1 of Magnolia sinica. NCBI lineage: Eukaryota > Viridiplantae > Streptophyta > Magnoliopsida > Magnoliales > Magnoliaceae > Magnolia > Magnolia sinica. The sequence continues at coordinate 69,882,012 of NC_080589.1, read as the reverse complement.
TCACATCATGAGGTATGTGTTATATCCAAACCGTTCATCCATTTTGTGAGCTCGTCTTAAGGCTTGAGCCAAAAAAAAGACAGATCTAAGGATCAAGTGGACCACACTGCAAAAAGCTGTGGGAGATCGAACGTCTACCAATGAAACCCTTTTAGGGTCACAGAAGTTTCGGATCAATATGAAATTTGTGTTTCCTCTTCATCCATATATTTTTGACATTATGAATAGATTGGATGGAAAATAAACGTTATGGTGGGCCCTACGAATTTTTTAACGATGAAAATCATTATTCTGCTGCTATTTTTGGTGTGGTCCATTTGAGCTTTGGATATGATCCATTTTTTTCCTAATGCTCTAAAATGATCTCGAAAAGTAAATGAAAGGTGTTGATATAATAAATACATCATTGTGGGGGCCATTTAACTTTTATCTCCTTTGAACCGTTCATACAACTTGGAACTCGAGGAGCATCAGCACTCATCTTCGCATGACGCATATCTACACCAACTATATAGCTGGTGTACCACACAACACTGACCTAGCTGGGCTTTTTATTTTTTTTTGGCTAGGCATGGATTAGGTATACCCCCGCTTGTTCCAAGCTCGGGACAAGTGGAGGCCCCATGGGCCACTGAGGGGCCACCATGATATATTACTTTTATCCACACCGTCCATCCATTTTTTTCATATCATTTTAAAATAATGGACAAAAAAAAAGGCAGATCAAGGGCTCAAGTGGACCACACCATAGGAAGTATCAGTGCCAAGGACGCTCACCATTGAAACCTTCATAGGGTCCACCGTGTCATTTATTTTCCATTCAACCTGTTGATATGGTCATGTACACCTGGATGAAGCGAAAAAATAAATATCATCCTAATCCATAACTTGTGGTCTTGAGAATTTTTCAACGGTAGTAATTTAATCCCCACTGTGTAGTCCATTTAAGCCTTGAATATGCCTTATTTTTTATCCAATATTCTAAAATGATATGGAAAATGGATGAACGGTGTGGATAGAAGTCATACATCATGGTGGCCCCTCAGTGGCCCATGGGGCCTCCACTTGTCCCGAGCTCGGAACATGCGGGGGTAGTACCTAATCCACGCCCTGACCTAGCTTGTGTGGGTACGTGTCATGCGAAGACTAGCGCGGCCTCTCCTCGAGCTCCGACTTGTATGAACGGTCCAAAGGAGATCAAAGTAACATAGCCCCACAATGATGTATTTATTATATCCACAGAGTTCATCCATTTTTTTCGAGATCATTTTAGAGCATTATCCCAAAAATGAGTCATTTCCAAAGTTCAAGTGAACCAAATTGCAAATAGAATTGGGGACGATGATTCTCACCGTTACAACATTCGTAGGGCCCACCATAATGTTTATGTTCCATTCAATCTATTCATAAGGTCACACATACCTGGATGAAGAGGAAAGCCAAATATCATATTTATCCAAAACTTTCGTGACCCCCAAAAGGGTTTCAATGGTTGACGTTCAATCCCCCACTGCTTTTTAAAGTGAGGTCCACTTGATCTTTGGATCTGTGTTTTTTTCATCTCCAGCCTTACGACGAGCTCTCCAAATGGACAGACGGTTTTTGGATATAACAAATACCTCATGATGGGACCCACATTATGGGTCAACGATTCAAAGGCGGAGGTCCACACTCTAGCCTTACGACGAGCTCTCCAAATGAACGGACGGTTTTTGGATATAACAAATACCTCATGATGGGACCCACATTATGGGTCAACCATTCAAAGGTGGAGGTCCGCACTCTAGCCTTACGACGAGCTCTCCAAATGGACGGACGGTTTTTGGATATAACAAATACCTCATGATGAGACCCACATTATGGGTCAACCATTCAAAGGCGGAGGTCCGCACTCTAGCCTTACGACGAGCTCTCCAAATGGACGGACGGTTTTTGGATATAACAAATACCTCATGATGGGACCCACATTATGGGTCAACGATTCAAAGGCGGAGGTCTACACCTTTTATACATGTGGTTTCAGAACCAGTGTCCCTAGATGTTCCAATTTCTCATAAAATCAGGTCCAATCAACAATTGGGGACCATCATAGATTGCTTATGATTTAAAGGGTCATTTTTGCTAGGCAATCCTAACCATCCACACATGACATGAAAAAGGATGGGTACAAAAATAAGGACAAATGGATTGAGAACTTAATAGATAATTTGGACCAATTGATTGGACTGTTCAAGTGGTCAGATGCAATTAAGAGCACTAACAATACTCATAGGATGTCTCTCCTGAATATATTCTTAGAAGTTACTCATTTATCCCCTTGTTCGTTCACTTGAGAAGTCGCCTGCTTATATGCCGTGGCACTTGCTTATTCATTCACCTACTTATAGATTATTTTCCTGTGTGGTCCATTGCATTGTATACGTGTAATCCAACCCTTCATTAGTGAGCCATACCATGATGTGGGGTGCCCTAAAAGATCTTCAAAAATCAGATATATCTAATTATTAGTTGAATGACACATTAGAGGCACAGTTGCTACATGAGTTCCTCCGGCCCAAAAGTGCATAATCTATAGGTCCATCATTTGACTGCACTAGCTCAAGCAATACTCATCTTTCATCTTTAATGTTAGTAATGGAGAACGTGATTTGACTGTTTCTAATTAAATGCGAGTTCAGGTTTGTCAGCGTGCACCTTGCCAGGTCGTGATTATCATCATCGTATTGTTGTCAGGGCAATTTAGGGTTTGGTGAATGGCTGCCCCCCTTGATGTCAAGACACCTTTTCCCAGGCTAGTGTTGGAGGCAAGCCAACCTTTAAAATCCTGTACAATGAAAACATTAAAAGAAATTATTGCAAACTATAAAAACTGTCAATATGGTATCTAATGGCATGCATACTATAAAAGATGGATATACAACTTAGCTAAAATACTCAAAAGAGCTTAAATGGGTCTTAGTTGAAGCATTTCTTCAAATGGCTAACGTGCATATTTCAAACCAGGTAAGAGACTTAAAAAACACACTAAAAATTCAGCAAAACTGGACAACGTGGATACATACATTACAGTGGGGTCCACAACACATAGGAAAGAAGGAAGAGAAGAAGAGAGAGTGAGAGAGAGAGAGAGAGAGAGAGAGAGAGAGAGAGAGAGAGAGAGAGAGAACAAATGAGAGAGAGAGAGAACCAATGGTTATTTTAAAAAACCCAACTACATTACCCAAAATCACCGCAAAATCCAGAGAATAGATCTACACTCATTCAAATCAGTCCTTGCATTTGGGTTTTAGGAATCCCAGCCACGGATTGAGGCTTCATCGAAATGTAGTGAAGGGGAAAGGAGATGAAGAGACATGAAGCCCTAGGGCTTTATGCGAGGGAGGGAGAGAGAAAGCGAGGGAGGGACAGAGGGAGAGGGAGAGGGAGAGGGAGAGAGTCAGCGGCAGGGAGAGGGGAATGCATCGAATGAGGGTTAGGTTTTTTCTTTTAAAGCATTTATATCAATCTTTTGCCGGCGTCCGGTTTTACCTAGCGCCAGCAAAAGATCCCGTAAGTCGTCGCCTAATCCCTGTTTTGTTGTAGTGTCGGTGACCTGCAAAAAGATAGTTAAAACTGTTACTATACGGAATCCTCCTTACCCATCATAGCATATCTATCGAGTGCGTGCGTTTGGGTACTAAACTTCGTAGTCAGAAACTATCAACTATGGTTGTTGGTTACTTGTAAGTGGCCGTTTCATTGATGGTAAATGGTTGTAATCAATAGTTTAAAATAATAATAATTATTTTATATATATATATATATATATATATATATATATATATATATATATATATATATATATATATATATATATATATAACTGCATTTTATTTTATTTTTAAGAAGGAAATTTTATTCATAGAAGGGACTATAAAAGAAGAAGAGACATTCTTGCAACCCAAAAGAACAAAAATCGCCACAAGCTGCCTATGGTAAAGACTCTACAGCCACAGAACTAAGGCGGGGCAAAAGACTCTAACTTAGCCCAAGCCTCTGGTTAGGGGTTTGATTTTTCTAGATAAAGTAGGGCTGGGTTCCATTAGAAAATCCCAGATGAGATCCTAAGGTGGGTCTGGTAGATAGGTGGCCGTTTTTGTTTAGTCGTTATGAAAGGCTCCCTCCAAGTTTTGCCACTGGGGTAGCCCGAATTGTTCAGGTGGCTGTACAGCAATATACATGAAATGAAATTACCATTAAAAAAATAAATAAATAAAACAAAACAAAATAAAACTTGGCCAAGCCTAGGTGATCCACACAGAGGAAACCATGGATGGAGGCAGGGAGATCGCCTTCCCTATCAATGACCCTGCAGGCTTGAAATGCACTACCATGCGTCGCCAAGGTGTCTGCAACCAAGTTCGCTTCCCTCCGGGTGAAGGCAAATAACTTAGCCGTGTCAACTAGATTATGAGATTTTGAGCTGAGTCACCAAAAAACTCGTTTCTTGAACATGACCCTGATCATTCGGCAAGACTCATCAAGTCCACTTGTTGATTCAGTGAGACAAGGATAACCCAAGCTGAGTCACTCGCAAGTTCAATCTATTTGTTAATTTTGAGGGAATTTAAGCTAACCTATTGATTTAAGTAAAGGATTTTATAAAGAACTACCTATTTAATAAGGAATTTAGGTTCCACTACCTTCCATTATGTTTGTTATGTTTCTTTTAACGGTTGGTTGGGTGGGTGTGCAGGTAAATGGGTCAGCTACTTGAGTGAACCCCATTATGATATTTATGTAAAATCCACCTTGATCATCTGGTGTATCACCTCATGTTAAGCTAAGGGGCCAAAAATCACTCCCATCGGTGACTTAGGTGGACCACATGATTGACAAAAGTGTACAGGGCAACGATCGCCCTCAAAGCAATTTCCTTTGATATGGTACACCTGAATCATGGATGAAACTGAGTTATAGAGAACATGCCTAAATTTCAATGTTACATCTAATGGTTGGAGTAGATTTCATATAATCACTGTGGTGGGCCTATAAAAATCAAAGGTGGATGTCTCTTCCCCAACTACTTTCTTCTGTGGCCCATTTGAATCACAAGTCAGCCTGATTTTTATTTTTTTATTTTTTTGTCTCTAGGTCTAAATTAGGACTGCCCATCTAATGATCTGAGTGGATTTTGCATACACATCACGATGAGCCCCATGGAAAATCAAGTCTTACACTCCAATATGTAAAAAAGAGATATTTTGGTTAAAATGGAATTGTATGCTATGCGGGTATTGATTTTGATGGGGGCCATTGTGTTGTTTATGTAAGATACACTCCAACTATTAGATATCTAGCCTCAGGTTATGTTGAAATATAAAAATTCAGGTTGACCCGTGGTTTTGGTGGGCCACACGAAAGAAAATAATCAGGAGAGAGATGTCCCCACTTGATTTTTATAGGACTGTCATGATAATATATGAAATCCACTCCAACCATTAATTTAAACACAAAAAATTAGAGTTGTGAACCAAAAATATAACCATTAGTGATTTAAATGAGCCACACTAAATATTGAAACAATTGGAGGGCGAGTATTACCCTATACATTATTTCAAATAAGTGGTCCACGTTAATAACAAAAGGTGCTAATTTTTTGACCCTTAACCTAGCATGTGGTAACGCACCTGATGGTTGTTGAGGGTCAAATATTGCATATTAGACCCCCGTTATTACTTGGTTTTACGTATATGATAATGGTTAATGTTCTATTTTAATTGTGTTTTTGTCGCAAGGTGAATTTAAGAGCTTGGATTGAAAAAGGGTGCTAAAAGCATGAGTTTGATGCTCAAGAATCACCAAGGCAAGGGACGGATCTTAGGGAACTGAGATCGAAGAATTCACATGCCAAAGATCCGAGAAAATCAAGTGATTGAAAATAAAGAGGCCTGAAAATAACCATGAATGTAAGATCACAGGGTTCCCACCATCCGTTTGGATCGAAACTTTATATCTAGCATAAGGATCATAATGTAACCGCACCAAAACTCGACAAAAACCACCCTTTTCCAACCAAAATCTCGCCAGGAATCCAATGGACGAGGTGGATTTCTCCGAAAACAATACTATGGGGCCCACCAAGCATCTCAACTCAAGAGATTTCGCACTTACGCACGTATGAGAAAACCGGGACTTCCGGGCAGTTGTACCACCACGATGACGTTCGGATTAGCGATCTGAACCATCCACAAGCTCCGAAGGGTGGCCACGACCACCACTATGGAGTCACATCGGGCTTTTCGGTGTTCTTCTTACCAGAAACATGTTCCAAACGCAAGGTGTTTGCGTTTTCTGTTGCGTACGTGGTTGCTGGCTATGTAACTCTTTCGCTACATGAAAGCTACGCTTCCACCGACTCCACCACTCCAGCACCGACTCCTTTTGGCTATAAAAGGAGGAGAGAGAGAGAGAGAGAGAGAGAGAGAGAGAGAGAGAGAGAGAGAGAGAGATCCTTGGATGTGGGAAGTAAAGACGAGAGAGAGAAAGAGAGATCGTGGCCAGCTAGAGACTCCTCCTCCTTCCTTCTTCTTTGGTTTTTCTTTCCCTTTGATGTGTTTTTCTGAGATTTAGTGCAATCATGTATGTAATTGGTTAAACCTCTTAGCTATGGCTAAGGGTGAAGCTTGTAGCGTGATGGAGTGGTTTTTATGGCTTGGATTTATGTTAAGTTGAACTATCTTTGCTTCTAATTTGATTATGAGAAATATTCATAGTTTTTAATGGTTTGTTGTGACTCGAATTACAATAGATCTGCGATAACTTTGAGTATATTCTATGCATGTATTGAGGTTATGCGCGTAGGAGCCCTGTTGTTCACCATCGTCTCATGGACGTTGGATGATGGAATCCTTCATAACATTCATAACTCTCTCAAATTGGTTGTGGATTGGCTAAATTCTGTTGTTTACTTTGTCTTATGGGTATGGTTTTGTGATGGAATCAATTCTAATTCTCATACATCTCATCTCTTGAAAACTAGATTAAAGGAAGTTCATATTTGTATTTTAATGAATTATCTTTCAATTGGATGAAGATGAGACTTTGAATCCAATTGCGTTCATAAATTAAGCATAAATCTCCCTGACCTCTACAAGTGGATCCTTGGAAACCCTAGTTTGTCACTTTTGAATTTTACAAGTTCTAGTTAATTAGTTCACAATTATTCTCTTAATTTTTCCTGATTTAGATTGCATCTTCTCCTAGTTCTAGTTATGGTTACTTTCAGATTATGTACAAGGTTCAATCCTTGTGAATTCGACCTCTGTCTTACCGAGATTATTACTACATCGTGACCCTACACTTGGGGTTGTGAACAATGGTCGGAGTCAATTTTAAATAAACATCACTTGGGGCCACCGGAGCCATTGACCTATTTATTGCATGAGCACTATGATGGAATGTAGTGGAATGATAACTATAACAACAAATGAGGTAGCTTTCTAGAAAGCACTTTAAAAAGGTAATAAATTGTAAATTGCATATGAATTATGTAGTTTTTTTAGATTCACTTTAAGTAATTATCATCTAAATACCTTGGTTAGATTTCTTAATGAAAGGTGGGGTTGGGCCATGCAAGCAAAGGGTTGATAGCTTGGATGGGCCCCACCATATTGTTTATGTGAAATCCACTCCGACTCTAGGTCCGTCACCCTATTTTAGTGTGAAGGCTCAAAAATCAGCCTCATCTATGGTTCATATAGACCATATCAATGAAAATAGTGTAAGGGAAATGCTTAACCTCCAAACTATTTCCCTTTGTATGGCCGACCTAAATTAGGGATAGATCTGATTTTTTTGAAGAGGGCCACAGCCTAAATTTTTGTTTGCAATTTAATGGTTGGAGTGGTTTTTATATAATCATTACAGTGGACCTTATAAAAATCAAGGGTGAATGTTTCTATCCTAACTATTTCCTTTAACGTGGGCCACTTGAATCACATGTCAGTGTGACTTTTTGTCCTTGTGTCTAATATGGGATTACATGTTTAATTTTTAGTGTGGATTTGGCATACACATTTAGATCGGTCCCATAAAAAAGCAAGGGTGGGTGTCCAATAGTGTTTTCTTCTTTTTATAAAGAGAATGTGTCAAATCCAATGGAGTTGCACCACAAGTTAGGCTCCACCAGTGGATAATTTCCAACCTATCAATCGAATGCAACATCCCATCTTTCCAATAGGTTCACCCCACAATAAAGATCACCTATTATAAAATAATTTTAAAAAAAAAAAAAAAAAACAAAAAAACAAAAGTGTGGCCATCATTTTGTTGTGCTTGTGCGCGCATGGGTGGAGCATCCACGGGTTATCACAGGGTTACGTACATTCATTTGATTACAAACTATGCACTATCTAGAGTGGGGTCCACCATATGGACATTTCGGCATGCCTTGTAAGTCTTTCCTTTTAGTGGCTATTTTGCAATGGTGGTCCAATAGTCTCCAATGTGGAACGACAAGCGTGCTATTTTTCAAATGGTCATTGAAAATGACCACACGCATAGTGCTTAAAAAAGTGCCTTCTACTTTTATTCCGGCATTGATTCTTCCAATAGGTATCATGCAATGCCCAAGAACATGTGGGTTCCTTTTTTTTCTTGTTTCTTTTTTTACTTTTTTTTTGGGGTACAAATAAGTTCCATGGTTTAGTGACCTGAACTGCATGTTGGGCCAAAGCAGATGGGCCCATTTTCAGTTGAATGTGGAATTGTTGTTTTATTTTCTTTCTTAACCTTCGATTTGCTCATCACGCGTTGAAAAGCTAGGATCTTCTCAATCCCATCAGTTGTTTGATCACTAAACAATGGTACCAGTTTGTGGAAACCTGATCAAAATACTCCCAAAAGGAGAGCAGTACTAGCGCATGCATCTCATTCTCAATGACCACTTGCATGGTCCACGTGGCACCATATGGATGGAATATGGCCCCGAAACTATAGCAATTGCGGGACGTTAGTTCCCTGATCGGTGACCTGCAAACAGTCAGTTCAAACCCTTTCACTATGTTATGCATGCGTGTGACGGAATCCTCCTTACGATCCATCATAGCATATCCATCGAGTGTGTGCGTTTGGGTAATACGTAGTAAGAAACTATCACTTTGGTTGTTGGTTGTATGCAAGTGGGCGTTTCATTGATGGTAAATGGTTGTAATCAGTTGTAAAAAATAAAAAATAAAATTAAAATTAAAATTAAAATAAAATAAAAAAAAAATAAACGGTTTTTCATCTATTTTCGGTCTACAAATGGACAGTTAAAATCATAATTGTAAAACTGTATTGTATTTTTTTTTAAGAAGGAAATTTTATTCACAGAAGGGACTGTAAAAGAAGGAGAGACATTCTTGCAGCCGGAAGGAACAAAAATCGCCACAAGCTGCCTATCGTAAAGATCTTGTCTGCCAACTCTAGTCCAGCATGGTACCTGCGGTACCGGTGCACAAGGGTGAGAGCTTTATGTGGCTGCTTTCACATTTCCTTTTCACATACTCCTAGGGAGGCGAATGCGGTAGCTGACCATCTGGCTAAGAGAGGTAGTGCCTTGCAAGCCACCTCCACATTTTCAGCCGAGCCCGAGCTCCCGGACATTGCTAGAGGCCTTCTCTTTTTGGATAGAGTAGGCTTAGGATACTTGAGAGGAATTTAGCTCATGCTCCCTATATGATAGGTGAGGCATCATCCTTTTGTGATGCCCGACCGAAGGCCCCGTAAATTTCTCTTTTATGAAATACAATCATCTTTCCAATAAAAAAAAAAAAGTTGTAGCGGGATCCTAAGTAAGGGCCTTCGTAATGGAAAAAAAATAAAAAATGAAGATCCCTCCGGTTATCGAGACCGAAATTGTAAAGTGGAGAAAACCTCCTCAGGGCTGGGTTAAGCTGAATGTTGATGGCTTGGTGAGAGGAAACCTGTATGTCAGGTGGAGGTCTATGCAGAGGGATAAGGGTGAGTTCATTTTCGCCTCCTCGTCTGGTTATGGGTTGGGAACCAACAACAAAGCAGAATTTCGAGCAGTCTATAATGGGCTAGTTCAATTGCCTCTACCAGGGCCTGTCCGAGGTGATTGTGGAATCTGATACTAAGATGGTGGTTGAATTCTTCAATGGGAGGTCCCATATGGTATGGCAATGGAACTACTGTGCAGCCCGTATCGAGAAGTTCAAGCGTGAGGGGCATTTTACGTGTTGCCACATAAATAGGGAAGGTAACAACCCCGCCCATAGGCTTGCCTGCCATGGTAACGAGCCGCAGGCTAACAGCCTCTTTCGTCGGAACTTTCCCATGTTACTAGGGGTCTGATTTTGTTAGATAGAGTCGGGCCGGGGGCTATCAGATAGTCCCTCAAGATAGTTGGTTGACCCCCTTCTTTTTTGTTCTTCCTTTTTTTCAGTTTTAGGCCACCCCTTCGGCGTTTATGATAGGCTCCCTCATCGCCCTTTTTGCTTGATGCAGCCCGAAGTCCAGGCTTGATTGTACATTGTTATGCAAGAAATGAAATTTACTTTAAAAATTTATAAAAAAAAAGAAAAGAAAAAAGAAAAAAACACTTGGCCCAAGCCTAGATGATCCACATGGAGGAAACCATGGATGGAGCTAGGGAGATCGGCTTCCCCATCAATGACCCTGCAGGCTTGAAATGCACTACCATGCCTCGCCAAGGCAACCGAGTTCACCTCCCTCCGGGTGAAGGCAAATAACTTAGCCGTGTCAAGTAGATTATGAGATTTCGAACGGAGTCACCAAAAAACTCGTTTCTTGAGCATGACCCTGATCATTCGGCGAGACTCATCTAGTCCACCTGTCGATTCAGTGCGACAAGGATAACCCAAGCTCAGTCACTCGCACGTTCAATCTATTTGTTTATTTTAAGGGAATTTAAGCTACCTTATTGATTTAAGTAAGGGATTTTACAAATAACTACCTATTTAATATAGGATTTACGTTCCAGTGCCTTCCATTATGTTTGTTATGTTTCTTTTAACGGCTGGTTGGGTGGGTGTGCAGGTAAATGGGTCAGCTACTTGAGTGAACCCAACTATAATGTTTATGTAAAATCCACCTTGACCATTTGGTGTATCCCCTCATGTTAAGCCAAGGGCCCAAAAATCACTCTCATCCGGTGGACCACATGATTGACAAAAGTGTACAAGGCAACAATCACCCTCAAAGAAATTTCCTTTGATATGGTACACCTGAATCATGGATGAAACAGAGTTGTAGGGAACATGCCTAAATTTCAATGTTTCATCTAATAGTTGGAGTAGATTTCATATCTGGGCCTATAAAAATCAAAGGTGGATGTCTCTTCCCTAACTACTTTCTTTTGTGGCCCATTTGAATCACAAGTCAGCCTGATTTTTTTGTGTTTGGGTCTAAATTAGGACTGCCCATCTAATAATCTGAGTGGAATTTTCATACACATCACCACGAGCCCCACAAAAAATCAAGTCTTACACTCCAATATGTACATAGAGAGATTTGGTTAAAATGGAAATTGTATGGAAGCGGATTGGCTGGTGTACCTCACATCAGCTATATAGCTGCTGTATTGACGTCGGCAAGTTCTGTGGATCTGATCATGAGGTATGTGTTATATCCAAACTGTCTATTCATTTGGCAAGCTTGTCCTAAAGCTTGAGAAGAAAAATAAGACAGATCTAACTATCAAGTGGACCACACTGCAAAAAGCAGTGGAGGATTGAATGTCTACCATTGAAACCCTTTTTGGGGTCACGGAAGTTTTGGATCAATATATAAAAAAAAAAAATTCCTCTTAATTCATGTCTTTTTGACCTTATGAACAGATTGGATGGAAAATAAACGTTATGGTGGGCACTATGAATTTTTTAACGGTGAAAATCATTATCTCTTCTGCTATTTGTAGTGTGGTCTAGATGATCTTTGGATATGATTATTTTTTGTAAAATTCTCTAAAAATAGATGAACCGTGTAGATATACTAAACGCATCACTGTGGGGCCCATGTAACTTTGATCTCCTTTGAACCGTTCGTACAACTCGGAGCTCGAGGTGCATCAGTGCGCATCTTAGCACAACACGTACCTACAACAACTATATAGCTGGTGTGTCATACACCAACTTTGATGGGGGCCACTGTAATGTTTATGTAATATACACTACAACTATTAGCTATCTAGCCTCACATTAGGCTGAAATATAAAAATTCAGGTTGACCACAACAAAGAAAATAATCAGGAGAGAGATGTCCTCCACTGATTTCTAGAGGACTGTCATGATAATATATGAAATCCACTCCAACCATTAATTTAAACATAAAAAATTAGGATTGTGAACCCAAAATACACCCATTGGTGATTTAAGTTAGCCACACTACTTGAACAATTGGAGGGTGAGTTTTGCCTTATACATTATTTCAAATAATGTGGTCCACCTTAACCTAGCATGTGGTGACACACCTGATGGTCGGAGTCAATTTTAAATAAACATCACTGTGGGGCCACCCGAGCCATCGACCTATTCATTGCATGACCACTATAATGGAATGTAGTGGAATGATAACTATATCGATTTTTAAAAAGCATTTTAAAAAGGTACTAAATTGTAAATTCTATATTAATTATGTATGTAGTTTTTTTTTTTTTTTTTTAAGATTCACTTTAAGTAATTATCATCTAAATACCTTGGTTAGATTTCTAAATGGAAGGTGGGTTGGGCGGTGCAAGCAAAGGGTTTACAGCTTGGATGGGCCCCACCATATTGTTTATTGTTTATGTGAAATCCACTCTGACCTCCAGGTCCGTCACCCTATTTTAGTGTGAAGGCTCAAAACTAAGCCTCATCTATGGTTCATATAGACCATATCAATGAAAATAGTGTAAGGGCAACGCTTAAGCTCCAAACTATTTCCCTTTGTATGGCCCACCTATACAGATAGATCTGATTTTTTTGAAAGGGGTGAAGCCTAAAATTTTGTTTGCAATTTAATGGTTGGAACGGTTTTTATATAATCATTACAGCAGACCTTGTAAAAATCAGGGTCGAATGTTTCTATCCTAACTATTTCCTTTAATGTGGGCCACTTTTTTTTTAAATAAAAACTGCCGCGAAGGCTTCTCATTAACAAATAAAGGGAGCCAGATACACATTTCAGGAGCCCCTAGGAATAAAATCTCCCAAGGGCGCCTATCATATAGAAGAGAACAAGAAAAAAGACACTATACAAAAATAAAAAACTGAGATAGGGGCAAGGGCAGAGCCCCAAAGAACTCGGCCCCTCTAGGCTTCCCTAACCGCACCTAGACTGACCTTGTCCAGAAACAGAAGACCTCGAGCCTGGGCCGGGAGATCAGGCAACGTGGAAAAGATTTGAGAAGCCTGATCTCTACTTCCTTCACGAGCCATAGCATCCGCCACCAAGTTCCCATCCCTGAAAATATGAATAAACCTGAAAATCCCCCTTGTTCTAAACCGGTTGATTCTATTGATCCAGTAACCCCACTTCCAACTGGGATTAGAGGAACTGTTAATAAAACTAAGAACCAACTGAGAATCCGACTCTACCATCACTTGTCAAAAACCTTTCTTCAAACAACAATCCATCCCGTCATGTATAGCTTTAATCTCCGCATAGACATTCGACCTCACCCTGTAACCAGCCGAGAAAGCAAACAGGAAATCACCTCTATTGTCTCTGCAAATGCCCCCACCTCCAGCATTACCTGGGTTGCTGATAGCCTACCCATCTACGTTGATTTTGGTCCACCCTGGACGAGGCTTCTCCCAAATAATCACCCTTTGGACAGACATACCGCTAGAAGCACAGTCCCTGATACAATTGACGCCTGCAGGAGGGTGGCCCAAAAGGCCGCTGGCCATGAAATAAGCCTGCAGCTGAGCAGAAGCAGGACTTCTGTTCTGCTACTATGTCAGAAGTGTAGCAGGAACAATGAACAAAGGAGAGCCAGTTGTCACATGCTCTATTGTATCGCCGCCCTTGATAGTAGACAGCCACCATTTAGATCGCTCGATTGCCCCCTTAATAGACGGAGCTTTTCCGCCAAAAATTGCCGTGTTTCGAGTCTTTCAAATAACCCAGAAAAGGACGAAAGGAGCAGTCTTCTTTAGCATGGAGGAGTGAGGACAGAGGGCGCTGCTACCCACCACTGAGACAATCTAGCCTCAATCGAATCAGCATGTAAAACATTAATACTGAAAACGATGCCAAAATGATTCCAAATAGCCGCCGCTAGTGAACACGACAGGAAGAGGTGAGAGACCGATTCCGCTGCAGCACTAGGGACTGCACTCACAACGCAGCAGGCTCACTTCGAGACAATAGCGATCTCTCGGGCTTGGATCTCTTCATCGACTGCTACGGCTCCCCTCATTAATCTCCAGGCAAACATCGCAATTCTTGGGGGAAGTTTGCAGTGCCAAACCTTTTTCGCCCAACTCCTGGCCGGCATGGGCTGACAACACCTATCCTAGGCTGAGGAGATGGTGAAGGTCCCCAACTTCGAAAACGACTAGAAGGGGGTGTCAGCCCCTTCCGTGATGCAGAAGCCACCGCAAAATAGATGATCAAGGACCCATCGTGGAAGGAAGGAGAACACAGCCGAGCGCGACAACGGGCCATTTGTGCCAAGAACCTGCCCCCACCCGCAGGAGGAAGAGTGACAAAGGCACCTCGGGGGAAGTAATCTCGAATAGTTGGCCAAGACCCGACCAGTTATCAAACCAAAAATGTGGGCCACTTGAATCACATGTCAGTCTAACTTTTTGTCCTTGTGTCTAATATGGAATTACATGTTTAATTTTTAGTGTGGATTTGGCATACACATTTAGATGGGTCCCATAAAAAAGCAAGGGTGGGTGTCCAATAGTGTTTTTTTCTTTTTATAAAGAGAATGTGTCAAATCCAATGGAGTTGCACCACAAGTTAGGCTCCACCAATGGATAACTTCCAACCTATTAATCGAATGCAACATCCCATCCTTCCAATAGGTTCACCCCACAATAAAGATCACCTATTAAAAATCAGCCCCATCTAAATTAACCAATGGGAGAGGCTGGAGAAAACCATTCTTACCATTGATAAATAGCACAATACAAGTGAAGTCCAAAAATGAGTAGATGTGACTGATTTTTGCATGGATAAATCATCATGGTGATTCCAATCTATTGACGGGTTGGACATTACACACATATGAAAAGTTGGAAGGTATCTTTTGGATGGACTGTAATTTGTGTTCCAATTGATTGGGTGGGAGACCTTTTTTCATTTCTAAATATATCAGTAAAAAAATTAGTAGTGCAATTGATTTTTTAGGAGGCCCATTGTAATTTATATGTGAAGTCCACTTTAGCCTTTAGATGAGTAATCCGACATTAGGCCCCAAATAGAAAAAAATAAAATAAAATCAGGTTGACTTGGGATTTCAAGTGGGCCACATCAAACAAAACAGTTGTGATAGAGACATCCACCCTCAATTTTTACAAGCCCACGGGGATGGGTGTATAAAAACCACTCTAACCATTAGATTCCAAACTAGAGAATTAGGCCTTGGGCCATAAATCCAAACCTATCTGTGATTCAGGTGCGGCGATGGAAAGGAATTAAACAATTTTGGGTAAACCTTGCCTGTGCATTGTTTCCAATTGTATAATCCACCTAAATCAAGGATGGAGCTGTTTTTTATCTTTTTGCCTTGGGCTTACATTGGGTGATGCATTGTTGTTGGTCGAAGTGGATTTCACATAAACATCATGGTGGGGCCAACCGAAGACACCCAACCCCTTACTCACACAACTACTCTAATGATAATGATTTAAATTAATAGAATTGCTTATTCAAATCCTTTTTTAAAAAGGTACCGGGATGTAAATACCTAATTAATGAGGTAGGATGTTAAAAAGTGTCAAATGAGTTTCGAGCTCATGACTTTAGCCATAGAAACAAGGTCGACAACCCATATGGTATGGGTGGGTCGGGATCAAATCCCTCATGGATAATATGGAAGTTTCTATCTCCTACTCCCCAAGGGAATCCAATCTTGTGGTGGATTGTCACGCCCCGATATTCAGGTACTGAGTGTTAATGATGTAAGGCAAAAATATTTAATACATCAGAAATCATAATACAATTAATCATATCAACACAACAATTTATTTTAATCATACGGAGAGGAAACATGTTGGAATTACTCACCTAATGATTTAGGGAGAAATCCGATGGTGTAGATCAGATAATACCTATAAATAATCCATATGCAGTACACCATAATATTAAAAAATAATATATATTAAGTCATAAATCATTTGATTTGTTTTGATTACTATTTAAAGTCATACATGGGAGTGATACTTAGGTTTTACAAAGTAACATACCTAATAAATAGGGTTTATCTTATCTATTTCAGCCAAAAAGGACAAGCTAGATATCTTATAAGATGAACCACTACATGGATGGCTTAGATCTTGTAATAGCATGCCATGATAATACATAATTTAGCCCATGTATATTTTATCCTAAACATGCATGTACCCTATATAAGTTTTATCATGCATCCGAATGTTGAAATATATTAAATTATATATATCTAGTATACTTTTTTTTATGTGGATCCTACCAACAAGGATTTGGACCAATTATATGGTTACTACCACTATGTTGACCATTGGAAAGAAATTTCAATCCAATCTGAAATCTATGGGACCCATAATAGCCTAAATGATTGTTGTACAACTACTATCATTTTCTTCCAGTATGGGTCGCACACATTTTGGATATGTCCTAAATTTACACTCTTAACCAACAGAAATCTTTCAAATCAAATGAATAGAGTGGATATAATACATATATCATTATGGGTCCACAATCTGATGACCCAAGATGGTTTCTAACATTAGAAACTGTACTTGGTTTTAACGCTGGAAACCAAACTTTTTTTTTTTTACTTATTTATTTATTTAATTTTTTTGATAGGTCCCATGATAATCTAAACCATGGGTGAGATGGGTAATCTCCTCATAAAGGACGAGCTCAAAATTCTCCTCGAAATAACACTTTTGTGGCCCACACGAATACTCAATGGTAACCATTTAATTTTCACTGTTTAAGGCGTTGTGGTCCACATGAGCTTTCTTTCAAATAAAATTTTCAACCATATGTCTCTTATTAAATGACAAGATTAATAGACGGTATGGATTTGATACTTATATCAAGAAAGCCCCGCATAGAAGGCCCATCAATGTAGACTAATTCCGATACTGTGAATAGATCAACTTCACTTTTGCACGCTAGAGTGTTTTTACACCCATTTTATATTATTATATTTTTTTCATGATAGTTCATACATAATATGTGTGCATAAGATCTATCCCATTCACCATTTTCCTAATATTATTTTAGGACATTGGTAAAAAAATGAGGTGAATTCGTTATTCTAATGGGCCATACTACCATGAACAACACCGACCGTTCTTCCACCATTAAAATACATACATTTCTTATTTTAGACCCTCCTAACTGTCTATCTAAGATCTAAGTTGTTCATTGGTCCACCCAATTATTTTTTAATGGTCAAAATAATTGGTATCTCCATCGGAACTCCCTGCGGCCCGATAGATATTCTAACGGCGAATACATCATGAATTCCATTTTACATATTGTGGCCTACCAAAATGTTAATTTAGCCTAATTTTTGGAGGTTTTCCATATTTTGGTCCTTAGAACCTAATGGACCGAATTGATCGGGCCGTATATGCAAAATAAGTCCAATATGTAATTCAAGTAAAATAAATAAAAACAACTTAGGTGTTCCTTTTAATTCTTGTTACATGCGTAAGGTGTTCCAAGGTGCATCGTGCATATGCACACATATTGATATATGTGCACATGCATTGCACCCATGGTAGATCTACATCGTCCATCACATAAACCCAAAGCATAATAACATATTAAAAATAAAAATCTAAAATAAAATAAAATAAGTACTAACTTTGCAAGCCATTCTTTAACTAATTTCTCTCCTTTTATCTTTTCTTTTATTTTTGTTTTTTCTCTTTTTAATCGGCGAGAAATGTCCATCCTTATAAAGAAAAGAGAGTTTCTTAGATAAGATGGATAAGATAATGATGAGGGAGGTTGCAACCGTTTTAATCCTTAAAAAAAAAAATTAATTTTATAATTTACGGAAACGAAAATTTTGGAGTTGTTACATTCTAACCCCCTAAAATAAATATTTCGTCCTCGAAATTTACCGGAACTATTCTTCAAACAGGTGAGGATACTTCCCGCGTATTTCAACTTCCTGCTCCCATGATGCTTCATAGACTCCACGATGATTCCATAACACCTTGACTAGTGATACTATCTTGTTTCTTAAAACGCGTTCCATATGGTCTAAAATACGAGCAGGCCTTTCCATGTAAGATGTATCTTCCTGAAGCTCAATATCATGCCAGTCGATGATGTGCGAGGCGTCTCTTTCATACTTCCTTAGCATTGACACATGAAAGACGTTGTGAACACTCGACAGCTGTGGAGGTAGCGCAAGTCTATATGTTATGGCTCCCATTTGATCTAACACCTCAAAAGGTCCAATGAACCGAGGGGCAAGCTTTCCTTTTATACCGAATCACATCAGA
The DNA here is from genome assembly GCF_029962835.1 of Magnolia sinica. Taxonomy (NCBI): domain Eukaryota; kingdom Viridiplantae; phylum Streptophyta; class Magnoliopsida; order Magnoliales; family Magnoliaceae; genus Magnolia; species Magnolia sinica. The sequence continues at coordinate 69,863,344 of NC_080589.1, read as the reverse complement.
CACTTCATTGGTGAGACTTTTATAAATACATGATCTCCCATTGAAAATTTCAAATCACGTCTTCGGTTATCCGTGTAACTCTTTTGTCGACTTTGAGCTGCTTGAAGTTGTTCACTCTCCAAGTATAGGGTTGTGATGTAGTAATAAACTCGGTAAGACCGAGGTCGAATCCACAGGGACTGATACCTGTACGTTATCTAAAACCAAGTAGAACTAGAACTAGACTAAGATACGATCTAACCAAATAAAATTTTAAGGAATAATTGTGGAATAATTATCTAAAACTTTAAGGAATTCAGAGGAAGGGAACTAGGGATTCAGAGGATCCACTTGTAGAGATCAGGGAGATTTTATGCCATTATCATGAAAAGTACTGAACTTCTTTTAATATAGTTTTAAAGAGATGAAAGGTATATGAATTAGAATGGATTTCATCATTAAACCATGCCCAAGAGACAAAGCAAACAATAGGATTAAACTAATTACCAACCAACCAACAATGTATGAGGATCAGGAAGGGTACTGTCATCCTACCATGCCCATGGGACAATGATGAACAACAGGGCTTCCTGACTTCATAAATATAAAAGGGGAAAAAGAGATATTCAAGGCCATTGCAGATCCATTGTAATTTCAGTCACAACAGACCATTAAAGACAAGAAACATTCCTTTAATTAACTAAAAGCAACATCAGTTCAGTTTAAACCAAAAGAAGGCATAAGTAAAGACTCCCATCCCTTTACAAGCTTCACCTCTTAGCCCTAGCTAAGAGGTTTAGCCTAGCGTGATCATGCTAGAATCAGAGGAGAAAAACATCAAAAGAAATAAATAAATAAAAGGAAAAGGAAAAGGAAACAAAGACCGGATGTCTTTTGCTCTTGCAATCGTCAGTCACATCCCTGCCACGAATTTCTTCTTCCACGTTCCTCCTCCAGTAGCCTTAGCAAAAGAACCAGCCGCTGCTCTCTCTCCAGCCGTGGATAGCATAAACCATCCTCCGTTTCTCTTCCTTCGTTAAAGCCAAAAAAACCAGCTTGCTCGTCCACTCCTGCAACCGATAGCTCCTAAGCTTCCACTCCCCCCCTCTTTATAAGATTCCGGCAGTGGTGGCTGAGTCGAGCACTGACTTCTCCTTCGCATCCTCTTTGCAACGGAGACGGACTCCCTGTTAACGCGAAAAAAACACGGCCTTGCATCTGTGATGACTGGTGGGCCCAGGATTGATGTTGGACGAGAAATCCGACCCATCCATAAGTTTCCCCTCGAAAAACCAATGAAATCTGATTGGTTTTGGATCCGCTTCGAGGTGAACAACGAATTAGTTTAATTTACCGTCGGTCTTCCGATTGGACGGTCGAAATCCAATTAAAACTGTCCTTTGCAATTCCACCACCTAGGCGCTGTTTTTAGGGAGCATGGGCGTCTGATGAACGGTCCAGATTCGACTGATAAGTCACGTCAGTGGCCCACAAGCTTTCTCCGCAGCCACAGACGCGAAACAGAGCTTCCGCGTCGAAATATCCGATGATTGGTGGACCCCACAGTGATGTTTTTGATAAAATCCACCACGTCCACTGAATTACTGACGAAAAACCAGTCAGGAATGGACGGTTTTGGAGTGTAGTTGGTGTGGTCCACTGAACTTTGCTCGCTGCCGTCCAACCTGCGATTTATAGTTACGATATTCCCGTAGCTTGCATGAGAACAAACGGACGCCTAGGGGAGGGTTTTCGCCCCCTTATGGCCGCAATGGATGGCACTGATCATCCATTTGGATGATGTGTGGGGCCCACAATCGAAACCACGAATCACGGCATAAAACGCTGTTGCGTTTTGGTGAGATTGGGAAGAAGGAGTCGGTCAACAATCGGATTGACCGACTTCTGGTTCCTGTGCACGGCCAGTGCACCTATGCACTATGCACACGCCCACTCCAGTGGGATCCATTATGATGCTTTTGAGAGATCCGCTCCGTCCATCCATTTTGTCAGCTCATTTAAACGGTCTATAACAATTTTGAAGCATATCCGGATATCAGGCGGGCCCCACATATTGATTAAAGCGGCTGATCTATCCGTTGGGCCACTTCCACAGTGATCCAGGAGCTGAAATTTTATGTGTACGGTTCATTTATGGTCCTCAGGCCACGTATGGAGTTTTGAACTGATCGGATGGTGAGAACCCTATGATCTTGCATTCTAGACACGTTTCAGGCCACTTGAGCTTCAATTCCTCGATTTCCGCGGACCCCTGGTATATAATTCCGTCGCTCTTGGTCTTCTAGAGTCCGTTCCTTGCCTTGGTGCTCCTGGAGCATCAAATCCATGCATTTACCACCCTTTTTTCAGTCCATGCTTGTAAATACACTCTGCATCACAAACACAATTAAATCAGGCCATTAACTGGTATCAAATCACGTCTTCGGTTATCCGCGTAACTCTTTTGTCGACTTTGAGCTGCTTGAAGTCATTTCTGAATGAGCTCCACCTTCCCAGAAGCCTCTTGGACAATATTTGGTCCAATCAAACCTTTCTCTCCTACTTCGATCCAACAATTAGGAGCACAGCAGGGACGTCTATATAATGCTTCGTACGAAGCCATACCAATACTTGCTTGATAGCTATTATTATAAGAAAATTCAACAAAATGTAAGTTATCGTCCCAACTACCTTTGAAATCGAGAGCACATGCATGCACGTAACAAATCTTCAAGTATTTGATCCACACGCTCAGTCTGTCCATTAGACTGTGGATGATAAGTTGTGCTATAGTCTAAAGTCGTGCCCATGGCTTCTTGTAACTTAGTGTAGAATCACAAAGTAAAACGAGGGCGGTTGTGATCTGACATAATAGAACTGGGTATTCCGTGTAATCGCACTACTTCTTTGATAAATAGTTTGACAAGAACATCCATTGAATAAGTAATACAAATAGGAATAAATGCGCTGACTTTGTTAATTGGTCAACGATCACCCACATTGAATCGTGTTTTCCCTGTGTCATAGGAAGTCCAACTATGAAGTCCATAGAAATGCAATCCCACTTCCATTCTGGTATCTTTAAAGGTTGCAATAGTCCTGACGGGTTTTGATGATCGCCCTTTACTTATTGACAAGTGTAACATCGAGAAACATAATTGGCTATCTCTTTCTTCATGTTCTGCCACTAAAATGAATGTTTCACATTCTGGTACATCTTAGTACCCCTTGGATGAATAATGAACTTAGTTCTGTGCGCTTCCTTCAAAATTTCTTCCTTCAGTTCTGGAACATTAGGCACACAAAGACGACCGTGATACTGAACTCCCTTATCTTCCCACACTTTCCAAACTGATGTCTCATCACCTTGGTGCTTAGTCACCATTTTCATCAACCACTCGTCATTTCCTTGTGCTTCAATGTCTGCTGTAATGCTATGTTACATAAGCGAATACATTGTTCTCGGAACTGTAGTTCAATGTCGAAGTCCTTCACATAGTTCATCTGTAACACCCCGAATTTTCAGGGGCCGAGCTGGAACTCGGCTCCCAAATTCCCGAATGCCATGTGTGTTATAATGGGCTTCAGACTTTAATTACATCTGGATGATTTCATAAGCAATGTAGAGTTTAGCAGGGCATGAAGCATAAATAAGTCATAAAGCATAATCAAGTGCCACTAAATGTAAAAATATCCAAACCACAAATTTAAAAATATCCAAACAGGGAACTAGTCCCACCCATACATATGTCCCCAAAGTGACTAGGGCCCTAGCCCAATCCCCGTGGTTGCCAAGCTTAGTGTAGAAAGATCTACCATAAGTTTGGTAATGCTCTCGCTCCTCCTCGTCGTCCATGTCGGCATCCTCCAGCACGTCCAACTCCATTAACCCTACATTTATAATGTATTTTGGTTAGTTTTTTAGAACACCGTCCCAGGTGGGAGTGAGTAGCTAACTCAGTAGTTCCATTAGTTCTAAGTTACACATGTTATCAACTCAATCAGCGCAGGTAATGATAAAATAAGAAATCAAATATTTCCTAAATACTCTTGTTAAATATGCATATGAAGATATGACATGATGCATGCCCTTTCCCACAACACTCTCTCACACGCGACTCCAACCACCTGGTTCGCAAATGACAACACTCCCTCAAACGTGCGACTTCAACGCCTGTTCCGCCACATTCTAACTAATGCAATATGGTGCATGATCATGTTAGCTGAGTAATTATTAAGTTCAATTCATCCAGCATATTGGCGAAGTTTGGATATCGAGTTATATCACGAGTCCTTATCTGAATCATGTGGCTCGTTACCACACATAGCGACTCCTTACCAGTATCCCTTAATCCAACTTTAGGTATCACCCGTTTATCTCACAAATCAACAATTCAAAGATACGGTATAATACTTAAATATATGAGGATCAACGCATAAAACCAAAACACAGAAGAAAAGGGCTTGCACCCAATTCCATTCACGCCCTAAGTTGTTCGAATAGTACTCTAGCACGCAACTATCGGCCGGGTAATTTGACGAGGGTCGTTTGAATAATAGTCTATCACCTCCATCAGTGCTCACTGGTCACTATGGGGAGGCTCGTCACCCCAGCATAGGCCGACAGCTCAGACATGGTGTCCCATACCACCATGCCCGGCTCATGAGTCTTAGTTGCTCACTGGTCACTACGAGAAGGCTCGTTACCCCAGCGTAGGCCGACAGCTCGAACACAGTGTCCCATACCACTATGTCTGGCTCATGAGTCTTAGTGGGATCGTATCGTACTAACAGTTATGAATGAACTCATCCATTGGGAACGGGTATCTTAGATTCGATTTGGTTGTGTCATACGTTGTGAACATACATGATCAGACGACTTGTGAACTAATTTGATTGACCTAGGAGAACCCCAACGCAACCGACATTAGGTGCAAGCATCCCATGTAGTCCAACTACTGTCGGTCGTCCATATTTGACCCGAGTCGATCAAATAAGCTTAGGGTGGCCGCTCTAACTCGGGCCACCCCTTTAGTTTGAATGGTTAGCCAACTGACCCAACATCGTAGCAATCATAAGTATCGCTATGGACTAAGCATTACATTACATAATTATAGCATATGTTTTACTACACAACCACTTAGGCATTTTATCAAACATATGGGCATCAATAGAAGCAACACACCTACTTAGGCATTTTATCAAACATGTAAGCATCAATGAAACAACACATCTACTTAAGCATTTTATCAAACATATGGGCATCAACAAAGTAGCACATTCAATTGAACATTCAATCAAGCATATGAGCATCCATAAAAATAACATATTCAATCACCTAGACATTCTATCAAACATGTGAGCATTCGTATCTAACTAATAACATATATTATAGAAAAACTGAAACGTTGACATATTAGCATGCACAAATTCATCTACAAGCATCTAATCATTAACCGAGACCCTCAAGGGTCGATAAATGATAACCTAGAGATAATGGTCCGTACCTTAAGAAGGAATATCCAATTTTTGAGCTCTTATGGTTAGGGATTTGGAAAAAATCACAAATTCCTATATAAACACCAAGAACTATATGAGATTCATGTAATTCATTTTAGAAAGAACCTAGGTTAGGAAATAAGTTTATTTCCTACCTCCAAATCGCAAATGGGGTGGATTTGATAGAGGAAAATGATCGATGCTAGGGCTTTGATTGGAGAAAATTGATGAAGGGAAGCACTAAAGCTTCCCCACTCCTACTCTCACTCTTCTTCTCTTCTTCCCTTCTTCTTTCTCCTTCTCTTTCTCTCTTTCTCTCTTTCTCTCCCTTGGAGGATGTAAATTCGTATGGAGAGATGGGGTGCGCAAATGAGGCCCTTATATTGTGCCAGATTTGGTGTAAATGGCCCCAATGGTTGGGTTTTTACTATACTAGCCCTATGAGAGGCTTTTTCTAACCTCTAGGGCCCATTATGGGGTATACATGTCGATATACACCGTGGGATAGTTAGCTCTAATGATGATCTACGTATGGATATAATCGTCTCACCATTTGGATGTGCCAATCAACGAATATGATTAGAAGTGTGAGGCCCGTATCCTAGCCCGTATTGTTTCGTAGGCTTCCGCGGTCCTCCCGGTTGAATTCCAGCAACCCACGATCTGTTATCGACAGTTGCATGCAACCTTGAGTCGTGTCCCGTATTTCAGAGTCGGCTCAACCTAAGCTTGTACTTTAGCAACTGCGTCGTCGCCGCGGTTCCGATGCCGCGTCTCATGCGCCGAGGTGATACCCGGGCCAAGAGATGTGGGCCCGCATTCTGTTTGAGAAAAACACCGCATGTTACAAATCTTAAGAGAATCCATCACATCAAATTCAAGTACACTCCCATCACTCACCATCACTCACACCCATCCCCAAGTACAACCACCCTCCCTAAAAGTCAACCTTTTCTTATAATAAAGTACCTACTTACATCACTCACCATCCCTCTCTCCCATCATCTCTCTCTCATTTCTCCCAAGCACCATAAGAGCTTGGACGTCCATGGCTTCCTTGAGAGAAACTAGGTGTGGCCCACTCCCTACCACCCAATCCCACCCTCCAAAATCGATCTCAACCGTTGAATCACACCCCTTAGAGCTCTTGAACGCGTTGGTGGAAGAAGGAAGAATAAGATCATAAGGTGGGTGATCTTATTTGTTGATTTTGATCAATTGAGGGCCCACATATGGTGGGACCCATCTTGATGTATGCATTATTTAGGGAGGGCCCATAGTGGCCGGGTCCCTCCCCTCCATCTCTCTCTCTCTCTCTCTCTCTCTCTCTCTCTCTCTCTCCCTCTCTTTTTCCCATATTCCGCGGCCCACCTAGTGTATGTGTGTATGGCCCACCATGAGATATCTTATCCATGCCATCTACGCATGGGACACACCTTGCTGGACTGTCCAGCGGACGGGACTGCTGCCCGTCCGTCTGGACAGGCCCGGATGAAGGGATAACACAAATATTAGCTTTGTACAGGCTGCTGGTGGGCCACACACGTGGACCCACCCAATTCATGTATTTTATCCTGGCCATCCGTGGCCCTCATGATGTATGTGAGAATCCTCACTGTCCAGATCTGGACGTGTGGGAGTCACTGTGATGTATGCGTTCCATGCATGCTGACCGGACATGGGACCCACCCACACGTGCTACACGTGTGGGGTGGGTGCCCACCTTGATGGCATGTGTTTTATCCCCACACTGTTCATCCATTTATCCATGGGACCCACCTGCGGCAGTGGGGACCACCCCGTAGTACGTGTACCGCGTCCAGGGCCTGGACGTTGGTAGATTGAATATTTATATATATATTAAATATATATTCAGTACATATATGTATATATTATATGTGTATTACTATATTGTGGGCCCCACACGTGTAGTGGGACCCAACCATGATGTATTTGTTGTATCCTCATCGTCCATCAGGGATGGTGGGACCCACCATGATCTATGTATTTTATCTGCTCCATCCATCATTCAATGGGACCCACCTTGATGAAAGTATTTTTTTACCCACCGTTCAATCGTTTAGGATGTGGAGCCCACCATGCTGTATGGATTTCATCTGCACCGTCCATGTGCTGGGGCCTTAGACGTTGGTGCCTTGCATATGCACCATCCAGTGATTTGGATGGTGGAAAACCCACCATAATGTATGTGCTATGTCCAGCCGTCCATTCGTACAGGGCCCACCACTGATGTTAGTATTTTATCTATGTCGTCTATCCGTGCAGGACCCACATCATGTATGTGTTTGTCTATACCGTCCATCCACCCCAGCAGTAGCATGGCTGCTGTCATGATGTCACCAAGCTCTGTGGGTCCCACCATTATATGTGTTCTACATAGCCGTCCGTCCAGGATGTGGCCCACCCCACACGTGTGGGATGGGGCTACCTTGCACGCATGCATATTTTCATCCAGGCCGTCCGTCCATCTCTGGACGTTGGTTGGGCCTGGATGCCTTTCATACTCTATATTTATTATATTATAACATAATATAATATAAATTATAATTTACATTATTATATTATATTGTGGTGGGCCTTATGTGATATGGATTGGCTGTCTGCCACACGCACCAGCTATATAATTGTTGTGGTGACGCAGCTGTGCTGTGTGGAGCCCACCTTGATGTATTTATATCCACACAGTCCAGGTTGTGCTGGACGGTGTTGGACAATGTTTGGACGGTGCTGATTTATCTGGACAATGTTTGGACAGTGTTGATCATCATTAGTGGGCCATGTGCCCCATGGAATGATTTTTAGTGTGGTCCAAGTCCACTTGAGGCCCATTGGTGCGGCCCATCCATGAGGCCCATCATAATATATATTTGAGGCCCATGTGATAGGACCCACCTGCCTTATGTTTGAGGCCCATGTGTAGGGCCCAGCCGCTTAAATCTGAGGCCCATGGATGCGGCTCACCTATTGTGCATTTGAGGCCCGTGGTTGTGGCCCATTGTGATGTATTTGAGGCCCATTGATGTAGCCCACTTGATGTGTATAAGACCCATGTGTAGGGCCCGCATGTTATGTATCTGAGGCCCATGTGCAGGGCCCACCGGTTGTGTATATGAGGCCCACGAGTGAGGCTTATTGTGATGAATTCGAGGTCCATGTGATGCGGCCCATAGTGATGTGTATGTAGCCCTTGTATGAGGCCCATTGCGATGTGTATTAGGCCTTCGTGTGATGTCATGTGCCCACTATATGTTTAACCCTATGTGGGCCACTCCCTGGGAGCAATGTTGGTTGAATGTCCACATTGATGGGCAAAGATGGTTGGATATCCACATTATGACCTTTCCTTAGGCCTTGTTAGGACGATTCCGATTATCGATCGATTTCAATTATCGCGACTGATTTATTGATTCTGATTATCGATCGATTCTGATTGTCATGGCCGATTGCCGATTAGCAATCGAGGCCAATTATCATGACCGATTGCCGATTTCGATTGACGTGACCGATTTTTCGATTTCGATTATCGATCAATTCCGATTGTAGTAACCGATTTTTTGATTTTGATTATCAATCAATTTCGATTGTCGTGACCGATCTGCCAATTCTGATTATCAATCGATTCCGATTGTCGTGACCGATTTGCCGATTTTGAATGTCATGACCGATTTGTCGATTCCGATTATCGATCGATTCCGATTGTCATGGCCGATTGCCAATTAGCGATCGAGGCCGATTATCATGACCGTTTGTCGATTCCGATTGACATGATCGATTTGCCGATTTTGATTATCGATCGATTCCGATTGTCGTGATCTATTTACCGATTCCGGTTATCGATTGATTTCGATTATCGTGACCGATTTGCTGATTCTGATTATCGATCGATTCCGATTGTTGTGATCGATTTGCCTATTCTGATTATCGATCGATTCCGATTGTCATAGCCGATTACCGATTAGCGATCGAGGCCGATTATCATGACCGATTGCCGATTCCGATTGACGTGACCGATTTGCCGATTTTAATTATCGATCGATTCCGATTGTTGTGACCGATTTACCGATTCCAATTATCGATTGATTCCGATTGTCATGACCGATTTGCTGATTCCGATTGTCGTGACCAATTTGCCTATTCCGATTATTGATCGATTCCGATTGCCGTGGCCGATTATCATGACCGATTGCCGATTTCGATTATCGATCAATTCTGATTGATGTGACCAATTTACCGATTCCGATTATTGATCGATTCCGATTGTCGAGGCCGATTCCGATTGTCAATTCCAACTCCGATTGTCGAGGTCGATTGTTGAGGCCGATTTTAATTCTGATTGTCGAGGCCGATTATCGAGGCCGGTTCCGATTGTCGATACTTATTCCGATTCAGATTCTGATTGTCGAGGCTAATTATCGAGGCTGATTCCGATTGTCGAGGCCGGATATCGAGACCGATTGACAAGGCCCATTGTGATATATATGCGGCTCGTATTTGAGGCCCATTGTAATGTGCATTCGGCCCGTGTTTGATGCCCAATGTAATGTATATGAGGCCTATGTGATGAGGCCCATTGTGATGCATTTGAGGGCTAGGCGTTGTAGCCCATTGTGATGTATATTAGGCCCATGTGAGAGGCCCATCGTAATGTGTATTAAGTTCTTGAGTGAGGCCCATGGCATTATATATTAGGCCCTTATGTGAGGTCATGGTTCTACTATATGTTAGGCTCTATGTGGGTCATTCCTTGGGGGCAATGTTGGTTAAATGTCCACATTATCGAGGTCCATTGTCGATGCCGGTTATCGATACCGATTATGAGTATGTGACAGCATAGCATCATGATACATGCCCATATGCATCATCTGCGTGTTTGTTATGAGATATGGTTAACCATTGCATATGTATTGGGCAGGTTGTTATAAGACTCCTTGATAGGTGGAGGTTATCTCACATGAGCGCACGGTATGTGCAGGATTGATGCATGACTGGATTGTATGACTCATGCATCTTGCATTGTGATTACTGTATGCCCTAGCGACATCAGGGCCGTAGCCTCCATAGGCAAATCGTGGATGGCCAGATGGGACACCGAAAATCTGTTCTAGCATCGAGCTGCCATAGATGGCCCTGAGTGAAAATCCTTAAACCCTCTTAGTACCAGAGGATGCCCCAACGTCGAGACCGAGTGGATACATGAGCGCCCAAGTGCTGAATACCAGGAGGTCGCGTCTCCCATTGTGTTGTGGTCGGTTGGGAGGGGGTGTGGCCTTACCCGCCCGAGGGTAGGGGACATAGCTAGGCTAAGTTTGACCAGCTCGTGAATGGGTCCGCTATCGTCATGCCGGATAAGTATTGGTAGACTATTGTCCAGACAGATAGTGAGGTTTCTTACGCTCACTTGGACTGTGCGGCTGGGAGAGAGGCACTGCCATTTGGAGTGTACTAAACTCCGGTGATGATCCTAGAGAGAAACCGTACTGATATGGACTTATTGAGCAGGAGTTGCATACTCATTCATTCATTCATTCACTATCCACTTAGGCTGGTGATGCGTAACTATGTGTTACGGGTACCTTCGCAATGGTCAGGATTTCGGTTGGGGCGCGTGACTAACCTGAGATCAGGAGTCTACCACATTGAGTCTGATTATCTAAATTTAGGTATGGGACTGGTTTGGATAGAAGTCCCTTGTGATGGACCCCATAGCCTGCGATACTACGTACTATCATCCCGACTACACACTCCAGCATGGTCATTCCATTCGCACCACATATTGCATTACATCCACGGCATATGATATTTTGAGTTACTATATTTCTGTATTTATATGACCTAGATGAGGTTGTTGATATTTTTATAGACTTGCAGTATTTCCGCTTACTCTGATATCGTATGATTCATGCCAGTAATTCTGGTATTGTATGATTAAGGCATTGTATTGAATACTTGGCACTTATCTTGTACACACACTTACACCACCCTCTAACCTTTCTATAAGCTTATGCATGATAGATGCATACAGGTGGCAACAGGACACAGTCGAGCTGAGGCAGGAGCGTGCGGCAGAGCTTCTGGAGATTTCATTATATGCATGTATTTTCTTTTCAATATTGTACTCAAATGATTATATTAGTGGATATGTGGTGATGATGTTGTTCTTATGATTTGGGTATACTTGTGGTTATGCTTCTTATGAAACAAATTCATGTTGAAAATCCTCCTTGTAGGATCCCAAATTGGAATCTGGCGTATGAACGGTGGGAGTCGAGAATAGGGTACTACGGAGGTTGTTTGCACCGAATTCGGCGATCGAAAATTTTGTGAGCCCGGTTTCCAAATTTGGGGCGTGACAAGAAGTCTGTTTAAAAGTCACCGATGGTCGATCGGGGCCGCGGCTATACAGATATGAGCAAGAAAATATCATTAATCGGTACTCTAATTTTGGTTGTGGATTGATGGTCCAAAAGCCACAACTTAATGAAAGAGGGGAACGTCTATTTCATTTAAGTTTCAGATTTCGGCCTAAGGGATTCGCGCGTTACAAGCACTTAGCTTTCAACCCAAGTTGAGCCGTTTCAGGTACTTTTTTGGTTCGCCACCCACGATGGACGTCAAGCCCAGTGAGACGGATATTATTCTATAATTTCGAAACTAGTGACCCACTAACGAGCAGTCTAGAGCTTGTTCGGGAAATCAGGGCATTTCTGAAATGAATTAGGTATCAAGATTTCTTGTGCGCAATTGTTAGGGTTTGGATTAGCTAAGTTCATAGTGTGACTTATTCGCAACCAGTGGAAATGAAGATTCGATTATAATCACTCTAAACCGTCGGTTCTTAAGCTAAAAGAATATTGACTCAGTTTGATTTGTTAATTAAGATCCAACCCTTAGTTGTCACAACTTTTGGCATGTCTTTATTTATTTACGGTCATCTCAATTAGTCAGTGATAGGTCAGCTAGAATTGGACCCTACGTGAACAAATCTCGAGGCTATGCTCGATGTTTAAGTGATCGGGCGAATTCGTTGGTCTACTACGGTCAATCAATCGTATTTGTACGGTTCTTTATCGGTACCAACCACGTATAAGGCCATCTCGAGTGTCAAGGGTCAGTAAGTGATGACGTGGCTAGTTATAAAAAAGAAGATTTAAGGATTTTTGAAATTTTCAAAATAGCGAAAATTCGAGGTGTTACATCATCATTTGCCACTCTTGAAGCATTAGTCTAGCTATGGTTTGCTGCTTATGTTGCTTCATACTAAGGGCATCTGTCACAAGATTTGCCTTCCAAAGATGATATAATAGCTCAAAATCATAATCTTTCAGGAATTCGACCCATCTTCGTTGCCTCATATTCGGGTCTTTCTGGGAGAACAAATATCAAAGACTCTTGTGATCTGTGAAAAAATCGAATCTTTCGCCATATAAATGATGCCGTCAAATCTTTAAAGCGAACATGATTGCGCCCAATTCCAAATCATGAGTCGGATAATTGTGCTCATGATTCTTCAATTGACTTGACGCATACGCAATCACCTTATCTTCTTGCATAAGTACACAACCAAGGCCCAGAATTGACACATCAGTATATAAGACAAACTTTACTCCATCCTTTAGAAGAGTGAGAACAGGAGTAGAGGTTAAAAGCTTCTTCAACTTAAGAAATGCTTCCTCGCATTTATCAGTCCATTTAAGAGGTACACCCTTTCGAGTCAGACTTGTTAACGGACCAGAAATTTTTAAGAAGTCCTTGATGAACCTCCTGTAGTACCCAGCAAGTCCCATAAAGCTCCTAACTTCAGTTAGACTCTGGGGCTGCTCCCACTTCATCACTACTTCGATCTTGGCTGGATCAACTTCAACACCATCCTTTGTAATTACATGTCCTAGAAATTTAACACTCTGCTTCCAAAATTCACACTTAGAGAATTTGGTATACAGTTGATTGTCCTTCAATGTCTGTAGAGTAGTTCTTAGATGTGTCTCATGATCTTCTCTAGTCTTCGAATGGATCAGTATATCATCAATAAATACGATGACAAATTGATCAAGATATGGCTGAAATACTCTGTTCATTAAGTCCATGAACACAGCTGGGGCATTGGTCAGTCCAAAGGGCATAACAAAAAATTCATAGTGCCCATAGCGCGTCCTAAAGGCTGTCTTATAAATATCTAACTCCTTAATACACAGTTGGTGATATCCTGATCTTAAATCAATCTTGGAGAAATAACATGCTCCTTTCAACTAATCAAATAAATCGTCAATACGAGGCAGAGGATACTTGTTCTTAATCGTCACTTCATTCAGCCGACGATAGTTTATGCATAAACGCATACTTCCATCCTTCTTCTTTACAAAAAGTACCGGTGCACCCCATGGTGAAGTACTGGGCCTGATGAAACCCTGGTTCTTCAATCCTTCCAATTGTTCCTTCAATTCCTTTAGCTCAACTGGCGGCATTCAATACAGCTGCATCAATATCGGGGCAGTGCCTGGTAACAGATCAATACTAAAGTCTACTTCTCGTCGGGGCGGTAATCTAGGTATGTCCTGAAAAACTTCTGGATCCTCTCTTGCAATTGGGATTTGTTTCATGCTCAACTCTAGTGACTCCTCTTCGTTCAGCGCTATAATACGTTCCACGTTACTATCTCTTTGTATTCCTAGAATTTGGAAAGATTCTTTCCCGGGAATAGAGAATGTAACGGTCTTAGCATGACAGTCGATCTTAGCATGATTAGCGGAGAGCCAATCCATACCTAGAATGACATCATATTCATTCATATCCATAACTACTGCATCAACTGGCATTATAATACCACATATATTGACTTTATAGGACTTGCATATTTTGTTCAAGGTGACAATTTTCCCCACTGGTGATTCTACAGAAATTACTTTACTAAGGTTAATAGGTTTCAACCCTAGTCTTTTCACTATGGTACTAGCAATAAATGATATGGTGGCTCTAGAATCAAATGATATAGCAATAGGTTTATCGAGTACATTAACCGTACCTTCAATAACATTGTTATCTAGTTCTGGCTCTTTGACAGGTGTTATAGCATATACTTTGGCTTGAGTGGGCTGCTGTCTGAAGGATTGTCCCCCTTAATTCTGAGACACTGGAGGTTGAGCTGCTTGCTGAGGCCGGTTCTACTAATACTGTTGCGGCTTGGGAGGTAGAGATCGTGATGCCTGTGAAGACTGCCTGGACTGTTGAGACGGTGTAGGAAGTTGCAACCGAGGAGAAATCCGTTGAAGTGGCTAGATCTGGCCAATATCTGTAAGTCGAGTTCTACAAAAATGGAATTTGTGTCCGTACTTCCCACAGTAGGTACAGTTCCCAAAAAAAAAAAACTGATCTTGACTACTGGGACCTTAAAATTGACCGATAGTTCGCTGTCTCTTCTCTAACGGCTGTCGTTGGCTAGGAGTAGTCTTCACCTGATTTTCCATCTCTTTTATCTGTACTCGAGACTTTAAGAACCATTCACTATCTCTTTTAGCTCGAAGAGCCTTGTTAACAATTTCATAGTACTTTTTAATATCATCACAACAGAACTTGGTTCTAATATTTTGACGAAGGCCTTCATCGAATTTAGTGATCTTGTATTCTTTATCTTCCATCATCTTCGGGTCATATCTTGATAGTTCAGTGAACTTCGCCTCATATTGTGCCACCGTCATCTATCCTTGCTCCAGTTTTGAAAATTCGGCCATCTTTTGATTATGGTAGGCCTTAGGGAAGTATTTCTCATTGAATTTGTCTTGAAATTCTCTCCAAGTCCATACTTGATTAGTTGTAACCATTCTTTTAGCCGATCTCCACCAAACATCTGCTTCGCCTTGAAGCATAAAAGACACCAATCGTACTTTCTCAGTATTAGGGCAATTCATCACGTCTAATATCTACTTGACTTGCTTTAGCCAATCTTCTTCTATTAAAGGATCTGTGGCACCTTTGAATATTGGCGGCCAGAGTTTTATGAATCTCTCAAGGAGATCCACTACACGTGTCTGGCCAGTCCTAACTGGTGATGCCTGATGATGAGCTTGAGGTGTTTAGCTCATATTGGCCAACATATTCCATTGAACCGCAAATTACTCCTGTTGTTGCTTCGTCATGGCGGCTATTTGATTTACTAATCCAAACGCAACGTCCCACGGCTGCGTGCTAGGTCCGGAAAAATTGGCATGCATTGTAGATGGGGATAAAGGAAATTGGGTGCTTAGTCAGCCCCACCTTGATCTGCTGCAGGTGGAGGCACAGGATTTTGCAATCCCTCTTCAACCCTGTCCCCTTCGACTTCATTCTCATCTTAATTTACATTCGTCGTTTCACTTTCTTCAAGAATATTGGTGTCCACTACTAGGTCACGAGGAATGATAGCACTAGTAGAAGGGGCTAAGTCACGGATGTTACGTGTTTTCTTCGGGGCCATAGTTTTCTTATAAGACAAGAATTTGAATTTTAGTAGGGATTATGGATTTTTAACTGTACAATAGCCTCTAAATAAAATATTTTAGATAAAATTATTATTTTAATCAAAGGTAATGATCAAAATGAATGACACTATCAGTTAAACTGACAGGACACCATTTTTAGGCAGATTAGATTTCTAGTTGCCTGTTGTGGTTATAATTACCATTTAATATATTTAGGAACTTTAAATTAAATTCAAATTTTTTTTGAAGATCCTATTATAAGCATATACTCTCTCTATAAAATTTTAGCTAAATCTTCCAACTACAGAAAATTTTAAAATTCCTGTAGTAAGATCTGTCTAAAATTTGATGAGTTTTGACCAGCCTATACTAACTCCCAAAATCAGTATAATGATAGTCAGATTCAAATTTTCTAATTATTTTTATTTTTATTTATACTTGTCTATCATCGATCAGGATTTTGAATCGCCTTGATCGGATAAGTACTTTTATAGTTATGAATTTCATAAGTTGGGTGATTCCTGCTACCTATTTTTGTCCAGCGGGACTTTGTGGACTCAATATCCTAAAAATTAATTAGAGTCAAACTAACCCATCTCAATGTAAAATACACTCAAATTAGAGTACTTGGAATATCCTACTTAGTTTATAAGTTTTTGTTTCTACATTCATTATTTCTCACAACAATATCCAAATAAAAAATCCTAAGTGTTGTGTTTCTAATTTTAAGGGGGCCTACCAATTATGTACATGAGTGAGCCACATAACCTACGGGCCACACTAGGTTATATAAAAAGCCTCTCTCTGATACCATTCTGCCACGCCCCGAAATTCAGGTACTGAGTGTTATGCAAGGCACAAATATTTAATACATTAGAAATCATAATACAATAAATTATATCAACACAACAATTTATTTTAATCTTATGGAAAGGAAACATGTTGGGATTACTCACCTGATAATTTAGGGAGAAATCTAATGGTACAGATTAGATAATACCTATAAATAATCCATATGCAGTACACCATAATATTAAAAAAATATTAAGTTCATAAAGCATTTGATTTGTTTTGATTACTAATTAAGGTCATACATGGGAGTGATACTTAGGTTTTACAAAGTAATATACCTAATAAATAGGGTTTATTTTACCTATCGTAGCAAAAAAGGGCAGACTAGATATCTTGTAAGATGACCCACTATATGGATGGCTTGGATCTTGTAATAGCATGCCTTGATGATACATAATTTAGCCCATTATGTTTTATCCTAAACATGCATGTACCTTATATAAGTTTTATCGTCCATCCGAATGCTAAAATATATTAAATTATATATATCCAGCATACTTTTTTTATGTGGGTCCTACTTACAAGGATCTGGACCGATTATATGGTTACTACCACTATATTGACCATTGGAAAGAAATTTCAATCCAATCTGAAATCTGTGGGACCCATAATAGCCTAAATGATTATTGTACAGCTACTATCATTTTCTTCCTGTATGGGTCGCACACATTTTGTATATGTCCTAAATTTACACTCTTAACCCACACAAATCTTTCAAATCAAATGGATAGAGTGGATACAATACATATATCATTGTGGGTCCACAATCTGATGACCCAAGATGGTTTCTAACGTTAGAAACCGTACTTGGTTTCAACGCTGGAAACCAAACTTTTTTTTTTTTTTGTACTTATTTATTTATTTAATTTTTTTGATAGGTCCCATGATAATCTAAACCATGGGTGAGATGGGTAATCTCCTCATAAAGGACGAGCCCAAAAATCCTCCTCGAAATAACACTTTTGTGGCCCACACGAATACTCAACGGTGACCATTTAATTTTCACTGTTTAAGGTGTTGTGGTCCACATGAGTTTTCTTTCGAATAAAATTTTCAACTGTCTCTTATTAAATAACAAGATTAATAGACAGTATAGATTTAATACTTACATCAAGAAAGCCCTACATAGAAGGCCCATTAATTCGGAATAATTCGATAAACTTCACTTTTGCACGGTGGAGTGTTTTTGCACCCATTTTATATTATTATATCTGTTTTCATGATAGTCCATACATAATATGTGTGCATAAGATCAATCCCATTTACCATTTTACCAATATTATTTTAGGACATTGGTAAAAAAAAAAAAAAAGGTGGATTCGTTATTTTGATAGGCCATACTATCATGAACAACACCGACCGTTCTTCCACCATTAAAATACATATATTTCTTATTGCAGACTCTCCTAACTGTCTATATAAGATCTGAGTTGTTCATTGGTCTACCCAATTATTTTTTAATGGTCAAAATAATTGGTATCTCCTTCGGAACTCCCTGCGGCCCCGATAGATATTCTAATGGCGAATGCATCATGAATTCCATTTTGCATATTGTGGCCTACCAAAATGTTGATTTAGCCTAATTTTTGGAGGTTTTCCATATTTTGGTCCTTAGAACCGAATGGACCAAATTGATCGGGCCGTATATGCAAAATAAGTCCAATTGTAATTCAAGTATAATAAACAAAAACAACTTATGTGTTTACTTTTAATTCTTGTTACATGCGTAAGGTGTTCCAAGGTGCATCGTGTATATGCGCACATATTGATATATGTGCACATTCATTGCACCCATGGTAGATCTACACCATCCATCACATAAACCCAAAACATAATAACATATTAAAAATAAAAATCTAAAATAAAATAAATAAGTACTTACCTGTGAAAGCCATTCTTCTACTAATTTCTCTCATTTTATCTTTTCTCTTATTTTTGTTTTTTCTCTTTTTGATCGGCGAGAAATGTTCATCCTTATAAAGAAAAGAGAGTTGCTCGGATAAGATAGATAAGAGGTTGCAACTGTTTTAATCCCTTTTATAAATAATAATAATAATTAAAAAAAACAAAAATTTAAAATGTAAGGAAATGAAAAATTTGGAGTTGTCACACAGATGGGCTTGCTCGTATGGGCAATGGTGGTCAACTCCATTCGCTTTTTCTATCCACGCCCGAGTTTCCCCCTCTCATTAGAAGGCCTCCTTTTTCTAGACAGAGTAGGCTTAATTAGGATGCTTTTGAGAATCTTAGTGCAGATACCTCGTTTCAACACTTGAGGTCTTGGTATTGATCCCTAGTGGGGGTGGCTAACATGGACTGTGTGTACTGATATGGGTGTGTACTAACAACCTAACCTTTAAATAAATAAATAAAAAGAAGAAGAGAATCTTAGTGCTTGTTTATTCCCCTTCTTGGTAGGTGGGCCTGGTTATTCCTTTTTGTTGACAGGCTCATCCTTGCAAATATAAAACTTCTATTCTTCCTATATATGAAAATGCCTTTTTTGGGGAAAGAAAAAAAGAAGGTCACACTGTCCTATGCCTTCAATGGGCCTAAAATTTCAGAAGAAAGCAAATTTTGTGACGGCGGGTTTGATGATCGGTTCAGATTTAGAGCATATGGCCCAGGTTTGGATGTGTTTGAGATGAAATATTTCACAAGGGTGGCCCAACATGCAAATAGAGCCAAGTAAAGACTTGGTCGACTCTCCTGACTCACCTGTGAATGCCAATGGCTTGAGTTTTCGGGTTTTCTGAAGGAGGAAAACAATAAATAAATGGGTGCTGCATTCAATGCATAGACCAGATGGTTAGGATTGCCAATGGCCGGAAAGCTACTTAAACACATTAAACTGGCCTTGTCAATCAAGAATACTTCTGGTTACTAACAATGTGATTCACGTTTCCACTTGGGATGTGTGCTCCACTGCGACAAAAGACGGCCCTATCATATTCGTCGTATTCTAGCTCTACCACAGATCTAGAAAAGAAAAAGCTAATGCAGAGCGAAAAATCCACTCCAAAGAAAATTCCATACCACACAGGTGAGAAAACGATCAATGAAATTATTGATTACAAAGGAGACTCCAAGCATACAACTTGGATGTGTAACCACTATCGATGAATCAAAAATTGGAAGTTGGATTGGTCAAAAAGCAGCAACCTTTTATTCATGGACGTTAGCCTTTTTGAACGAGTTCGTTGATGTTTTTGCTTTAACCGTTCAATTATTAATTACAAAGGACACGAGAAGCAAATGGCTTGTGCGAATCCCACCCACGAAAGAAACTCCCCCACGTACGGCCAATAAGTCTTCTGCAATTCTGCTTCATAATAGAAGGCATTTCAAAGGTCCATAGTCACTGCCACTTGAAATGTAATCTTATTGGCCTAGAAGAGTGCATGAGAACCATATCTATGTACTTGGCCATCATGTATCTAAATGTTTTTTTTTTTTTTTTCTAAATTTGGATCTTTCGACCTTCCGGTGAATTCACATTCACTATTTTTTTAACACCTTGAGCAATTTTACTGAAGAGAAACATACATACACCAGCATATTCTGACATGCCCCACAAAAACACAGGAGAAGCCTATCATCTTCCTCTCCACCACTGCACAAAACATAAAAAATAACCAACTAAAAAAATGACCCTATTTCTTCACATGCATGAAAGCGGCCACCCCAGCTGGATCTGGATGTAATCAGAACATCACTAGTGTCCACATCCTCACTTGACTCCGTTGCATTGGCCTTTTTTGACATCATATGCTTTATCTCCTTTCTGGACTTTAGGATTCCGACAATCTTTCTTCATATGTCTATGTCTTCCATAGTTGTAACACTTCATCTTTCCTTTGCCCTTACACTTAGACTATAAATGCGACAAATTTTTCTTCTTCCTCTCTGAATTCATTCCCTTAACAACCAAAGCATCGGTAGAAGTACTTGAACCGTTGTCCTTCTTTCTTAACACCCTCGACTGAAAGGCTGAGATGACAGTCTCAACATCACTGGTCTCTCTATCATTGTACATAGTATCTACGAAGGTATACCACGATTTCGTCATGTACAACCTATCTAACTTCTTCCAAAGTCAATCGGTGGACTTTTGATCAGGAACAAAGGACATCATCTGCCGAACATAGTTGGATCGAGGTTTTTACTATTTCATTCAATTCTTTCTACTCTTCCTCATTCATAGATTCTAAACGCTTCTTAAAACTAAGGAGTGCATATTGCAGCCCCTATGGAACTAGGCCTCTCATATCTTCACCTTTCATAATTCGAAGTTTTTTTTTTTCCGAGGAACTTCTTCATTTCATATTTCACATTCAATCCCTTAATCGTCATGACGTCAATTCAAACTCAAATCCCAATGAACATGCATGCATAGGAACAAATGAGTTTTATGTGTAAAATTCATTGCGAGAAAAAACCACAGCATAAAGCGACAACGAATCACTATGAAAGCAAAAGTACAAGAGATGGATGCATTTACAACGAATCACTATCATTTTCTCCTTCCCAAACCCTAGAAACGTTTAACTCTCTATTAGAATTTCTTAGGTTACCCTAATCCCGTAATTACACCCATACAGTACACTTACACAGTTCCGCGCATGTCGTCGATTTATCAACTTGATCTTTTGATCAATCGAGTAGAACATCAACCGATTGAGCACCCATGTTCAATTGATTGAGCATACTTAAAATAGCCCAGAGAGTTTACATATGTTTCCAAATTTCAATCGATTAATTGACCCAACTGTTCAACCAATTATTGAGAATATCTAAAATTGTATAGAGACCAATCTGTATAATTTGGGACTAGTTCAATCGATCGATCGATCAAGGTGATTGATCTATCAAACCCCTATTCCATATACAGATTTAAGACATCTCATATATAACATACACAGCTTTATATTTATAGATTAGATAGCATCTATACGTCAAGATGAGTCCCACATAATGTGGATAATCTGATCAGTCTCCTCATCTCAACTGTTTTTAGTGTAGTCCAACTGCACTTCGATTGCCTAATTTTTTAGACCATGTAGAAACACAGATGGCACACATGATAGATGGGGTAGACTTCGTCAACATAGACAGGGAAGCACTCAGGCATGTGTCAACGCAAGTAACGGGTCCCTATGGAGCCTAGGGATACGCTCCTCCTAAGATGTCAGTAATCATCAACGTCCACCAGGTGTGCACCTCGATCCTTAGGCAAAGGGCTAAAAAGCAGCCAGATCCACAGCCACAAAATAGAAACTCCGAATTGGTGTATTTCACATATGACTTGTGGGGTCCTAAGAGCTTGAGTGCTCTCCATGCTGCAGACTGTTGTTGCAGACGATTTTGGACCCGTTAACAAAACAATGAGCTGCGTTTGTTGAGAGTACTATGCACCCGTGACGCATTCATACAATCCATCAAATCGATCACATGCTTATATTACCTTAAGCGCTTTATAATAAGGCCATATCAGTGAATTAGGTGGGCCACACCACAGAGAACAAGTTGAGAGGAAACGTTCATCATTGATTTGCATGGAATGTCCATCATACCGTTCATGTCAAATCTCTAACATGAAATGAAGCATCTGATGAACCAGTTAGACTGCCTTCGTTGACCTCGTGGATCCCACATCGACGGGTACGGTACCTCTTGAGCGCGTTCCTAATTAAAAAGGGTAGTTAAGGGTAGTTTTGTCATTTAAATAATCTTATTTAGACCACGCCAATAATAATAATAATAATAAAGTATTATTTTGTTCGTCTGATTCAATGCCCTACTTTTCTCTCCCTGGACTTGGATTGCGTGGCATAGAACATGGTATTTGAAGTATCGACATGGCAAGCTTATGCAGACTCCACCATAAGTATGTGTTATATCCACACAGACCATCCATTTTGTAAATTCATTTTAGGGTATGAGCTTATAAATGAGGCAGATTTAAAGCTCAAGTGGACCAAACCACATAAATTAAGCAGCAAGGACACTGACACCCACCATCTGAACCTTCTTAGGGTCCCATCCAACCTGTTGGTAAGGTCAAAAAGACTTGAATGAAGGATAAACAGGCGCTTGATACTGCTGGAGTGGGCTATTTCAGAAATTGGAAAGTGTCAAGGTCTCCTCATTGACAGCTCCCTTGGCGTGAGTGCTTTTTCGGGGCTGCTAGGCACGCAGTTGTATCTTCATAGTTTCCTCTTATGAGGCTCTTTGTATAATAGAGTTGCACATGAGTAGAACGAGTCGAGCTTGGCACGGCTCGGCTTGGCTTGGCCAATAACTAACTCCAGTTTGAACTCGGCTCAGCTCAGCTTGGTCTTCAATCTTGACTGGCCAGCTCGACTTAGTTCGGTCAATAGTTTGGGTCAATTCAAGCTGAATTCGAGCATGTGCAGCATTTTTACAAACACAAAATGCATCTTTAATTTCTTACTTAATGCAAAACAGCAACATTACCTTACATGTATTTCATCAATCAATCTGCCAGTAGCATTAAAATCAAGATATGCGGACAGTCTTATACTATAAAGTTTTTTTTTTAGTGATTTATTTCATATTCATTCCTTCCTTGCCACCAATCAATCCTGCAGGAAATGTACACACCCAAAATAGCACTTCATTAGGTCATTCCATCAAACACTTGGCAAGTAACATCAATATCAAAATAATTGAGTCACTAAGTTGATTCAATTCGAGTTGATGTTCGATTCAAGATAAGTTGAGCTCATGCAAGCTTGAACTCAGCTCAAAATTTTTTTTCGACCTCCAAAAACTAGACCGACTCAGTTCGAGTACGGTATTAAACCAGGATAAGACGAGTTTCTTGAAGTTGAGTCAATCTAGTTGACCAATCTAACGCCACTCATGTACAGCTATAGTTGTGGAGTGATTATAAAATAGGCAAAGTGCGGTGTTTTTTTAGAGTTGCACCTTGTAAAATAGTGTATATCCTTTGTAAATGTATTTTTTTTTTTTAATTATTTTTTTTCAAGTTTTTGTTGGCCCATGAAGTTTTCAATGGTAGGCATTCAATCACCATTGCTTTCTATGGTGTGGTCCACTTAAGCTTTGGATATCCTTCAATTTTGGGATCATCTCCTAAACTAAGTTGGCAAAACGGATGGATGGAGTGGATAAAGCACGTAAACCATAGTGGAACGTGGTCCTTAAACGACCAGAACGGAAGACCTGTTTGGCTGGCAATCCCAACACCATCCAGTTAGCTTGTTTCAAAGCTCTGTGGACCACACTATGATGTATGTGTTTTATCCACACCGTCCATCCGTTTTTTCAACCAGGCATAAGCCCGAACATAATGTAGAAGTGAATCTCAAGTGGACCACACCATTGAAAATAGTGGAGATTGAACTCCTATTGTTGGAAATCGGTATTTTTTTTTCTCAGTTTTCTTGATGATGTCAGCCGATGTCATCAGCTGTGGCGTGGACTTATGTCACAGGAATTCTCTGTGAATTCACACAATCCGAGCATCTATTAAATGTGTGAACCGGAAGGGCCGTCAAAAGTGGGCCCCACTTAAAATGTAGTGCACTCATTAACAAGGATAGACTGTGGTGATAGTTCACAGCCATTTACTTCAAGTGATGATGACTCATTCACCCCGCATATCAATCCTGTAAATGCAGTGATCCTGTCCGTCCAAATCACGGGGTCCACCGTGGAATCAGAAATGCCGGAAAATCAGAAAGCTACTTAAACACATTAGACTGGCCTTTTCAATCAAGAGTACTGTTCTGATTACTGACAATGTGATATACGTTTCCACTTGGGATGTGTGCTCCACTGCGACAAAAGACGGCCGTATCATAGTCGTCTTATTCTAACTCGACCACAAATTTGGAAGTTGGATTCGTCAAAAAGCAGCAACGTTTTATTCATGGGCGTTAGCTTTCTTAAATAAGGTCACTGATGTTTTTGACTTTAACCGTTCAATTACTGCTTACAAAGGACACAAGAAGCAAATGGCTTGTCCGAATCCACGAAAGAAACTCCTCCCCGTACGTTCGGCTAACAAGTCTTTTGCAATTATGCTTCATAATAGAAAGCATTTCAAAGGTCCATCGTCACTACCACTTGAAATGTTATCTTATTGGCCTAGAAGATTGGATAAGAACTATATCTATGTACTCGGCCATCACGTAACTAAATGTCTGTATGGTTTTTTCTTTTTGGTCCAAATTTGGATCTTTAGACCTTTCGGTGCATTCGCATTCACTACTTTTTAACACCTCGAGCCATTTTATTGAAGATAAACATACATACACCAGCATATTCTGACATGCCCCATAAAATTTTGGGAGAAGCCTATCATATTCATCCCCACCATTGCACAAAACAAAAAAAACAACCAACTAAAAAAATGACCCTATTTCTTCACATGCATGAAAGCGGCCACCCCAGCTGGATCTATAAGTAGTCAGAGCATCACTAGTGTCCACGTCCTCACTTGACTCTGCTGCATTGGCCTCTTTTGATATCATATGCTTTATCTCATTTTTGAGCTTTAGGATTCCGACAATCCTTCTTCATATGTCTATGTCTCCCACCGTTCTAACACTTCATCTTTCATTTACCTTTAGACTTGGACCGTAAACGCAACGAATTTTTCTTCTCTCGCTCTAAATTCATTCCCTTAACTACCAAAGCATCCGTAGAGGAACTTGAACCGTTGTCTTTCTTTCTCAACACGCTCAACCGAAGGGCTGAGATAACAGTCTCAACATTAGTGGTCTCTCTATCATTCCACATAGTATCTACCAAGGTATCGTAAAACTCTTGAAGAAATTTTAACAAAATTAGAGCTTGATCTTCCTCACCCATCTTCACTTTCACATTTATCAATTTGTAATGGATCTGATTGAATACGTTGATGTGTTCATTAAGATTTACCCTTCTTCCATATTTAGATTATAAAATTTCTTTTCTAAATACAGATGATTCGATGGTGATTTCATCATGTACAACCTATTTAACTTCTTCCAAAGTCAATCGGTGGTCGACAAAGGACATCATCTGCCAAACATAGTTAGACCAAGGTTTTTGTTATTTCATCCAATTTTTTTCACTCTTCATTATTCATAGATTCTAAACGCTTCTCAACACTAAGGAGTGCATGTTGCAACTCTTGCTGAACTAGGCCTCTCATCTTCACAATTCATAGTTTGAAGTTGTTTATTCTGAAGAACTTCTTCGTTTCATACTTCACATTCAATCCTTTAATCGTCATGATGTGAATCTAAACTCAAATCCCATTGTTATCTCCAATGCCACTTGTTGAGAATCAGAGAAAGCAAACCTCGAATTTGTATCACATGAACATCGACCGAGAAGCACACCAGCATGTGTCAGCGCAAGTAATGGGTCCCTATGGAGTCTAGGGATGCGATCCTCCTAAGATGCCAACAATCATCAACATCCACCTGTGCAACTCGATCCTTAGGCCAAGGGCTAAAAAGCAGCCAGATCCACAGCTAAGGTGAGCCATAAAATAGAAACTCCGTTTGGTAGATTTCACACATGACTTGTGGGGTCGTAAGAGCTTGGGTGCTCTACATGCTGCGGACTGTTGTTGAAGACGATTTTGGACCCGTTAGCAAAACAATGAGTTGTGTTTATTGAGAGTATTATGCACCCGTGACACATTCATACAATCCATCAAATCGATCACATGCTTATGTTACCTTCAGCGCTTTATAATAAGGCCATATCAGTGAATTAGGTGGGCCACACCACAGAGAACAAGTTGAGAGGGAATGTTCATCATTGATTTGCATGGAATGTCCAACATACTGTTCATGTCAAATCTCTAACATGAGATGAAGCATCTGATGAACAAGTTAGACTGCCTTCGTAGATCTTTGTGGGTCCCACATCGATGGGTACGATACCTCTTAAGCACGTTCCTAATTAGAAATGGTAGTTTTGTCATTTAAATAATCTTATTTTGACCACACCAATAAAACAAAGTATTATTTTGATAGTTTGTTTCAAGGCCTTATTTTTCTCTCTCTGGACTTGGATTGCGTGGCATAGAACATGGTAACTGAAGTGTTGATGTGGCAAGCTTATGTAGACTCCACCATAACGTATGTGTTATATATATCCACACCGACCATCCATTTTGTAAATTCATTTTAGGGTAACCACACCACATAAAGCACAGTGAGGACAATGACACCCACCATTGAAACCTTCTTAGAGCCCCATCCAACCTGTTGGTAAGGTCAAAAAGATGTGAATGAAGGGTAAACAGGCGCTTGATAATGCTGGAGTGTGGGTTGCTTCGAAAACCGGAAAGTGTCAAGGTCTCCTCATTGACAGGTCCCTTAGCATGAGTTCTTTTTCTGGGCTGTTAGGCACGCAATCGTGTCTTCGTAGTCTCCTCTTATGAAGCTCTTTGTATATTGGGTTGTGTTAATAGAGTTGTACATGAGTAGAATTGAGTCGAGCTTGGCACAGCTCAACTCGGCTTGGCCAGTAGCTAACCCCAGTTTGAATTCGGCTCGGCTCGGTCAACAACTAGGGTCAATTTAAGTCGAGTTCGAGCATGTGTGGCATTTTTATAAACAAAGAGTGCATCTTCAATTTCTCACATAATGCAAAGCAATAACATTAGTTTACATGTATTTCATCAAACAGTAGGCGAGAAGCATTAAAATCAAGATACAAGGACAGTCTTATAATAATAAAAAAAGAAAAAAAAAATTGTAGTGATATATTTTGAATTCATTCCTTCCTCGCCACCAATCAATCCTGCAAGGAATGTATGCACCCGAAACAATACTTTGTTAAGTCATTTCATCAAACACTCAGCAAGTAACATTAATATCAAAATAACTGAGTCACTAAGCCGATTCATTTTGAGTTGAGGTTCAATTCAAGTTGAGTTGAGCTCAAGCAAGATTGAACTCAGCTTGACTCCGTTCGTATACAAAATTAAACCAGGCAATACAAATTTTTAGGAATTGAGTTAAGCGAGCTGAACAATCTAACTGGACTCATGTACGGCTATAGTTGTGGACTGATTATAAAATGGCAAGGGGGCCTTTTTTTTTGTGGAGCTGCTCCAAGTAAACGAGTGTATATCCCTTTTTATCAATAAATTCCAGGTAGGTGTCCCCACCTGTTTTTTTCTTTTTATTTTTAATTTTTTAAGCTTCACCTGTGTTTTTTGTTTTTTCTTTTTCCTAAAGCTTTTGTGGCCCCATGAAAAGTTTCAATGGTAGGCATTCAATCACCATTGTTTTCTATGGTTTGGTCCACTTAAGCTTTGGATATCCTTCATTTTTGGGATCATCCCCTAAACTGAGTTCGCAAAACGGATGGATGGAGTGGATAAAGCACATAAACCATAATGGATCCCACACGGTCCTTAAACGGCCAGAACGGAAGACCTGTTTGGCTGGCAATCCCAACACCATCCAGTTAGCTTGTTTCAAAGCTCTGTGGACCACACTATGATGTAGGTGTTTTATCCACACCGTCCATCCATTTTTCCAACCAATTTTAAGTCATAAGCCCAAACATGATGTAGAAGCAAAGCTCAATTGGACCGCACCATTGAAAACAGTGGAGATTGAGCTCCTATTATTGGAAATCGTTATTATTATTTTTTTCTTAGTTTTCTCAGATGATGTCAGCCGATGTCATTAGCTGTGGCGTGGACTTATCTCACAGGAATTCTCGCTGATTTCGACGCACACAATCGGCACTTATTTATTTATTTAGCGAAAAGGCGCTAGCAAGGGGATTTCATTGATCATAAAAAATTTACAGGCATTCGGGTGGGCCCAACAGAAAAAGATGGCGGGCCACACCTATCATATATCCACGAGCTAAATTTGGCGAAAGGTTAAAAGATAACCTTCTAGGAGAAAACAAAAACTCTACAAAATTCTAGACTGAAACAAAGGAAACCGCTGCCCCAGTCACTGGCATCTTAGAGCTCTAATCCCTGCATTATCTAGCACTAAAGCTCCTCTGACTAACCTCGGAAGATGGGAACGGTGAGTGAAGATTTTGTAGGGACAGCCCTCACTTGCCATTCTTGCTATAGCATCTGCCACCGAATTCCCCTCTTGAAAAATGTGACTGATCACCAGATTTAGGCTCCGAATCTTGTCCTTAATATCCCCCAAAGTGTACCATAAGTTCCAAAGGTTGGACGTGGCTGAATCCCCCAACGCATCCACAATGACCTTTGAGTCAGTTTCAACTATGATATTCACAAGGCCCAGGTAGGAACATATTTTAAGCCCATCCAGCATGGCCCGAGCTTCTGCACAAGTGTTCGAAGAAGCTCCATAATATCTGTGAAAAGCAAAGATGAGCCAGCCTAGATGATCCCGACATACACCTCCTCCACCACACTCACTTGGGTTTTCTCTCGAGGATCCAGGTTGTAGAGCATCTACTAAATGTGTGAAACGGAAGGGCCGTCAAAAGTGGGCCCCACTTAAATGTATTCCACTCATTAACAAGGATAGACTGGTGATAGTTCACAACCATTTACTTCAAGTGATGATGACTCATTCACCCACCATATCAACCCCGTAAATGCAGTTATCCTGTCCGTCCAAAGTATAGTGTCCATCGTGGAATCAGCAATGCCAGAAAATCACACTAATTATACATTCTTAACCATCTAATCACACCCATCAACCATAAATCTGATCAGCATGACCTTCGGCATGCATGCTCCATTCAAAATGAGCACCAACAATACGATGATATTGACTTATTTACGGTTATGCCACGTCGAGCCCATTATATGAAGGCATAGTGGGGAGAGAGTGATTCAAGAAAGAAGAAGCAGCAATGATAGCTACAAAGCTCTTTCTTTTCCCTCTTCTGATATTTGTTTCTTCTTTCATCCAAACACCCACATTTGCAAGCAATAAGAAATCTTATGTCGTGTATTTTGGAGCCCACTCTCATGGCTCCCAACCTTCTTCCATTGACTACGAACGAGTCACGAACTCCCACTACGAGTTCTTGGCATCGTTTGTCGGGAGTAAAGAGAAGGCGAAAAATGCCATTTTCTACTCCTACACGAAGCATGTGAACGGTTTCGCCGCAAACTTAGAAGCGGAGGAAGCTGACGAGATATCAAAGCATCCGGATGTTATATCGGTTTTCAGGAACAAGATGGCGAAGCTACACACGACTCGGTCCTGGGAGTTCCTAGGGCTGGAGAAGAACGGCAAGATTCCTGAAACATCGTTGTGGCAGAAAGCGAGGTTTGGCGAAGATATAATCATTGGGAATCTTGATTCGGGGGTTTGGCCGGAATCGGAGAGCTTCAATGATGATGGAATGGGGCCCATTCCAAAGAGGTGGAAGGGATCATGTGATAGTAAGGGTGGAGTTCGTTGTAACAGGTAATTTTCTCTCTACTATTTTTTAACTATCCTTCCTAATCAATGTGGTTTTGGGGTTTATCGCAAGGGTCCTCGCTTTAATAAGGTTAAATCCCTTAAAAACATAAAAATAAAAATAAAAATAAAAACAACTCTACTGTCTCTCTCTTGTACGTTCAAGCCGTAGATGATTCCCTCACGTTCTCTCTCTCTCCCCTTTATATAGTTGTTGCTGTTTGTAGTCTGACTAGAGTCGGCGAACCGACTCTCTTTGTGATTCCCGTTCGCAGCGGGACCCCACGCGAGCCTCTGTTTCTGCGCAAGAAAACGCAAAGACTGATTGTGTTTGGAATGAAGTTGAGAGGAGGAATCTTCCCATCTTTGAAATCTGCCAGCGTGGTGAGGGTAAGAACCCCTTTCCGGATCAAATGGACGGTTTGGATCAATGATCTGGCCATGATCACAGTCAAGCAACCGGCCCACATCGGCCAGTTTTCTCGGACACAGAACCAACGCAGTTTCTGTGCTGGACTGATGGTGGGGCCCATGATCTGGTTTCGATGAACAATCCACTCCGTTAATTGTATTCCCCTAGAAATTTTGGTCGAGAATGAGGTTATTACATTCATATTAAGTGTGGCCCACCTGATCTTTCACTCCACCGTCGGCCTTCCGTTTAACTGGGTGCAATTAGATCCTTGCTGCTTCTTGAAAATTTTCCACCTAGATCTTGGTCAGTAGGCCTGTAGTACTATGATGGACAGTCAGGATCACTAATACGGTGACTGAAAGTGGGCCACACAACCTCCCAGCGGACGGCCTGTATAACTGCTGAAGAAGGAAGTTTCCTTCTTTTGAAATGAGAAAATGACCATTGTAGACAAAACCTTTTATCCAGCGGTTTTTATGAAAGAATACAAACTTATGTTACCCACTTAGACTAGCACGTGTGGACAGCAAATTTGAAGATGAAACTACCCCTCCTTATCACTTTTCACTGCTGCGTCATTTCCTCTCCCTCCCTTCCCTCGCTCCATTTTCAAAAAAA
Organism: Magnolia sinica; assembly: GCF_029962835.1. NCBI lineage: Eukaryota > Viridiplantae > Streptophyta > Magnoliopsida > Magnoliales > Magnoliaceae > Magnolia > Magnolia sinica. The sequence continues at coordinate 69,832,094 of NC_080589.1, read as the reverse complement.
CAAAAAAAGACAAAAACTCCACCACTTCATTGTTGCTTGGATCGCACCACCCTCTAGCTAGATCCCACCCTCTCTATTCATCAGCATTAGGGCGTTTTTTTTGAAAATTGTCCCTCCACGGAAGAAAGTACGCACTACAGGTATAATGTAATACATTTACCTAAACGGTGTAAATTTTTTGTGGGCCATTCAACTGTTGGATGAAGCTCGTATCTTGGTTTTCGGTTCATCCATGTAAAAATCATCCTATGAACATGATGGATTACAAGTAAAACATCATTTTCGGGCCATAACAAGGTTTCTATGGTGGAACCACTGTTTCCTGTGGTGTGATCCACTTGATATTTCGATATGCCACCATTTTGGACTGAAACCCTTACTTTAGATGGAAAAACGGATGAACGTCATGGATAGTCCACATACATTCAAGGCGGGCCCAACTTAATTAACTCAGTACTATAATAGAGTACTGAGCAAACTATAAATCCAATTTACAAGAGATTTTGGTCCATTTGACCTACTTCTCGGTTTATGATTGGTGAAATTCGCTAGGGATCCATACCCAAACCTCAAGTGTTGACACAAGGTATCTCCACTTAGTCTGCCAATTGAGTTATGGATCTGGGTGTACCCAACTCAGTTAACTCAGCACTATAAGTGTGTACTGAGCAAACTATAAATCCAAATTGTGAGAGGTATTGGTCTATTTGACCTACTTCTCGGTTCATGAGAGGTGAAATTTCCCAAGCAATTCATAAATTTGATGGAGATATCATAAAAATATGATGGGGAACTTCCATGGATTCATGTAATGTAGCAAAAAAATTTATCAACCGCTGGGTCAATTTCATTAATTGCTCGGTCAAATTCACCAAAGAGAATTTCATGTAAATCTTGGTCAATTTCATTAACGCTCGGTTAAATTCACCAAAAAGCAAATTGTTAGGCGAGGTCAATTATATTTAAAGTTCATTCCAATTCATGTTAGTCTCACCCAATTTCAAGCATGCCTCACTCAAATTCATGTTTCCCTTGCTCAATTTCTCGGTTGCCTCGTTGAATTTTTACGTTGTCTTGCTCAATTCCTAGGTTCCCTCGCTCAATTTCTAACTTCCCTCACTCAATTCCTAGGTTGCCTCGCTCAATTGATAGGTCGCCTTGCTCAATTCCTTGGTTCCCTCGGTTAATTTCTAGGTTTCCTCGCTCAATTTCTAGCTTCCCTTGCTCAATTCCTAGGTTGCTTTGCTCAATTTCTAGCTTCCCTCGCTCAAATTCTAGGTTGCCTGGCTCAATTTCTAGATTGCCTGGCTCAAATCCTAGGTTGCTTTGCTCAATTTCTAGGTTCCCTCACACAATTTGTAGCTTCCCTCGGCTCGTTCAAATCATAGGTTGCTTCACTAAATTTCTAGGTTCCCTCACTCAATTTCTAGCTTCCCTTGCTCAATTCATAGGATTCCTCGCTGAATTTCTATGCTAATTCGCTCAATTCCTAGCTTCCCTGGCTCAATCCCTACTTTGCCTCGCTCAAATCCTAGCTTCCCTCGCTCAATTCCTAAGTTCCCTTGCTGAATTTCTACGTTGCCTCGCTTAATTCACAGGTTCCCTCGCTCAATCCCTACGTTGGCTCGCTCAATTCCTAGGTTGCCTCGTTCAAATCCTAGGTTGTCTTACTCAATTTCTAGGTTCCATCACTCAATTTGAGGCTTCCTTCGCTCAAATCCTAGGTTGCCTAGCTGAATTTCTCAGTTCCCTCGCTGAATTTCTACGTTGCCTCGCTCAATTCCTAGGTTCCCTCGCTCAATTCCTATGTTGCCTCACTCAAATCCTAGGTTCCCTCGCTCAATTCCTAGGTTCTCTCACTCAATTTTTAGGTTGCCTCGCTGAATTTCTAGCTTCTCTCGCTCAATTCGTAGGTTGTCTCGCTCAATTCATAGGTTCCCTTGCTGAATTTCTAGCTTCCCTCGCTCAATTCGTTGGTTGCCTCACTGAATTTCTACGTTGCCTAGCTCAATTTCTAGCTTCCTTTGCTCAATTCCGAGGTTGCCTCGTTCAATTGATAGGTTGTTTCACTCAATTTCTAGGTTCCCTCACTCAATTTATAGCGTTCCTCGCTTAATTCCTAGGTTCCCTCTGTTGCCTCGCTTAAATCCTACATTGCCTCGCTGAATTCCTACGTTGCTTCGCTCAAATCCTAGGTTACCTCGCTCAATTCCTAGGTTCCCTCACCCAATTGCTAGGTTGCCTCGCTCAATTCCTAGGTTGCCTCACTCAATTTCTAGGTTACCTCGCTCAATTCCTAGGTTACCTCGCTCAATTCCTAGGTTGCCTCGCTGAATTCCTACCTTGCCTCGCTTAATTTCTAGGTTTTCTTGCTCAATTTCTAGCTTCCCTCGCTCAAATCCTAGGTTGTCTCGCTAAATTTTTAGGTTCCCTCGTTTAATTTCTAGCTTCACTCGCTCAATTCGTAGGATTCCTCGCTGAATTTCTACGTTGCCTTGCTCATTTCCTAGGTTCCCTCACTCAATTCCTGTATTGCCTCGCTCAAATCCTGAGTTGCCTCACTTAATTTCTAGGTTCCCTCTCACAATTTATAGCTTCCCTCGCTCAAATCCTAGGTTCCCTCGCTCAAATTCTAGCTTCCCTCGCTCAATTTCTAACTTCCCTCGCTCAATTCCTAGGTTGCCTCGCTCAAACTAGGTTTCCTCACTGAATTTCTACCTTGCCTCGCTGAATTTCTAGGTTCCCTCGCTCAATTTCTAGCTTCCCTCGCTCAAATCTTAGGTTGCCTCGTCGAATTTCTAGGCTCCCTCACTTAATTTCTAGCTTCCCTCGCTCAATTCCTAGGATTCCTCGTTGAATTTTTACGTCGCCTCGCTCATTTCCTATGTTGCCTCGCTCAAATCCTAGGTTGCCTCGCTCAATTTCTAGGTTCCCTCACATAATTTGTAGCTTCCCTAGCTCAAATCCTAGGTTGCATCGCTGAATTTCTAGGTTCCCTCGCTCAAATTCTAGCTTCCATCGCTCAATTTCTAACTTCCCTCGCTTAATTCCTAGGTTGCTTAACTCAAATCTTAGGTTCCCTCGCTCAATTTCTAGGTTCCCTCACTCAATTTCTATGTTGCCTCGCTCAATTTCTAGCTTCTCTCGCTCAATTAGTAGATTCCCTCGCTGAACTCTTACCTTGCCTCACTCAATTTCTAGGTTCCCTCGCTCAATTCCTACCTTGCCCCGCTCAATTTTCAATTTGCCTAATCAATTTCATGTTTACCCCCGCTCAATTTCTAGTTTCACCGCGAAGTGATCGAAATTGACCACGAAGTAAATGAAATTTATTTTCGACCATCGACTTGATGGAATCTTGGAAAATAACTAGGTTGGTTGGCTAAAGTAGCTTCTCCTACCCCAAAATCATATGTGGTACGTCAACTAACTAATTTTAGTTTAGAAGATATTCTTGTTAAATGAATAAAGAAAGAAATGAAAAAAAAAAGAGAAATTTTTTTTTATATGCATATATATACATATTTATATAAATATGTATTAGAGAAAAATTAGGTAGAATAAAGTTTTCCATGTAAAAAATAAAAATAAAAAGAGAAAAAAGTACATAGCATTACAGTTATGCTACGATTATAATCCGTAGCCATTGGCCCAACTTTCAACCCTAAAATCATATATGGTACGTCAAGTAACTAATTTTGGTTTAGAATATATTCTTGTTATATAAATAAAGAAATAAATGAAAAAATGGGAGAAATTTTTTTTATATGATTATATATACATATTTATATAAATATGTGTTAGAGAAAAATGTAGGTAGAATAAAATTCTCCATGTAAAAAGAATTAAAAAAAATAATAAAAATAATAAACAAGTGCACAGGATACGGCTATAGCTACGGTTATAATCCGTAGCCATAGGCCTGTCGTTTCAATCGGTGATAAATCGCGGATTCCGTGATCCATCCCCAAATCTTACCGCGAGCCACGGTGGAAAATTGGAATCCACGATTCATCACCGATTCAAACAAATGGCTACGGATTATAACCGTAGCTATAGCCATCTCCCAGCGACAACAATCTGTTTTTTTTTTTTTTTTTGCTATGGAATTTTCGTTGCTTTTGTGGGTCCCATCATGAGGTCTGTGTTATATCCAAACCGTCCATCTATTTGGCGAGCTCATATTAATGTTTGAGACGAAAAATAAGACAGATCTAACTATCAAGTGGACTACACTGCAAAAGGCAGTGGGGAATTGAACGTCTACCATTGAAACCCTTTTAAGGGTTACAGAAGTTTTGGATCATTATGAAATTTGTTTTTCCTCTTCATCCAGGCCTTTGTGACCTTATGAATAGATTGGATGGAAAATAAATGTTATGGTGGGCCCTACAAAATTTTTAACTGTGAAAATCAATTTCCCCGCTGCTCTTTGTGGTGTGGTCCAGTTGATCTTTGGATATGATTTTTTTTTTTTTGGATAATGCTCTGAAATGATCTCGAAATATGGATGAACGTTGTGGATATAATAAATACATAGTTGTGGGGCCATGTAACTTTGATCTCTTTTAAGCCGTTCATACAACTCTCAGTTGGAGGAGCGTCAGCGCTCATCTTCGCAGTGAAAAGAAGGGGTAGTTTCATCCTCAAAGTCGCTATCTGCACGTGCTAGTCTAAGTTGGTAACTTAAGTTTGTATTCCTTCATAAAAACCGCTGGATAAAAGGTTTTGTCTATAGTGGTCATTTTCTCTTTTGAAATTGCTCGGTAAAGAGTCGGTTTGACTGACTCTCTGCTGTCGTGCACGGCAAGTGAAATTGTGCACTATGCACACTCATGCATAAATGGGGTTCACTATGATGGTTTTTGGGCATCCGCACCGTCCAGACGTCTTGTCTCTTTAGATAATGGGTTGAGACAAACTTTGAAGCATATCCAGATCTTGGGTAGTCCTTAAATCACTGATATATAGTATGATCTATCCGTTGGGCCACTTACAGAGAGATCCAATGAGTGAAATTTTATATTTGGGGTTAATTTATGGTCCTCAGACAGTATATGAAGTTTCAAGCTGAACAGATGGTGAGAACCCTATGATCTTGCATCTTGGATGACTTTCGGGCCTCTTTAACCGGAATGGCTTAATTTTCTTAGATCCCTGGTATGTAAATCCATTGATCTTAATCCCTCGGGGTCCGTCTCTTGCCTTGGTCACTTCAGACCATTAATTTCATCCTTTTAGTACCCTTTTTCAGTCCAGACTCCTAAATTCACCTTGCAGTACAAACACGATTAAAATATGGCATTAAACAGTCTCATGTTCGTAAAAGCAGGTAATAACTGGGGTCTAATATGCAATATTTGACCCTCAATATCCAACACCCCCAATAATTTCATCCTATCATGATATACATATAAATCAATGTGCAATTTAATAATCAGTAGACGACACATATTTATTTGACACATGGGTCCCCTCTTTCAGCTCAAAGACAAAAAACACCCTCACATAATCATTCTACTTTCCATTTTCAATCAAAGACCACCCAGGGATGCAGATAGGGCATTATCCCTCCTGTTTTGGAGCTCGGCACAGGTTGGGGCTTTGAGTGGCCACCATGATGTATGAGTTTTATCCACACCCGTTATCCATTTTTGTCATATCATTTTAGACCATGAGTCAAATAAATGAGATAAATCCAAGACTGAAGTGACCCACAAAGTAAGAAACATTACGATTGGCCCTAAGAAGGTTTCTATTTGGGCATCATTATAATTGATGCTTCCCATAGTGTGCTCCACTTGATCCTTGTATATTCCTCATTTTTGGGCTCACGGCCTAAATTGATATGTAAAATTGATGGACGGTGTGAATAAAACCCATACGTCATGGTGAACCAGGCCCCAGCTGATGCCCAGCTCAGGACAGATGAGGGTTGTACACAAGCCTTGTCTTTTGAGTAGCAATTTGGTTGCACCTTTAGAGTAGATCTCACTTAATTTCCCATGTCCAACAAGATCCAGGCCCAAGGCCTGCCCACAACAAGGCCCAAGTTTGGTACTAGAGAGAGAGAGAGAGAGAGAGAGAGAGAGGCTTGTGTTAAGTTGGGGCTTGGAGATTTGGGTAATAAGACTCATTGCCCTAGTGGGATTTTGGCCTGCAGAATCACACAGATCTAGATCTGGGATGGCAATTCAATGGCACCAAGCACATATAAGAGAAAACACAGATTTAACGTGGAAAACCCTTGCGGGAAAAACCATGGCACAAAGCGACAAATCTCCACCGTGAAATAGAAATTACAAAGAGAAAGGACTTACCCAATTCGAATAACCCTGAATCTCACCCTTGCTACACCCTTTAGAAACCCTAAAACCCATTTAGGAACCTTTAGAACTCCTTTAGAAAGCTTTAGAATACCTTAGAATAGCCCTAGGGACCCCTATTTATAGTTTAAGAAACTTCCCTTTCGCACCCTTGCGAAACTGCCTTAAATTTACGCAGTCTGCACCAAATCCGTGAAAGAATCTGCATAACCTCGACTAGTCGAGCCGAGGCCTCGACTGGTCGAAGGGCACCCTCGACCGTTCGAGCTTGACCCTCGACTGGTCGAGCAGCTTGGACACCCAAAACCTGTGCTCGCTGAACTTCGAGTCGAGATAGCCTCGACCGATCGAGCCAGTCCCTTGACCGGTCAAGCAGAGCAGAACAATGAAGACATTAGTCTTTTGACAACAATCTCCACCATGTCTTCAATCTTCAAACGTGTAGCTCTCTGACCTCTTCTCTTATCTCTGCATCACATCATAGCTTCTCGTATACAGTCCGTCCTTCTTTTACGCCATCGCTAAGCCCAGAGAAGTTTCATAGAACTTGAACTTCTCTACAGGAACAATTTATGTGAGTATGTTTACTTGATCAAAATCCGCGTGCTCAACTACCTTTGCTCATATCTTCTCAAAAGGAAAGACGTAGTCTTCTTACCATCTCACCGCTACCTAATATTGCTTGCCAGAGTACTTGCTCACAACACTGATAGCTTGTGAAAACAACCGGTCTAACCCAGACTATGGCATACACTGCCAACCGCATTTGAATAAGGCTCATGAGATATCCTGCTTTTCCTCATTTGTTTTGGGACATGTCCTGAGGAAAACTTGAGGAGAAACATGTAGGGAACGCTCTCCGGCTTTTCCTGACCCATCACATCCTTAATCAATACCTACACACAAGGTATTCCTCCTGTGATTACCAAAGCCTACTCCTTTAGTCTCAATGCCGAGAACCATCTTTGCAGCCCCCCGATCCTTCATCCTGAATGTCTCACTTAACCGAGTCTTCAGTATATTGATTTCAGACATGTCACAATTGGCGATCTATATGTCATCAATTCCTGACTCACCATGAAGGAATCAAACCACTGCCTAGGCGACAGGTCGAACCACAACCTCCTACAAAGTCTTTTCTCAGCCTCTTTAACTTCGAACCGCTCTGGTTGCTTCATGTAGATCTGCTTTTCACTTTCCCTTACAGAAGTGCAGACTTTACATTCATCCTTCCAGCTCAAGATCACATTGGCCAACCAGCGCTAATCACGGATCTAATAGACACCTGCTATACCGTCGGTGCGAATATCTCTGAGAAGCCGATCCCTTCTCTCTGAGCATAACCCTTCACTACCAACCTCGCCCTGTATCTATGTTGTATCCTCCTGAAGATCCACCTACATCCAGCTGCTCTCCGGCCCACTAAAAGCTCCACTCGCTCCCATATGTCGGTCTGGTACAACGAATCCATCATATCGTCCATAGTCACCTTCCACTTCTCAGCACCAGGCTCACCTAGAGCCATCAGAATAGAAGGCGGATCCTCCTGCGATATTGGAGTCGTCCATGTACCTCACCGATATCTTGTGATCATGTCGTGTGATTCTTCTCATAGATGCCTGCTCCACCTACTTTGTACCCTTGTCCGCACGTCTCAGCCTTCCTGCCATGCCCGCTCATATGGCCCCATTTGTTAAATCTGAAGTCTAAAGCTTGAATCTGAAAGCTGAAGCCTGAATCTGAAATCTGAAGTCAAAAAACATGTTTGGTAACTATAGCTGAAGTTTAAAAATTAAGTACTGAATTTGAAACAATCTGTTTGTTAACAAACATCTGAAATATCTGAAATATGTTAATTTGACACATTTGCCCCTATCTATCTCCTGTTTGGAAATGTTTTACATTATAAATAAATTATTTTTTATTAAATAAAAATAAAATTATTCTATTTAATTCAAATAAATTATAAAGTACTTAATAGAAAATTAAAATATCATTATTCATAAAAATAGATTTAAAAAAATTAATGATTTGCATGTATAAGTGCGACGGCAATTTCTTCTCGCATATTGGACATAATAGTTTGTTCAAAGTTTCCAAATACTCCTTCTACTTCAGGCATATCATTCTCTGATTCAATATTCATCTCCGAAGGAACATTTTCATCATTGTATTGTTGGAAGAGTGGATCGGAGATGGATTCTTTTCTGATGTAGTTGTGTAGTGTCATGCATGCAATAACTATGTCTCTTTGTGTTGGGAAGGAATATGGTGTCATCTGCTTCAAAATTGCAAAACGGGCCTTCAACACGCCAAAAGACCTTTCGATTACATTCCGTAACTTTGCATGCATATGATTAAAAACTTCTTTACTAGTAGGCCGCCCACCACTACGAAAGTCACCCAACCAATACCGAACATTACATGCCATCCATACCGTTCATAACGTCATTCCTACTGGAATGAACTGAAAACACAAATATTAGCATGATTCAAAACTTCAGTGGCCCCACAAATATTTAAATTGTGGACGTTTAATTATCACGTTTTCGGCCCACTTGAGCATTGGATACGATTCATCTTTGGCCTCATGTCCTAAAATGAACTCACAAAATGGATGGACGGTGAGGATTTCTCACAAACATCCCAGTGGCCCCACCTACTATCCCAGCGTGGAAACTTCCCGCGAAAGGCTTTCGGCAGGAAATCTGCGTCTAAGACGGAAACGGATTGGCTACTCCCCCAGCCACTAGCCCGGTCGCTGATGGTTGGTGCTCTGTTAGCCCTCAATGACGTATGTGTTTCATCCATTCCGTTCATCCATTTTTACCGATCATTTTAGTGCTTCACTCCAAAAATTAGAGGGATATAAATCTCAGGTGGACCACACCATAGGAAAACAATAATGATTGGATATGCACCATTAAAATCCTCATAAGGCCCACTGTACTGTTTATTTGACATCCAATCTTTTGATTAGGTCATACAGGCCCAGATGAAGGGAAAAAACAAAGGTCAGCTTGATCCAAAACTTTTATGGCCCCCAAAAGGTTTTGAATGGTCGACGCTCATTTAACATTGTTTCCTGTAATGTGGCCCACTTGAGATTTTGATATACCTAATTTTTTGTCCCATACCATGAAATGATCTGAAAAAATATATGGATGGCATGGATGAAACACATACATCATGGTAGGGCCCACAGAGCACAGAGCAACGACCATTAGCTGGTGGTAGTGGGAGTAGCCAATCCGTTCATGTCCCAAATGGACGCGGATTTCCTAAAGTTACCGCGTAATAATACTGGTTGGGGTCCACTGCAATGTATGTGATAAATCCATTCCGTCCATACGTTTTGAGAGATCAATTTAGTTCGTGATACCGAAAATGAGATGGATGAAAAACTCACGTGGTTCACACAAGAGGAAAATTTGGGGAAAGAAATTCCTACCGTTGAAACCTTCCTAGGCTCCACCTTGATGTTTATATGCTATCCAAACCATTTATAGAGTCATTCCCAATGGAATGAATTGAAAACACCAAAAATATAGCCTGATACAAAACTTTTATAGCCATAAGAATGCTTCTACAGTTCTTACTAAATTCCCACTGTTTTCTCTCGTGTGGCCCACTTGAGTGTTGTATACACCTAATTTTCTGTTTCACGTCCTAAATTGATCTCCCAAAACAGATGGACGGAATGGATTTATCACATACATTACAGTGGACCCCACCCAGCATCCTTGCGAAGGAACTTCCTTCGAAAGGCTTTCGCAGGAAATCCACGTCCATCCCAGACGAGCGCCGAGTTGTACGAACGGTTCAAAGAGATCAAAGTTACACGGGCCCTACAATAATGTATTTATTATATCCACACCCTTCATCAAATTTTCGAGATAATTTTAGAGCATTATCCAAAAAATGAATCATATCCAAAACTCAAATGGACCACACCAAAAATAGCAGCGGGATAATGATTTTCACTATTAAAAAATTCACAGGTCCCACTTTAACGTTTATTTTCCATTTAATCTATTCATAAGGTCAAAAATATTTGGATGAAGAGAAAAAATAAATTTATATTAATCTGAAACTTCTGTGACCCCAAAAGGGTTTCAATGGTAGATGTTCAATCCCCCGCTGCTTTTTGCAGTGTGGTCCAGTTTTTCTTTAGATCTGTCTTATTTTTTGGCTCAAGCCTTACGACGAGTTCAAAAAATGGATGGACGGTTTGGATATAACAAATACGTCATGATGGGACCCACAAAACTTGCTGACGTCATTCTGTTTCCCAATCCATCCCAAGCTCCCAGAGCCCATCCGCTTTGAACGCAGATGGCGTCCTACCCCCGCTCGGACGGTCCAGGGAGAGATCTATAGGGCACACCATGATGTAAGTGTTTTATCTAAGCCGTTTATTGTTTTCTAATATTATTTTAATATATGATATAAAAGATGAAGTAGGTCCACAGCTTCAGTGAGCCACACCAAAGGATGTTGTAATGATAATGACATCCATCATTGAAACCTTTCTAAGGGCCACTGTGATGTTTTTTTTACCATCCAACCTATTCATTAGGTCATGTAGACGTGAATGAAGTGAAAACGCAAATATCAACTTGATCTGGAACTTCTCCAGCTCTCAAGAAGTTTTTAACGGTGGACGTTCAATCCCCACCTTGTGGTCCAATTAATCATTAGACCTACTTCTTTTATTGGATCACACCTTAAATTATTTGAAAAAGTTGATGGACAGTGTGGATCAAACACATAAATCATGATGGGGGATAAAGAAGTTTCACAGGTTAAAGGTTAATTTTGTATTGCGCAAACAATTTAAAAGAAAAAATTGTCATATTAACTTGAAAAGGGGCACTTTTGTAAGCAAAAATTTTTGTTTAATGAAAAATCATGGAGCGCATGTCACGTTCACCATTAAGCCAGACTCCTATCACGGAAAGAATTTAGTGAAAAACCACTTAGCGCTTACCATCTTCCGTGTTAACAACGCATTAACAAACACCACTAAACATGAAAAAATTTTCCAATTCCGCATTAAGTGCATAAATTCAGCGTTAACAAACACAGCCTTAGAGCCCCATCTTCATGTAGTTGAAGGGTCTAACCATACAAAATCGAACTGAACTTCCTTTGATATAGTTTTCAAGAGATGAAAGTTATATGAATTAGAATGGATTTCATCACCAAACTATGCCCAGGAGACAAAGTAAACAACATAATTAAACTAATTACCAACCAATCAATAATGTATGACGGTTAGAAAGGGTACCATCATCCGACCATGCCCAGGAGACGATGGTGAACAACATGGCTTCCTGACGTCATAAACCAAAAAAAAAGAAAAAAAAAGGAACACGCTCAAAGCTATCGCAGACCCATTGTAATTTTAGTCATAACAGATCATTAAAAACTAAAAACATTCCCTTAATTAAACTAAAATCAACATCAGTACAATCTAAACGAAAGGCACAAGCAAAAAGTCTCCCATCGCGCTACAAGCTTCACCTCTTAGCCCTAGCTAAGAGGTTTAGCCACACATATACATGATGACACTAAATCCCTTAAAAACATAAAATTAAAATTAAAATTAAAAACAAACTCTACTTACTCTCTCTCTTGTACGTTCAAGCCGTAGATGATTTCCGCACGTTCTCTCTCTCTCCTTTATATAGTTGTTGTTGTTTGTAGTCTGACTAGAGTCGGCAAACCGACTCTCTTTGTGATTCCCGTTCGCAGCGGGACCCCACGCGAGCCTCTGTTTCTACGCAAGAAAACGCAGAGACTGATTGCGTTTGGAATGAATTTGAGAGGAGGAATCTTCCCATCTTTGAAATCTGCCAGCGTGGTGAGGGTAATAACCCCTTGCCAGATCAAATGGACGGTTTGAATCAATGATCCGACCATGATCACAGTCAAGCAACCGGCCCACATCGGCCAATTTTCTCGGACGCAGAACCAATGCAGTTTCTGCGCTGGACTGATGGTTGGGCCCATGATCTGGTTTCTTTGAATAATCCACTCCGTTAATTGCATTCCCCTCGAAATTTCGGTCTAGAATGGCGTGATTCCATTCATATTAAATGTGTCCCATCTGATCTTTCACTCGACCGTCAGCCTTTCATTTAACTGGGTGCAATTAGATCCTCGTTGCTTCTTGGAAATTTTCCACCTGAGACTTGGTCAGTTGGCCTGTAGGACTATTATGGACAGTCAGGATCACTATTACGGTGACTGCAAGTGGGCCACACAACCTCCCAGCGGACGGCCTGCGTAACTGCTGAAGAAGGAAGTTTCCTTCTTTTGAAATTGCTCGGTCAAGAGTCGGTTTGACTGACTCTCTGCTCCCGTGCACGGCGAGTGATATTGTGCACTATACACACTCATGCATAAATGGGGTCTAGTATGAGGGTTATGGGGAATCCGTACCGTCCAGACACCTTGTCTCTTCAGATAATGGGTTGAGACAAACTTTGAAGCATATCCAGATCTCGGGTGGGCCTTAAATCACTGATATGTAGTATGATCTGTCCGTTGGGCCACTTTCAGAGAGATCCAAAGGCTGAAATTTGATATTTGCGGTTACTTTATTGTCCTCAGACCATATATGAAGCTTCAAGCTGAATGGTAGGTGGAAAACCTGTGATCTTGCATCTTGGATGACTTTCGGCCCTCTTTAACCGGAATGGCTTGATTTTCTTGGATCCCTGGTGTGTAAATCTGTCGATCTTGGTCCCTTGGGGTCCGTCCCTTGCCTTGGTGACTTCAGAGAGTTAATTCCATACTTTTAGTACCTTTTTTCAGTCCAGGCTCCTAAATTCACATTGCAACACAAACACGATTAAAATATGGCATTAAACAGTCTCATGTTCGTAAAAGCAGGTAATAACTAGCAATATTCGACCCTCAACATCCAACACCCCCAATAATTTCATCCTATCATGATATACATATAAACCAATGTGCAATTTAATAATCAGTAGACGACACATTTATTTGACACATGGGTCCCCTCTTTCAGCTCAAAGACAAAAAAACACCCTCACATAATCATTCTGCTTTCCATTTTCAATCAAAGACCACCCAGGGATGCAGATAGGGCATTACCCCTCCTGTTTTGGAGCTCGGCACAAGTTGGGGCTTTGAGTGGCCATCGTGATGTATGAATTTATCCACACCCTTTATCCATTTTTTTCATATCATTTTAGACCATGAGTCAAATAAATGAGACAGATCCAAGACTGAAGTGACCCACAAAGTAATAAACATTACGATTGGCCCTAAGAAGGTTTCTATTTGGGCATCATTATAATTAATGCTTCCCATAGTGTGCTCCACTTGATCCTTGTATATTCCTCATTTTTGGGCTCACGGCCTGAATTGATATGTAAAATGGATGTACGGTGTGAATAAAACCCATACATCATGGTGAACCAGGCCCCAGCTGATGCCCAGCTCAGGACAGGTGAGGGTTATACACAAGCCTTGTCTTTTGAGTAGCAATTTGGTTGCACCTTTAGAGTAGATCTTACTTAATTTCCCATGTCCAACAAGATCCAGGCCCAAGGCCTGCCCACAACAAGGCCCAAGTTTAGTATTAAAGAGAGAGAGAGAGAGAGAGAGAGAGAGAGAGAGAGAGGCTTGTGTTAAGTTGGGGCTTGGAGATTTGGGTAATAAGACTCATTACCCTGTTGGGATTTTGGCCTGCGAAATCACACAGATCTAGATCTAGGATAGCAATTTAATGGCACCAAGCACATATAAGAGAAAACACAGATTTAACGTGGAAAACCCTTGTGGGAAAAACCCACAGCACAAAGCGACAGATCTCCATTATGAAATAGAAATTATAAAGAGAGAGGACTTACCCGATTCGAACAACCTCTAATCTCACCCTTGCCACACCCTTTAGAAACCTTAAAACCCATTTAGGAACCTTTAGAACTCCTTTAAAAAGCCTTAAAATACCTTAAAATAGCCCTAGGGACCCCTATTTATAGTTTAAGAAACTTCCCTTTCGCACCCTTGCGAAACCGCCTCAAATTTACGCAGTCCGCTCCAAATTCGTGCAAGAATTTGCTTAACCTCAACTAGTCGAGCCGAGGCCTCTACTGGTCAAAGGGCACCCTCGACCGTTCGAGCCTAACCTCGACTAGTCGAGCAGCTCGGACACCCAAAACCTGTGCTCGCTGGACTTCGAGTCGAGATGGCCTCAACCAGTCGAGCCAGTCCCTCGATCGGTCGAGCAGAGCAGAACAATGAAGACATTAGTCTTTTGACAACAATCTCCACCATGTCTTCAATATTCAAACGTGTAGCTCTCTGACCTTTTCTCTTATCTTTGCTTCACATCATAGCTTCTCGTGCACAGTCCGTCCTTCTTTTACGCCATTGCCAAGCCCAGAGAAGTTTCATAGAACTTGAACTTCTCTGCAGGAACAATCTTGGTGAGCATATTTGCCGGATCAAAATCCACGTGCTCAACCGCCTTTGCTCCTGTCTTCTCAAAAGAAAAGACGTAGTCTTCTTACCATCTCAACGCTACCCAATATTACTTGACAGAGTACTTGCTCACAACACTGATAGCCTGTGAAACAACTGGTCTAACCCAGACCATGGCATACACTGCCAACCACATTCGAATAAGGCTCATGAGATATCCTACTTTTTCTCATCTGTTTTGAGATATGTCCTGAGGAAAACTTGAAGAGAGACATGTAGGGAACGCTCTCCAACTTTACCTGGCCCATCACATCCTTAATCTACACACAAGGTATTCTTCCTGTGATTACCAAAGCCTACTCCTTTAGTCTCAATGCCGAGAACCATCTTTGCAGCCCCCCCATCCTTCATCCTAAATATCCCACTTAACTAAGTCTTTAGTACATTGATTTCAGACATGTCATAATTGGCGATCTATATGTCATCAATTCCTGACTCACCATGAAGGAATCAAACCACTGCCTAGGCGACAGGTCGAATCACGACCTCCTGCAAAGTCTTTTCTCAGCCTCTTTAACTTCGAATCGCTCTGGTTGCTTCATGTAGATATGTTTTTCACTTTTCCTTGTAGAAGTGTAGACTTCACATTCATCCTTCCAGCTCAAGATCACATTGGCCAACCAGCGCCAATCACAGATCTAATAGACACCTGCTATACCATCGATGTGAATATCTCTGAGAAGCCGATCCCTTCTCTTTGAGCATAACCCTTCACTACCAACCTCGCACTGTATCTATATTGTATCCTCCTGAAGATCCACCTACATCCAGCTACTCTCCGGCCCACTTGAAGCTCCACTCGCTCCCATATGTCGGTCTGGTACAACGAATCCATCATATCACCCATAGTCACCTTTCACTTCTCAGCACCAGGCTCACCTAGAGTCATTAGAATAGAAGACAAATCCTCCTGCGATATTTGAGTCGTCTATGTACCTCGTTGATATCATGCAATCATGCCGTGTGATTCTTCTCATAGGTGGCTGCTCCACCTGCTCTGTATCCCTGTCGCGCGTCTCAGCCTTCTTGCCCTGCCTGCTCATGTGGCCATGCCCAACATGCCATACACGTGCAGAGGTGGCATGCGCTACATCCACTGCAGCTCCACCTGTTGAAGTGCTCCCGATCAACCTGTACATGTTACCGAGTCATTGCGCTTTCATGATAACTCGTGCCCCCTTAAATACTTTAAGAGCACCATCAATATTTATGTACTTGCATCCTTTTGCCTCAAGTACACCAAGAGAAATTAGATTCTGCTTCAAATCAGGAATGTGCCTGACATCGGTCAAGGTACGCTCCACCCCATCAAACATCTTGATGCGCATCGTACCAACAGCCACAATATTACAGGCAAAGCCATTGCTCATAAACACCTGTCCACCATCGCACTCCCTGTAGCTGGTGAACCAACTCCGATAAGGAGTCATGTGAAAAGATGCCCCTGTGTCTAACATCTACTCGTCCTTACGATCATCGTATGAACGCCTGATAGTAGACACAAACAAAACATTACCATCACATCCACTCGATCTATCTGACATGGTAGCATTGGCCTCCTTGTACAAAGCCTCAGAATCTTCTCTATTCGATTTAGGATTTTCATAATCCTTCTTCACATGTCCTTCCTTCCCACAATTCCAGCACTTACCTTTCCTTTGCCCTTGCCCTTGGATTTGGATCCAGAAATTGAAGAACCCGTACCTTGTTCAGAATTTTTATCCCTTGTAAACAGTGCATCAGAAGATGTCCCCATGTCATCGTTTAGCTTTCTCATAGCCTTCCCTTGAAGGGCTGAGATAACGGTGTCGACACTCAAGGTTTTATTCGTGCTGCACATAGTGTCCTTGAATTACTCATACAACGCCGAGAGAGAATTCAGCAACATACATGCTTGTTCTTCATCTTTCATTACTTCCTCCATATCTAGCAATTTGTAAACTAATTTATTAAAGTTGCTGATGTGAGCCTCTAGATATTCACCCTCTACCATCTTGAAGTTATACCACTGCCGCTTCAAGTGGAGGCAATTTTCAGAGAATTTTTCGCATAGACATCCTTGAACTTCGCCCATAACTTAGCCGCAATTTTCTCTCTCATGACGTTATAGAGAACCTCATCCATGAGACATAAACGGATCAATGATAAAGCCTTCTTATCAAGAGTATTCCATTCATCATCAGTCATAGTAGACTTTCGCTCCTCAAGAGCACCATCTTCGCCTTGCTTGATTAAGGAACTCATCATCTTGATTTTCTATAACTCAAAATTATTTTTCCCTGAGTACTTCTCAATCTCATACCTAGTGCTTCCCATTATTATTAATCTCTCATATTCAGATTTGTGCCACAACGATTGCTTTGATACCACTTATTAGGATTTTGGCCTGGGGAATCACACAGATCTGGATCTAGGATAACAATTTAATGGCACCAAGCACATATAAGAGAAAACACAGATTTAACATGGAAAACTCTTGTGGGAAAAAACCACGGCACAAAGTGACAAATCTCCACTATGAAATAGAAATTATAAAGAGAGAGGACTTACCCGATTCAAACAACCTCAAATCTCACCCTTACTACACCCTTTAGAAACCCTAAAATCCTTTTAGGAACCCTTAAAACTCCTTTAGAAAGCCTTAAAATACCTTAGAATAGCCCTAATGATCCATATTTATAGTTTAAGAAACTCCCCTTTCGCACCCTTACGAAACCGCCTCAAATTTACGCAGTTCGCACCAAATCCGCGCAAGAATCTGCATAACCTTGACTAGTCGAGCCGAGGCCTCGACTGGTCGAAGGGCACCCTCTACCGGTCAAGCCTAACCCTCGACTGGTCAAGTAACTCGGACACCCAAAACCTGTACTCGCTGGACTTCGAGTTGAGATGGCCTCGAACAAAGCAAAATGTTGAAGACATCAAACATTGAAGACATCAGTCTTCTGACAACATGCCCGTTGTTCAAAATGTTGATAAACCCAACCATCGCTTCCTAGAAAAAAAAAAATTAATGATGTTGCCCTCAATTCAATCAATCAAATTCACTCGTTCGATCGAAGGTCAGGATTGAAAGTATGTGTGTAGTTGAGCAGCGTGTCAGAGTTTACTCAACTCAAAGGTATTGACTAAGTTGGTCGGTATGTTTACATCGAGATGAATAAATTAGATATGGAACAAATTCCTAGGTCCACTCAATCACCACTTGGTTTAGACGTGCACTGTACTCAGGTGATTTGACCAAGGAGGTTATGCATCACAAATGAGTTTTTTTTTTTTTTTTTTTGCAATGCACGATGGATCATGAAGTATTAAGGAGATTTTATCTCACCACTTCTTTCCTGTGATATTTTTCAATCAAAATATAAGATTCACATGTAAAAAGAGGATAAAGACTAGCCTTAAATGATCAATCTCCATTAATATATTGGCCATGTTATAATCGTTGTGTCATGCACTCTTAATATTAACATGAAAAGAAAAGAAAAGAAAGATAAATACCCAATACACCTATCAGAACTAGCGACTAAGGCTAATGATTAGTTAGATATGATGAAATTATGAACAACTTAATCGAAGGTCTGACGAACATAGGGATCTAGTAGCTTAAAGTTGCAAATATTTAATCTACTCATATGATAAACAAATTGTAGTGGGAGCCACTAGGCAGTACCGAACTAAGCTAGGAAAAGTAAAATAGAAATAAATGTAAAGTAGACATGTAAATTAATGCATTTGGTATAGGGCCCGAGCTCTTTTTGGGATGTTGATTTTATAACTTAGGCAATGGAAGCCCATGGCTTGGCCTTAAGATCCTTCTAGATTCTTTGCATGGGCTTTCCAAGCATGTAATTTTTCTTACCAAATCCGAAGGATCTCGACTATGATGGTCTTTGAAACGTTAGATCCTTACTCTTGCTCCGGTGGTAGACTCTTAGGAGTTTCAACACCAGGAAAGGGTCCTAAGTATCCATAGGTGGTGAAATCTCATTATTGCATGAGTGCGTACGTGTAAAAAAAAAAAAAAAAAAGGTATTCCAAATGTTAGTGGTGGCTGAATCTCATATTTCAACACGAACTTATTGGATTAATCAAGGGACAGAGTCTCTCCCAAACAGCGCTTCCTAATAAACTCTAGCACCGATGACCCTCATTAGCCTCTCATAGAGAATATTTATATTCATACATTTAAATTTTTTTTAAAAAAAATATTCTCACAAATAACCTATTCTTTAAACGAGGTTTAAGATCAATGGCAACTGTGATGGCACGACTACGTGATGTCTCGTAGCTCTCATGCAGATTATTTTCTGGAAGCGGATTAGCGGTGTATCTCACACCAGCTATATAGCTGCTGTAGGCACGTGTTGTGCGAAGACGAGCACTGACGCTCCTCGAGCTCCAAGTTTTAGTAACGGTTCAAAGGAGATCAAAGTTACATGGCCCCACAATGATATATTTATTATATCTACACTGTTTATTTTTTTTAGAGATCATTTTAGAGCATTATTCAAAAAATAGATCATATCCAAAGATCATCTGGACCACACCATTAATAGCAGCGGAGATAATGATTTTCACTGTTAAAAAATTTGTAGGGCCCACCATAACATTTATTTTACATCCAATCTGTTCATAAGGTCACAAGTACAACAAATTTCATATTGATCCAAAACTTCTGTGACCCAAAAAGAGTTTCAATGGTAGAGGTATAATCTCCCACTAGTTTTTGCAGTGTGGTATAGTTGATAGTTATATCTGTCTTATTTTTTGTCTCAAGCCTTAAAACAAGCTCGCCAAATGGATAAAAAGTTTGGATATAACACATACCTTATGATCAAACCCACCTAACTCGCTGACGTCAATACAGCAGTTCTTCGACCGTGTCATATACCAAGAATATTCTATCCATAGAAAAAGTAAACCACGCTATGATTTTCACATGGTACTTAAATAAGGCCCATCTACTCATTTGGGTTGCCACACGAGTACGGTCCAATACCATCTGCCGTCCAGATCATCTTCAAGGACATTTTACACATGTAATACGTTTATGAAAAAGAATGTATCTTAAATTATGATACAGCCACTGTATCTGACCGTTCTGACTGATTGATTCCCTAGGAAGCTGATCGGAGCGAGATACTTTAAGAAAGGATATGAGGCCGAACGTGGCCAAATCGACGCCACACTCTCGGCACGTGACACCAATGGCCATGGGACCCACACTCTCTCAACGGCTGGCGGTCGCTCCGTTCCCGTAGCAAACGTCTTTGGTTATGGAAACGGCACAGCAAAAGGCGGATCACCCAATGCCCGTGTGGCCGCATACAAAGTCTGCTGGGAGGGGTGCTCTGACGCGGACATCCTCGCAGGCTTTGACGCAGCAATCAGCGATGGCGTCGATGTGTTATCCGTCTCCCTTGGTGCTGATGATTCAGCTGTTGAATACTCAGCTGATGAATACTTTCAAAGTGGCATCACGATTGGATCCTTCCATGCTGTCATAAATGGTATCACAGTCATCTGCTCGGCTGGGAACTCGGGCCCCACGAGTGGTACAGTTGACAATGTAGCCCCTTGGATCATAACTGTGGGGGCCAGTACAATGGACAGGGAATTCCCATCATACGTCCAGCTTGGCAATAACAAGCGCATCAAGGGACAGAGCCTCTCACAAACAGCCCTTCCACCCAACAAATCATATCCATTGATTATATCCCGCGATGCTAAATCTGCCAAATCAACGGTTGACAATGCCACCTTCTGTCTACCTGGTTCACTCAATCCTAAGAAGGTAACAGGAAAGATTGTTGCCTGTAATGTTGGAGTAATCGAAAGTGCGGAACAGGGCGATGTAGTTAAAAGGGCAGGAGGTGCTGGTGCCATCGTTATGAATGTGCCGATTAGCGATGCCCAGGCCCGGCCTCATCTCCTCCCGGCTACTGATATCGCCTGGGATGGGACTCTTGCATTACTAGCCTACATTGGATCCACTCCATCGCCGACAGCTTACATTACCCGACCCACAACTCAGCTCGGAACTAAGCCCGCTCCCATTATGGCTGCATTCTCATCACGGGGGCCCAATCGAATCATACCGGAGATCCTCAAGGTACGTACTAAAGTGCTATGAATGTGGTCTAGTTTCTTAGATACTCAGTTCAAAATCTCACTAAATCGGTCGACTTGGCCTACTTTCAAGTCCTCCCAATGAGATTTAGAACTATGGGCTGGATTAGTTGAAAATCACATTTGGAAAAATGAACAAAAAACAATTTGGTCAAGTCTTCCCATGATTAGCTTATCTTACTTTCCATCTATTTAATAAATAATAAATAAGCATATTGGGTTAACAACGCACTTATCAACTAGAAAGTAGAAAAATATATTTGGTTTTCAATATTATAAGTATTTATCACACAGGTTCGTTTGGCCCCCTCGACACTTCCACCATTCATCATATGGGGCCAACCTTTGACGTAGACCATTCATTGCGTGGCACCATCTTTAGTGTGGGTCGTCCATCATGCAGCGCTGACCTTGAATCTAGAGCATTCATCACTAGGGGCAACCTTTAATGCGCACCATCAATTACGTAGGGTGCACCTTTGATGTTGGTCTTCCATCATGTGGGGCCCACCATAAATGTTATTGTCCATCATGTGGAATCCAACTTCAATATTCACCACCCATCATGTGGTGTGGGCCTCACCTCCGATGTGGGACGTCCATGATGGATATAAGTTACTCATCATTAAGGCCAACCTTTAATGTGGACTCTCCAACATGTAGGTTTGATGCCAATCATCCATCATATGTGGGGGCCCTCATTGTTAATTGCCCATCACTTGGAGCCCAACTTTGATATGGCTTGTCCATCATGTAGACCCACTTTCAATGTGTGGTGCCCATCATGCAAAGCACGCCTTGGATGTGGGTCATTCATCATTAGGGGCCAACCTTTGATGTGGATTGGGAAGAGGATTGGCTGGTGTACCACACACCAGATAGATAGCCGGTGTATTAATGTCAGCAAGTTTTGTAGGTCCCATTATGAGGTATGTGTTATATCCAAACCGTTCATCCATTCGGTGAGCTTGTCTTAAGGCTTGAGCCGAAAAATAAGACAGATTTATAGATAAATGGGACCACACTGCAAAAAGCAGTGGGGGATTGAACGTCTACCATTGAAACCCGTTTGAGGGTCACAGAAGTTTCAGATCAACATGAAATGTGTGTCCTGTTCATCCATGTATTTGTGACCTTATTAATAGATTAGATGGAAAATAAGCGTTATGGTGGGCCCTATGAATATTTTAACAGTGAAAATCGTTACCTCATTGCTAATTTTGGTGTGATCCATTTGAGCTTTGGATATGATTCATTTTTTGTCTAATGCTCTAAAATAATCTCAAAAAATGGATGAATGGTGTGGATATAATAAATACATCATCATGGGCCAGGCCCATGTAACTTTGATCTACTTTGAACCATTCATACAACTCGGAGCTGAGGAGCATCGGCGCTTGTCTTCGCACGACATGTATCTACACTAGCTAGCTATATAGCTGGTGTGTGGTACACCAGCCAATCCGCTTCTTGTGGACCCTCCATCATGTGGGGCCAGATTCAATGTCTATTGTCCAACGTGTGGACCTCACCATTGATGTGGAGTGTCCATCGTGTCGGTCCCACCTTGGATGTGGCCAGTCCATCATGTGGAGCCTCCTTTGATATGCCCAGTGAGAGTGGAGCATATTTCAAATTAAATAGTTAAAAGAGTGATGAACAATTGTAAACACCTTTCCTCTAGTTTTGGTGGTTCCACATGCATCCCTTTCACTGGGGATTCAATGCGACTTATCCTACATAGTCTATAAGCATGATTGGCTCAAACTGCCCCGGTTGTTGACTGAATCGAGCCAAGCTGGCCAGTCAGGGCTCGGGGACCGATCTGAGCTCACTCTAGTCTATAAGCATGATTATCTTTGAGAAATTGACTATTTTGCCCCTATCTCTTTGATATCTAATTATAGGCATGTGGACCTACCATATTGTGTAGGTTATCTAACTCAAAAGAGAGACCCCAGGAATCAAGCTGATTTGACCATCAAGCATCACACTAATTAAAATATAGAGATTTTTGGCATTTGAATTTTTATGAAGTGAACCAAAGTGGAGGGACTGGAAACATTTACACCCACAAGCAAATGAAATAAACACCTACTCAATATCAAGATACTTTTGGCATTGGGTGGCAATTTCTCTAATGGAGGAGAGTGTTTACAATTACTTCAAAAAAATAATCGCACACAAAATAAAGGAAAATTGAAATCGACCATAATTTCTTGTCAATTTTTTTTTCTACTATCGAAATAAAATCAATGTTTTTTTTTTTTTTTGTTAGCGTAAACCGTTAATTTTCCATGCCATACATTAATGTTTTTTTTTTTTTTCTATTTCTTTTCTATAGCCGGATATTACTGCACCAGGAGTCGATGTCCTTGCGGCTTATACCCAATACACTGGGCCCAGCGATCTCCCTTCTGATCCACGCCGAGTTCCCTTCAATATAATATCTGGAACGTCCATGTCATGCCCTCATATCGCTGGCATTGTCGGCCTTCTCAAGGCAGTCCACCCCAAATGGAGCCCATCAGCGATCAAATCTGCAATCATGACCACTGCACAGTCAAAAGACAATATAGGAGGGCCCATTAGAAACTCTACTTTATCTAAGGCTACCCCTTTCAGCTATGGTGCAGGACACGTGAATCCTAACCGTGCGGTGGACCCTGGCTTAGTCTATGATCTAACTATTAAGGACTACTTAAATTTCTTATGCGGCGCCATCGGATACAACAAGACTTTATTTGAGAGTTTCATTGGTGAACCCTACTCATGCAATCGGAAGTCTTTGAATCTCTTAAACTTCAATTACCCTTCAATAACCATCCCGCATCTCTCTGGCCTCACCACTGTAAGTAGGACCGTGAAGAATGTGGGCCACCCAAGTACCTACACAGCCAGGATCCTTGCTCCACCAGGAATTTCTGTATCAGTCAAGCCAATGAGCTTGAAATTTGAGAAGATTGGTGAAGAGAAGACATTTGAGGTAAGCCTGCGAGCCAAGGAAGGTGGTGTGGCTGGTGAGTACGTGTTTGGGAAGCTGATATGGTCAGATGGCAAGCACTACGTGAGAAGCCCTGTAGTTGTGAAGGTAGCAAAAGCTAAAAAGGGTTGAATTTGCTTAATGGCTTTGGATTGTACGTGGCTTTTGGTATTGTACAAGTTCATGTCTAGCATGAATTATTAAGTTAAGGAAGAAATTATCTTATCTATATTTAAGTAAAAATTTCCTTTTAAGGGGTCGTTAGACAAATGTTTTATTCTTTTTTACAAAGATCCATTGGCTATCTGGTCAACCAAAGGGAAATTGAGGCAAACCCCGACAAGATCCAAGCTTTGTTAGACATGACCTCGCCGAAGTCGACGAAAGAGATCCGGTGCCTCATTAGAAGAGTCACCGCCTGTTGACAACCCCAAGTGCAAGGTTGCACTATAATAAATACTCGGTGAGACTGAGGTCGAATCCACAGGAACTTGCCTTGTACATATTCTGAAAATAATTAGAATTAGAACTGGAATAAAATCTAGACTAGAATCTATAATAAGAGAGATTAATTGTGAATAAACTATCAATAATAAAAGTGAAATTAGAGTGCCAAGGATCCACTTGTATCTATTAAGATACCTCCTTACTTGATTTAACAAAAACAAGTGGAATCAGAGTCCTATCTTATTCAATTGGATGATAAAGCAGTTAAACCATAATCTGAACTTTCCATTGAATTAGTTCCCATATGAAGCACTATTCCATTGATCGTAGGAAATTAAACCATCCACCATGCTTAGGAGACAATCGTGGATCACAAATTTTACATATCTGACAATTACAAAACAGGATAAGAAGATATCAAAAGCGTTCTAAGCATCTATTGTAATTGAAGTCATAATAAACCATAGAAAATAGAAAATATTCTTTCACTCAAACTATAAATCAATAGAAGTTTCATATAAATGTGAATCAAAGTAAGATAATTATCTAAACAAACTACAAGTTTCACCTCTTAGTTCTAGGTAAGATGTTTAGCTAATCAAAGACATAATTGAAATTAAAACTATTAAACAAAATATAAAAACTAACTAGAAGAAGAAGATAGGGGAAGAAGGAAGAACTCCTTGAAGTTCTCCAACAACTTGTTCCACTCTTCTAACTATAATTCGTGCTTAAAAACTCCTAAAAGACCCATATTTATAAGCATTGCTTAGACCGACTTTGAAACCGCCTCAATCTTGCATAAAAAATTACACTTCGGTCGGACCCAATTAAGGCTGAAATCTCACTTTCTCGTTGGACTATTCTGCGCAATTTCGGTGGGACCGAAATTGAACTTCGGTGGAACTAAAGTTTGTTTTGGAATTATTTCTGGAGTTTTTATTTTAAACTCAAAATTTCGTTATATGATTTTTCTAGCCAATTTTCAGGATTCATTTTTTTCATTTCAAATATTCGATTTTCTTCATTTCTCACTTGGTTTCTTTGGATCTTTAGTATGTGAATTCTTCATTAATGACTTTCAAATATTTAAATCTTCATTTAGTAATCTTTTGAGCATAAATCTTCTCTTTAAGCGTTCTTTTCTCCATAGCTCTCAAAACCACCTCACAAGAGAAAACATGTGAAAATAGATTAATGAAGCGTATTTATGTTCCCAAAACCAATGAATAACAAGGCGGAAATATGCAATATTTGACACTCAATACACCTAGCAACTAACATTTTTCTAGTCCCGAGCAAAACATGCGTGAAGCTCAATCCTCAAGTTTCAAAACCTCTCCTGGAAAACAACCTTTTGTGCAATCAAGTATGAATGAGTAGGATTTCAAAGACGAGATAGTGAAAATTAAAAATTTAGAGCCAAATTTCATGAGTAAACAATTGAATCAAGTCTTCCTTCATTAATTAATAGTATAAGTTCATATATCAATTTCCTATTGTGCTTAGTTATTCTCAACTTACTTTCAATAGTAAATAACTATTGTTTTATAATCTTAGTAATGCACATCATTTCAAGGCAATTGGATTAACGCAGGTTCTGATTTCGAACTTATGCCATTCTTCTTCTTCTTCTTCTTTTATATCGATGACCCCTTTTTATATTAATTTCAATCTTTTTATTCTTCTTCAGAGAATTTCTCAATTGAACACATGGCCTTTTTGTCAATCTTACCATTTTTTTTATATATATATACTGGTTTTTCTCTCCTTTTAGCGGATGAAGATATCTAGACTTGGTTCTCAATGCTTATCAGTGATATACATACTAACAATCAGAAATTCTAGTGTTCTCCAAAGAAAATAAATCAAGTGTGAATGTGTGAATTAGATCAAATTAATATAGGTCTTATCAATGGTCTACTCACTTGATTGAACTCCAACAATTCAATGTTCAATTCTATATCATATCATCATACTCAAAACATTCTTAATTACACAAACTATCACTTTCCAAACAAGTTTTTAACTTTGAAAAATTGAAAATTTTTAAATTTTTTGCTCGAAAAATAAGAAAATACTGATTAGTTTACCTAATCCACACCCACCAACCTAAAATCTACATTGTCCTCAATGTAATAGATATGAACATGTAATGCATATGAGACAACAAAAGTAAAGGGAAGTGATGGAAATATAGCACCTGAAGAAGAAGAAGTTGAAGTTTTTCTAAAGTTCAGCATGCAATGGGTAAGCACGAAGACTAAACAAAAATTAAAACAACTATCATAATCCTAGGAAAGCAATAAATATAATCATAATATAAGAATTATCCAAATGCGATGATTCTTCCTTTAGAAAATATCTTAACAAATTTCTCAACAAAGTTTTCAACAAGATCATCCAATAACATGCTTTAGAGCAAGTTTGGATGTCCTAGACCATTATCGTCCAGAGAAACTTGATCGCCTCATTAACGAATTTCTTCTTTATGTCGTGAGGTGTCCAACGAATGTATAATTCACCTACAGTAGACAATTTCTCAATATTAGTAGGCTGAGGTGAATGAGAGACTAGAAACAATTGAATAATAGAAATTTTGTTCGTCGTGGTCTTTTTAAAATCTGAAGTCGTAGGCTCCAGTTCAGAATGCATCTCCTCCACCTATAATGGTGAAAATTCAATGTTAGTGGAGGGAATGTTATCAACTTCCCGAGCAATATCAGGTACCGGAACACAATCTTGTAAGGCATGCACTATGTCTTGTATTATGGGATCATTTAAATCCGCAAAGTGAGCCAAGTAGCCTTCTAGTGATTTATGATTTCCAGTTGAAAGAGGCTCTTCTTCTTTAAATGTTTTAATCAAGTTCACCTCATGAATCATGTCCTCATCTTCTTATAGCTTGTGCAAGTTAAACACATTCAAATCTACAATCATATTCCCAAAAGATATTTTCATAATTCTATTCCGGCAATTAATTATGGAATTAACAGTGGCTAGGAATGGTCGACCTAATATGATAAGAATTTGAGTGCCCACATTTGTAACCAGGTATGTGTCCATGACGATGAAATCTATCGGGTAGTAGAATCTATTAACTTGGATCAACACATCTTCTACCATTCCTCTTGGTATTCTAATCGAGCGGTCGGCCAACTATAACATTGTTTTGGTGGGTTTCAAATCACTAAGGACCAATTACTCATATACCAAGTATGGTATCAGATTAACACTAGCCCCAAGGTCTAAAAGTGATTTATCAACCCAGAAGTTTCCTATCACACAAGAGATTTTGGGACTTACAGGATCCTTACATTTTGGGGGAGTGTTTTGATTCATGATGACACTCACTTATTCAGTCAATAATGCTTTCTTATGTATGTTCAGCTTCCGCTTCACTGAATATAAATCTTCTAGGAATTTTTCATAGGATGTGACTTGTTTAATTGCATCCAACAAGGGGATGTTGATCTTGACTTGTTGGAAAACTTGTAAAATATCTTGATTCTCACTTGGCCTTTTTGATGTGATGAGACGTTGGGGAAATAGGGCCACATGTTTGTGTTCCTGCGATGGCTCTTTATCATATGGAGCATTGTTAGATTCATCCATCCCTTCCTCGAAATTTCTTTGTCAATTCATTTTCACTTCTTAAGGTGGTGATGGCTTGAACATGTTTCATATGTTGAGTTGAAGAGTTAAGACCACTTGTTTAAACTTGACCTTTTGGGTTAGGTTGAGGCTTGGCTGAAAAGGTCCCAGTCTCCTTAACATTTAATCGTGTCTCAAGTCTTGCAACCGATGTTCTAAGTTCATTCATAGCCTGCAGTTGCCCCTGCATGAAAGTGTCCAAAGTATCCTTGAGGATTCTCTTGGGTGGGGGTCCACTAGGTGGCCGTTGGGGATAAATGTTTACATTTGCAGTTGGTCCATTTCTTCAATTAAATTTCTGCCAATCAAGAGTGTGCGTGTTGGAATTTGGTGCACTGAAGGGTCGTTGGTATGCATTTGCAGCATTTGCTTGAACATGCAATACCTCTTGAAAACTTGGGATTGTAGGACAATCTTTGGTTATGTGTACATTAATCTCACAAATTCCACATATAGTTTCAATGATTGTTTTGGGTCGAGTTGATTCATTTCTATATTCCAAGACCTCAATTTTCCGTGTGAGGTTATCTAACTGTGCACTAATGTCATCCTCCTCCTTGAGTAAATGTACTCCTCTCTCTCTCTCTCTCTCTCTCTCTCTCTCTCTCTCTCTCTCTCTCTCTCTCTCTCGGCACTTCCTTGGGATTACTAGCTCAATTTGATGTGTCCCATGATAGGAGTTGCTATGTTAATTGCTACAAAATCGAAACCAAGGTTAGTTTCTAAAAATAAATTAAGAAAAACCTAACCTAAAAACACAGAAAAAAGTTAGCCCTAATCCTAAACTAATTACAATACTAATCAATCTCGGAAAAACATAGCCAAAGTCCTTGGCAACAGCGTCAAAAACTTGTTAACAACCCCAAGTGCAGGGTTATATTATAGTAATAACTTAGTGACACCAAGGTCGAATCCATAGGAACTTATTACCTTGTACGTATTCTGAAAATAATTAGAACTCGAACTAGAATAAGATCTAAACTAGAATCTAAATCAATTGTGAATAAATTATCAATAATAAAAGAAAAACTAGAGTGTCAAGGATCCACTTGTAGCTATTAAGATGCTAGCTTACTTGATTCAACAAACACAACTAGAATTAAAGTCTTATCCTATCCATTTGGATGATAGAGTAGTTAAACAATAATCTGAACTTTTCATTGAATTAGTTCTCACATGAAGCACCATTGTAATGATCGTAGGGAATTCAATCATTGACCATACCCAGGAGATAATCATGGATCACAAATTTTACAGATCCGACAATTACAAAACAAGATAAGAAGATATCAAAAGCTTTCTAAGCATCTACCGTAATTGAAGTTATAATAAACCACCAAAAAGCTAAAAATATTCCTTCATTAAAACTATAAATCAATAGAAGTTTAATATAAACATAACTCAAAGTATAATAATCATCTAAAAAAATTACAAACTTCACCTCCTAGCTTTAGCTAAGATGTTTAGCCAACCAAAGACATGATTGAAACTAAAACTCCTAAAGAAAATATAAAAATTAACTAGAATAAGAAGATTGGGGAAGAAGGAAGGACTCCTTGAAGTTCACTAACAACTTGTTCCACTCTTCCAACCCCACTTAGTGCTTACAAACTCCTAAAAGACCCATATTTATAAGCTTTGTGTTGAGGGCCAAATATTGCATATTAGACCCTAATTATTACCAAATTTTACATACATGATAATGTTTAACGCCCTGCTTTAATCTTGTTTTTGGTGCAAGGTGTATTTACGAGCTTGGACCGAAAATGATGTTAAAAGCATGGATTTAACGCTAAAAAATTACCAAGGCAATGGACGGGACTACAGGGGACTGAGATCGATAGATTTACACGCCAGAGATCCGAGAAAATCAGGAAACTGAAGCTCAAGTAGCCCAAAATTGGTCCAAAATGCAAGATCATGGGGTTTCCACCATCCGTTCAGCTCGAAACTTCATACATGGCCAAGGGACCACAAATTAACCATACACGTCAAAATTCAGTCCTTGGATCAGTGTGTAAGTGACCCGATGGATAAGATCAGACAATAACCATTAAGAAAGCATCTTGGACATCCTTGGGAGATCAGGACCCAAACTGAACCGATGGAAAGAGCATGAAAAACGGTGGATACTCGTCAAATTTCACTTCTTTTGGATGGTACAGTAGGGAGAAACGAACGATAGACGTTTCTAAAAGGGAGAGTGGCAAATTTGTAAATAACCAAAACTCTATATGCATGCACGTAAGCTAGAAGAGGTTTGCTTCAACGTTCCGTATTGACTCATCACAAGTAGATGGTGTGGCCCACCTAGAGTTTGTATCTACTTCATACTTTGACCCATAGGCTTATACTTTATTAAGAAAATGATGAGCAGAGTAGATCTTCGAAAATGCCATCAGAAGTGGGCTCCACTTATTTTTTGCAAACCATCCAAATAGAGCCATGCGAAACGTCCAGTGACGGACGTGCCATCCACTGAGTTTTTACAGTGGGCCTCACCCATCAGTCTGATCACCAATCCAGACCGTCCATGTGACTCACGTGGTTCATCTTTCCCAAGCCTAGGTGACAAAATAAGATGCGACAGCGAGGATGAGTTCCTATCTGTCCAAACATAGGACGGACAGCAGAGCAGAAAATGATGTGGGCCACATCGAATCTAATAAAAAACCTAGCCATTTCCAATTGGTTTTTCGAGTATAATCCAGTGAACGGAGTGGATTTTATTCCAGAGCATTAATTATGGGCTTGCCAATCATCACACAAGAAGGGAGTGCGTAAGAAAATTCCTACGTAAAGAGAGTTGCTTGTTACGCACTCCACCGACCCAGCCACCATTCGTGCTGCTATAAAGAGGGAGAGAGAGAGGCACAGAGGAAACTGGGCTTGGCTGGACGTGAAGCAAAAGAGCAGAGAGAGAGTTGTTTAATTCTTTTTTTTCCATGATTATTTTTGAGAGATTTAACCCCATCATGTTGGGCTAAACCTCTTAGCTAAGGCTAAGAGGTGAAGCTTGTAGCGTGATGGGGAGACTTGTTATTTATGCTTTTTTATTTAAATTGAATTGAACTTGATACTAGTTTAATTAAGAAAATGTTTTCAGTTTTTAATGGTCTGTTGTGACTAAAATTACAATGGGTCTGCGATGCTTTGAGCATATTCCCTTCCTTCTTTTGGGTATGATGTCAGGAAGCCCTGTTGTTCACCATCGTCTCCTGGGCATGGTTGGATGACAAAACCTTTCCTAACCCTCATATCATGTTGATTGGTTTTAATTAGTTTAATTCTGTTGTTTACTTTGTCTCCTGGGCATGGTTTGGTGATGGAATCCATTCTAATTTATATACCTTTCATCTCTTGAAAACTATATCAACGGAGGTTCAGTTAATTTTCATGGTTACACCCTTCAACTAGATGAAGATGGACTCTAAGTTCAGTTGAGTTCTTGAAGCAAGCATAAGATCTCCTTAATCTCTATAAGTGGATCCTCTGAATTCCTAGTTTCCTTTTCCTAAATTTCTCAAGGTTTAAATTAATATTTCACCATTATTCCTTAAATTCTACTTAATTTAGATTATATCTTAGTTTAGTTTTAGTTCTACTTAATTTCAGATTATGTATAGGTTTCAGTCCCTTGGGATTCGACCTCGGTCTCACCGAGTTTATTACTACATCACAACCCTATACTTGGGGAGTGAACACTTTGCTTGGACCGACTTTGAAACTGCCTCAATCTTACACAAAAAGTTACGCTTCGGTTGGACTGAAGTTGAACTTCGGTGGAACCGAAGTTTGTTTTTGGAATTATTTTAGGACTTTCTGTTTTAGACTTGGAATTCATAATATGATTTTTCTGGCCAATTTTCAGGATTCATTCTCTTCACTTCAAATCTTTGATTCTCTTCATTACTTAGTTTTCTTAGATCTTTGGCATGTGAATTCTTTATTAATAACTTCCAAATATCCAAATCTTCATTTAGTAATCTTTTGAGCATAAATCTTCTCTTTAAGCGTTCTTTTCTCCATGGCTTTCAAAATCACCTCGCAAGAGAAAACATGTGAAAATATATTAATTAA
Source organism: Magnolia sinica (assembly GCF_029962835.1). Lineage (NCBI taxonomy): Eukaryota > Viridiplantae > Streptophyta > Magnoliopsida > Magnoliales > Magnoliaceae > Magnolia > Magnolia sinica. The sequence goes on along the minus strand of NC_080589.1, from coordinate 69,799,952 downwards.
GCGTATTTATGTTCCCAAAACCAATGAATAACAAGGGAAAAATATGAAATATTTGACACTCAACACCGCCCTTAATCGCTTCGTCTCCCAGGCCACTGACAAGCGTCTTCCTTTCTTCCAGCAGTTGCAAGGCAGAAAGAAGGTGGAATGGATCATAGACTGGGAGCAAGCATTTCAACAACTCAAGCAGTACTTAGGTTCACCCCCGCTACTTTGCAAACCCGAGCAAAGAAAACCATTACTGCTCTACCTAGCAGTTTCTACCATAGTGGTCAGCTTGGCCTTTATTTGGGAGTAAGGGAAAAAGTAGCTCCCAGTGTACTATGTCAGCAAGGCCTTGGTCCTATCTGAGACTAGGTACTGTTGAGGGTCAAATATTGCATATTAGACCCCATTTATTACTTGGTTTTAAGAACATGATAATGCTTAATGTTCTATTTTAATCATGTTTGTGTTGCAAGGTGAATTTAAGAGCTTGGATTAAAAAGGATGCTAAAATCATAGATTTAACGCTCAAGAATCACCAAAGCCAAGGATGGATCTTATGAGATCAAAAATGAAGAATTCACATGCCAAAGATCTAAGAAAACCAAATGAGGAATGAAAAGAATTGAAGACTTGAAGTGAAGAAAAGGGACCCTAAAAATCTGCCTACTTCGACTAGTTTAAGCCCTTCTTCGACCAGTCGAGGATCCTGCTCGACTAGTCGAAGCTTCCTCGACTCGAACTCCAGCAACAAGATCTTTTAATTTCTCATCATCCTCGACCAGTCAAAGGAAACCCTCGACCAGTCTAAGGTTACGCAGACAGCACCATGGACTGCATAAATTTGAGGTAGTTTCTGGTATTTTCCAACTCAGTACGAAAGTTTGAGTTACAAAACTATAAATAAGGGTTCCTAAGATGTTCCTAGGCATCTTTTAGCGTCTGAGGAGTGGAGCAAAAGTATGGAGAAGCCATCGCCAAGAGTTTTTCTTCCTTTTCCTTAGTTGTTTTTATGCTTTTCTTAAGAGATTATAGTTCAATCATGTCTATGGTTGGCTAAACCTCTTAGCTAGGGCTAAGAGGTGAAGCTTGTAGCGCAATGAGATGTTTCTTTTACTTTGATTCATGTTTATGTTGAACCTTCTTTAATTCTATTTTGATTTTAAAGGAATATTTTCAGTTCTTAATAGTTTATTGTGACTCAAATTACAGTAGATCTGCGATAGCTTTGAGTATCTTCTTTTCCTGATTTTGAGATTATGGGATTGGTAAATCCTGTTGTTAGCCATCGTCTCATAGGCATGGTTTGGTGATGGAATCTCTTCCAATTGTCACAATTCTCTTCCATTGAGAATTAGGTCAAGGAAAGTTCAGATTGATCTTAATTGTATATCTTCCAATTGGATAGGATAGGACTCCAATTCCAATCGTGTGACTTGAATCAAGTAAGAGGGCTCCCTAATCTCTACAAGTGGATCCTTAGAAACCCTAGTTACCACATTTGAATTTGTTAGTTTTAATCACTTTAATCAGAATTACTCTCTTAATTAATTCAGATTTAGATTCACATCTTCTTCTAGTTCTAGTTCTAGTTACTTTCAGAATACACTCGAGATTAGTCCCTGTGGATTTGACCTCGGTCTCACCGAGATTATTACTACATCGCGACCCTACACTTGGGGTTGTGAACAGGTACCTAGACATTGAGAAGCTCTTCCTAGATTTGGTCGTATCGTCTCATCGCCTCTGTCCTTACTTCCAGGCCAACACAATCATAGTACTGACCAATCAACCTCTCTGTCAGGTACTCCAAAAGGCCAAGGTGTTAGGGAGATTCATGAAATGGGCAATCGAGTTAAGCAAATTCGACATCAAATATCAGGCTTGGACTGCCATCAAAGGTCAAGCGGTGGCTGATTTCATAGTCGAGTTCGCCTACGGCCAATACCTAGAAACTTATCCAAGGAGAATTCACCCTAATTAACTGGTCGAGGCTAACCCACTGACCTAGACATTGTATGTACATGTTGACGACTGATCCAATTCTAAAGACAGTGGGGCCGGGATATTCCTCGAGGCACCCGACTAGACCTACATATAATATGCCTTAATATTTGGATTTTAGTCATCGCATAATGTGGCAGAGTATAAAGCACTACTCACCGGGCTCAGGCTGGCTACAGCAATGGAGGCCCAGATTCTAAAAGTCTACAGTAATTTATAGCTCATTGTCAACTAGGTCGCCAACGAGTACCAGGCAAAAGAAGAAAAAATGATCGCTTATCTTCAAAAGACCCATGAACTCATCAGAAAACTTCAAAAATGTGAACTCTCCCTAGTCCCCAGAGCAGAGAATTCCAAAGTTGATGCATTAGCGAAGTTGGCCATGAAGAGCGAGGACGACATTCTGAACTCAATCCCCATATAGTTCTTGTCCGACGGGCCCAACCCGGAAGTCGCTTGCCCTGTCAGCTCGGCGTCGAGCTGGATGGACCTGATCATTGAGTACCTCCGGGAAGGAACGCGGCTTAAAGAGAAGCTTGAAGCACGCAGGATTCAGGTCAGGTCAAGTCAGCTCGGTATGCCATGGTAAGAGACATCCTCTACAAAAAAGGATTTTCCTTTCCCTATCTGTGATGCCTCCAACTTAAAATAGTCGATTACGTTCTGAAGGAGATACACAAGAGAATCAATGGCAACCACTCCGACAGTCATCCTCTTTCCCATAAGGTCATCCAACAAGGATACTTTTGGCCAACCATTCAGAAAGACGCCTAATAGTATATCCGAAAATGTGATAAGTGTCAAAGATTCGCAACGATACCTCATCAACCTCTCGAGCAATTGACCTCATGTCCAGACCATGACTGTTCGCCTAATGGGAGATATACATCATTGGCCCACTACCAACTGGTAAAGGCTAGACTAAGTACGATGTTGTTGCAGTTAACTATTTCACCAAATGGACTAAGGCAGAGCCATTGGCTAAGATCACCGAGTAGAAAATCACTGATTTCATCTAGAAGAATATCATCTGCCGATATGGAATCCTACACACAATCATCTTAGATAATGGCAAACAATTCGACAATGATCGGTTCTGAGGCATGTGTGAAAGGCTGGGGGTCCGCAATGCTTACTCGTCTCCGCAGCACCCTCAAGCTAACAGCCAGTATAAGCAGTTAACAAAATCATAAAAAATCACCTCAAAAATAGGCTCAAGAAGGCCAAAGGAGCATGGGCCGAGGAGCTTTCCTATGTACTCTGGGCATACCAAAGTACTACTCAGACGTCCACCGGAGAAATTACATTTTCCCTAGCCTTGGGGCAGAGGCCGTCATTTCAGTCGAAATGGGGCTCCCCACAATGCGTGTTTGATCCTATGATGGAGCTCAGAATGTCGAACAAATGGCTCTAAGTCTTGATCTCCTCGAAGAGGGGAGGGAGAGAGCGCAACTGAAGGTCATGACCCGACATCAACAGGTCGCCTGATTCAACAATTCTCGAGTAAAAGTGCAAAGGGTTCAGGTAAGAGATTTGGTCCTCCTCGGAACCTTCCAAAACACCAAGAAGCCCGGTTCAAGAACCATAGGGCCAAATTGGGAGGGGCCCTACAAGATAATGGATACGACCCAACCTAGGACCTATCGACTTGAAGACATGGAGGGATGACTTCTACCACATCCGTGGAACGTCGAGCATTTAAAGATTTACTACCCGCAAAGACCGATCTAGACTCAGATAAAAAACAACCGATCAGTTAGGTCGGAACGGCTTGTTTATCTACTGTACGGAACCTACAATAAAAATCCCCAAGATCGAGAAATTTCAAATTCCACTCATTGTCTAAACTATTAAGACTACATGGCCTACTGAGGATTTCCCTTAGTGCAAGGGAAAACAGTCCTCTCACTAATTGTCTGACCCTTAGAGAAGAGGTTAGGCTATTATTTGTTTTCACTACTTAAACTACGTGATCTACTATGAGGATTTCCCTTGGTGCAAGGGATAATAGTCCTCCTAATTAAACTTCTCAACCCTTTATGAAGAGGTCATTGCAGCTAACCTATCTATTCTACAAGGGCAAGGCTTCCCTAAAGAAAAAGGAAGAACTCCTCCCCAACTCTTCGACTATCAGTAGGGCGTGACCAATCTACAACTACGCAACACTTGACATACTAAAACATTAAGAACATAGATCATGAAGAATGCCCACACCAATAAAAAGTCTTTTTCATTAATAATCAAAAGGGGAGTACATCAAAAGTATAGGAGTAGAGGAAGTCAGTCCATTAGAGGAGGCTGCTCAGCTTCCAGCGAAGTCAGCGCCTTAGCTTCGGCTGGGGTGGGGTCCCCAGCTTCTTAGGGAGTCAGGTCCTCAGCAAAAGTGTCTTCAAGGCTAATCAAATCAAGCTCAGGGTATCTCTCCTTGATATCCTCAAGGCATTTTTCATACCTAGAATTGTATATCAGGTCTTTCTCCTCTGATCGCTCTTTGGAGGACTTGAACTCTTCCACCGCTACTACTCGAGTTGCCGAGATGGACACCTTGACTTTCGTCAATTTCGTTGTTGAGCTGACCTTCACTTCGGCTAGCTCGGCCTTCAGCTTGGCGATCTTGGCCTTCGCTCCATTGAGGTGCGACTGCGCCACCCCCAGATGGGCTTTCGCCTGGGCCTCCCCCTTTTGGGCCTCCTCCATTTGGGCCCTCAAAGTCATCAATTCCTCCACCTGGATCTTCAGAGCAGATAGCTCCTCCCCAGATTTCTCTAAGGCAGATCGAAGTTGATCAGCCTCAGTAATCTTGCTCTTAAGCTTCACCTCTGCCTCCTCGCACTCCTTCCTGACGCAGATCATCTCGTGGTGAGCAACTAAGAGAACAAGAGTGAGCTGAAAAGAAAACAAATATTGTGCATCAGATAGCACATCAAATAACACCAGAACACTAAAGCGACTATAAGACAGAACTCTACCTTGTAGAGAGTCGCGACCGCCTGACCCATGAAGGTGACTTGGTGGGTCTTCATCGCCTCAACAATCTCGACATCAGGAATGTGTCGAACTATCCAAGGGAGGATACTCATCATATAGGTTAATCGGGGCAAGGGCCCCCTTAGGTACCACCCGCCTGCTGACCAGACGAGATGCTTACCTGGGCCTGGGCCGCGGGGGCTGAGCCCCATCAATTGACCCAACCTAAGCTGAGGGGTTGAGATTCAATGGTAGGGGCAACCTCCCGTACCGGGGAAAGTTCCAGGTCGACCACCTCTGGATTTGTGGTGGTAGGAACGACCTGATCAGCCGAGCTTGACTGCTCCGTGATGGGCTAACCAAAACCTGACACTGACTTCCCTTCTGCAGTTGCGAAAGAACTCGCCCGCTGCAGCTTGGCAGGAGGGATGACTGCTCTCCTCTTCGAGGGCACCTTCTTCTTAGCCAACTCAGCCTCAGAAGGAGTATAGCCTCATTTAGTTAGGCTAGGTTGATCAGCCATTGCTACACAAGTGACAAAGGCTGGTCAGAAATGAAAAAGGAAAAGTTAAAGTTAATAGATTAGTTTGTTTACCTCCCGAGATAGACAAGGCGAGACCAGACTGATGGAGAAGCTCGGGAGTTATCAACGGCTTCTAAGATCTCTTGGAAGCATCTACTAGCCTCGCTTGAGCAATCCAATTGCATTCTGAATCAGTCATCTTGGTAGGCTTACTGGGCATAACTACAAAAGACTACTATAGTTAGAAATGAAATGAAATAAATGTAAAGTACAAGATCAACAGTTGGATATACCCAACTTGGATTGCCAAAGCGGGTCAGAATTCGAAGTCGCAGCCCAATTGTAGCCGGAGCTTCCTAGTCTCCAGACACCCAAAACCACTTGTCCTTTCAATTCTTGTTAGAGGACGGGTTGTCAATAATGAGGGCCTTGCCCTTGCTCGGCCAGGACGAGAAGTAGTACCAACCTGGGTGCTTCAGGTTAGACTTCGCTTGGTATAAATGGAGAAATTTGTCAACAGTCAGCTCGGGTTGTCTGAGCTGAAACCACAGTATGGAGGCCCCCACCAAAGCCCTCCAAACATTTGAGATGATCTAACCATGGGCCAACTTTAGGCGGGATACGACCTCCCTGACTCTCCGATGGAGTGGAAGTCTGAGGCCGCACTGCAAGGCGACTAGATGCACAGCCACCTCGCCCTCGCCCGGGTCACCAGGAACTTCGCCAAGTACAAGAGCTCGGAGTACCACTAAGTCAGGTATGTGGTACTACGACCTGATTTGCACAAGGTCAGATTCTATCAATCTCGACCCAAATGTTGAGGGTCAAATATTGCATATTAGAACCCAGTTATTATATGATTTTACGAACATGGTACCGTTTAACGCCCTATTTTAATCATATTTATGCTGCAAGGTGAAATTAGGAGCTTGGACTGAAAAAGGGTACTAAAGCATGGATTTAATGCTGAAAAATCACCAAGGCAAGGGATGGACCCCAGAGGACTGAGATCGAAGAATTTACATTCCTGGGATTCGAGAAATTTCAGTATTTCTCGCTAAAGAGGCCCGAAATTCGTCAAGAATGCAAGATCACAGGGTTCCCACCATACATTCGGTTCAAAACTTGATATATATCCTGAGGACCATAAATTAACCATATACATCGAATTCAAACCCATGGATCCCTCTAGAAGTGGCCCAACGGTCATATCATCTCATAAACGTCGATTTTGGGCCCACTTGATCTTTGGATATGCTTCAAACTTGGGATCGACCCCTTAAATTATCTAGAAGAATGGATGGATGGATTAGATTGCTCGAAACATCACGGTGGGACCCACTTATATGGAATGAGTGTGCATAGCACACGTGCACGGGGGTGCACTGGACGCAAAGTCGGGTCAAACCGACTTTGACCCGCATCTCATTCAAAAACGGAAATATCCGTTTTCAGATGCTGTGAACTCGGACGCACGTCTTCCGTGCGGACGATGTGGGCCCACCATCATGGACCATCTCTTCGATCCACAACGTCCATCAGGTAGCCCGGAAGAAACCGTCCTAAACCCGATCTGTTGCATGTAAGGATGTATACCGGTGTGGACAAAATCTCCGGCCGAAAGAAGCCCTTTACACTGCGACATTAACTGACGGTGTCGGTTTGTAAATTGATGTGGCCCACCAGCACTACTAGTTGGACAGATCCAAACCATTCACTGGATACAGCCCGCACCCAAGTCTCAAAACTTCCTTACTTTACAGTCAGGGGACATCAGAAAACGACGTCCCATTTGATCCAAATCGAACCCCGCACAAGGATGATGGCCAGAATTCACTGCGGCATTCCTTGCTGATCTGGATCATCTTCCAGAATTTCATCACAGCAATGCTTGATGATCTGGACCATTCAAAACAGGGCAATAGAGCGTCCGATCTTGCTCAAGAAGATCGGAAGAAAAACGGCAATACAGAGAGTCGGTTCTGCCGTGTCAAACACGCTGTAACTCAAACAATACGTCTGCAAAACGGTGTGGAATCAGCGCCAGCAGACCTTTGATTCAGTGGGCCAGGGGTAAATTCATGATGATCAGGGATGTCCAGAGGATTGATCCAATGCAGCAAGGTACGGTACTAATTTGTTTCTAAAAACAGGGGATTAACAAGTTGATTCAACATCAAACAATGGAACAAGAAACAAGATGATCAGGGACCAAAAGCTGACCTATCAGGAGATCATCTAACGGCCAATAGCGTGAATGGTGCAGATGGAGGATGATCTCCAAGAAATTCAGACTAAAACCATCTCAGCGGTGTAGTTGCGCATGGTATTACGCAGTCAATAGCGTGTAACCAATCCACTAGAAGATCGAACGTAGATGGTTTGCGTTTTCCTCTGCTGCAAACGTCCAACCGACCATCCTCCCACCACGACCGACCTTGGTGATCTTATAAAAGGAGACCTGAGAGAGAGAGAGTGGAAGCATTCAAGCTTAGACGTATGGAAGGAGAGAGAGAGAGACAGAGAGAGAGAGAGAGAGAGAGAGAGAGAATTGTTTTACTGTTTGTTTTATAATTTGTTGGAGATTTTAGCTAGATTGTCTGGCTAAACCTCTTAGCCAGGGCTAAGAGGTGAAGCCTGTAGTGTGATGGGCTGACTTCTATGCCTTTGATTCATGTTTAGACTGCACTGATGTTGATTCTAGTTTGATTAATAGGAATGCTTTCAGTTTTTAATGATTTGTTGTGACTTACATTACAATAGATCTGCGATGGCTTTGAGTATATTTCTTTCCCTTTTTTTGATTGTGAATATAGGAAGCCCTGTTGTTCACCATTGCCCCTTGGACTTGGTTGGATGATGGAATCTTTCCCAACATTCATACATCTTTCTGATTGGTTGTGGATTGGTCTAATTATGTTGTTTACTTTGTCTCATGGGTATGGTTTTGTAATGGAATCAATTCTAATTCTCATACCTCTCATCTCTTGAAAACTAGATCAAAGGAAGTTCAGATATGGTTTTTAATGGTATATCTTCCAACTGGATGCAGATGGGACTCTAAACCCAGTTGAGTTCATGAATCAAGCATAGATCTCCCTGATCGCTACAAGTGAATCTTCTGAATGCCCAGTCTCCTACCTTTGAATTTTACAAGTTTTAGATTAATACTTTCACCATTATTCCCTCATATTCACTTGATTTAGATATCATCTTCTTCTAGTTCTAGTTTTGGTTACTTTCAGATTACATACAAGGTTCAGTCCCTGTGGATTCGACCTCGGTCTTACCGAGATTATTACTACATCACAACCCTATATATGGGGTGTGAACACCAAACAAGTCAATCTCCTCGGAACCTCCCGCGGGGGATCGAGCTACCTTTTCCTTCACTGGAGCAAATCCCACTTCAACCTTTGCGGGTCAATCTACCAAGGGCTAAGCTGACGCCTTCACAGTTGGGGTCGATGTGATCTCCTTATCTCCCAGTAATGGGATCGGAGATGGTGGATCATTGGAAGGCTCTGGCCAAGAGTCCCAAGTCTTCGACCCAGAGTCGTTGTGGAAGGCCATGGGCTCATCTTAGTCATCCGATATGTTAGACATTTTCGGTCGGAATATGGCCAGAAAGCATAAACAAGAAAGAAAAATGAAAGGAGGGGGAGAGATGAAGGAGAACGGAGGAGATGAAGCTCGTCGGAGGAAAGATTTTCGACTTACCGGAAATCACCGAGTCCGGGAAGTCGAGGAGCAGCAACAGAGGCAAATGGCTGGGAACGCTAGGGCATCCTCCTTTTTATAAGGAGCTCAGTTTCCTGCATTGATTGTTCACATTTAATGTGACAGCCGAAGGGGCTCCTCGGCACGTGCATACAGCCACGTAGAGATCTCCCCCTCACCCGATGACCTGACTTCCCTAGAGATGCCATGCGTCCATGACCCATAGTGTAACACCCCGAACATTTCAATACCAGAGTATTGAAAGTTCTCGAGTGTTACCATGAAATCTAACTTAATGCGTACAAATGTACAATATCAATTTAACTATCCTAACCGTACATCCATTCTCCAATGTGAATTTGACCATTGGGAACGATCGTCATCCATGAATCAAGTCATTTAACCATTGACTTCCACGATCACTCACAACATTCCCGATAAAGCAACTTTAGATGCGATCCAGGCCTTTAGGATTAATCATCAATTGATCTAATCCTTGGATCATAACTCTCATATTCTCATGGAATATCCATGTATCTACGCTCTCATTTTCTGAGAAAATCCCGTGAGGCATCGGAAGTATACTTTAGGGACAATCCACCCGTCGGACTGTTTGGATGATCATCGAACGAATAAAAATTAGGTGCTTGTTGCAGTTAACTTAAGAATCGATCCCTTAATTAAAAAAAATTATTAGACTTCCTCTAGAAATTTCTAGGGACCCCTAGGAAACCCTCGAAATCAAACATGGGGCCAATCCGACCGTCGGATTGACTAAGATTGGTGAAATAATCGAAATCGATTGAGTGTGGCCCACCTAAACTTGTACCCACCCCATACTTTGGGATGGGCCCTAAGGTGAGTTGAAAAAATGAATGGATGGAGGAGATCCATCGAAACCATCACTGAGGGGCCCATAACAACAGATGCGTGTGCACCCAATTATTGCAGTCGCAGGCCACACAAATACAAGGCCCAGTCAATTGCTGTTTGACCGAACTCTCTCGACCTCTCCCTCCTTTCACGCTCCTCCGCAGGGAGATTCAAAGCAAACCACAGTTGCGAATGGAGATGGGACCCACCATCTTAGATCATATGAACAATCTGAACCATCCATCATGAACGGACCCCACCTCCGACCAAAGCCTAGCAAACAATACTACGTGACGCATGCCGTGATTAATAGCAGGGGCCACCAGAACGCGAATCGGCCCCCAACCTTGGGCCATTGCCCGAAATCTCTCTACCAAGCCAAAGAACGGAGTAGATCCTTCAAAAGATCAATAGAAACGGGCCCCATGGACTCTAGAAAGATCTGAATCAAGTCCCTCCGCGCTCCTTCCGCTTTCTCTCCAAAAATAGCAGAGAAAACGAAGCATTTTCCTCATACATAGGAAAACCAAAAACGTGCTTCTGGCTCAAATCTAAGCTATCCAAATTGAGGAGAGGGGAGTTCCGATCAACTCCACGTCATCTGAAAGAAAGAATGGCGAACAGGGATTCGCGAAATGCTGGTTGGGGGTTGTGTTGAGGATCAAATATTGCATATCAGACCCAGTTATTGCATAGATTTACAAGCATGATACCGTTTAATAGCTTGATTTAATCGTGTTTGTGATGCAGAGTGTATTTACAAGCATGAACTGAAAAATGGTGCTTAAACCATGGATTTGACGCTCTGATGACACCCAAGGCAAGGGACGGACTCCAGGGGACCAAGATCGATGGAATTACACACCAGAGATCCGAGGAAATCAAGTTATTCACGTTAAAGAGGCCCGAAATTGGTGAAAAATGCAAGATCACATAGTTCTCGCCATCTGATTGGCTCAAAACTTCATACATGGCCTGAGGGCCATAAATTAACCGTACATATCAAATTTCAGCCCTCGGATCACTGTGGAAGTGCCCCAACTGACATATCAGCCCATAAACCGTTGATTCTAGGCCCACCTGATATCTGGAACTGTCTCAACTTTGGTCTCGGCGGTTTAAATAAGATGAGAAAACAAATGGATGGATCAGATCTTGCATATACGTTATAGTGGGCCCTGTATATACAGCGTGTACATAAGGTACACAACTGCCGCGAGCCGCACCGAATCCACGTACAGCGGGTCAGCGCTGCTGACCCGCGTCTCCTTCCTAAAACGGCAACTGCCGTATTGGCGCAGGAAACGGACGGACACTGGCCGTTTTGCGGACGCCAGTGGGCCCCACACATTGTCCTAGTGAATGATCCAAGCCGTCCATATTGTAGAGGGCCATGAGTTCTTCAAACCCATGCTAAACTTTTGGACCCATGCAAGCACACGTGCACGATACAGAGGCCATAAGTGGATTGCCCTGCAACGTTCAAATTGATGTTTGGGTGATTTCTCCTCTGATTCCGTGTCAATGGACGTTCAAAACTACCCATTCTTTATCAAAATTTCGTTCTGAATCCAATGGACGGGGTGGATTTCTTCGAAAACACCTCTGTGGGGCCCACCGATCACGTCAGCGCCGGACGTGCGAAAGGCTACGCACGTCCGCGAAATCGGATTTTCCAGGCAGTTGTGGCCCACCATCTTTGATCATATGGCAGATCTGAACCGTCCATCGTGTAGACCAGCAAAAATACTTCCAAGAGACGCTGATTTTATAAGAATAACGCAAGGAACGCGAGAGTTATGAAGCTCCGAACTTGGCTGCGAAAAGGCTTTCGCTGCGCGTGCGATAGCTTCCCAAATCCGATTTCCACCACTCCAAAAGCTATAAAAAGAGTTCCAAACGTGGAGAAGAGGGGATGCTTGAATAGGGGGACGTCAAATAGAGAGAGAGAGGCAACAGGAGGGCTCGTTTTGGAAGGCTTCAATGTGGGATGTTCGATAGGGAGCTAGGAAAGTAATTTTTGTTTTTTTCTTTTTCTATTCTTTTCTTTCTATTGTATTTGTTTTGGGATCCAGCCCATTGAGTGGGTGAACCTCTTAGCTAGGGCTAAGAGGTGAAGCTTGCAGGTGATGGGGACCTTTTTGCTTGTGCCTTTTGTTTAGAATGATGTTGATTTTAGTTGATTATTAAAGGAATATTTTTCTTAGTCTTTAATGGTCTGTGTGAAATTACAATGAGTCTGCAATGGCTTTGAATATTTCTTTTTCCCTTTTAATGTTTATGACGTCAGGAAGCCCTGTTGTTCACCATCGTCTCATGGGCATGGTCGGATGGCGATACCCTTTCTAATCTTCATACATTGTTGGTTGGTTGGTAATTAGTTTAATTCTGTTGTTTACTTTGTCTCTTGGGCATGGTTTGGTGATGGAATCCATTTTAATTCATATACCTTTCATCTTTTGAAAATCGGATCAAGTAAGTTCAGTTTAAATTCCATAATTCTTGATGCAGGCATAAGATCTCCCTGATCTCTACAAGTGGATCCTCTGAATCCCTAGTTTCTTTCCTCTAAATTCCTTGAAGTTTTAGATAATTATTCCACAATTATTCCTTAAAATTCTATTTGGTTAGATCACATCTTAGTCTAGTTCTAACTCTACTTGGCTTCAGATAACGTACAGGTATCAGTCCCTGTGGATTCGACCTCGGTCTTACCAAGTTTATTACTACATCACAACCCTATACTTGGGGAGTGAACAAGTTTTTGGGATTGACGGCTACGTTTTCTGAAGATAACTGGTTTTAGGATTAGTTTAAGATTAGGACTTTTCTGATTTTTAGGATTTATTTTAGAATTTTCTAATTCCAGGTTTTCCTTTAATTTTTTTTTAGAAATCTTCTATTTAAACAACTTTCTATTTTTAGATAGTTTTCCTTTTTTTAGAAACTAACCCAACTTTCTTATTTTGTAGGATTCTGAGATAGGTTTCTAAATTGGTAATTTCTCTCTTCCTTATATTTCTAGATTAGATTCCTTTTTAGTAAGTTTCTAATTCTAACTCTTTTGGAATCTAATTTTGTTTTCTATTTTATTTTTAGAAATTTTCTATTTTAAGACTTTCTGTTTAGAAACTAACTTTTCTGTTTTATAGGCTTATTAGAAATTTCTAAATTTGGTATGCTCTTTCTAAATTTCTACTTTCTAATTTAGGAATTCTTCCTTATTTCTTTTTATTTCTATATTTCTCTTCTTAGGAATTTTATAGGCTTGCTATTCTTAGAAACTAACTTATTTTGTTCTATTTTGTAGGATCTTAACATAAGAACTTCTCATTTGGTAACATCCTTCTAACTTCTCCTCTTACTTTATGTACTGCTATAGGAATTTTTTATTTTCTTCTAGGATTAGAATCAGAATTAAGGTTCACTATGGAAGCTTGGGTACGTGTCTATGCTGAGATGGATAAGCAGTTTTGGGGAATGCCTGAGGGTTTTGGAATTCAATGTATACATCAAGATTTTTCTCCATCGAGAACTGACATTGAGAACCGACTAGAACGTTATGTTCCATCGGTTAATAGGTCTGTATACGATCATAATTATGGGAATGAGGATTATTATCAACCATCATGTTCTTCCATGTATGATCAGTATGACTATAACCAGTGGAACCATCAAAACTGGGAAGATGAACCAACAACATGTTGTAATGATTATTCTCTTAGATACCCTACCTTTGAGAACCAACCAGAAACGATCCAAGAGAATTCATTTCAGCATAACATGGAGTGTCTTGCTGAAATTAGAAAAGCAATGGAAGCACTCAATTCGCGCCTCGATAGGATAGAGGAAGCTCACTCATCTCAACTACAATCCAATCCAGAAATACAATGCGAGGAAAATGATCCTCACTCGCTTTTGAAGAAATCTGAAATTTGGAATGAGGAGTTGGATTCCATTAATGAGCATACGGTTCAATTCCCCGATGAGTCGATCTCAATGACTGTTCAAAAGAATGGTGGAGATAAATGGGTGTCTTTCAAATATAATGATGATGATATACTTCACTCACAGGATACACTAGATTTCAATGATGAGAGAGAGGTTGGTTTATGTGAACCTCAACCCAATCTGGGAAGAGAATGCGAGGAAAGTGATTTCATCCCAAATGTACACTGCACTAAACTAGAATATGATGAGTATTGGGATGACGATCATGAATGTGCAGCCCCAGTTCCCCTGGAATTAATCTCAAGTTTGGTCCAGGTCAATGATCAAGAAGTGCACGAAGTGAGTGGTCATAATGAGCTACTCCACTCACCTGACATATCTGATTTAAAAGTGGATGAGCTCATTACAACTAACCCTCCTATCTCTTGTGAGACATGTTTGGACCACTCCCTTGAATTACATGATGATATGATTCAGGAGATGGACGAGTCACTCAATACGACTCTGAAATTTAAAACCACCCAGTTGAGGCCACCATCTGAACTATTGGATTTTGACGATTCACTTTCTCTTCAACAGAGTCCGCACATCAATACTTCGTCTACTGACCCTCTATCTGTCTGTGTAGGGCTGGAGCAAGAGAGCATGCGTCCATCCACTTCAAAAGACGATGGAATCCTTGGGCTCATCATCACAGATTTCGATGCAGGAGACGAGTCACTCCCAGCTGACTTTCCCACATCTTTGAACTCATGCTTGGCACACCTTGTGGATTCCAATGACCTCATGATACAAGAAAAGGTGGACTCCTTGTATGACAATATCTCGGTGGTTGTCACGGACCAAGCGAACCCTTACTCTGAAGCCCCTTCTTCCACAGATCCTGAATGTTTACCATTAAGGGAGGAGGAACTGAAAATTGAACCAAAGACTGACACTTCGGAATGTGTTGAGACTACATTACTTCTTGCGAAGTTTTCTAAACTTTATCTACCTGTAGTTTCTGATTCGCTATGGGATACTAACGATGAAACTTCTTCTGTCACAGGTGAATCGTATATGCTATGGATACCTCAAGCACTTCAACGAAAAATTTCTTATGAGGTACATAAGTTTCTCTGGAAGGTCATGCTCCAAGGCGTCCAAGCCTATTACAAAAAGGGTTTTTGGATGATCCTGTTGAGAAACTTATCAAGATATTGGCCGAAAGAGGAACCTTGCGGCTTGACTCAGTAGTTTTTCCTTGCTTTCTTAGGACTAGGGTAGTTTCCTTTATGCTGTTTTAGGATAGACGGTAAACTTAATGCTCATGGGAGCCAATCTAACTTTTCATTCCATTTCATTTTCTTAGTTAGTTAGTTCAATGTTTGTGGGTAACATTGCTGCAAACCCTCACGAGACTACAACTCGTCCACTAGGGGTAACCTAGGGGTTTAAAGGCTTGTTGCATGCGCTAAATGCAATCGAGAGCACCTGCGAAAGTGGTGTAGGTAGGATTTCATTTTTGTTATTTTACTTCTGTTGATTTCTCTCTTGTGCTGACTCGCTCCTACGTAGAAATCTTTGGAAAGCTTCTTGATTCTTTCATCCAGGTATTATCTTTCCATCACTTCTCTTATATTTTTGTTGTCCCATGTGCATTGTATGCTTATTTCTTTTACATTGAGGACAATGTAGATTTTAGGTTGGGGGTGGGACATTAGGTTTCCTAATCAGCATTTTCTTGGTCTTGAGCAAAAATTGTGAAATTTTTAAAATTTTTCTGGACTTTCTTGTGAATTCGAAGGGATTTTTAACGGCCATCTAGGGCACTTGGAATTTCAAGTTATGTGATGTTGGTAATTTAAGACGCTTGGATTCAGAGTGTCTGTTGGATTTCATAGTTAAGTTTGAATTGTTAATCCAAAATTAGAAGTTGTAAACATTGATTGAGTTATGATCTCACATGTCACATCTCGCTTTCACGTTAAGGTTTCGGTTTGATATTGAAGGATTTACTTGGTACTCACTAAGCTTGAAAGGAACCAACCTGAGAAATTGAAAGGATTGGGCGAATGGTCTATACCATAGGTTTGCTCCCTATAGGTGTAGATTTAATTCCCTATGAATGATATGTGAAAAATTTGGGTGTACAGTCTTCATCATAGGTTTGCTCCCTGTAGGTGAGATTTTGATTCCCCTTCTTGGTGTCACTTTTAATGGAAAAACCAAAAGCTGAAGGAATGAAAAGATGATCTATGAGGCAAGTTTTGGTTATCATGAATTTTTTTATTAGTTACCAGTGATATCCTGAAATAGAGAAGTGAATTTTAATGATGATAAGCTGAGATTATAATGTATGCTCATAGATCTCAATGATTAGAATTTTTCTAATTAATGGAATAATACTTTGAACTTGATTATGAAGTTTACCGTGTGCTTGAGTCTAGGAGAAAGTAATATCCAACATTCATGAATCTGAGAATTCTCATATCTGGATTATTCTACAAAAATCACTCGAGTTTATAGAAATTGTTCTGTAATTCTCAACTTACTTTTCGCATATTTTGCTCGGGACTAGCAAAATGCTGGTTGGGGGTTGTGTTGAGGATCAAATATTGCATATCAGACCCAGTTATTGCATAGATTTACAAGCATGATACCGTTTAATAGCTTGATTTAATCGTGTTTGTGATGCAGAGTGTATTTACAAGCATGAACTGAAAAATGGTGCTTAAACCATGGATTTGACGCTCTGATGACACCCAAGGCAAGGGACGGACTCCAGGGGACCAAGATCGATGGAATTACACACCAGAGATCCGAGGAAATCAAGTTATTCACGTTAAAGAGGCCCGAAATTGGTGAAAAATGCAAGATCACATAGTTCTCGCCATCTGATTGGCTCAAAACTTCATACATGGCCTGAGGGCCATAAATTAACCGTACATATCAAATTTCAGCCCTCGGATCACTGTGGAAGTGCCCCAACTGACATATCAGCCCATAAACCGTTGATTCTGGGCCCACCTGATATCTGGAACTATCTCAACTTTGGTCTCGGCGGTTTAAATAAGATGAGAAAACAAATGGATGGATCAGATCTTGCATATACGTTATAGTGGGCCCTGTATATACAGCGTGTACATAAGGTACACAACTGCCGCGAGCGGCACCGAATCCACGTACAGCGGGTCAGCGCTGCTGACCCGCGTCTCCTTCCTAAAACGGCAACTGCCGTATGGGCGCAGGAAACGGACGGACACTGGCCGTTTTGCGGACGCCAGTGGGCCCCACACATTGTCCTAGTGAAGGATCCCAGTGGAAATCATCTGCTTTTTAAGACTGCTGCATGATCGAACCTGATCAACAGGTTCTGATCTAGGCCATCCAAAAGGTGAGGAGGGACTTCCGATTAGGGGTGGGCATCGAGCTTAGTCGAGTCGAGGTTGGCCAAGCTCGGCTTGGCTTGTCCATGCAGCACTCGAGTTCGAGCTTGAGCTCGAGCTCAACATTGAAGCTTGGCTTGTTTGCCAAAGCTGTCGAGTCGAGTCGAGCTCGAGCTTGTTCATCAATAACAATATCTTGTAGATATGACCCTCCAACAAGAGGTTTGCTCACATACATCCTGATGTATTGCAATATGATATGTTGTGGACATTAGTCTTTAGCCAATGGAATTTGGTTCTTTTAGATGGCCCAAACCGTTCATGTGATTGGAATTCTCTTGGATGAAGGATGCCCGAAAAAATCTCTTAGATTGGATGTTTTAGTTGACTGATTATGCAAAGGTAGGGTAACCATCCATTTTTTAAGCAAAAGAGCCACATTCCAAATGGATGAAATAATCCAATTTTGACAGATTTTATTTGTTGCCTATCTACCATTCAAGGAGAGACTAATCGTATAAACGGTTCAGATCATTGGAACGCAGCCCATATATCAGATGGATCTAAACTTTAAGCCCATACCATTAGGTGGGCCTAAAATTTCAGGACCAATGGTGGCCCAGCGCAACAGACCCTTTTGGTTAGTCGTAAGAGGAATTAGGTGTCTAGCTCATTAGCAATGCACGGTTTGCAGACTCCAATAATTGAACATTTTTGGGGCATGTGATCAGTGATCCAAGCCGTTGATCGGATGTGATATACGGCCCATGGGGGCTGCCTCTGAAGTCTTCAAGCTGGGTAAATCCTAACCTATCGATCAATGGGCCCATAGGATATTCAAGGAGGTGGTCCATACTCAAACAAAAATAGTTAAATGATCAAACGGTTGAAATAATCCAATGCTAGAGATTTTTTTATTATCCAAGCAGATGTTTTCTTTAAAAAATCAGGATTCAGGGAGCCACTATCCAAATTGATGGATAGTGTGGATATAACCCATACATTAGGTGGGCCCACTATCCAAATAGATGGACAGCATGGATACAACGCATACATCAGGTGGGCCCATTGTCCAAACAGATGGAAAATGTGCATCGGGCCATCACGGAACCCGATTCGAGATCCAAGCCACTCATCAGGTAGACCCCATTCTCTAGAACCTGGCCTAACACATCAGGCCATCCCAGAACCCAATCCTCCTACATCAATATCCACCAACATAAAAAGGGTAAATGATCACAGTTGTCTATTCAAATCATCATCTGGATGACTGGATCTCCAACGGATTCAACATACAAGAAGAAGAAGAAGATTAAGATTAAGAAAAAGAAACAGATCTGGGCACTCACCTTATCAGGATTGGGCTGCTTTGGTTTGCACGGTGAGATCGAGTGGTGGTGGTGGTCCGGTGGATTGATGTTGCTTATCGGGCAAGCGGGT
Organism: Magnolia sinica; assembly: GCF_029962835.1. NCBI lineage: Eukaryota > Viridiplantae > Streptophyta > Magnoliopsida > Magnoliales > Magnoliaceae > Magnolia > Magnolia sinica. The sequence goes on along the minus strand of NC_080589.1, from coordinate 69,781,121 downwards.
AACGGGCTGGGTGGGGTAGAGAAAGAGAAGAAAGGGAAAGGTGTGCGGGTGCAGGTAGGGTTTTTAATTTTTTAACTTCTTAATATATATATATATATATATATATATATATATATATATAATATAAAATATTTAAATTATAAATTCCTATTTCTAATTGAGCCGAGTCAAGCATGAGTTCGAGTTTCGAGTTGAGTCGAGTTCGAGTCGAGTCGAGTTAAAATGGCCCATGGTCGAACTCGGAAACCGGGCTCACAAAATTTTCGATCGCCGAATCCAGCACCGACAGCCTCAGTAGGACCCCATTCTCGGACCTCGGCACCCATTCACCAAGTTCCGATACTAGGATACTACAAAGAGGGTTTCAAATCATCAGTCTGATTCATAATTAGCATAACAAAAGCATAACCCACAAACAATAACCACAAGAACACCACCACAAAATCCACTATGATCAAAAACTTTTTAGTATAATACGACAGAAAGGGAAAATACAATGTAGAGCAAAAGATAGAAACTCCAAAGCTCATCTGCACGGTCCAACTACGGCGAGACTATGGCTGCGACTGCGTCCTGGCGTCACCTGCACGCATCAATCGTGCATAAGCTTATAGAAAGCTTAGAGGGTGGTGTAAGTATGTGCGCAATATAAGCGTGCTCAAAATGCAAGGTCAGAGTAATGCGGAATCATGGTGATGAGCACATGAATGCAATCAGCCGTACCAAAGCTATGCGGTGCAAGATATGAATGCTATCGGCCATAACACAGCCATGCAATGCGAGATACAACTCAAGTATGTCAATCCTCAACATGTATCAGTACAGTTCTCATTCTGGATAATCACCGGGGTTCAATACACTCCAAATGGCACTGTCGCTCTCCTAGCCGCACAGTCCAAGTGAGTGTAAGAAACCTCACTATCTGCCTGACCAATAGTTTGCCAATACCTATCCGGCACGTCGATAGCGGACCCATTCGCGAGCTGGTCAAACTCAGCCTAGTATTGCCCCCTACCCTCGGGCGAGTAAGGCCACACTCCTTTCCAACCGACCACGACACAGTGGGAGACGCGGCCTCCTGGTATTCGGCCCTCATGCGCTCATATATCCACTCGGTCTCGACGTTGGAGTCATCCTCTGGTACCATCGGGTTTAGGAATTTTCACCCAAGGACATCTATGGCGCCCGTATGCTAGAACCAAACATTTCCGGTATCCAACTCAGCCTCCCACGATGTGTCTGTGGAAGCTATGGCCCTGATGTTGCTAAGGCATACAATAATCATGATCACACAGATGCAAGTGCATGAATCACACTACCAAACATGCAACAATCCCGCGTGTACCGAGAGCTCATGTGGGGCGACTTCGCCTATCAGGGAGCCCATAACGATCTGCCCGAAGGCATATGCTATGATCAGTCACTTCTCATATCAGGCATACATATGATGCGTATGATCATGAATCATGGATCTATGCTATACATGTTATGTGGTGATGGGCTCTGATCAACATGAAGATGGGCCTAGACGGCCTATATACTACAGACATGGGCCTATTAATGGGCCTTAGGGAGAGTCGTAATGCGGACATTTAACCAACATTAACCTTACAATGTGGACATCAAACCATCATTGCTCCCAAGGCACTGCCGCTATAAGGGTCAACACATAAATCATGGAATGGGCCTCATGTACATCCCATTGGGCCTCTAATACATCAAATGGGCCTCATGCATGGGTCTCGTATACATATATCAAGGTAGGCCTCAATGACGGGCCACAAATGCATCCACATGGGCCTAGTCACATGGGCCTTGCATACATCACAATGGGCCTCATAAAATGGGCCTTAAATTATCTCCAAAATGGTTGGACAGTTGGATGAAACACATGCATCATGATGGAGCCCACTCTAATGGAGGGTATGGTTTACAACACATACATAAGTGGGTCCCATGTGAGGCCTACCATAATGTTTATTTCCATCCAACCCATTGATAAGGTCATTCAGACCGGGGCCCACAGAAATGTTTATTTTCCAAGCAACCTAGGGCCCCAACATAATGTTTATTTTCCAACCAACTGTTCATAAGGTCATGTGGACCAGGGTAGAGCCCACTGTAATATTTATTTATCATCCAATCTATTCATAAGGTCACCTGGACCAGAGGAGGGCCCACTGGACTGGGGCCCACTGCACGTTTATTTACCATCCAACTGTTCACAAGGTCACGTGGACCAGGGTAGGGCCCACCGTGATAGTTTTCTGTCACCCATTGTAAGGTCTCGTGGACCAGGCCCCACAGTAATGCTTATTTGCCATTTAACGTTAATAAGGCCACCCAAACCTAGGGCCCACTGTGATGTGGTCCACAGATCCAGCCCACTCATTGGGTGCGTCCCACTTGGCTGACCGTTCAGACCAAGTTTCAGCTTCATCCAAATTTCAGGTGGGCCCCACCAAGTGTTTTTATATGTTTAGGTATGGTTTCACATGATTTTAGATGGTATGGCCCGCCGAAGTTCCGTTTACAGCTGATTTTTGGGGTGGACGGCTGGTCCGTGGGGACCCACCGAATGCATGGTTTTGATGTCCGAAACATATCACGTGGGGCCCACAACTGGGGCCGTGAGCCCCAGCCCGGTCGCCCGTCCGTCACCCGCAGGCAGTGCCTCCTGCGTGCGCTGACAGCAGCAGCTGCTGCTGTCTAAGCTTTTTTTTTTTTTTGAAAACCAATTTTTCCACGGTTTTCCTGGGGTAGGGCCCTCATTAGATCGATCCGATCCCGCCACTGGTCCCTGTAGGTTGATACAATCCGATAGAGTTCAATATTGGGATATTTCAGATATAAAGAAGCATCAGGGAGTAAATTGAAGGTAGGATCACTATTTCCTATGGTATGGCCCGCTTGATTTTCAGATTGGTCCCAAATTTTGGCTCAACGGGTAAAATGATCTGGGCAACGGGATAGAAGGCTTAGATTATATGCATACATCAAGGTGGGGCCTGCATGAGTGGCCCACCATTTTGGCTAGCTCGTTAGTACCTCCCATGTCAGTATACACTCCACTGTTCGGCCACCATTAGCACGTCCAGCGTGCAATGACGCTGGACGGCATAGGGAGACACTTCATTGTGGTGGTTCCCACGTGGATGTGGCCCACCAACACCTGTATACACATAATATATATATCCTATATTTTATATATATATATATATATATATATATTATATAAAATATATCATATAATAAAAAGGGCATTGGGTCCATTTTAACAATGGATGGTGTGGATCTTCACCATCACAATGGAGAGAGAGAGAGAGAGAGAGAGAGAGAGAGAGAGAGAGACTAGGGAGACGGTGATGGAGAGGAGGAACCCCCCCACTATGGGCCCACCTGATTAAATCACATACATTCAAATGGGTCCCACCAACAAGTGGGCCCTAAAATTTAAAATAATGGCAAATCACCCACCTCGTTGGCCTCCTTCTTGATCCCTTGGCTTCAAATGCTCCTTGCCTATGCCTTGGATGGTGGATGATGGGGGATTAATGGTGTGGATGAGAGATGAGAGGGTGTAGATGAGAGATGAGAAGGTGGACCACACTTGGGAGGGAGAGAAGGGTTGGACGTGGGATGCTTGAGTTGCTTGGGAGATTTTGAGAAATGAGAGAGAAAATGAGAGGATGGGAGTGATATGAGGTGATGGAGTGATGGGTGTAATTAATGAAGCATGGGTTGGTTTGAAAAATGGGTAAAAGAGGGATGGGTGAAGAGAGAGAGAGTTGACTTTGTGGAGAAAGAGGGATGGGTTGTTGTACTTGGGTAAGGTGTGACTTGACTTGTACTTGACATTGATTGATTGATTGATTGGACATATCGTAGAGATTCCCTCGAGATTCGCAACACGCGGCGTTTCTTCGGAATAAACGCAGATCGACATCTTCTAGCCTGGGTATCGGTTCGGTGCGCAAGTCACGGCGTTGGAACCGCGGCGACGACACGGTCGCTATGATACAACTTTCGGATCGAGCTGACGTCGGTGCGCGGGACCTGGCTTAGGATCGGGCCATCATGGAACCCGATTCGAGATCCAAGCCACTCATCAGGTAGACCCCATTCTCTAGGACACGGGTCTGACACATCAGGCCATCCCGGAACCCAATCCTCTTATATCAATATCCACCCACATAAAAAAGGGTAAATGATCACAGTTGTCCATTCAAATCATCATCTGGATGACTGGATCTCCAACGGATTCAACATACAAGAAGAAGAAGAAGAAGAAAATTAAGAAAAAAAAACAGATCTGGGCACTCACCTTATCAGGATTGGGCCGCTTTGGTTTGCACGGTGAGATCGAGTGGTGGCGGTGGTCCGGTGGATTGATGTTGCTTGTCGGGCAGGCGGGTAGCGGGCTGGGTGGGGTAGAGAAAGAGAAGAAATGTACATCTTTTTGATATATGAATAAAAGCACCCCTTCTTAATATATATATATATATATATATATATATATATATATATATATATATATATATATATAATATAATATTTAAATTATAAATTCCTATTTCTAATTTAGCCGAGTCAAGCTTGAGTTCGAGTTTTGAGTTGAGTCGAGTTCGAGTCGAGTCGAGTTAAAATGGCCCATGGTTGAACTCGACTCGAACTCAACTCGAGCTACAAGAATTTAGCTTGACTTGGCCCGACTCAGCCATTCAAGCCGAGTCAATCCGAGTTGACTTGTGCTGAGTCGAGCAAGTTATTCGAGCTAGCTCGACTCATGAACAACCCTACTTCTGATCCCCTCCACAACGTCCTAAAAGAGAGGAAGCAAGAAAAAGATTTGGCGTTTGCTGATCTCTCGCACAAAACAACCGCACTGCTACGCAGTGCTGCGAAGGACGTAACCTGTTTGACTAGGAGTCCCTTTCGCTGGACCAAAAACTATAAAAGCCAGCATGGATTAGTGGAGAGAAACATAATCCGATCCAGGAGAAAGAAAGAAAAGGAAGCAAGAATGAAAGAAAGGAGAAAGAAAGGAAGAAACGAAAGAAGGAAAGAGAATGAGTAAGAAAGAGAGCTGCCTCGTCAGCTCAACTTGCCAGGTTCGAGTGGAGCTGTCATGACCCATTGCTAGTGCAGCCTAGGAAGAAAAGAGAAAGAGAAAGAAGGAGAAAAAGAAAGAGAGAAAAGAAAGAAAGGAAAAAGAAGGAGAGGAGAAGAAAGAAAAGAAAAGAAAAGAAAAAGAGAAGAATGACGTTGGAACAGCTGCCTGAATCCACTGAATTGTTGACGACATCGGTCTGAGTCTAATCAACCTCCTAGATGCGGTTCAGATCCGACCTCCCCTAACTTACTTACTGTGCACATCTTTCTTTCTTTTCCATTGATAGGATTCGTAAAATCCATTGATAGGATTCCATCTCACAAAAATAAGTCGACTCCATGATAGGATGGACCAAAACGTAATCGGTACCTAACTTATGTAGGGTATGATATGAATTAAGTTCCTCAAGACTTATTAAACCTGATTGAAATCTAACTTAGACATTCCCAAAGGTGAATTAGAGAAGAGAAGCAGAATGAATAAACTAATGTGAGGGCTTTTATCTTCTAAGCTTATTTGATTTAAGATATTATTATTTTACCATTTACAAGCTTTTATGACACTGATATCCTCGCAGCTGTTTAAACATCGATTATTTACTCTTGGAAATTTTGATATGACGATTAATTATCACTAAAAAAATGACCAAAGCCGATGTCCGATGGCGAAAATACGGAGCCTTCTAACATTTTAACGGTGGACATTCAATCATTATTGTTTTTTGTGGTGTGGTCCGCCTGAGATTTAGATCTGATTCATTTTTTGGATCAATCCCTAAAATGATCTTGAGGAATGAATGGATGGCATGGATAAATCACAGAGATCATGGTGGGCCCTATAAAGCACCGACCCAAATGCTCTCTGGGAAGCAGATTGGCTGGTGTACCGCACACCAACAATGCGCGCGGCTGGTGGTGGTGTTGACGTCACCAAGTTCTGTGGGTCCCATCATGATGTATGTGTTATATCTCAACCGTCCTTTCTTTTTCCGAGCTTGTCCTAAGTCTTGAACCGAAAAATAAGATAGAACCAAGGATCAAGTGGACCACACTAAAAAAAGCCATGGGGGATTGAGCGTCTACCATTGAAACCCATTTGGGGGTAACATAAGTTTTGGATCGATGTGATACTTGTTTTTTCTCTTCATCCGGATCCGTGTGACCTTATGAACATATTGTATGGAAAATAAATGCTATGGTGGGCCCTACGAATGTTTTAACGGTGACAATCATTGTCCCCACTGCTATTTCTGGTGTCGTCCATTAAACTTGGGATTTTTATCATTTTTGGCACCATGCTGTAAAATGCTCTAAAAAATGGATGAACGGTTTGGATATAATAAATACATCAATTTGGGGCCCATGTGACTTTGATCTCCTTTGAACCGTTCGTACAAATCGGAGCCGAGGAGCTACCACGAAATCGGATTGCGTACTGAGTTACTCAGGTATGCTTTTATTGTACCGAGTAAACTCAGTTAGGCCTACCGTGAATGTTTTTACACGCCGTCATCCGTTTTTAAAGCTCATTTTAGTGGTCTACCCGAAAATTGAAACATGCCCAGAGCTCAGGTGGACCACACCACAGGAAACAGTGGAAATAATGACTTCCACCGTTGAAACCTTGGAAGGGCCTACAGTTATGTTTATTTTTCATCCAACCTGTTCATAAGATCACACGGAGATGGATGAAGGTAGAACATAAGTAACAGATCGATCCAAAACTTCTGTGGCCCCCAAGAAATTTTCGACGGTAGAATTTCAATTTACACTGTTTCACATGGGGAGGTCCACTTGATATTTGGATATAATTCGTTTTTGTTATAGAGATATAAAATTATCTGTTAAAATGGATGGACGGAGTGGATAAAATATGTAAATCATGGTATACCCCACTGAGTTAGTCAGTACGCAATCCGCGTCCAGCTACCACGCCGGTCTGATCCGCTTCCCTCTCCAAACCCTTTCCAAAAAATGATCTCATCTTTCGAAACCCTTTTCGTCAAATCCCCTCTCGCACTCTCTCTCTCTCTCTCTCTCTCTCTCTCTCTCATTCCCTCGCTCTGGATCTGATCTGACCGTGATTCGTGTCGTCGGGCACAAACGCGATGTCAAGAAGGACGACGCCGAGATCAATTGCAAGGAAAACCCTCTCCCATTCGGAGAGGCCGTCATCTGATCTTGCCGGTTGCTCGAAACCGAGGAGAGGAACGAGAGAGGCCGCAGAGATCGCCGCGGTTTCGGCGAGAAATTGCCGTCGACTCGAGGAAGAAATAGAAGGAGAAGCAGAAGAAGCTTTGGGAAGGAAGCGAGCTTGAGAGGTGCGTTAATGGCGATTCGTGTAGAGGGAAAAGGGATTTAAAGAGGGTTTGAAGCGAATCGGGTTCGAATCCGTGAGTTGCAGAGTCGCCATTGCAACTCAACTCTCTCTCTCTCTCTCTCTCTCTCTCTCTCTCTCATCCGTTTGGTTTGGGGATTTAATTCTGAAATTGTCAACTCTTGATAAATAAATAAATAAATAATCTGAAATTGTTAATCTCTAATTGGATTGGTTTTTTTTTTTTTTTTTTATAGTATCTAATTAGATTTAGTCTTTTTTGAAATTCAAAATCCCTAATTGTAGGTGATTTAGCCTAGAACTTTAGTCATACTCTTATATTCCTATTTGATATTTAAGGTAATGCGCTTACTATCCCATTACTATTTGATTTATTAGCCAATATGCTTCTCATCGTTGCTATTTCTATAGGTGTTATTATTCTTTTGTAAGGGAGCTTTAAGAAAATGATGATATACAAGCTAAAATTAACAAGTAACAATGAAGTATTACAGATGGGACTGTAAACTTGAGATTTTATGTTTCAAATCTCAGGAATGATTGGAGAAACATGATTCATAAAGCTGACCCCAAATAGTTGTGACAAAGCTAAGATGATGATACACATGTAGTGTGTAGGAGTTTGAAGAGGCTTCTCTTCATGAATAAATTCATAAGTAATTATAACTTGATTTCAAACACACGCCTGCTGGATTTGGAAGATCCTAGCCTTCGATCAGTGGCCTAGAAACACACGGTCAAGACAGTATGGTAACACAGTGAACAGAAAAGGCCAAAGATAAGGGCTAATACATTCCAACCTGGGGATTTTCAGTCCGACCGTTATGGTAACACATTTCTTGATTCTTGTTTGTCAGAGAGTGCTGTCTGTAAAGATCTAGTGTACTTGGTGCTTTGGCCCTTGTTGCATTCTTGCAAAGAAGTTTTCAAGCTTTAGTTTTTCTTCTTTACAACAGTTAAAAACTTAGCATACAACATTCTAATTCTGCATTCAGTCTTTCACAAGCCTTGACCTTTTGTTGCTTGTCAGAGAGTACTATCTGTAGCTCAATCTCCAGTTCCAAGATTTTCATAGAAAGCTCTTCATTTCTTTTCATGTGACTGGCCTCACTTCTCTTTAGATTCTCAATCTGATCAAGTGCATCTTGCAATTTCAATAGTTCATCTTGCAGCTTAGTTTCACATTGTTCTCTAATAAAAGTAACCTGCATTGCAATGGCTGATTCTCAATCTGTTTCGGTTTTTTTTTTTTCTTGTCTTTTTTCTGATTTTTTCAGTGCTTCTTTTTGTAATTGTTGTGAATTTAATCTTTTAAGCATGCCTGTTTTTTCCCCCCCAAAATCAGCTTGGGTTTTGTGGTTTTCTCTATTTTCTTCTGTTTTGGCTTTTCTTTTGGTATTGAATTTTTTTCTTTTAATTTATCTAATTTCGTTTCTGTTTTTCAGGGTTGTAATTGACAATGATGCTTGTAATTAAGAATGCAACCATTATTCAGGTAATCTTGAATTCCTTTTCACTAATTACTGGTTTGGTTTTGTGTTGGGAATTTGAATAAAAAAAGAGAAATATTCAGTTTTTCTGTTCTTTGATTTTCCAAAATGTTGTTTATATATAGAGTGCATTTGGTTGCACCAAATATTGTGAAATTTCTTGATGTTTTGCACCAAACTAGACTGATTAATCATGAAATATTATGAAATTTCATGATATTTGGTGCACCCAAACACACCGTTACTGATTTTTTGTTCTTCCATGTATTAGAAACCTTATTAAAATGATACTAAATGGGATGTTTTGTTTTTAGGTTGATAGTGTAAAGAAGCATGGGATTCTACTGGATTTTACTATTCAAGATCTGTTGGAAACAAATTTCAGCCCAAAGCTTGCTTGCTTAAATAATTCAAGTCATGTTCTACACCTGGCTATATATATATTTTTAAAAAATATGCGTAACGAATTTAAATGTGGTCAAAACCTGGATTAAGGTGTTAAAGTGGCAAGAGTTGATTTGATTGTTCTTCTAGAGAAATCTTGTTTTACTGTCGGAAAAAAATTATCCTTAAAGACGGCCCCAAATGGTTGAATAAAGGCAATGGCATGTGGGATCACATAATATGTCTTATAGAACTTTGTGGTTTTCATGTTATGTAGGATACCTTGAAATGTTGTTACTGGAGCTTGCTACTAATAGCATCTGTGACAGATAATTTGTCAAGGAAATTTAGAGAACTGTTTACGGCATTTACATTTGTTATTCCATGATAAATCTGCATATAACTTGTTGCAAATTGACTTGTTATTTTTCTTCTTCTTGTTTGTTTCTTAGCTCCGGTGTTACTGGGATTATTTATTTTCATGAAGATCCAATGAACAGATTTACAAATATCATCAGGATCTTCTTCTTTGGTAGAAACGATGAAGGAAATCATAAAAAGGTATTAAGAAAGAGATGAAAAACCATATGATTTATTTCTTATGAGAGACCATTTATTTGGTGGTTAATCAAGCTTCAGTTCATGAGAAATCCAGCTATAGGCACTATGACAGTTTAGTTGCAGCCAAACATCTGGTGAGCAAAGGTCATTTTCAAAATTCAACTTGATACTTGTTTTTTAGTCTGATTTTGTACATATTTCCCTTCTATGATACTCCTGAGTTAAAGGAGACTGTTTCTGTGGCAAACAATGCATGTTGGGAAATTGGAGAACTGGCAGTTAACATCAGTTATCTTGCGCTATGAAATTTCCAGTTAACATCTCAGATTTGGAGCTGCTTAGAAATGAAGTGCGGGTCATACATCCTTGTCTTCAATTGGGACACATTTACATCGAATCGTGGCTAGTGCCTTTTAACTATCCACTTTTTACATACAGGTCGTGCATGTGATGACCTGACAGGCTTATTTTGGTCATTGCACATATACTGCAGGGCCCACCTGATGAATGGCCCAGATCTTACACAGGTCACATGTGTGGGAGAGTAGGAACATAGCCATCACATTCTCTGTTGCTTATTTGTTCTATAGACGGTTCTTTTAGTGGCCCCTTAAGCTGAAGTAAATTGAACTTGTGAAGTAATGCTGCAGGGCGAATTACACCTCTTGCTGAAGGATGCAGAGGTTCATTATCTGAGGTATGCTCTAAAATGATTTTCATGATTAATGCAAGCATGGCTGTAGCTTTTACTTTTTCCTCCAAACTTTTCAGGTCAATATTTCAATCCTAACTCATTAATTGAGTGACACTTTCTTTCTTATGATGTTTGCAGAAAATAATCAAAGACCACAAACTGTGAGAGAAGGGGCATGCACAACATCAAACATATGCTTTGGGTATCAAAGAGGTAACTGGTACTCTTTTTTCTTTTTCTTTTTTTCATTTATACCACCAAATGATGCAAATCCTTTCTAAGATCTTGTTTTCCTATGCTCTTTTAAAGTTGATTCAATGCATCTGTGATTAATGTCCTGAATCTCCTGATAAATCCATACAAGTGGCCTATGTCTGTTGATGTGATTGGTCTTGCCATGCACAGGATTCCCCCCGAAATCTTCCAATCTGGAATAATCTAGATATCCAATATGTTGGCTATGTGCACTTTTCTCTTGCTTGAGAGTCGAGTTGGTGAGTTCATCTGTAATCTAAGGCATGACCTGAGATGGAGTCCTGGTTGGCTACATGATTCCTATGGGAGAAAACAAAAATAAAAATCACACTCATATAATTTTCTTCTCAAGAATGAAGATAAATGCCTTTCTTATATCTAGAGAATGCCTCTCTTCTTTATATCTGTAGCTTAGTATTCAATTCACACTAAAAAAGAAAAAAAAAAGGAAAAAAAGAGAAGAAACTATGAGGATGTGGTTTTTGCAGGTGTGGGAAATTGATGAAAGAAAGCACAGATCTGGCTTCATGCTTCACACATTGGGTTGGCCATTGGACAGCAAGACATATGGGGGATCCTTTCTTTTCCACATGAAAGATAGGCAGGTAGTCCCATTTTCTTTTCTGCCTTTTCTTTTTTCATTTCTTAACTGAATAAGCAATGAAAATCTCAACTAATGGAGCCACGAATAAATCAACATAGCATTTTGATGATTGATTGTCCTCATTATTGATAATTCCTGGAACATTTGCTTGAAGTTTTATGCAAAATTGGTGAATTTGGGCCAATGTAAGATTATATAAGCATGAAACGAAATCTTGCTTAGTGTTGACTATGCCTTGCTCAACGATAGCCTTATTGAGTTGTGAATAAGAGAGCCACCGCAGATGCTCTTGCGAGCTTCTTTTTTTCACACCAGTAGAATAACCATGAATGTGAAGAGATCTCTCTCCGGTCTCCATTGGCATTGCTAAACAAACTCACACTATAGATATATTCTTCAATGTATTGCATTTTTGTCACTTGTCTTTTGATAATATAGTTATTTGTTTTTGGCAATGCATTGCTCTCATAAACATGATCTGAATGTCGATTAGATTCGTCTGTTTTGGGCGAATGCACATACAATAATGCCCCATATATGAATAGATAGGTGATGTCTGTAAAATGGAGAAATGTGTTTTCCTTCTAACGCTTCCATCTTTACCTTGAAACTAATGGTATTTTATGGAAATACAAATTTTATATGTTTGGAATTTAGATGATGTTATCTGATTTTGATTTCTTCCTTTTCTTATGTAGATTTACCTTCTCAAATAGGTTGGTTGGTTTAGGGCATTGGAGAAATGGGTATATCTAGTTTTGGATGTGTGCTTTGATTAGGTAATTAATTTTCGTTATTTATTTTTTAAATTAATGAGAAACACCGACGGTTTTAGATTAGGCCGTCGAACTTGGTCATCGGAAAGGTCGACAGCTTTTGCCGTCGAAAACGCCGACGTTTTCGGCCATCACCCCTAGCAGTCAGAAACGCCGATGCCCTCTTTCCCGACGGACTGTCCGACAGATGTCAGTCGTCGGGGAAGGTCATTGCTGACGGTTTTTAGCCGTCGGAGTTGCCCTTTTTTTGTTAATGTTTGCGTGATCTTTCTGAATTCACGTGAAGCGATGGATTCAAGCCTTGCCTTTGCCTTTACCAATTTTGTTGAGTTGGCCTTTGCCACTCTCCTCTTTATTGAGTTGGTCATTGTCACTCTCCTCTTTATTTAGTTATTGCCGCTCTCTTCTTTGTTGAGTAAGCCATTATTACTCTCTTCTTTGTTAAGTTGGTCATTGTCACTTTTCTCTTTTTTGAGTTGATCATTGTCATTCTTCTCTTTATTTTATTAGCTTTGTGCTATATACCTTTAAGGCTTGGGTAGGTGTCTTGATATTCCAGAACTCTCGTGATTCAGTTTATATTATCTATCAATGCAAGTGATGTGTTAAGAGGTATCACAACGAGTGACTCAATATTTATCATGGACATAATGCGTTACGAGTAGCGACCCTCTTGGTTGGCACGTAATTCCGTGGGTTGGTTGGCGTGGTGCACAATCGATGTAAGTAAATCGCTATGAGTGTTACATCACTTTTTTTGGGATTGGATGTCGCCTTGAGATGTTCGTATAAATCCACGTTAGTGTTGTCCATGTCAGCAAATATCCGTAATTATAGATTGTGGGTCGAGTCGAGTTTTTTATGATTACATTCCACATTGTGATAATCACTATATATGATAAGCCGCACACACTTTGCTAGGTATGCATCTCATGTAGGTTGTTTGCACATATTGATACCCTCGTAGTAGTGGAGTACGAGATGTATCAGAACCCTTACATTACTTTTATGAATATCTTGAATTATTGTTAATCTTAAATGATAACGATCACTATGAGTGGGGCGTTGACCCTATCCAACCGTACAGATGATGCAGGTGAAGTACATTTTGAAGACCTAGAGGACCATCTCCTTATGGAAGACTATACTGAAAGAATATGAAGATAATTTTATAATTTAGTTTTATACTTCCGCCGCAAACTCAATAAATGTAATAAGCTTCCATTGAGAAGGTGTTTGATTATTTATTGAATTCTTTTATTCTGATGAACTAATCAATGCAGTCGATTTTATTCTCATGAATGTGTGTGTATATATATATATATATAGAAGCATCCAATTTATACATTATTAACACTCGATTTTCTCGGGCACGAGTACAAACTCTGGCCATGAAAATTCGGGGCGTTACACAGGTTGGGAACCGAAAAGGTGCCTTACGAGCGCATGTCTCCTTGAGCGCATCGTACCATCATTGCATATCCTCGATCTTTGCGTCTGCCACCTCACTCCGCATTAATAACGAATAGCCTCGACCCCTCATGCGCAATATAATCTGACCTCACTATACCGACTTTCTTCCCGAGCTTACGCAGTCAGCTCAGAAGTAGGGGGTAAAAATGGACTGGTCAGAAGTGTGAGGTCAGCTCAAACATCTATACACGTCCCGTGGTCAATTAGTGCCAGTCATGACTAAGGAGCTCCTTGACGACTAGAAGACAGTAATGTGTTGTGTAAGATCATCCACTTGATGGCCCTACTCGCCAGGAGATGTACTTCCATGTCCGAGATGCTGTTCAGGTCTCCTGGAGAAGCCTCCAAAGCGTGATCCCATACAGGACCGAGCACGCCCTACTCGGAGACTCGCAAAGGGGTCCCTGTCTTGTATGATAAGATGAAGAGGATGGTCATCCGCGATGTCACATGTTTCATCGAGGAAGGGAACTCGAAAACTCGGCTCGATCTCAGTGCTCGGGAACAATCTTCACGGGCAAGTTAGTAACCTACTCAAATGTTGAAGGGAAGCTCAACCACAGCAAAGAGCCCAAGTCGAGAAACTCCTTAGGATGACTATGAAGATCAGCTCAGCTGCTCGACTTGAACATCCTGCTATATGAATCTTCTGACCTCGACCACTTGATCTTGTTGTTATGGGTAATGAGGGACCGACCAGAAGGGACCGACCGAGGATGATCTGCCCGAGAGAAGGTGCAAAACCCCAGAGGAATGGTTCGGCTCTGGTTGCCAGACTCGAGCCCCGCGAATGACTGGACACTTCGACTATCAACGAAGGGGTACAAGCTTCTACCTAGCTCGGGCTAGCTGATAGACTGTCGTCATGATGCATCAAGACTGACCTCGGGTACTTCAAGTATCGGCCTCGGCCTCGGATCTTCAATGTCAAGGTCGTCTTCTCCTGTTCGACCTCAACTGTGACCCGACATCCACCTTAGGACGGCCTCGGATCTTCGACTTTGAGGTCAGCCTTGTCTAATCGAGCTCAGCCATTTAGCGCAACCTCCTCCCACCGATTTCGACTTGTCGATCTTATCACTAAGGTTGTTCTAAGATCGGCATCGAGGATTTCGGATTCGCACCGAGGATCTCAGAAGACAACTACTAGCTCAAACTGGAGAGCTTTCCGTCTAAGGAGGACATTCCACATATATAAATAGAGATCCATTCTATAGAGAAATGTATGCACCAGTGAACCCTCGACTCTACTGGACCCAACTTGCTTGATTCTGACTTAGGCATCAAAGTGTCCTACTATAGACAAGGGTTCCTTTATCTTCTTCGTAGGTAGGTATTCAGAGTTCCAGCGATGGTTAACTAGATTTCTACATCAACATTACCTTTAGCGCTTTACAATAAGACCGTGTCAATGAATTAGGTGGGCCACACCATAGAGAATAAGTTGAGAGGGAACGTTTATTATTGATTTGCATGGAATGTCCAGCATACTGTTCATGTCAAATCTCTAACCTGAGATGGAGCATCTGATGAACGAGTTAAGCTGCCTTCGTAAATCTCGTCGGTCCCATATCGACAGGTACTGTACCTCTTGAGCGCATCTCTAATTAAAAAGGGTAGTTTTATCATTTATCATCTTATTTTGACCGCACCAAATAAAACAAAGTATTATTTCGATCGTCTGCTTCAATGCCCTACTTTTCTCTCCCTTGTCTGGGATTGCGTGGAGTAGAATATGGCAACGGAAGTGTTGATGTGTCAAGCCTATACGGACTCCACCATAATATATATGTTATATCCACACCCACCATCCATTTTGTAAAATCAAAATGAGTGTGAAAACGAGGCAGATCCAAAGCTCAAGTAGACCACACCACATAAAACAGCAGGGATAATGACACCCACCATTGAAAACTTCTTAGGGCCCATCCAACCTGTACATAGGTCAAAAAGACCTGAATGAAGGGTAAACAGACGCTTGACTGTTTCAGAAAGGGGAAGCGATCAGGGTCTCCTCTTTGATAGGTCCCTTGGCGTGAGTTCTTTTTCTGGCCTGCTAGGCGCGCAGTTGGGTCTTTGGCGTTTCCTCTCGTCTTTGTATACGGGCTGTGTAGTGATTAAAAGGTACGCGAGGCTCGTTGTTTTTTTGTGGAGCTGCACCAACTACTTCAGTGTATATCCCCTTTTTATTAATAAATTCCAGGTGGTGTCTCCACATGCTTTATTTAAAAATTAAAACAAAAACTTGTGTGGCCCAAGAAATTTTCAATTCTAGGCGTTCAATCGCTATTGCTTTATGTTGTGTGGTCCACTTGAGCTTTGGATATTCTTCAATTCTGGGATCATCCCTTAAACTGAGTTGGCAAAACGGATGGATGAGTGGATAAAGCACATAAACCATAGTGGATCCCACATGGTCCTTAAACCACCAAAACGGAAGGCCTATTTGGCTGGCAATCCTAACACCATCCATTTAGCTGGTTTCATAGCTCCGTGGGCCACACTATGATGTATGTGTTTATCCACACCGTCTGTCCATTTTTCTAACCAATTTCAAGGCATGCGCCTAAACATAGTGTAGAAGCAAAGCTCAAGTTGACCACATAGAAAACTTTCGAGATTGAACTCTTATTGTTGGAAATCGGTATGTTTTTTTTCTTAGTTTCCTCGAATGATGTCAGCCGATGTCATCAGCTGTGGCATGGACTTATGCCACGGGAATTCTATGTGACTTAGACCCACACAAAAAAGCATTGTGGTATTCCCAAATGCCCTAGTAGTATTAAACAGATGTCATAAATCGTTCTGCTGGCACCATTTTAAAAAAAAAGTTGGAACGAAAATTATCCTGGCTGCGTTTTGCATTGAGCTAACTTGTGAGAGCTGCAAGAGCGATTCAGATAGGTAAACACTGTGGGCCACTATGGTGTTTGTGAGAAATTCACACCGCTCACATGTTTTGTCAAATCAATTTATGACATGAGCTCAAAAATAAGGTAGCTAGATTCAAAGTTCAAGTACACAACGGAAAGTAATCGAGATCATATGCCCACGGTTGAAATATGCATGGGGCTGCAGAAGCTTTAGATCAAGCTAATATTTTTATTCTTTCAGTCCATCCCTATGGTAAGGAGTTTATGAGCATTTGGGCAACTTTATAAACAGTTTGAATTGCATATAAGCATCACGGTGGAGCCTAGAAAAGTTTGAATGGTAGGCAATTTTTTTCCACTATTTCTAGTCGTGTGGTCCACCTGAGTTTTAAATCTGTCCAATTTTTTGTCTCATATCTGGACATTATCTTCCAAAATGAATATATAGTGGATTTGCCACAAACATCATGGTGGGCCCAACATAGCTTACGGTAGTAGAAACCCCCTCCAAAAAGCTTTTCTTGCGAAATTTGTGTTAATGTAATGTGACACAATGCGTATCAAGTCATCGGACCTATGTAGAAATAGATGGTTCTGTGGGGCCCAGTGTGATGTATATATTTTATCCACACTGTCCATCAATTTTGAAAAATCATTTTAGGAAATGAACCAAAAAATGAGGCATATCAAAGGCTCATGTGGACCACACCATGGAAAGTAGTGAGATTAAAAACCTACCATTTAAAAAAAATTGGGGGCATAAAATTTTTGGATGTAACTTATTTTTTGGCTTATGACATTAAATTAAATTTCAAATCTAATGAACGGAGTGGATTCGACACATAACCCACGGCAGGACCTACAACCCATATAACATGACAACCTCGACCCTTATTATCATAACCTTAACCCTTACCACATTACAACTACGACCTTGACCCCTATAACATTCAACCACGGCCTCGAACCTTATAACATGACACGACCTCGACTCTTATAACATACAACCACGACCTCGAACCTTATAATATGACAACATTTTCCCATATAACATACAACCACAACCTTGACCCTTTTCATATTACAACCACAACCTCAACCTTTATAACATATTTTTTGGCTACAGCTACAGATTTAATCCGTAGCCTTTGATACAATTTTGGTAGTGAAGTCAATGAACAAATGACAATCTTGACCCTTAATAGATAACAACATCGACCCTTAACATATTACAATCATGACCTCGACCCTTATAACATACAACCACGACTTCAACGCTTATAACATGACAACCTCGACACTTAACACATTATAACCACGACCTCGACCCTTACCACATTACAACCATGGTACCAATGGCTACTAACTAAAACTCTTTCGCTACAGAATTAATCTGTGGCCTTTGATTCTTTTTTTGTAGTGAAGGCAGTGAACAAATAACAACTTCGACCCTTAACACATGATAACCTCAACCCTTAAGGGATGAAAACCTTGACCCTCAACACATGATAACATCGACTCTTAACACATGATAATGTCGACCTTGACAACCTCGACCCTCAGCAGATGACAACCTCACCCTTAACACATGACAACAATCTTGACCCTCAACAGATGATAACCACGACCCTTAATACTTGATAACCTCGACCTTGAATAGATAACAACCTCGCCCTTAACACATGACAAGAACCTCGACCCTAAAAACATAACAACATCGACCCTTAACACATGACAACATTGACCTTGACCCTTAACACTATAAGGATATCGCTTGTGGGGTCTACCATCACATATGAGCGGAATCCACTCCATCCATTAACTTCAGAATTTCATGAAAGACCATGGTTGGAAGCATGATCTTTAAGCCATTCAGGACAAGTAATCATTAACTGAGACCCTCAGGGGTCGATAAGATGTAACCTAGGAGTAATGGTTCACACCTTGCGATAAATTGCCCAACTTAGGGCGCTTCTACGTTAGAGTTTAGGGAAGGATCATTGAAACCTAAACAATCGTAAAATCCTTTTGTAAGGTTTGGGAAACTCAACCCTAAAGATCTAACTTAAGGCCAGCTCGAACTCATTTTCAAGCTAAAAAAATCAGCTCGACTCGGCTCGAACTCAGCTTTGAACCGAGTTGAATCGAGCTTTTTCGAGTTGAGTCGAGCAAGCTAACCGAGCTAGCTCGGTTCGTGTACACCTCTAATTGGATTAGTTCGGTTCTTTGACAGTCCCACTCATGGATGTACTAGTGTTTTAGTACAGAGTTTTATAGGACAGTACAAAGAGTGTGATAGTCAATTCGGTAAACCACAAAAGAGCGTGACTAGCACTCGATTGTTTTAAATGCATAGAACATGAATTCGATTCATCGATTGGTTATGTAGACCCAGCACTTCAAAATGAGATCGAATCTCACCCATTGACTTCAATGGGCCCCGACCGAGGTGGTTGTATGACTAAAATGTCCTGAAAATCTCTACCAGCTCGGATTAGTCAAGGGAAGGGCAAAGCACTCGCAGGGTAGGTGAGGGAATGCCAGCCCAAGTTCACCCATGAACCACGCATAAATTCAAAAAAGAAATACCTTTCCTGGATCTGGTAGTGGAAATTCTGCATCCATGGATGCAGTTTTCCAACAATTGCATCCAGGCCCATTCACTCTTGCCTGCATTAGATGAGGGTGGAAGCCTGCCTGCCAACTTCGGCTAAGCTCCAAGCAAGACACGTGTACAACTAAGAATGCATGATGCAGATATCTACCTAGTCGAATTGATTAATAGAAAGGCACATAGGTGGTAGGGCAAGCGAGGATACCATCCCGAGTTCACTTGCTTACCATGAGCAAACTTAAAAAGTGAGGGAGCATCAATCTTGGCTCACCCACAAACCATAAAGATATCCACACTCAAATGTGTTTATGAATAATCGGATATGTGGATGTGGATTTTGATCCATTGCATTGGGTTGAACCAATCACTGCCCGCCACCACTCGATGACATCAGAGGCTTTGGCCAATAACAACTGTTAGGGAGGCTTGTGACGGTCCGTCTACCTCATCTGACCATGATTCATCAAACATGAGGAGTCTATTTAAGTAGCTACCTAGGATTAGTTAAAGCGAGCGAGAAAGGAATTGGAGAGAGAAAAGGAGAAGCTAGAGAGAAGAGAAAGGCAGAGATTGAGAATTCACGAGGGGAGAAGAAATAGTAATGGTCAGGGGGTCGGCCTAAGGAAAAATGTTATGTCCAACTCTACTCGGATAACAATCAACACTCATCAGATCTAAAGCAGAACGCGTCTAACCCTCTAGCCTCTCTAAAGTACCTCACCATCCCCTCTAGCTATCAAAGTCAAAGCAGCTGACAACATAAAAGTCAATGAGTATGGTTGGAATCTGAGACAGCCAATCATTCCTTTTGATCAATAAGGGTGTTTGATTTCCTCTTTTCCCTCTCACATATCAAAATCAAGCCATATTTCACTCCACACATTCCCTACATACTTGCCACATCCACACCTACTCAGGCTTTTATTCTGTTTTCATTTATTTTCTATTTTTTCTACCCAGGCCCTAAAATCTTGTGAAGTATGGCCCGATTTATGTAGTATTGAAAGTTTCCTAAATTTCTCTTAAAAATCGTTAGGCCCTGTAAAATAGAGACTACACATTGCATGGGTGAAAAATGGTGCCTAATCCCTTCCATTTCTGTAACCAAGGCCCTTACACCGAATCTACGACCATAGTCTAAATGCATGAATCACTTTGAGTTAGGGAATCTTGCTAGTCCCCAACCGTTAAATGATTATATGGTTTCTAGCTGACCGTAGTTTTTAAACTTTATTTGGCTAGTGGCAACTCTAAGTCAAACACGTTTTATCTATAAGCCAATTCTATGTTTAATCAAATCAAAACCAAAATGAATTGGCAGCCAAAAGTGTAAAAAAGGTTCGGCCATCATTTTGTTGTGCTTGTGCGTGCGTGGGTGGAGCATCCATGGGTTATCACATGGTTACGTACATTCATTTGATTACAGACTATACACTATCTAGAGAGGGGTCGACCCCATGGACATTTCGGCATGCCTTGTCGGTCTTTCCTTTTAGTCGCTATTTTGCAACGATGGTCCAATGGTCCTTGAAAATGACTGCACGCATGTTGCTTATAAAAGTACCTTCTGCTTTTTTTCCGGCATTGATTCTTCCTACAGGTGTCATGCAATGCCCAAGAATATGGGTTTTCCTTTTGGTCTTTTGATTTTTTATTTTGATTTTTATTTTTTGTTTGTTTTTTTAAGGGTAGAAGTACGTTCCATGGTTCATGGTTTACTGACATGAACTGTTGGGCCGAAGCAGATGGGCCAATTTTCAGCTGAATGTGGAATTGTTGTTTTATTTTCTTTCTTAACCTTCTATTCGCTGACCACGTGTTGAAAGACTAGGATCTTCTCAATCCTACCAGTTGTTTGGATCGGTAAACAATGGTACCAATTCGTGGAAACCTAATCAAAATACTCCCAAAAGGAGATCACTAGTGCACCTCATTCTCAATGACCACTTCCATGGTCCACGTGGCACCATATGGATGAAATCGGATTGCGTACCGAGTTACTCAGCACCCTTTTATCGTACTAAATAAATTCTGTTGGGCCCACCGTGAATTTATGTTATTTATCCAAGCTGTCCATCAGCTTTTTTATCTCATTTTAGCGGTTGGGCCCAAAATTGAAACATATCCAAAGCTCAAGTGGGCCATGCAACGGGAAACAGTGAGAACAATGATTTCCATCACTGAAACATTCCTAGGGCCCACAGTGACATTTATTTGTCATCTGACCGGTTCATAATATCAAAAGGACATGAATGAAGGGAAAATACAGATATCAGCTTGATCCAAAAATTCTGTCTTGAAAACACAAATATCAGCTTGATCCAAAAATTCCGTCAACCCAAAGAATTTTTCAATGGTAGGTGTTCAATTCACAATGTTTTCTGTGGTGTGGCCCATTTGAGCTTTTTATATGCTTAATTTTCACTGCGTTGAGCTAAAATTAAATTATAAAATGGATGGACAGCGTGGATAAAATAAATACATCATGGTGGGTCCCACAGTTTACTCAGTACACTTACAGGGTACTGAGTTACTCAGTATGCAATCAGCTTCCCATGTGGGTGGAATATGGCCCCAAAACTAGGAAGCGGATTGGCTGGTGTACCACACACCAGCTATATAGCCGCTGTAAGTACGTGTCTCTCGAAGACGAGCACTGACGCTCCTCAAGCTCTGAGTTGTACGAACAATTCAAAGTAGATCAATCTACATCGTTCATCTATTTTTAGAGATCATTTTAGAGCATTATCCAAAAAATGAATCATATCCAAAGATCATCTGGACCACACCACAAATAGTAGCGGAGATAATGATTTTCACCGTTAAACAATTAGTAGGGCCCACCATAACGTTTATTTTCCATCCAATTTGTTCATAAGGTCACAAAGACCTAAATGAAGAGGAAAAATAAATTTCATATTGATCCAAAACTTCGGTGACCCCAAAAAGGGTTTCAATGGTAGACGTTCAATTCCCCACTGCCTTTTGCAGTGTGGTCCACTTGATAGTTAGATTTATTGTATTTTTTGTCTCAAGCTTTAAGATGAGCTCCCCATATGGATGAACGGTTTGGATATAACTATGTACCTCATAACCAGACTCACAGAACTTGCTAAGCAGCTATACAGCTGGTGTGAGGTACATCAGCCAATCCGCTTCCCCGAAAGCATAGCAATTGCGGACGGGGATTAGCCACTTACAGGTTGAGTAGCCAGACTGATTACAGAAGTGACGTCACCAAGTCCTGTGGGTCCCACCGTGATGTATGTTTTGTATCCACGCCTCCATCCATTTGGAATGAACATTTTAAAGCATGAGCCAAGAATCACTCACATTCGAAGCTCCGATGGACGCACCACAGAAAATAGTGGAGAGAGTGATGTCCACCGTTAAAAACTTTTAAAAGGCTACAAAAGTTTTAGATCAAGCTGATATTTATGTTTTCCTTTATTTATTTATTTATTTATTTTCAATGTCTTTTTTAACTTATGAATGGGTTTAATCTCAAAGAAACATCACGGTGGACCTTAGGAAGATTTCAAGGGCAGATGTCACTCTCTCCACTGTTTTCTGTAATTGGGTCTACTACAGCTACGTATGTGCCTCATTCTTTGACTCATGCCCTAAAATTATCTTTCTGAATGAATGGACCATGTGGATATAACACATTCATTATGTTGGGACCTTCGTAATTTGATAACGTCACTTCAGTAGCGGTCTCGCTACCCAACCTGTCAGTAGCTAATCCGCGTCCAGCAATTGCGGGATGTTACTTCCCTGACATACTCGGACTGTGTATAACACTTGATACTCAGGCAGTCATACGGTGTGGTCCACCTGAGATTTGGATCTACCCAATTTTCATGCTCATGTCCTAAAATGAGCTGGCAGAATGGACGGATGACGTGGATAAAAAACATACATCATGGTGGGGCCACAACTTTTCCAAGCACCGACAAGTCCGGATGCAGGTGTTGGAGGGGTCACTACCGAATCATTAGCGGATTGGCTGGTGTCCGCACAGCACCGACCCGGCTTGTGTGGGTAGGTCATAGGTGTCGCGCGAAGACGAGCGCTGCCTCTCCTCGAGCTCCGGCTTGTACGAACGGTCCAAAGGAGATCAAAGTAACATGGCCCCGCAATGATGTATTTATTATATCCACACGGTTCATTCAATTTTTTCAAGATCATTTTAGAGCATTATCTCAAAAATGAGTCATATCCAAAGCTCAAGTGAACTACACTACAAATAGAATTGGCGACGAAGATTTACACTGTTAAAACATTCGTAAGGCCCACCATAATGTTTATGGTCCATCCAATCTATTCATAAGGTCACACAGACCTGGATGAAGAGGAAAACCAACTATCATATTTATCCGAAACTTCCGTGACCCTCAAAAGGGTTTCAATGGTTGACGTTCAATCCCCCACTGCTTTTTACAGTGAGGTCCACTTGATCTTTGGATCTGTATTATTTTTCATCTCTAGCCTTACAACGAGCTCTCCAAATGGACAGACGGTTTGGATATAACAAATACCTCATGATGGGACCCACATAATGGGTCAACAATTTAAGGGCAGAGGCTGTGCCTTTTCTTCATGTGGTTCTAGAACCAGTGTACCTACATGTTCTAATTTCCCATAAAATCAGGTCCAATCAACAATGGGGGCCATCATAAACTGCTTATGATTTAAAGGATCATTTTTATTAGGCAATCCTAACCATCCACACATGGCATGAAAAAGGATGGCTACGAAAATAATTAAGGTCAAATGTGCTGAGAACTTAACAGATAGTTTGGACCAATTGGTTGGACTGTTCAAGTGGTCAGATGCAATTAAGAGCACTAACAATGCTGGAGAGGATTTCTCTCTTGAATATATCCTCAGAAGTTACTCATTTATCCCTTTGCTCATTCACTTGTCTATTCTCTTGCCTATATACCATGGCACTTGCTTATTCATTCACCTACTTATACACTATTTCCTCGTGTGGTCCATTGTATTGTATAAGTGCCATCCAACCCTTCATCTGTAAGCCATACCATGATGTGGGGTGCCCAAAAAAATCTTCAAAAATCAGATATATCTAATTATTAGTTGAGTCACACCTTAGAGTTACAGTTGCTACATGAGTTCCACAAGCCCAAAAGTGCATAATCCATCGGGTCCAAAAGTGTATAATCTATTGTCAAAGAGTTTTGAAATGTTCATTCACCAAGTTATCCCTGTTTCAATGTTACTCATGGAGATCATGACATGGCCATATTTTTTATGACTAGCATAATGATGAGAGGTGCCTGCACTCGTTCAAACCATACTCATCTTTTATCTTTAATGTTACTCATGAAGAACGTGATTTGACTGTTTCTAATTAAATGCAAGTTTGGGTTTGTCAGCTTGCACGTTGCCAAATCATGATTATCATCATCATATCGTTGTCACGACAATTTAGGGTTTGGTGAATGGCTGCGCCCTTATATCAACAAAACTTTACCCAGGCTAGTGTTGGAGGCAAGCCAACCTTTAAAATCTTGTACAAAGAAAATATTAAAAGAAATTATTGCAAACTATAAAAAATACTACAATTTACTGATATAGTATCTAATGGCATGCATGCTACAAAAGATTGATATACAACTTAGCTAAAATACTCAAAAGAACTGAAAAGGATCTTGATTGAAGCATTTCTTTAAACGGTTAATGTGCATATTTCAAACCAGATAAGAGACTTGAAAAACACACTAAAAATTCAGCAAAACTAAAAAGAACTGTTCAAATCTCCGGGAATTAGATGTCCCAAATTTCATAAGCCAAAAAAAAAAGGGCAGTGGTTGAGAGAACAAAAACTAAAAATTTAGAGAGAGAACAAATGGTTATTTTAAAAAACCCAACTACATTACCCAAAATCGTTGCAAAATCCAGAGAAACACATTCAAATCAGTCCTCGCATTTGGGTTTTAGTAATCCCAGCTACAGATTGAGGCTTCATCGAAATGTAGTAAATGGAGAAGGAGATGAAGAGACAAAGCCCTAGGGCTTTATGCGAAAATGGAATATCCAATAGCATACCTGTATCAAAGGAAGGAGAAATGAAAAGATTGCAACTAGATGAGAGAGAGAGAGAGAGAGAGAGAGAGAGAGAGTGTCGGCAGTGGGGAGAGGGGAATGTATCGAATGAGGGTTAGGTTTTTTCTTTTAAAGCATTTATATCAATCCTTTGCTGGCGGCCGGTTTTACTTAGCGCCGGCAAAAGATCCCCCAAGCCGTCACCTAATCCCTGTTTTGTTGTAGTGTCGGTGACCTGCAAACAGACAGTTAAAACTATTTCACTATAGTATGCATGCATGTTACGGAATCCTTCTTACCCATCATAGCACATCTTTGGAGTGTGTGCGTTTGGGTAATAAACTTCGTAGGCAGAAACTATCGACTGTGGTTGCTGGTTGTTGGTAAATGGTCATTTCATTGATGGTAAATGGTTGTAATCAGTAGTTTAAATTAAAAATAAAAAATAAAAAATGTTTTCCATCTACTTGCAGTCCACAAATGGACAGTTAAAACCATAATTGTAAAACTATATTTTAATTTATTATTATTATTTTTTTTTTAAGAAGGAAATTTTATTCAAAGAAGGGACTGTAAGAGAAGGAGAGACATTCTTGCAGCCCAAAGGAACAAAAATCCAACAAGCTGCCTATCATAGAGACTCTACAGCCACTAAACTGAGGCGGGGCAAAAGACTCTAACTTAGCCCAAGCCTAGGTGATCCACATAGAGGAAACCATTGATGGAGCCAGGGAGATCGGCTGCCCTATCAATGACCCTGCAGGCTTGAAATGCACTACCATGCCTCTGCAACCGAGTTCACCTCCCTCCGGGCGAAGGCAAATAACTTAGACGTGTCAACTAGATTATGAGATTACGAGCTGAGTCACCAAAAGACTCGTTTCTTGAACATGACCCTGATTATTCGGCAAGACTCATTTGTCGATTCAGTGCGACAAGGATAACCCAAGCTGAGTCACTCGCACGTTCAATCTATTTGTTTATTTTAAGGGAATTTAAGCTACCCTATTGATTTAAGTAAAGGATTTTACAAAGAACTACCTATTTAATATGGAATTTAGGTTCCACTACCTTCCATTATGTTTGTTATGTTTCTTTTAAAGGCTGGTTGGTGGGTGTGCAGGTAAATGGGTCCGCTACTTGAGTGAACCTCACTATGATGTTTATGTAAAATCCACCTTGACCATTTGGTGTATCACCTCATGTTAAGACAGGGCCCCAAAAATCACTCCCATCTGTAACTTAGGTAGACCACATGATTGACAAAAGTGTACAGGGCAACAATTGCCCACAAAGCAATTTCCTTTGATATGGTACACTTGAATCATGGATGAAATTGAGTTGTAGAGAACATGCCTAAATTTCAATGTTGCATCTAATGGTTGGAGTAGATTTCATATAATCATTATGATGGGCCTATACAAATCAAAGGTGGATGTCTCTTCCCCAACTACTTTCTTTTGTGGCCTATTTGAATCATGAGTCAGCCTGATATTTTTTGTCTTTGGGGCTAAATTAGGACTGCCCATCTAATGATCTGAGTGGATTTTCCATAAACATCACCATGAGCCCCACAAAAAATCAAGCCTTACACTCCAATATGTACAATGAGAGACTTGGTTAAAATGGAATTGTATGCTATGCGGGTATTGATTTTGATGGGGACCACTGTGATGTTTATGTAAGATACACTCCGACTATTAGATATCTAGCCTCATATGAAGCTGAAATATAAAAATTTAGGTTGACCCGTGATTTTGGTGGGCCACACCAAAGAAAATAGTCAGGAAAGATATGTCCCCCATTGATTTTTAGAGGACTGTCATGATAATATATGAAATCCACTCCAACCATTAATTTAAACATAAAAAATTAGGGTTGTGAGCCAAAAATATACCCATTGGTGATTTAAGTGAGCCACACTAATTGAAACAATTGTAGTGCGAGAATTGCCCTATACATTATTTCAAATAATGTGGTCCACCTTAATCAAAGAAGGTACTAATGTTTTGACCCTTAACCTAGCATGTGGTGACGCACCTGATGGTCGGAGTCAGTTTTAAATAAGCATCACTGTGGGGCCACCCGTGCCATCAACCTATTTATTGCATGACCAATATGATGGAATGTAGTGGAATGATAACTAAATCGACTAAGAGGTAGCTTTCTAAAAAGCATTTTAAAAAGGTGCTAAATTGTAAATTCCATATTAATTATGTAGTTTTTTTTAGATTTACTTTTAAGTAATTATCATCTAAATACCTTGGTAAGATTTCTTAATGGAAGGTGGGGTTGGGTTGTGCAAGCAAAGGGTTGACAGCTTGGATGGGCCCCACCATATTGTTTATGTGAAATCCACTCCAACGTCCAGGTCCATCACCTTATTTTAGTGTTAAGGCTCAAAAATCAGCCTTATCTACGGTTCATACATATCAATGAAAATAGTGTAAGGGCAACGCATAACCTCCAAACTATTTTCCTTTATATGGCTCACCTAAAGTACGGATAGATCTGATTTTTTAGAAGGGGGGCGAAGCCTAAATTTTTGTTTGTAATTTAATGGTTGGAGTGGTTTTTATATAATCATTACAGTGGACCTTGTAAAAATCAAGGGCAAATGTTTCTATACTAACAATTTCCTTTAATGTGGGCCACTTGAATCACATGTCGGTCTGACTTTTTGTCCTTGTGTCTAAAATGGGATTACATGTTTAATTTTTAGTGTGGATTTGGCATACACATTTAGATGGGTCCCATAAAAAAGCAAGGGTGCATGGGTGTCCAATAGTGTTTTTTTCTTTTTATAAAGAGAATGCGTCAAATCTAATGGAGTTGCACCACAAGATAGGATCCACCAATGGATAACTTCCAACCTATTAATCGAATGCAACATCCCATCCTTCCAATAGGTTCACCCCACAATAAAGATCACCTGTTAAAAATCAGCCCCATCTAATTAACCAATGGGAGAGGCCGGAGAAAACCATTCTTACCATTGATAAATAGCAAAATAAAAGTGAAGTCCAAAAATGAGCAGATGTGGCTGATTTTTGCATAGATAAATCATAATGGTGATTCCAATCTATTGATAGGTTGGACATTGCACACATATGAAAAGTTGGAAGGTATCTTTTGGATGGACTGTAATTTGTGGTCCAATTGATTGGGTGTGAGACCTTTTCATTTCTAAATATATCAGCAAAAAATTAGTAGTGCAATTGATTTTTTAAGAGGCCCACCGTAATTTATATGTGAAGTCCACTTCAGCCTTTAGATGTGTAATCCTACATTAGGCCCCAAATAGAGAAAAATCAGGTTGACTAGGGATTTCAAGTCAGCCACCTCAAACAAAACAGTTGTGATAGAGACGTCCACCCTCGATTTTTACAAGCCCACTGGGATTGGTATATAAAAACCACTCTAACCATTAGATTTTAAACTAGAGAACTTAGGCCTTGGGCCAAAAATCCAAACCTATCCGTGATTCAGATGTGGTGATACAAAGGAAACAATTTTGGGTAAACCTTGCCTGTGCATTGTTTCCAATTGTAGTCCACCTAAATCATGGATGGAGCTATTTTTTTATCTTTTTGCCTTGGGCTTACATTGGGCGATGCATTGTTGTTGGTTGGAGTAGATTTCACATAAACATCATGATGGGGCCAACCCATTACCCAAGACACCCAACTCCTTACTCACACAGCAACCCCAACTTCGGTTAAAAAATCCAACAGAAGCTACTCTAATGATAATTATTTAAATTAATAGAATTACTTATTCAAATCCTTTTTTAAAAAGGTAGCAGGATGTAAATACCGAATTAATGAGGTAGTTATTCCTTATTTTAATGGAAGTTAAAAAGTGTTAAATGAGTTTCGAGCTCATGACTTTAGCCATAGAAACAAGGTCAACAACCCATATGGTATTAGTGGGTCAGGATCAAATCCCTCATGGATAATATGGAAGTTTCTATCTCGTACTCCTCAAAGGAAGCCAATGCTGTGGCGGATAGGCTTGCTCGTATGGGCAGTGGTGGCCAACTCCATTCATTTTTCTGGTCCATCTCCGAGTTTCCCCCTCTCATTAGAAGCCACCTATTTCTAAGCAGAGTCGTAGGCTTAGGATATTTGAGAGAATCTAAGTGCTTGTGTATTCCCCTTCTTGGTGGGAGGGCCTGCTTATTCCTTTTTGTTAAGAGGCCCATCCTTGCAAATATAAAGCTTCTATTCTTCCTATACATGAAAATACTTTTTTTGGAAAAAAAAAAAGGTCGATTTACACTGTCCTATGCCTTCATATGGGCCTAAAATTTCAGAAGAATGTGAATTTTGTGATTGCAGGTTTGATGATTGGTTCAGATTTAGAGCATATGGCCCAGGTTTGGATGTGTTTGAGATGAAATATTTCACAAGGGTGGCCCAACATGCAAATAGAGCCAAGTAAACACATGGTCCACTCTCCTGACTCACCTGTGAATACCATTGGGTTGAGTTTTCGGGTTTTCTGGAGGAGGAAAACAATAAATAAATGGGTGCTGCATTCCATGCATAGACCAGATGGTTAGGATTGCCAATGGCCAGAAAGCTACTTAAACACATTAGACTGGCCATTTCAATCAAGAATACTGCTCTGGTTGCTAGCAATGTGATTCACGTTTCCTCTTGGGATGCGTGCTCCACTGCGACAAAAGAGGGCCCTATCATATTCGTCTTATTCTAACTTTTTTGAACGAGGTCATTGATGTTTTTTTACTTTAACCGTTCAATTATTGATTACATGAAGCAAATGGCTTGTGCGAATCCTACAAAAGAAACTCCTCCACGTACGGCCAACAAGTCTTCTGCAATTATGCTTCATAACAGAAGGCATTTCAAAGGTCCATGATTACTACCATTTGAAATGTTATCTTATAGGCATAGAAGAGTGGATATTTAAGAACCATGTCTATGTACTCGGTCATCATGTAACTAAATGTTTCTGTTTTTTTGGTCCACATTTGGATCTTTCGTCCTTTAGGTGTATTCACATTCACTATTTTTTTTTTAACACCTCCCGCCATTTTATTCAAGAGATACATTCGTACACCAGCATATTTGGACATGCCCCACATAAACTCAGGACAAGCCTATCATATACCTCTCCATTACTGCACAAAACAGAAAAAACAACCAACTAAAAAAATGACCCTATTTCTTCACATGCATGAAAGTGGCCACCCCAGCTGGATCTGGATGCAGTCAGAACATCACTAGTGTCCACATCCTCACTTGACTCCGCTGCATTGGCCTCTTTTGACATCATATGCTTTATTTCTTTTTTGGGCTTTAGGATTCCAGCAATCCTTCTTCATATGTATGTCTTCTACAGTTCTAACACTTTATCTTTCCCTGTCCTTAGATTTGAACCGTGAACGCGACAAGTTTTCCTTCTCCTGCTCTGAATTCATTTCCTTAACTACCAAAGCATCTGTAGAGGAACTCGAACCGATGTCCTTCTTTCTCAACACCCTTGAATGAATGACTGAGATGACAGTCTCAACCTCACTGATCTCTCTATCATTGTACATAGTATCTACAAAGGTATCGTAAGACTCTTGAAGAGATTTCAACAAAATTAGAGCTTGATCTTCCTCACCCATCTTCACTTCCACATTTATCAATTTGCAATGGATCTGATTGAATGCGCTAATGTGTTCATTAAGATTTGACCCTTCTTCCATATTCAGATTATAAAATTTATTTTATAGATACAGATTATTCGGCCGCGATTTCGTCATGTACAACCTATATATCTAACTTCTTCCAAAGTCAATTGATGGTCTTTTGATTAGGAACAAAGGACATCATCTGCCAAAGATAGTTGGACCAAGGTTTTTGCTATTTCATCCAATTCTTTCCACTCTTCATAATTCATAGATTTTAAACGCTTCTCAACACTAAGGAGTGCATGTTGTAGCCCCTGCTGAATTAGGCCTCTCATCTTCACGTTTCATAGTTCGAAGTTGTTTTTTCTGAGGAACTTCTTCGTTACATACTTCATATTCAATCCCTTAATTGTCATGACGTCAATCCAAACTCAAATCCAAACGTTAGCTATAATACCATTTATTGGGAATTAGAAAAAGCAAACCTCGAATTTGTATCACATGACAATAAAGCAAACGTAAACAAGCATGCACAGGAACACATGAGTTTTATGTGTAAAATTTATTACGAAAAAAAAAACCACAGCATAAAGCGACAACGAATCACTATGAAAGCAAAAGTACAAGAGATGGATGGACTTACAACATCGAAAAACCATCATTTTCTCCTTCCCAAGCCCTAGAAATGTTTAACTCTCTATTAGAATTGCTTATGTTACCCTAATCCCGTAATTACACCCATACAGTACACTTACACAGTTCCGCGCATGTTGTCGATTGATTAACCCGATCTTTCGATCAATCGAGTAGAACATCGACCAATTGAGCACCCATGTTCGATTGATTGAACATACTCAAAATAGTCCAGAGAGTTTACACATGTTTCCAAATTTCTATCGATCAATCGACCCAACTGTTCAACCGATTGAGGATATCCAAAATTGTATAGAGACCAATCTGTATAATTTGGGGCTAGTTCAATCGATCAATCAGAGTGGTCGATCTATCGAACCCCTATTCCATATACAGATTTAAGACATGTCATATATAACATTCACAGCTTTATATTTATAAATTAGATAGCATATATACATCAAAATGGGTCCCACATAATGTGGATAATTTGATCAGTCTCCTCATCTCAACTGTTTTTAGTGGTGTAGTCCAACTGCACTTTCGATTGCCTAATTTTTTTGGACCATGTAGAAACACAAGATGTCACACGTTATAGATGGGGTAGACTTCATCAACATCGACAGGGAAGCACACCAGCGTGTGTCAACGCGAATAACAGGTCCCTCCAGAGTCTAGGGATGTGCTCCTCTTAAGATGTTAGCAATCATCAACGTCCACCAGGTGTGCACCTCGATCCTTAGGCCAAGGCCTAAAAAGTAGCCAGGTCCACAGCTAAGGTTAGCCATAAAATAAAAACTCCGTTTGGTGGATTTCACACATGACTTGTGGGGTCCAAAGAGCTTGGGTGCTCTCCATGCTGCGGACTGTTGTTGGAGACGATTTTGGATCCGTTAACAAAACAATGAGCTAGGTTTATTTAGAGTACTATGCACCCGTGACGCATTCATACAATCCATCAAATCGATCACATGCTTATGTTACCTTCAACGCTTTATAATAAGGCCGCATCAGTGAATTAGGTGGGCCACACTACAGAGAACAAGTTGAGAGGGAACGTTCATCATTGATTTGCATGGAATGTCCAGCATACTGTTTATGTCAAATCTCTAACATGAGATGAAGCATCTGATGAACGAGTTAGACTGCCTTAGTAGATCTCGTGGGTCCCACATCGACAGGTACAGTACCTCTTGAGCACGTTACTGATTAAAAAGGGTAGTTTTGTCATTTAAATAATCTTATTTTGACCACGCTCATATTTTTTTTTTTTAAAGTATTATTTTGATTGTCTGTTTCAATGCCCTACTTTTCTCTCCCTGAACTTGGATTGCGTGGCATAGAACATGGCAACTGAAGTGTTGACATCGCAAGCTTATTGATGTAGAGCGGGTTGCGGACAGTTTCATGGCCAAGATGGATCAGAAAAGGCCCGGTCGACAACAGAAGTGATCCGGACCATCGGACCTTAGATCGGGCGTATCTCGCAATCCGGAATGAGTTATCTGACGTAAAATATATGATTTTGGGGTAGAACGAGCTACTTTAGCCAACCAACCCCACTACGCATGGTTATGCAGCCCAGAATTGCGAAAAATCCCTAGATCGACAAATCCCTAGATCGACGGTCGTTTCCCTGTTTTAATTTCGTTTTTACTATAAATAGTAAGTTTTAGTTTGATTATAACTCTTCATCCGTCGGGCTTTAAGAGTTGCGCCCAACGTGAAAAGAGCTTAGAATAATTAGGAGAACGGTTTGGTGAAGCCAAATAGGACACTTACTATTTTTGGCCGAAAACCTTGCGCACTAGTAGACATCACGACCGTCTATAAATAGTAAGTTTACTATTTATAGTAAGTCGCGGATTCTAGGAGTTTGAGTTGTAGTTTGATTCTAATTTCTTTCTCATTACTTGGTACCCTTATTTAAAGGGTTGTGAACTCGTTTTTAATTATTCATCAATCAATTTTGAATTTATTAGAATTTATTTCTACTTTCGACTTTCTTTCCTCGTGGATTCGAGAAATCTCTGTGAGGAGTCCAGAGAAGTTCCGTGGATTCGGAATAGCTATCCTCTTGAGGATGACGGTGCTCGACCTCACGTCCTCCCCTGCGTCACTTATGTAGACTCCACCACAAGTATGTGTTATATCCACACCGACCATCCATTTTGTAAATTCATTTTAGCATATGAGCCTATAAATGAGGCATATTCAAAGCTCAAGTGGACCACACCACATAATGCAACAAGGACAATGACACCTACCATCGAAACCTTCTTAGGGCCCCATCCAACCTGTTGGTATAAGGTCAAAAAGACTTGAATGAAGGGTAAACAGGCGCCCCGGAGTGGGCTATTTCAGAAATTGGAGAGTTTCAAAGTCTCCTCATTGATAGGTCCCTAGGCATGAGTTCTTTTTCTGCTGCTAGGCACGCAATTGTGTCTTCGTAGTTTCTTCTTATGAGGCTGTTTGTATATTGGGTTGTGTTAATAGAGTTGTACATGAGTAGAGCCGAGTCGAGCTGTGAGCTTGGCACGGCTCGGCTCAGCTTGTCCAATAGCTAACCCCAGTTTGAACTCAGCTAAGCTTGGCTCGGTCCTCAATCTTGACTAGCTAGCTTGGCTTGGTTTGATCAGCAGCTTGGGTCAATTTAAGCTGAGTTCAAGCATGTGTGGCATTTTTACAAAAACAAAATGCATTTTTAATCTCTTACTTAATGCAAAAAAAGTAACATTACTTTAAATGTATTTCATCAATCAATCCATGAGTAGTATTAAAATTAAGATACGAGGATAGTCTTATAATATAAAGTTTTTTTGTAGTGATTTATTTCGTATTCATTCCTTCATTGCCACCAATCAATCCTGCAGAGAATGTACGCACTTGAAACAACACTTCATTAGGTCATTTCATCAAACACTCGGCAAATAACATCAATATCAAAATAATTGAGTCACAGAGCCGATTCAATTCAAGTCGAGGTTCGATTCAAGTTGAGTAGAGCTCATGCAAGCTTGAACTCAGCTCGACATTTTTCCAACCTCCAAAAACTAGCTCGGCTCAGTTCTAATACAATATTAAACCAGGACAAGACAAGTTTCTTTAAGTTGAGTCAAACGAGATGACCAATCTAATTCCACTCATGTACAGCTACAGTTGTTGAGTGATTATAAAATAGGCAAGGTGCGTTGTTTTTTGCAGAGCTGCACCAAGTAAACGAGTGTATATCCCTTTTTATCAATAAATTCCAGGTAGGTATCCCCACCTTTTTTTTTTTTTTTCAAGCTTTTGTGGCCCCGTGAAGTTTTCAATGGTAGGCATTCAATCACCATTGCTTTCTATGGTGTGGTCCACTTAAGCCTTGGATATCCTTCAATTTTGGGATCATCCCCTAAACTGAGTTCGCAAAACGGATGGATGGAGTGGATAAAGCACGTAAATCATAGTGGATCCCACATGGTCCTTAAACGACCAGAACGGAAGGCCTGTTTGGCCAGCAATCCCAACACCATCCAGTTAGCTTGTTTCAAAGCTCCGTGGAACACATTATGACGTAGGTGTTTTATCCTCACCGTCCATCCATTTTTTCAACCAGGCATAAGCCCAAACATGATGCAGAAGCGAAGCTCAAGTGGACCACACCATTGAAAACAGTGGAGATTGAACTCCTATTGTTGGAAATCGGTATTTTTTTTAGTTTTCTCAAATGATGTCAGCCGATGTCATCAGCTGTGGCGTGGACTTATGTCACAGGAATTCTCTGTGAATTCACACAATCCGAGCATCTATTAAATGTGTGAACCGGAAGGGCCGTCAAAAGTGGGAGCGGATTGGATCCTGAACGCTTCAGTAGCCAAAACGCTACTGAAGTGATGCGGCAAAACCCCATTGGTTAGATACCAATGGCATGTTCCCTGGTTATAAATGCCACTCCGTTAGTTCCCTTAACGGATCTTTCTCCGTTTCCGCCGTGCACCCACTCGGCCATGAAATCGGACGGTCA
Source organism: Magnolia sinica (assembly GCF_029962835.1). Classification (NCBI taxonomy): domain Eukaryota; kingdom Viridiplantae; phylum Streptophyta; class Magnoliopsida; order Magnoliales; family Magnoliaceae; genus Magnolia; species Magnolia sinica. The sequence continues at coordinate 69,745,592 of NC_080589.1, read as the reverse complement.
TACTCAGAAAATTCAGTTGGGCCCACTGTGAATTTATGTGATCTATCCACACCTTCCATCTGTTTTTCCATCTAATTTTTGGTGTTGAACTCAAAATTGAATCTTATAAAAATCTCAAGTGGACCATACCACAGGAAACAGTGGAAATAATGATTTCCACCGTTGAAACCTTTCCAAGCTCCACAGTGATGTTTATTTTTCATCCAAACTGTTCAAAGGATCAAAAAACATGGATGAAAGTAAAAAAAAATATAATCTTGATCCAAAACTTCTGTGGCCCTCAAAAAATTTTCAACAGTATAAATTCAATTCACACTGTTTCCGTTCAATTCATACTGTTTCCGTTGTGTGGTCGATTTTAGCCTTTTATCTGCTTAGGTTTTGAGCTAAGGCCCTGAAATTATCTTATAAAATGGATGGATAGACCGGATAAAATACATAAATTACGGTGGGCCCCACATAGTTTACTCAGTACGCAATCCGCTTCCCTTGCCACGTATTGGTAAAATCCGCGTACATTTCTTATGGACGCAGAAGTTCTTGGGAACCTAGGTGGGGCCCGCTGTAATATTTTTGAGAAATCTTCCCCTTCCATTCGTTTTTGGAGTTCATTTCATGACATGATGCAAAAAATGAGCCGTATCCAAAGCTTAAGTGGGCCGTATTAAAGGAAAAATGTGGTGAGGGGAATTCCTACCGTCAAAATCTGCGTGGGTTAGACAGCGATGTTTACAAGCCATCCGTGACATTAATAACTTTATCCTTATGGGATGAACTGAAATAAAAAATATTAGCATGACTCAAAACTTCTATAACCCACAAATATTTCAACTGTTGACATTCAATTATCACGTTTTGGCTCACTTGAGCTCTGGGAACGGTTCATTTTTGGCGTCATGTCTTGAATTGAACTCAAAATATGGATAGACAGGTAGGATTTCTCACAAACATTACAGTGGGCCCCACTTGGGTTCCCAGCGCTGGCAGGAAATCCACGCCCTTTTTTTCTTTTTCTTAAGATAAACAGGAAACGGATTGGCTACTCCCCCTGACACCAGCACCGTGGCTGGTGGTCAGTGCTTTGTGGGCCCCACCATGATGTATGTGTTTCATCCATTCCGTTCATAGATCTTTAAAGATCATTTTAGGCTTGATCCAAAAAACTAGAGGTATATAAATCTCAGGTGGACTACACCACATGAAAACAATAGTGATTGGATATCCACCATTAACATCATCCTAAGGCCCACTGTACTGTTTATTTGACATCTAATCTGTTGATTAGGTCATAAAGTCCCAGATGAAGGGAAAAAAAAAAAATCAGCTTGATCCAAAACTTTTATCGCCCCCAAAATGTTTTTAATGGTCGATGCTCATTCAAAACTGTTTCCTGTAATGTGTTCCAATCGAGATTGGGATATACCTCATTTTTAGTCTCATATTTTAAAATGATCTGTAAAAACATATGGACAGAATGGATGAAAAATATATATCAAGGTGGGGCCCATAGAGTACTGACCACCGGCCATTGGTTGGTGCCAGAGGAGTAGCCAATCCGCTTCCAGATAAACATACCTGTGCGTGGCCGAGTGCGTTAACAGCCTAAACGGAAAAACTTCCGTTAACGGATCTCCTTTTGAAGAACATTTATTGGAAGGAAACCGCCTGTTGATATCCACCGCTGCCATTTTGCCACGTCACTTCAGTAGCCAAAAGCGTTCAGTATCCAATCCGCTCCCGTCAAAAGTGGGCCCCAGTTAAATATCTTCCACTCATTAACAAGGATAGACTCTGGTGATAGTTCACAACCATTTACTTCAAGTGATGATGATTCATTCACCCAGCATATCGACCCCGTAAATGCAGTGATCCTGTCCGTCCAAATTATAGTGTCCATCGTGGAATCAGCAATGCCCGAAAATCACACTAACTATACTATCTTAAAAATCTAATCACACCCATCAACCATAAATCTGATCAGCATGACCTTCGGCATGCATGCTCCCTTCAAAATGAGCACCAATAATACAATGATTATGTTGACTTATTTACGGTTATGCCACGTCGAGAGCCCGTTATAAGAAGGCATAGTAGGGAGAGTGAGATTCAAGAAAGAAGAAGCAGCAATGATGGCTACAAAGCTCTTTCTTTTCCCTCTTCTGATATTTGTTTCTTCTTTCATCCAAACACCCTCATTTGCTAGCAATAAGAAATCTTATGTGGTGTATTTTGGAGCCCACTCTCATGGCTCCAAACCTTCTTCCATTGACTACGAACGGGTAACGAACTCCCACCACGAGTTCTTGGCGTCGTTTGTCGGGAGTAAAGAGAAGGCGAAAAATGCTATCTTCTACTCCTATACGAAGTATGTGAACGGTTTTGCCGCGAAGTTAGAAGCAGAGGAAGCTGACGAGATATCAAAGCATCCGGATGTTATATCGGTTTTCAGGAACAAGATGGCGAAGCCACACACGACTCGGTCCTGGGAGTTCCTAGGGCTGGAGAAGAACGGCAAGATTCCTGAAACATCGTTGTGGCAGAAAGCGAGATTTGGCGAAGATATAATCATTGGGAATCTTGATTATGGGGTTTGGCCGGAATCGGAGAGCTTCAATGATGATGGAATGGGGCCCATTCCAAAGAGGTGGAAGGGATCATGTGATAGTAAGGGTGGAGTTCGTTGTAACAGGTAATTTTCTCTCTACTATTTTTTGACTACCCTTCCTAATCAATGTGGTTTTGGGGTTTACCGCGGATTTCCGGCATAAGGCTTTGGCAGGAAGCTCCTGCGCTGGAAGCCTAGGTGGGGCCCACCGTGATGTTCGTGAGAAATCTACCCAGTCCATCCGTTTTGTGAGCCCATTTTAGGACTTGACACCGAAAGTGAGTAGGATCAAAAACTAAGTGGGCCGCACTAAAGGAAAATGCTGGTAGGGAAATTCCTACTGTCGAAATCTTCCTAGGGTCGAAAGTGATGTTTAAATGTCATCCATACCATTCAACGTAATTCCTGATGAGATGAACTGTTCAAAACTTCTTTGGCTCCACGAATATTTAAACCGTGGACGTTCAATCCTCACGTTTCGGCCCACTTGAGTATTGGATGTGGTTCATTTTTTTTCCCGATTTCTAAAATGAGCTCACAAAATGGATGAACGGCGTGAATTTCTAACAAACATCACAGTGGGCATTCGCATCCGAAAAGCGAAACGCAAACTCACTCCGCTTGGGGCCCACCATGATGTATATGTAATTATCCACTTCATCCACATGTTTTTTCAACTCGAGCATGGCCGAAAATTTTGAACGGTATCCAAAGCTCAAGTGGACCACACCAAAGAAAACAGTGGGCATAATGTCCACCATTAAAACTTTTATTTGTCATCCGACCTATCCATTGTGTCACAAAGATCTATAAGACGGGAATGCACAAATATCAGCTTGATCCAAAACTTCCGCGTCCCAAAGAAATTTTCAACTGTTCACATTTCATTCCTTTTTTTTTTTTTCTTTTTTCTGGCAATCCATGGTCGTACCATACCGCGACTCCTGATTTTACCAGAGAAAGCTTTCACCTTTTTTTTTAGACGTACACGGATTGTCTACGCCCTTGGGCACACAGAGATATTCATGTGCCCCTGTTGCCGGAAGCTGTGTGGGGCCCACAGATATGGGCGTGATAAATCCATTCCGTCCGTCAGTTTTGCGAGAACAAAGCAGAATGGGGAATTAAAAAACAGGCAGACACAAACTTAGGTCCGCCAAACCAATCCAAACGCGGTGGAACAGTTGAAACTTTACAGTAGCTGACCATTATATTTTAACGCCATCCAAACCGTTCACGAGGTTATTAACCCTATGATAAACTGTAGGCACAAATATAAACCTAACATAAAGGTTATACATGTTGGCTGATCGGTTTGATTTTAATTATGCGGGCAGCGTAGAATCAATACAACGGCTCAATCTACCCTATCAACTTTGACCCTAGGGGCATAAATAAGCATATAGGCAATGAATGTATTTGAACAAATTCTAATAATCCGCCACTTGTAGAATTTGACATTGATCATATGATAATTAAAGCGTGGGTTCTTCCTAGGTTATTTCGTGCCTTTCAGTTTTTTTATTTTTTTAAAGACTTTCAAAATGCCAGTACAAATCAAACAAAAAGAAAAACTCACAATCAATCATTAGCAACATGTGTCTTTTGAAAGAATTATTTAATATTGGATAGGCAAAACATCAAGTGTATGAGCGTAGAGTTGGATTACAATTAAAAATTATAATTAAGAATTATTACTCATTGATTACAGTTACTTTTAAGATAAGCTGAGATAAAGTAAATTGATAGATTTATTTGTTTGATTTTATTGGGGTGAGATGATATTGCTCTCTTAATTTCCTCTCCTATTTATAGATTTATGTTGCATAACTTATTCTTCTAAATATTTATATCATTAATTACTCTAGCAATTAAGGTAGTTGAAAAGACTTTGTAGATCATTCTCTTGTTATGTTTATCTTTTGTGATTGTTTCTCTTTTGAACGCCTTTCGGCCGCTCACTTTACCTTTTTCAGTTAAGGTTTTACTTTGATTGCCCTCTATCATTTTATATCTTAATCAACTCGATTGCACTTTGTGTATATTGTTAGTAACATTCTGTCAACCATCTATTGACTTGACATGTAGAATTAGGCTAGCACGCTGTAAGTCTACAAAAAGCACTCCAAATCGTTGAAATTCTTTTTATCCACTTTTTATTTCTCATACAATGTCACATGTCACTCTTTTACTAGTTTTCTCATAATTGCCAAAAATATTGTACGATAGTACGATCCTAACAAAGTTTTTAATGGTTAGCATTTAATCCTTATTATTTTATGTTGTATGGTCTACTTGAGTTTTGGATCTTCTTGATTTTTAGATTCATGTCTTACCATAGTCTTAAAAAACTGATGGTCAGAGTGGATTTGCTACAGGCATCTTTATGGGTCCCACAACTTCTGATAACGAGGGCATATGAATATTTTTGTGCCCAGGCCACATGCAATCTACTTCCCGGGAAGACGTGTTAATTAAATCATTGAGATTCTCTTATCTTACATTATTTTTTATAAAAATAATAATAGTCCAAGTGGTGTGGGACCTTTCTTTTGGCATGTTAAAGTCATTGAAATTCCCTCATCCACATTACTTTTCTAAAAGAAAAAGGTGATACAGTCAGAGTATTGCCAGATGTAACATTCTCATGAGGTCCAACACCTCCAATAATTCCATCCTATCATGATGTCCATATAAATCAATGTGGAATCTAATAATTGCTAGAGGACACACATGGGTCCTTATTTCAGCTAAAAGACAAATAACACCCTCACATAATCATTCTGCTTTCCATTTTCAATCAAAGGTAACACAGGGATGTGGATAGTGCATTACCCCTCCTGTCCTGTGCACGGCACAAGTTGGGGCTCTAAGTGGCCACCGTGATGTATGAGTTTTATCCACACCATTTATCCATTTTTTTCATATCATTTTAGGTCATGTGTCAAATAAATGAGACAGATCCAAGACTAAAGTGACCCTCAATGTAAGGATTAAATGCTTACCCTCGAAAACTTCTCGGAGGCATACTATTTTGTATCAAGCTGATACTTGTGTTTTTCCTTCATCCAGGTCCACATGGCTTATATGAACATGTTGGATCCCAAAAAAAACATTACGACTGGCCTAGGAAGGTTTCTATTTGGGCATCATTATAATTGACGCTTTCCATAGTGTGTTCCACTTGATTCCGGCATATTCCTCATTTTTGGGCTCATGGCCTAAATTTATATGTAAAATAGATGGACGGTGTGAATAAATCCCATACGTCATGGTGACCCAGGGCCCTAGCTGATGCCCAACTCAGGACAGGTGAGGATTGTACCCAAGCCTTGTCTTTTGAGTAGCAATTTGGTTGCACATTTAGAGTAGATCTCACTTAATTGCCCATGTCCAACAAGTTCCAGGCCCAAGGCCTGCCCACAACAAGGCCCAAGTTTAGTATTAAAAAAAAAGAAAAAAAAGAGAGGAGAGGCTTGGGTTAAGTCGAGGCTTGGAGATTTGGGTAAGACTTAATGCCATTTGTTCAAAATGTTGATAAACGCAACCTTGGCTTCCTAGAAAAATAATAATAATGATGTTGCCCTCAATTCGATCAATCAAATTCACTAGTTTGATCGAATGTCTGGATTGGAAGTATGTGTGTAGTTGATCAGCGTGTCAGAGTTTACTCAACTCAAAGGTATTGATTAAGTTGGTCGGTACGTTTACATAGAGACGAATAGATTGGATACTAGAACGGATCCCAGGGTCCTCTCAATCACCAACTATTTTAGAAGTGTGCACCATACTTTGGAGATTCGAGTAAGGGAAGAGGTTACGCCTCACAAATGAGTTCATTTTATCATGTACGGTCAATCATGATGTATTAAGGACTTTTACCTCACCACTGCTTTAACGTGATATTTCCCAATTATAATAGAAGATTCACATATAAAAAAAGGATAAATACTAGCCTTACACCATCAATCTTTATTGATATATTGGCTATGTTATAATCGTTGTGTCATGCACTCTTAATATTAACGTGAAAAGAAAAGAAAAGAAAGATAAATACCTAACACACCTATCGGAACAGGTGACCAAGGCTAATGATTAGTAAGATATGACTAAATTATGAACAATTTAATTAAAGGTCAGATGAACATGGGGATCTAGCAACTTAAGGTTGCAAATATTTAATCTATTCCTATGATAAGCGTATTGCCGCGGGAGTCACTAGGTAGTATCGAATTAAGCTAAGAAAAGTAAAATAAACATAAATGTAAAGTAGATATGTAAATTAATGTATTTTGTATGGGGCCCAAACTCTTCTTTGGAAGTTCATTTTATAACTTAGGCAGTGGAAGCCCCTCGCTAGGCTTGAAGATCCTTATGGATTCTTTGTATGGGCTTTTCGAACACATAATTTTCTTAGCAAATCCAAAGGATCTCAACTATGAAGGTCTTCGAAACATTAGTGGTAGCTGAATCTCATGTTTTCACTCCTACACATAGATGTTCTACTAGAAGACTCTTGTTCGATTAAGAGAGCATCTTTCGCTTAATCACAATTATTTATGGTGGTAACCTGATGTAGATTACACAAGCCTTGGTAGGAGTAGGGTTTGACACCTACTACTAATCTATCAATTGGACCCATTCTCTTAATTCCAATCATCATGCGGAATGTGTCTCAATATAAATCTAGCCATTCCTTTTCGATCTTGATTCGAGGTTGTGTCCAAATTGTCTTGCATACTAATTCAATCTTTCAACCTTTGAAATCTTCTAGATTGTTGTTGGCTCCTTTGAACGTCTCTAGGAAAATCTTCTATTTTGAAAGGTTTGTGAGAGCCGACCTTCCAGATAATATCATATCCACTTATGAGATAGAATACGCTTGTCCAATGGGTAATTTATATTTGTGCCAGCCACGTCCCTCATTTAAATAGACACTTTTATCATTGCCATGTGGCGTGCGACAACTTGCTCTCCTAATAAGGCATTGTAGGAGTCTGTAACGTCGCAATAATAACAGAATATGTAATGCTAAGGAAAATCAAATACAACTCTTCTTCAGGTGCAAGTATATAATTTTGACTATTCCAAACTCATGTGTCGCTACATGGCATCTTCCCGTTGGTCTATGTTAAGACACTGAAAATGATGATAAACAAATGACACATGGCCAAAAGTGAGCTTTTATCATAATTAGAAAATGCAAACTGTTATTTAGGGAAATATAAGACGATATTATTTATTACTGGGGTAATAAGGGAGGGTATTATATACCAAAACTTTTTTGGTAATATAAACAGCAATTGTGACCTTCTTTTTAATGATGATATTGGTTATAGGTGGTCCCACTTTTTGGTAGGTGGGACCTATTTATAAAGGAAAGATGGCTGTAAGAAACAGATGGATGCAATAAAGAAAATAAGCATACACAAAACACTATATTTACATTATCTGACGTTATGCGTATCTCCACAAAATAAGTTCGTGTTGAAATCAATATCTTATTAAAAGAATTATAGTCCTAATACGCTCTAGTACCTATAATCCTTATTCACCTCTCATAGAGAATATATATATCCATACATTAAAAATTAAATAAAAATAAAAATAAAAATAAAAGTCTCAAAAATACCCTATTCTTTGAATGAGGCTTAAGATCATCTTCAAAGACATGTTCCACGTGTGATACGTTTGTGAAAAAGTATGTTCCTTAAATTATGATATAGCCACTGTATCTGATCATTCCGACTAATTGATTCACCAGGAAGCTAATCGGAGCGAGATACTTTAAGGAAGGGCACGAGGCCGAACATGGCCCAATCAAAGCCACACTCTCGGCACGTGACACCGATGGCCATGGGACCCACACTCTCTCAACGGCTGGCGGTCGCTCCGTTCCCGTAGCAAACTTCTTCGGTTATGGCAACGGTACAGCAAAAGGCGGATCACCCAATGCCCGTGTGGCCGCATACAAAGTCTGCTGGCCCGGGTGCTCTGACGCGGACATCCTCTCAGGGTTTGAAGCAGCAATTAGCGATGGCGTCGATGTGTTATCGGTCTCCCTTGGTGGTGTTGGTTCAGCTGTTGAATACTTTCAAAGTGGCATCGAGATTGGATCCTTCCATGCTGTCATAAATGGTATCACAATCATCTGCTCGGCTGGGAACTCGGGCCCCACGAGTGGTACGGTTGATAATGTAGCCCCTTGGATCATAACTGTGGGGGCCAGTACAATGGACAGGGAATTCCTATCATACGTCCAGCTCGGCAATAAAAAGCTCATCAAGGGACAGAGTCTCTCCCAAACAGCCCTTCCACCCAACAAATCATATCCATTGATTATATCCCGCGATGCTAAATCTGCCAAATCAACGGTTCGCAATGCCACCTTCTGTCTACCTGGTTCACTCAATCCTAAGAAGGTAACAGGAAAGATTGTTGCCTGTCAAGTTGGATTAATCGAGAGTGCGGAAAAGGGCGATGTAGTGAAAAGGGCAGGAGGTGTCGGTGCCATCATTATGAATGTGCCCATTACCGATGCCCATGCCCAGCCTCATCTCCTCCCGGCTACTGATATCGCCTGGGATGGGACTCTTGTATTATTATCCTACATTGGATCCACTCCATCGCCGACAGCTTACATTACCGGACCCACAACACAGCACGGAACTAAGCCCGCTCCCATTATGGCTGCATTCTCATCACGGGGGCCCAGTCGAATCACACCAGAGATCCTCAAGGTACGTACTAAAGTGCTATGAATGTGGTCGAGTTTCTTAGATACTCAATTCAAAATCTCACCAAATCGGGTCGACTTGGCCTACTTTCAAGTCCTAATGAGATTTAGAACTATAGGCTGGATTAGTTGAAAATCATATTTGGAAAAATGAACAAAAAACAATTTGGTCAAGTCGTCCCATGAGTATCTTATCTTACTTTCCATTTATTTAATAAATAATAAATAAGCATATTGGGTTAACAACACACTTATCAGCTAAAAAGTAGAAAAACATGTTTGGTTTCCCTCCCCCCCCCCCGACACTTCCACCATTCATCATATGGGGCCAACCTTTGATGTAGACCATTCATTGCGTGGCACCATCTTCAGTGTGGGTCATCCATCATGTGGCACTCACCTTAAATCTAGAGCATTCATCCCCAGGGGCAACTTTTAATGCGCACCATCAATTATGTAGGGTGCACCTTTCATGTTGGTCTTCCATCATGTGGGGCCCACCATAAATTTTATTGTCCATCATGTGGAATCTAACTTCAATATTCATCACCCATCATGTGGTGTGGGCCTCACCTGTGGGACGTCCATCATGGATATAAGTCACTCATCATTAAGGCCAACCTTTAATATGGACTCTCCAACATGTAGGTTTGATGCCAATCATCCATCATATGTGGGGCCCCTCATTGTTAATTGCCCATCGCTTGGAGCCCACCTTAGATATGGATTGTCCATCATGTAGGCCCACTTTCAATGTGTGGTGCTTGTCATGCAAGGCCTACCTTGGATGTGGGCCATTCATTATTAGGAGCCAACCTTTGATGTGGATCGAGGAGAGGATTGGCTAGTGTACCACACACCAGCTATATAGTTGGTGTATTGACATAAGCAAGTTTTGTAGGTCTATCCAAATTGTCCATCCATTCTGTGAGCTTCTCTTAAGGCTTGAGCTAAAAAATAAGACAGATCTAAAGATCAATTGGACCACACTGTAAAAAGCAGTGGGGGATTGAATGTCTACCATTGAAACCCATTTGGGGGTCACAGAAGTTTCGAATCAACATGAAATGTGGTGGGCCCTACGAATTTTTTAACGGTGAAAATCATTATCCTCATTGCTAATTTTGGTGTGATCCATTTGAGCTTTGGATGTGATTCATATTTTGTCTAATGCTCTAAAATTATCTCGAAAAATGGATGAATGGTGTGGATATAATAAATACATCATCATGGGGCCCATGTAACTTTAATCTACTTTAAACCATTCATACAACTCAGAGCTCTAGGAGCGTTAGCACTCATCTTTGCACGACACGTATCTACATTAGCTATATAGTTGGCGTGTGTTACACTAGCCGATCCGCTTCCTGTGGACCATCCATCATGTGGGGCTAGATTCAATGTCTAATGTCCAACATGTGGAGCTCACCGTTGATGTGGAGTGTCCATCGTGTGGGTCCCACCTTGGATGTGGCCAGTCCATCATGTGGAGCCTCCTTTGATATGCCCTGTGAGAGTGAAGCATATTTCAAATTAAATAGTTGAAAGAGTGATGGACAATTGTAAACACCTTTCCACTAGTTTTGGTGGTTCCACATGCATCCCTTTCACTTGGGATTCTATGCAACTTACCCCTACATAGTCTATAAGCATGATCCGAACTGGCCCCAGTTGCTGACTGAATCGAACCAAGCTGGCCACTCAGGCTAGGGGACCGAGCCGAGCTCACTCTAGTCTATAAGCATGATTATCTTGAGAAATTGACTATTTTGCCCCTATCTCATTGATATTAATTATAGGCATGTGGACCTACCATATTGTGTGGGTTATCTAACTCAAAAGAGAGACCCCAGGAATCTAGCTGATTTGACCATCAAGCATCACACTAATTAAAATATAGAGATTTTTGGCATTTGAATTTTTATGAAGGGAACCAAAGTGGAGGGGCTGGAAACATTTACACCCACAAGCAAATGAAATATACTCCTCAATATCAAGATACTTTTGGCATTGGGTGGAAATTTCTTTAATGGAGGAGAGTGTTTACAATTACTTCAAAAAATAATTGCACACAAAATAAAGGAAAATTGAAATCGACCATAATTTCTTGTCATTTTCTTTTCTACTCTCCAAATAAAAACAATGTTTTTTTTTTTATTTTTGTTAGTGTGAACCGTTAATTTTCCATGCCATACATTAATGTTTTTTTTTTATCTTCTTCTATTTCTTTTCTATAGCCGGATATTACTGCACCAGGAGTGGATGTCCTTGCGGCTTATACCCAATACACTGGGCCCAGCGATCTCCCTTCTGATCCACGCCGAGTTCCCTTCAATATAATATCTGGGACGTCCATGGCATGCCCTCATATTGCTGGCATTGCTGGCCTTCTCAAGGCAGTCCACCCCAAATGGAGCCCATCGGCAATCAAATCAGCAATCATGACCACTGCACGAACAAAAGACAATGTAGGATTGCCCATGAGAAACTCTACTTTCTCTAAGGCCACCCCTTTCAGCTATGGTGCAGGACACGTGAATCCTAACCGTGCGGTGGACCCTGGCTTAGTCTATGATCTAACTGTTAAGGACTACTTAAATTTCTTATGCGCCATCGGATACAACAAGACTTTTTTTGAGGGTTTCACCGGTTTACCCTACTCATGCAATCGGAAGTCTTTAAATCTCTTAGACTTCAATTACCCTTCAATAACCATCCTGCATCTCTCTGGCCTCACCACTGTAAGTAGGACCGTGAAGAATGTGGGCCACCCAAGTACCTACACAGCCAGGATCCTTGCTCCACCAGGAATTTCTGTATCAGTCAAGCCAATGAGCTTGAAATTTGAGAAGATTGGTGAAGAGAAGACATTTAAGGTTAGCCTACAGGCCAAGGAAGGTAGTGTGGCTGGTGAGTATGTGTTTGGGAAGCTGATATGGTCAGATGGCAAGCACTACGTGAGAAGCCCTATAGTTGTGAAGTTAGCAAACACTAAAAAGGGTTGAATTTGCTTAATGGCTTTGGATTGTACGTGGCTTTTGGTATTGTACAAGTTCATGACTAGCATGAATTATTAAGCTAAGGAAGAAATTATCCTATCTATATTTAAGTAAAAATTTCCTTTTAAGGGGTCGTTAGACAAATGTTTTATTCTTTTTTACAAAAATCCACTGGCTATCTGGTCAACCAAAGGGAAATTGAGGCAAACCTCGACAAGATCCAAGCTCTGCTAGACATGATCTCGCCCAGGTCAACGAAAGAGATCCAGTGCCTCATTAGAAGAGTCACCGCCTGTTGACAACCCCAAGTGCAAGGTTGCACTATAGTAATAATTCGGTAAGACCGAAGTCGAATCCACAGGAACTTACCTTATACATATTTTGAAAATAATTAGAACTAGAACTAGAATATATAATAAGAGAGATTAATTGTGAATAAACTATCAATAATAAAAGTGAAATTAGAGCGCCAAGGATCCACTTGTATCTATTAAGATGCCTTCTTACTTGATTCAACAAACACAAATAGAATCAAAGTCTTATCTTATCCAGTTAGATGACACTACAAGAAAAGGGAGCTTTAGCCTGGGTTCAAAACTGTGGCTAAAAAGGTTAAAAACTGAGGCTAAAGCCTTCAGCCTCAGTTTTGCCTCAGTTATCCAAACAGAGGTTGAAACCCCCGTGGCTAAAGGCTTTAGCCTCAGTTTTAGCAACCGAGGTTAAAATGATTTTTATAGCCTCGGTTCTTCAAATGAGGCTAAAAGAACCTTTTTAGCTTCAGTTTTCTCGAAATGAGGCTAAATCAAAATTTTAGCCTCCATTGTTTCCAACTGAGACTAAATCTAAATTCTAGCCTCAATTGCCTCCAACTAAAGCTAAATCTATTTTTAACCTCGGTTCTCAACAACCGAAGCTAAAACCTTTAGCCATAGGAGTTATAGTACCAGTTTAGGTAACTAAGGCAAAACTGAGACTAAAGATAGATTTAGCCTTTCTTAGCATCAACTAAGGCTAAATTCAATTTTTAACATCATTTATCAATAATCGAGGCTAATCTAGTTTCTATCAACAAAAGCTAACAATATTTTAATAAACCAATGATTGAACATGTGCATGTTTCACCCATTTAACATCCATCAAGACAACAATCAACAAAATTAATGGCCTATTTAAAGTTTTCAAAACAAATAAACTGCCACATAGCCTTCCACATGAATTGTTTCCGTAAGGTCCCCTTCCACGTGACTATTTTCTCTCAGATCGGATCAATCGGTGGGTTTGTAACCTGAGTAAACATCTGCTTGAAATACTCAAATGTAAGTTTCTCTCTATTGGACATCATAGCCAAAGGAGCATCATTTCCCTTTGAGCCAAGAGCCTGGGTACCATCTTTTACCATGGGCAACAACAGCATCTCCAGGGCTTCTACAGTGTATCTGAAAAAGGAAACTCTACAAAAGCAATTTCACTCATTGTCAACAATAGAATAATGAGAAAACATTTTCCCATGATGCTAAAGCAGCTAAGAATTGTTGCTATTTTAATGAGAAGAGAGAACTAACAATGTTGAGAGACCAGTTAGTTGTCCACCAAATTGGCCACCCAATTCGCCTTGAAGTTGATTGCAACTCACGTTTCTACACTCACTACCAATACCACTGCTTAATTCTCAGGTTTTCGATATAAATTCATAATAGAATTAAACAAAAAAGGTGCCAAACTTACAATCAGTGTTCGAAGTATTAACAAATCTTCCAAGACAATTGTTTAGTCGTGATAAAATGATGTTGAAGAGAATATTAACAAATCTCCCTTCCTAACGTAGCGATTTTCTCTATCAGTTTTGCCCAATCATATCTGCAGTAGTGCCAGTCCCTGCCCTTCTGGTACAAGAAAGATCATGAATTCATCTTTTCTAGGCCATTGCTACCTATAAATAGTAACATACAGATCAAGCACAGAAATATGTAGCCATCATACCAATCAACTAACTGCATTTTGCACAAACATAGAAATATCATAGAAAGTAACATTTAGGTGAATGCCAACAGAACACCCAACTGCAATTAAATTATGTCGTATGACATTCGAATTACATTTCGGCAACTGCCATTATGACAAGAAAATCCAATGAAACATTCAATCTGCCATTTGTCTATTGATAGTCACTGAAACTTTACCCTGATTTGAGTTTAACTGCTATATTTAAGTACTGATACATTCTGGTTTACTAAAATAACAGGAATGGAAAATGAAAGAAATTGATAAAAACAAAGTCGAAATGTGGGAGTTACAACAATAATTGGATAATAAAATCACCACCTCAGTGCCATCAAAATTACAATGACCAAGAAACGGGAAAATTTGGATTCCTATTGCAACTAATCTTTATCTGTGAATTTACAGGAAAGAGTACACTGAAATTGCCAAGGTTTGGAAGATTAGACTGTCAATAAAGGGAGGGACAGAAGGAGAGACCATCTAAATTGTAGACAGAGATAGAGGCCTGTCGGTGGTGAAATAGCCATGTTGAAGGTGACATTCAACCTAACTGGAGAGAGAGAGAGAGAGAGAGAGAGAGAGAGAGAGAAGAGACAAAGTTTGTACCAAAGATAATTAGTTATTGGTAATTACCCACAACTACAAACAGGGATGACAAATATAGATGAATTCCTTTACTATTTGTGATATTCATATAGTCACCATTCAATGTAACGGCAACTTCATAGGACTCAATTGCATATCAGCCAATATTTTAGATTCTCACAGAATATTGTTAAGAAAACATGATTCGAGAATCCCTCACCTCGATAATCCAATTCACCATCAGCAGCCGCTGCTGGAGCACAACATCTCCATACTCCGTCGTCGGGCCGTATTCCTTGGCATAGTTGTGTCGATACTCGTGTCTCCTCTCCCTGTTCCTGAGCTTTTTGTAGCTCTCTTCATGCTCTTCATTTTCGAACCTCAAAAGCTAAAAATTACAATATCGATTTAGACAATATAAATACAAAACAACTAAACAAATTAAAATTTTTTATGGAAATTGAAGATCTGACTGTAAATTCATCAGAGTATTCGTCTTCGATTCCATCAGACACTCCAAATTCCAGACGCGAGCTCAACCTCGACAATTGCTTCGTGTATTGTAAAAATAGTGAAAAACAGACTGATGGAGTGGAATTACAGCCGGATGTTTCTGAATCAACCAACGACTCTCTTAGGATCGACGAAAGCAATGGCTGATAAAACTCAACATACTCTCCATCCGAATTTTTACAGAGATTGAACATCTCTGACCATCCAATTGTCGCGAGTTTTGTAGCTGAATGGAGACTGCTGCTCATTATTTGAGCTAACCATCTCCCTTTTAGGCAACTAATCAGATGACTATGAGTTTGATCGAGTTACATTCTGAGGTCCAGCCATCCATGATCCATGTGGTAGCCACCAAGCTGATAGTCTCGGTTGCCATACACAAGTGCTCTCATTTTTCAGGCCACTAAAAGGATGACCATGATAGGCAATCAACTTGCTTTCTGAGCTCTGGCCATCCACAATCCATGTGGTAGCCCTTCAAATTGACAATCTACATTAACACACATAAATGCCAGGCATGCAATAGATGTATTATGGTGTGCACTTGGAACTCCATGAAGCATGGACATCTTGCAATCAATCCTCATCACCATGTTTTGCTTCAACAAGAGAAGGGGGGTGTCTACTCGGTTGAACAAGGAGGATTTAAAGAAATCCTTATTCAGCAGACATGTATGGAACACCAAATAACCTTTAATTTGCAACAAATACCTGGCTTTATGAGGCATTCCCACCAACATCTAGAAAATTGGCGGGTGTACCCCCATGCAGCTTAATTATATCCATCATAGCCATCGCCAGCCCAGCACCATCCACCATGCATCCAATTTCTCCATGTAAGCCAATATAGTTCAAATCTGCTTTGGCGGCAGCAACCTGCAAAAGTAAAAGAACGTGAGAAGAAATCACATAATCAATATGCAAGGACTATCTCATTTTAATTACTTCACCCCATGTATGTATGAACTAGAAAATCCAAATCAAGATGTATGTATAAGAAAGGGGTTTTCTAACATCCACCATGCAGGTGAACAGCATTAATGTTCATGAGACAACATGCTCATTCATCTGGACCATCCAATATCAATTTGCTTCTTAGATAAGGCTTGCGATTCATGCAATTTAGATGCCTCTTAACTATCCGATCAGTGATCTTTTGTGGATCCTTATTGAACAGCCAAGAATTGGGTGAATGGTAAATATGATAATCCAACAACTGCCACATTTAGGCTACGATCCATCAAGAGGTGGCCTATGAATTGGACAATCAAAGCTTGAAATACATTTGCCCGTGTCAACCCAATTTTGACGCATCAACAAATCACACACACACACACACACACACACACACACACACACACACACACAGAGGAAAAAAAAAGAAAGAAAGAAAGAACAAACAAACAAACAAACAAAAGAAAAGTTCCATTGGATAACTTCAATCAAAAAAATACTACATGTCTAGTGATGACTAGTCTAGGTCAGGATAGTTAGCATTTTTTTTTAAACGAAGGATTAGTATATGTTTTGGTTCTA
Organism: Magnolia sinica; assembly: GCF_029962835.1. NCBI lineage: Eukaryota > Viridiplantae > Streptophyta > Magnoliopsida > Magnoliales > Magnoliaceae > Magnolia > Magnolia sinica. The sequence goes on along the minus strand of NC_080589.1, from coordinate 69,728,617 downwards.
CCAAACAGACCATAAACAAATAGAATACCATTCATGTGACATTTCTATCATCCCTATAACCGTTTATGGTGTTTCACGTGGCCAGTGCAAAATCTATACGATAAAGATATAAGAGCCAGCCTGTCCTTTGCATCCTCAATTCAACTGAATGGTAACACAATGATAATCCCATAAGACTTACCTGACATTTCCTGGCAATGCAATAGAAATTTATCAGGTATCACACTCTGGAAGATGAACTGAAACCCACTCCAAGCTCATGAAAACCCACAACAATCTACACTGGAAAAATAAAAAATAATAAAATAATAATTTAAAAAAAAACAATAGAAGCAACCAAACAAATATTCAAATGTTAATATTATAATAATAATAATAAAATCAATGACTGAAAAAACCAAAGAAAAAGAAAAAGAAAATAAAGAAACGAAGAAGAAGAAAACAAAAACAAAAACAAAATAAAATGCCAAAATCCACACGTCTTTTTGTATCGTTTAACAAGAGCAGGTCATGTTAGGAATAAACACCGAAAAAATAAAAATTAAATTGAAAAAATATTTCACCAGGCTAAATCACGTATAATATACACTGTCCTTAAAGCATGATTCACCCCCTTATTAATTGCTGATGGATTACAGGCGAATTGCTTCCAGGATAAGAGAAGCCTTATCTAGATCCAGTGTGCAGCAATCACGATATGTCCACTATGGAACAGTTTTAACGCAGCAAATGTCTTCTGGTAGACTTTAGACGGTAGAGATGATCAAAGTATTCTATAATGGAGATTTGCTTTGTATCTAAGTTGATGGGAGAGAGGTATGTTGAGGTGATGAAATCAGACTGGAATGGTCCAGTTTATATAGGCATCAGGTATAGCACCGTTGCTGTGTGGTATTCAATGGTCTAGAAAGTTTGAAAAACGTTTCTGGTCGTTATCCATTAATCCCAAACGTTTCTGGTCATTAGATCAGAAAATCTGACCGTTGGATCATCCTGACCCGTCCGTTTTCAGACCGTTGTGGCTTTCAAGGTAGCTATCCGTTTTTAGAAACGGCTGGACGTTTCGGATTTAAGATCCGACCGTTCTCAGTCACCTATAAAACCCGTGCAAAGTGCAAAGTGAGCCATCTAGCGCCACTACAGCCACACTGCCTCACTGCCCACGCCCGAGCACGAGCCCGTGCGTGTGTGCGCAACCCGAGTATCACCTCCTCCAAAAACTCCAAGTAAGAATACTCTTCACAAGTCCACATATAAACCACAAAAGGATTTCAACCATTTCCAATGTGAGACAAAGCACACACCGCACTTTTGGATTTAAAATTTTCGGTAAAGCATTTTGGCGACAAAATTCTAAAAATTTGAAAATTTTTAATTTTCTCTTTTTATTTTTCAAAAACCACTAATTTTCTACAGGTCATCAAGAAGAAACATCACACTTCTTTTCTTTCATCAGTTCTTTTCTTCTAAAAATTGTGTTTTTATTTTCTATCAAACCAAGGGTTCCGAGAAATTTTTAAAAAGAAAAAGAAAACAAAAAAAAAATGTTTTCCATAAATCTAAACCTACATCTTCCAATCCAGCAAAAGATTCAAACAATAGCCAAAGGAATCAAACATACCTCGTCAAAAATTTCATGATCCAGCAAATATTGTGAACGTCCAAACCTAAACCTGCATTTCTCAAATGATTACTCAGATCAGCTCACCATTAAATAACCATAAACAGAAGGCATTGTAGTTGTTAACTCTCACTAACTCTTATAAGATTGGATGATTCTTGGCAGTGAATGCATAAAAATGGTTCAGCTGTGCATTTCCTTTTTTAATCAATGTGTCCTTATGCAAAAACATTATCTCAAAAAAAGGAGAAAAAGAAAGAGCATATCCATTGGGCGAATTCAAAGCCAAATTTCAAGCAGAAGTAAATAAGTATCACGACATCAACAAGCATCCCAAAAGGTTAATTCCTGCAACCAAATATTGGAGCTAAACCTACAATACAGCAGTAGTAAATCATTCAAATGCAGTGAAAATTTAAAACACTACTCAAATCCTCACTATATTTTCTTAAACTTGGAAAACACATTATACATTTTGCTAATTCTATGATTTTCTTCTTTTTTTTTTCCGTCAAAACAAATAAAACAGTAAAGATTCATATATCCCACCCTAAAACAAGATCGAAAAATGAAAAATATTCCATCAAAGAAGATCTGAAGCTAAATTCCAAGTAGAAACAGAGAAAAAAAATACCCTAATTCAAGTGTGGAAATCAGCAACTTCCAAACACAAAATCTTTCAAACCCACGCTTTCTTAAACCATTACTAGACGTTATCTTTCCAGAAGTAGGAATTGCATTAAAATTTCCCTAACTCCCGCAAAATCCATTGAAATCTCGGCATTTGAATCCTCTCAAAACCGAGAAGGAAAAAAAAAAAAAAAGCAAGTGCAGATCCGCATTTAAGTTCTCAAATCGAAAGAATCTCCTTTAAAAATGAGCAAACCAAAAGAAACGTTTCACAAAACCCAAACCGGAGAGCAACAACCCCGATTCAGGAGCTGAAACCCGCAAATTAGATCTTAAAACTTAGAGAATCTCCAGAGAAAAGGGATTATGGGCTAAAATCCGATCAGAAAAGACAATTATTTGAAAGAAACCTCTCAGAAACAAAATTCTAAGAGCGGAATCGCCGGTTCCAGAGCTGAAAGCGGAAATTCGTCAGAAAATGCTCCACTGTTTTACGTGGTGTGGCCCACTTGAGTTTTGGATATCCTTCGTATCTTGTATCATGTACAAAGATGGCCGAGTTATTAGGAGGAACGTGGGGAGTATTTAAGGTTCTGTGGTCTGCAAGCTATTAAAGTAGTATATTTTTAGCCTCAGTTTCTATACAACTAAGTCTAACAAGTAGACTTTTTTTAAAAAATAGACTTTTGGCCTTGGTTTCTATGCAATTGTTGTCAGTTTCTATGTAATTGATGCTAAAAAATAAACTTTTTGCCGAGGTTCCTGTGCAACTGAGGCTAAAAAAAATAGACTTTTGGCCTCGGTTCCTATGCAACTGAGTCTAAAAAGTAGACTTTTTGCCTCGGTTCTTATGCAACTGAGGCCAAAAAATAGACTTTTCGCCTTGGTTCCTATGCAACTAAGGGTAAAAAGTAGACTTTTAGCCTCGGTTCCTATGCAACTGAGGCTAAAAAGTAGACTTTTGGCATCGGATCCTATGCAACTGAGGCTAAAAAGTAGACTTTTAACCTCAGTTCCTTTGCAACTGAGGCGAAAAATGAATTTTTAGCCTCAGAAATGAATTTTTAGCCTCAGTTCCTTAGCAACCGAGGCTAAAAAACACATTTAGCCTCCATTTTTCAACTGAGGCTAAAAAATTGTGGCTAAAGGCCTATTTTCTTGTAGTGTGATAAAGCAGTTAAACCATAATCTCAACTTTCCATTGAATTAGCTCCCATATGAAGCACCATTGCGTTGATCATAAGAAATTAAACCATCCCCACCATGCTTAGGAGACAATCGTGGATCACTAATTTTATAGATCTGACAATTACAAAACAAGATAAGAAGATATCAAAAGTGTTCTAAGCATCTACTGTAATTGAAGTCATAATAAACCATTAAAAAAAAAACAGAAAATATTCCTTCACTCAAACTATAAATCAATAGAAGTTTCATATAAACGTGAATCAAAGTAAGATAACTATCTAAACAAACTATGAGTTTCACCTCTTAGTTCTAGGTAAGATGTTTAGCAAACCAAAGACATAATTGAAACTAAAACTCTTAAAGAAAATATAAAAACTAACTAGAAGAAGAAGATTGGGGAAGAAGGAAGGACTCATTGAAGTTCTCGATCAACTTGCTCCACTCTTGTAACCATAATTTGTGCCTAGAAACTTCTAAAAGACTCATATTTATAAGCATTGTTTGGACCGACTTTGAAACCACCTCAATTTTGCACAAAAAGCTACGCTTCAGTTGGACCCAATTAAGGCTGAAAATCTCACTTTCTCGCTGTACTATTCTGTGCAATTTCGGTGGGACCGAAATTGAACTTCGGTGGGACCGAAGTCTGTTTTGGAATTATTTTAGGACCTTTTGTTTTAAACTTAGAATTTCATAATACGATTTTTCTGGCCAATTTTCAGGATTCATTTTCTTCACTTCAAATATTTGATTCTCTTCATTTCTCACTTAGTTTCTTTGGATCTTTGGTATATGAATTCTTCATTAATGACTTTCAAATATCCAAATCTTCATTTAGTAATCTTTTGAGCATAAATCTTCTCTTTAAGCATTCTTTTCTCCATGGCTCTCAAAATCACCTCACAAGAGAAAACATGTGAAAATAGATCAATTAAGCGTATTTATGTTTCCAAAACCAATGAATAATAAGGCAAAAATATGTAATATTTGACACTCAATACACCTACCAACTAACATTTTGCTAGTCCCGAGCAAAACATGCGTGAAGCTTAATCCTCGAGTTTGAAAACCTCTCTTGGAAAAGAACATTTTGTGCAATCAAGTATGAATGAGTAGGATTTCAAAGACAAGATAGTAAAAATTAAAAACTTAGAGCTAAATGTCATGAGTAAACAATTGAAGCAAGTCTTCCTTCATTAATTAATAGTATAAGTTCATATATCAATTTCTTATTGTGCTCAGTTATTCTCGACTTACTTTCAATAGTGAACAACTATTGTTTCGTAATGTTAGTAATGCACATCGTTTCAAGGCAATTGGATTAACGCAAGTTCTAATTCTGAACTTATCCCATTTTTCTTCTTTTTTCAGTTTTTTGATTTTATATCGACGACTCCTTTTTATATTAATTTTAGTCTTTTTATTCTTCTTCAGAGAATTTCTCATTTGAACATATGGCCTTTTTGTCAATCTTACTGTTATATATATATATATATATATATATACACTGGTTTTTCTCTCTTTTTAAGGTGGATGAAGATATCCAGACTTGGTTCTCAATGCTTATCAGTGACATAGATAATAACAATCAGAAATTCTAGTATTCTTCAAAGAAAATAGATCAAGTGTGAATGTATGAATTAGATCAAATTAATATAGGTCTTATCAATGGTCTACTCAATTGTTCGAACTCCAACAATTCAATGTTCAATTTTATATCATATCATCATACTCAAAACATTCTTAATTACACAAACTATCACTTTTCAAATAAGTTTTTAACTTTGAAATTTTGAAAATTTTTAAAATTTTTGCTAGAAAAATAATAAAACACTGATTAGTTTACCTAATCCACACCCACCAACCTAAAATCTACATTATCCTCAATGTAACAGATATAAACATGTAATGCATATGAGACAACAAAAGTAAAGGTAAGTGGTGGAAGTATAGTACGTGAAGAAGAAGAAGTTGAATTTTTTTCAAGCAGCATGTAATGGGTAAGCGCGAAGACTAAACAAAAATTAAAACAGCTATCCTAATCCTAGAAAAGCAAGAAATATAATCATAACGTAAGAATTATCCAAATGCGTTGATTCTTCCTTTAGAAAATATCTTAACAAATATTTCAACAAAGTTTTCAACAAGATCATCCAATACACATGCGTTAGAGCAAGTTTGGATGTCCTGGACCAGAGAAACTTGATCACCTCATTAACGAATTTCTTCTTTATGTCGTGAGGTGTCCAACGAATGTATAATTCACCTGTAGCAGACAATTTCTCAATATTAGTAGGCTGAGGTGAATGAGAGACTAGAAACAATTGAATAATAGAAATTTTGTTTGTCGTGGTTAAAATCTGAAGTCGTAGGCCTCAGTTCAGAATGCATCTCCTCCACCTGTAATGGTGAAAATTTAATGTTAGTGGAGGGAATGTTATCAACTTCCCGAGAAATATCAAGTACCGGAACACAATCTCACTAAGCATTCACTATGTCTTGTATTATGGGATCATTTAAATCCGCAAAGTGAGCCAAGTAGCCTTCTAGTGATTTAGGAGTTTCAATTAAAAGAGGCTCTTCTTGAAATGTTTTCATCAAGTTCACCTCATGACTCATGTCCTCATCCTCTTGTGGTTTGTGCAAGTTAAACACATTCAAATCTACAGTCATATTCCCAAAAAATATTTTCATAATTCTATCCCGGCAATTAATTATGGCATTAACAGTGGCTAAGAATGGTCAACCTAATATGACAGGAATTTGAGTGCCCACATTTGTAACCAAGTATGTGTCTATGACAATGAAATCTATCGGGTAGCAGAATCTATTAACTTGAATCAACACATCTTCTACCATTCCTCTTGGTATTCTAATCGAGCGATCGGCCAATTGTAACATTGTTTTGGTGGATTTCAAATTACTAAGGACCAATTACTCGTATACCAAGTATGGTATCAGATTAACACTAGCCCTAAGGTCTAAAAGTGATTTATCAACCCGAAATTTCCTATCACACATGAGATTGTGGGACTTACAGGATCCTTACATTTTGGGGGAGTGTTTTGATTCATGAAGGCACTCACTTATTCAGTCAATAATGCTTTCTTATGTATGTTCAGCTTCCGCTTCACTAAACATAAATCTTCTAGGAATTTTTCTTAGGATGTGAATTGTTTAATTGCATCCAACAAGGAGATGTTGATCTTGACTTGTTGGAAAACTTCTAAAATATCTTGATTCTCACTTGGCCTTTTTGATGTGATGAGACGTTGGGGAAATGAGGCCACATGTTTGTGTTCCTGCAATGGCTCTTTGTCATATGGAGCATTGTTAGATTCATTCATCCTTTGAATTTTTGGCTTCCTTAGGTTTCTCAACCTTCCTCGGAATTTCTTTGTCAATTTCATTTCCACTTCTTAAGGCGGTGATGGCTTGAACATGTTTCATATGTTGAGTTGAAGAGTTGAAACCACTTGTTTGAACTTGACTTTTTGGGTTAGGTTGAGGCTGGGCTGGAACGGTCCTAGTCTCCCTAACATTTAATCGTGTCTCAAGTCTTGCAATTGATGTTCTAAGTTCATTCATAGCCTGCAGTTGCCCTTGCATGAAAGTGTCTAAAGTATCCTTGAGGATTCTCTTGGGTGGGGGTCCATTAGGTGGCCCTTGGGGACAAATGTTTACATTTGCAATTGGTCCATTTCTTCAATTAAATTTCTGCCAATTAAGAGTGTGCGTGTTGGAATTTGGTGCACTAAAGGGTCGTTGGTATGCATTTGTAGCACTTGCTTGAATGTGCAATACCTCTTGAAAAGCTGGGATTGTAGGACAATCTTTGGTTATGTGTACATCAATCTCACAAATTCCATATATAGTTTCAATGATTGTTTTAAGTCGAGTTGATTCCTTCCTATATTCCAAGTCCTCAATTTTCCATGTGAGGTTATCCAGCTATGCACTAATGTCATCCTCCTCCTTGAGTAAATGAACTCCTCTCTCTCTCTCTCTCTCTCTCTCTCTCTCTCTCTCTCGGCACTTCCTTGGGATTACTAGCTCAGTTTGATGTGTCCCATGGTAGGTGTTGCTATGTTAATTGCTATAAAACCGAAATCAAGGTTAGTTTCTAAAAACAAATTGAGAAAAATCTAACCTAAAAACACAGAAAAAAGTTAGCCTTACTCCTAAACTAATTCCAATACTAATCAATCTCAGAAAAACGTAGTCAAAGTCCCCGGCAATGGTGTCAAAAACTTGTTAACAACCCCAAGTGCAGGGTCATATTATAGTAATAACTCGGTGACACCGAGGTCGAATCCATAGGAACTTATTACCTTGTACGTATTCTAAAAATAATTAAAACTAGAACTAGAATAAGATCTAAACTAGAATCTGGATTAATTGTGAATAAATTATCAATAATAAAAGGGAAAATAGAGTGTCAAGGATCCACTTGTAGCTATTAAGATGCTAGCTTACTTGATTCAACAAACACAAGTAGAATTAAAGTCTTATCCTATCCATTTGGATGATAAAGCAGTTAAACAATAATCTGAACTTGTCCTTGAATTAGTTCCCACATAAAGCACCACTGTGATGATCGTAGGGAATTCAACCATCGACCATACCTAGGAGATAATCATGGATCACGAATTTTACAGATCCGACAATTACAAAACAAGATAAGAAGATATCAAAAGCTTTCTAAGCATCTACCGTAATTGAAGTCATAATAAACCATAAAAAAACTAAAAATATTCCTTCATTAAAACTATAAATCAATAGAAGTTTAATATAAACGTGACTCAAAGTACGATAATCATCTAAACAAACTGCAAACTCACCTCTTAGCTTTAGCTAAGATGTTTAGCCAACTAAAGACATGATTGAAACTAAAACTCTTAAAGAAAACATAAAAATTAACTAGAATAAGAAGATTGAGGAAAAAGGAAGGACTCCTTGAAGTTCTCCGACAACTTGTTCCACTCTTCCAACCCCAATTCATGCTTACAAACTCCTAAAAGACCCATATTTATAAGCTTTGCTTGGACTGACTTTAAAACCGCTTACGTAAAAAGTTACGCTTCGGTCGGACCGAAGTTGAACTTCGGTAGAACCAAAGTCTTTTTTTGGAATTATTTCAGGACTTTCTATTTTAGAGTCGGAATTTCATAATATGATTTCTCTGGCTAATTTTCAGGATTCATTTTCTTCACTTTAAATCTTCGATTCTTTCATTACTTGATTTTCTTAGATCTTTGGTATGTGAATTCTTCATTAATGACTTCCAAATATCCAAATCTTCATTTAGTAATCTTTTGAACATAAATTTTCTCTTTAAGCGTTCTTTTCTTCATGGCTTTCAAAATCACCTTGCAAGAGAAAACATATGAAAATATATCAATTAAGCGTATTTATCTTCCCAAAACCAATGAATAACAAGGGGCAAATATATATGAAATATTTGACACTCAACACCACCCTCAATCGTTTCATCTCTCGGGCCACTAACAAGCGTTTTCCTTTCTTCTAGCAATTGTAAGGCAAAAAGAAGGTGGAATGGATCAAAGGACTACGAGCAAGCATTTCAACAACTCAAGCAGTAGGTTCACCTCCTTTACTTTACAAACCCGAGCAAGGAAAACCATTACTGCTCTACCTATCAGTTTCTACCATGGTGGTCAACTTAGCCTTTATCCGGGAGCAAGGGAAAAAGTAGCTTTCAGTGTACTATGTCAACAAGGCCTTGGTCCCATCTGAGACCAGGTACTGTTGAGGGTCAAATATTGCATATTGGACCCCCTTTTTTACTTGGTTTTAAGAACATGATAATGCTTAATGTTCTATTTTAATCATGTTTGTGTTTTAAGGTGAATTTAAGAGCTTGGATTGAAAAAGATGCTAAAAGCATGGATTTAACGCTCAAGAATCACCAAAGCCAAGGATGGATCTTACGAGATCAAAATTGAAGAATTCATATGCCAAAGATCCAAGAAAACCAAGTGAGCAATGAAAAAAATTGAAGACTTGAAGTGAAGAAAAGGGACCCTAAAAATCTGCCTGCTTCGACTAGTCTAAGTCCTTCTTCGACCAGTCGAGGATCCTGCTCGACTAGTCGAAGCTTCCTCAACTCGAACTCCAGCCACAAGATCCTCTAATTTTGTCGTCATCCTCAACCAGTCAAAGGAAACCCTCGACCAGTCGAAGGTTTTCCTTGACCAGTCGAAGGTTATGCAGACAGCACACAGACTGCATAAATTTGAGGCGGTTTCCGGTATTTTCTAACTTGGTGCAAAAGTTTGAGTTGCAAAACTATAAATACGGGTCCCTATGATGTTCCTAGGCATCTTTTAAGGTTTGAGGAGTGGAGCAAAAGTGTAGAGAAGCCATCGCCAAGAGTTTTTCTTTCTTTTTCTTAGTTATTGTTATGTTTTTCTTAAGAGATTATAGTTCAATCATGTTTATGGTTGGCTAAACCTCTTAGCTAGGGCTAAGAGGTGAAGCTTGTAGCATGATGAGATGTTTCTTTTACTTTAATTCATATTTATGTTGAACCTTCTTTGATTCTAGTTTGATTTTAAAGGAATACGTTCAGTTCTTAATAGTTTATTGTGACTCAAATTACAGTAGATCTGCGAAAGCTTTGAGTATCTTCTTTTCCTGATTTTGAGATTAAATTATGTTGTTAGCCATCGTCTCATTGGCATGGTTTGGTGATATAATCTCCTCCAATTATCACAATTCTCTTCCATTAAGAATTAGGTCAAGGAAAGTTTAGATTCATCTTAATTATATATCTTCCAATTGGATAGGATAGGACTTTAATTCCAATCGTGTGACTTGAATCAAGTAAGAGGGCTCCCTAATCTCTACAAGTGGATTCTTGGAAACCCTAGTTACCACCTTTGAATTTGTTAGTTTTAATCACTTTAATCATAATTACTCTCTTAATTAATTCAGATTTAGATTCACATCTTCTTTTAGTTCTAGTTCTAGTTATTTTCAGAATACAAACGAGATTAGTCCCTGTTAGAACTGTACATGAGCAGAGTAAGCTCGGTTACTCGCTTGACTCAACTCAGAATTACTTGACTCCGCTTGACTCGTCATGAGTTTGAGCCGAGCACGAGCGGTTTTTTAATACTCATTTTTTATTTCGAGTAGAGTACGAGCTGGGTAGTACTCGACTCGGTACCCAACTCGATACTTGACTCGGTACTCGACTCGATACTTGACTCGTACTAGAGGGTATATATACGCACCCAAAAAAAAAAACAAACCCTACTCGACTCCAGTCGTTTTCAACAGCCCGCCGAAACCCAATACCCCTTTCCTTCCCTCCCAGCGCCCGTTCGAAAAAAAACCCCCTCTTTCTCTCTCTCCTCTCATTCCCCTCCCCTGTCCGGTGTTGTCCGTTGTTTGGCATGTCCCTCTTCTTCCCTCTCTCTCTCTCACTCCCCTGTCCGGCGGTGCTAGACCTTGCCGCTCGTCCCTTCAGCCTGCCCGGTGCCCTTGTCCGGTGCCGCAACTCGTCCCTACCACTCGTCCGTCATCCCTACCCTGCACGCACGGTGCCGATCGTTCCTACCGCAGCTCGCCTGGTAATGTGTGGTATTGATTTATTATTATTATTTTATATAAATTGTTAATATATGTCAGAAATTGATTTATTATTATTTTTTAAATATTGTGTGGTGTTGATTTATTATTATTATTATTTGTATAAATTGTTAATATATGTCATAAATTGATATCAATATCATATATTGCTAATATAGCTAATATATGTTAATATAGAAATTGTTAATATGTTAATATATGTTAGAAATTGTTAATATAAAAATATGTTAATATGCTAATATAGGTTAAAATTGTTAATATATGTTAATATATGTTAATATAGAAATTGTTTATATGTTAATATGTTAATATATGTTAATATTACTAATATATGTTAAAATTGTTAATATATGTTAATATAGCTAATATATGTTAATATAGAAATTGTTAATATGTTAATTATTGTCCTCTACTATTTAAGTGTCATGCCTTAATAGTTATTTTTTCTATGTTTCTTAATTTACTTTATAAATGACAGTTTACTTGTTACTTTGTTAGTGTTGAATGTTAACACTTTAAGATGCCTTTGGTTTTTCATTTTACATTTTGTTATTAGTTAGCTAGATGATGAATGTCAATTTTAGCCTGCTCCTTTGTTTGCATAGATATAAATTATTTGTATTGTTCTACTTGTAGTATAGGATAATCAGTTGCCCATTTGAGGATTTCTATGTTGCCAGACATATATTCAGTGTGTTCTTGGATGCATAGAAATTTTCAAATTGTCCCTTTTTGGGTAATTCAGGGTTAGATAAATTGTAATGTCTTCATTTATTTCAATTTAAATACATATGCCGTTTCGGGTTTCGTCTCTCCTTTTTCTCTCTGGATATATTTCATGTATTTATTTCCATCGTCAAATGTCCACACTTTATGTTGATAATTGACATAGGAATCAAATACAAATTAATATATTCTAGAGAGATAAGGGGAGATGCTCCCGAAATTTCGATGTAGCATTTAAATTGGAAAATGAAGGCATTACAATCTATCAAACCTTGAATGGGTGACTGATTTAGACAGTTAAGTAAGTATGCCCGTCTACCCGTCTAGCCGTCTAGGTATAGCCGTATAACATATCGAGAACTTTATTTTATAGATGACTAGCCAAAACAAGAGCTCCAAATACCCCTGGAATAGGTGCATCAACCACATCTCCTTTAATCATAAAGGGAGACACAAACACGTCAACCGTATACAAAAGGAATAAGAAGAGATCAGTAATATGGGATGATTTCGAAGATGTGATAGTTAACGGTGTACAGAAGATAAAGTGCAATCATTGCAAAGGGTTATACAACAAAATTTCAGGAGGATCTACGGCACATCTAAATAGACATTTGAAGACGTATCCTAAGAGACCAAGACATCCTCCTCCCGGCCAACAGTTGCTGTCATTTACGAAATTAGAAGGGGACGACTCCTAAGGCATAGTGTCCACTCATAAGTTTGACAAAGAGAAGCTGAATGAGTGGTATACTAGATCAGTGATTCTGCAAGAAATTTCAAATGATAGAAAGTAAAGGGTTTAAGGCTTTCTGTCAATTCCTTAACCCTTGAGCTGAGAATGTCTCCCGTATCACAGTACAGAGAGAGTGCATGAAGATGTATGCAAAAGAGAAGATTAAACTGAAAGAAGTTTTGGCTTCAGTGTCCAGAATAACTTTGACGTCTGATTTATGGACGGCGTCCAATCAAAGAAAAGGATACATTTCATTAACCGCTCACTATGTCGATAAGGATTGGAAACTATGCAAGAGAATTTTAAACTTCCGTAACGTTCCTCCATCACATACTGGTTTACTTATTTCAGATTGCATCTACAGTTATCTAGAATGTTGGGGCATTGAGAAGAAAATTTCAGCAATAACTTTAAACAATGCTTATGTAACCAGTTCAGGGCTATAGAAAATTTATTTTTTTAAGGAAAAATATTCCAAGTCAGATGTTGTGCCCATATTATAAATTTGATTGTACAAGAAAGGCTGAAAGAAATTGACAATACTATAGAGAACATAAGAGAAAGTGTAAAATATATAAAGGGGTTGCCATCGAGACTGAGTGTATGGAATGACATCATCCAACGTTTGAATGTGCTATCTAAAAAAACGTTAAAGTTGGATGTGTGAACACGTTGGAACTCGACTTATGAAATGTTAAATACGGTAATGGAATTACAGCTTGCATTTCCTGAATACGCGGCGCGTGGCAGAACATATTCTTGGTTGCCGAGCACAGATGATTGGGCCAAAGCAAAATAAGTTCACACATTTCTCAAAGTTTTCTACGATTACACGAAGATTTTTTTTGAGAATCGGTATCCAACCGCGAATCTATTTCTTCCGTCTCTTTGGAAGATTAAGGATGCTCTATAGAAAAATGCTAGTGTGGGTCCAGATTTCATACACCAGATGACAGTTGGTATGAAGACGAAGTTCGATAAATACTGGGACGAATGTCATCTGCTGATGTCTTTAACAGTTGTTCTTTATCCTCATTGTAATATAGGGTTGGTTAGCTTTATTTTCATAAAGCTTTATCCTACTGAAAGAGCGGTAACAGAGATGTCCAAGGTTCGTCAAGCCCTTGAAGATTTGTACAAATCGTATGTTAGTACTTTACCTGCAGCGGGTGTTAAAGAAAGTAGAGATGCAGATATTTCTATACCTGGTAATCCGGATGTGCTAAATGAATACATATCATACTTGGCACAAGAACGAATGAGAGTTGATACTAAGGAATCAGAGCTAGAAATGTACGTCAATGAGCTCATCGTAGTGCGATCCAAATTTGATGTGTTGGAATGGTGGAAGATGAGGGTTAGTGAATCAAAATACCCTACATTATCTGTGATGGCACGAGACATATTATCAATACCAATTTCAACACTGGCATCAGAATCCGCATTCAGCACAAGGAGCAGAGTTGTGAGCAAGTATCGAAGCTCACTTTCGCCAAATACAGTTGAAGCGTTGATTTGTACGGAAGATTGGTTGCACCCGATATGGGGAGGAGATATGAATGATGATGATGAAGAAAATGAGGTTAAGATTTGTAACGAGTCTTTACCTGCAGATCAGTAATTATTTTCAATTTTTCAATTCTTTTTGGTTGAAAGTTGAATGATTTTGATCTGTAATATTATTTCACCGCAACTGCAAACATGAAAGAGTTGGAATGTGGTTTGGAAGACTTTGAATCTTTGATATTTATTTACATATGTCTGTTCATTTGCTTTGATTTTTGATACATTTATATTGCTTTATTTTGTTTCTATATCAAGTTCAAATTATTTATCAATATTCTGATTTTTTTATTAAAAATTGAGTATAGATATGTCCTCATTTGACCCATCGACAAACATTTGGGACTACGCTTCCCTAGTTGAATCACCTCCAAGGTCTGAAAAAATAAAGATTAAGTGTAGTTTGTGTGGCGTAAAGTTTGTGAACAAGACTAATCGGTTTTAGTTACACTTGTCATGTCGAGGTGGTGATGCAAAACCATGCCCCAATGCCTCAATGATGTCCAAATTCTTTTTCAAGCCCTATTAGATTCGAACCAAAAACCTTCCACTCCATCCAAACCTTCTACTTCTTGATCTAGTATACGAATGGCATGCATAAAAGATGCAAAGGAGGAAGTCAGATTAAAAGCTTTAGAGGAAGAACAATTCCAACTCGCCTTAAAATGCAGTATAGAAGAAGTTTCTAAACTTTAGCGATAATCGAGTCAAAGACAACATGATGTTGAAGTAGGATCGAGTATGACAAATAAGAAGAAAAAAGAGAGTAACAAATTCAAATTCCTAACCCATCTTGATGAATTTTATAAGGCATTGGGTACTACATACAATTCTTCACATAAAGAAAGTTTGAAAAATCTAGTTCAAAGTGTAAAAGAGCACAAAGGAAATATCTCTTCGCCTTCTGACTCAGAGGAAGTGAACCAATATGTATATGAAAAAATAGATAGCAGTTCTGATGGATCAGATGACAATACAGGAAGGCACTCCTCTTATGGAGGTTGTTAGTTATAAATTGTTATTTTGAACAATGTAATGTAAATATGTAATTATCGAAGCTTTTTAATCATAAATTATGTGCATTTTATATATTTTATTGCTTTGTTCAACTTCGAATTTCAATTGACAATCGAATTGAAATTCAAATGAATATCAATTTATAACTCGAACTTGGCTTAAAGCTCGAACTTGTTGCTCGAAAACCCTACTCGAATTGGGCTCAAATTCGGACTCGGACTCGATCTTCACTCGAAAACTCGGACTCGACTCGACTCAATTTCTGCTCGTACTCGGACAAGTAGAGCACAAGCAAGGAATCCATGCTCGATGCCCGAGCAGAGCCAAGTACGAGTAGGACTCGGGTAGTGTGAACCGAGCATGAGCTGGGCAATACTCGACTTAGCTCGACTCGTGTACAGCTCTAGTCCCTGTGGATTCAACCTCGGTCTCACCAAGATTATTACTACATCGCGACCTTACACTTAGGGTTGTGAACAGGTACCCAGACATTGAGAAGCTCGTCCTAGATTTGGTCGTATCGTCTCGTCACCTCTGTCCTTACTTTCAAGCCCACACAATCATAGTCCTGACGAATCAACCTCTCTGTCAGGTACTCTAGAAGCCTAAGGTGCTAGGGAGATTCACGAAATGGGCAATCGAGTGTAGTAAATTCGACATCAAATATCAAGCTTGGACTGCCATCAAACATCAAGCGGTGACTGATTTCATAGTCGAGTTTGCCTATGGCCAAAACTTAGAAACTTATCCCAGCAGAACTCACCCTGATTAACTGGTCGAGGCTGACCCACTGACCTAGACATTGTATGTACATGTTAACGGCTGATTCAATTCTAAAGATAGTGGGCCCAGGATATTCCTTGAGGCACCCGACTAGACCTACATATAATATGCCTTAAGATTTGGATTTCAGTCATCACATAACGTAGTAGAGTATGAAGCACTACTCACCGGGCTCAAGCTAACTACAATAATGGAGGCCTAGATTCTAAAAGTCCACAGTGATTCATAGCTCATTGTCAACCAGGTCACTAATGAGTACCAGGCAAAAGAAGAAACAATGATTGCTTATCTTCAGAAGATCCATGAACTCATCAGAAAACTCTAAAAATGTGAACTCTCCCTAGTCCCTAAAGCAGAGAATTCTAAAGTTGATGCACTGGAGAAGTTAGCCATGAAGACCGAGGATGACATTCCGAACTCAATCCCCATCTAGTTCTTGTCTAACCTGGGCATTAACGGGCCCAACCTGAAAGTCGTTTGTCCTGTCAGCTCAGCCTCGAGCTGTGTGAGGCCCGTATCCTAGCCCACACCATTCAGTAGATTCCCACAGTCCTCACGGTCGAATTCCGGTGACCCGCAATCTGTTATCAACGTTTGCGCGTGATCCTGAGCCATGTCCCGTTATCAGAGTTGGCTCAACTCGAAACTTATACCCTTGCGACCGCACCGTCGCAGCGTCTCACACGCCGAGGCGATACTCAGGCCAGGAGATGTGAGCCCGCGTTCAATTCAAGGAGAAACACTATGCGTTACAATCCCTAGAGAGCATCACATTAATCACATCAATCAAGTACACATCACTCCCATCACTCACACTCATCCTCAAGTACAACCACCCTCCCCAAAGTCAACTTTCTCTTACAACAAAGTACACCTATCACTCACTCACCCATCACACCCCATCCCTCTCTCTCTTACAACCTCTCTCTCTCTCATCTCTCTCTCTCAATCTCCAAGCAACCCACGTCCAAGCTTCCATGAGAGAAGCTAGTGTGGCTCACCTTCCTACCTCCCATCTCCACCATCTAAGCTTCATCTCGACCGTTGAAATGCATTCCATGGAACTCTAGGACGCATCGGTGGGAGAAGAAGTCCAAGAAGATGATCAGTGGGTGATTTTATTAATTGATTTTGTGATTTAAAGGCCCACATATGTGGGACCCATCTTGAAGTATACACTATATAGGGAGGGCGCATAGTGGTGGGGTCCCTCTCTCTCTCTCTCTTTGTTTTTGAGTGGTATTAATGTGGCCCACCTGATCAAGAAATCCAGGACGTCCAATCCCTGGACGTGGTGTGTGGACCCCACCTTAATGTATTTTATATCCCAACCGTCCAGTAGTTGTTAGACGGTGGGTACCTTCCATGATGTGTTTGTGATCCACACCATCCATCTGATGGTGGACCCCATTCATATGGGATGCACCTTAATGTTTATATGTCATTCACCCTGTTCATACATGGGACGTGGGGCCCACCTTGATGATGTGCTGCTCAGCATGTGGGCCATCATACTGTATGTGTTTTATCCCCACCGTCCATTTGTTTGGACGGTGGTAGGTGAATCCACCATGATTTACGTATTTTATCCCCTCTGCGCATCCGTTTTCTAGGTGAGGGACCCACCTCACACGTGCTACACGTGTGAGGGTGGGGCCCACCTTGTGATATGTATCCTGCCATCCACATGGGCAGTGGGTCCTAGCAGCAGCAGCTGTTGGATGGACGCCAATAAGTTCTGTGATCCCATCACGATGTATGTGTTGATCCAAACCGTTTGTTCATTTTCCTGGTGGGCCACACGTGTGGCCCCCACCATGAGGTGTGGGTTTTATCCAAGCTATCCCACAGAAGGAGTCACCCCACGTGTGGGTTTACACTTAATGTATATGCCTTGCATCCAGACCGTTCGTCCAAGACGCTGGATGCTAGCTGGCGTTTAAAAAAAGAAGTAATAATAATAAAATATGATATTATATAATATAATATATTATATATATGGTATATATAACTTATATATCTGATGGGCCTCACGTGGGACCCACCTGCTTTTGAACCGATTGGCTGGTGTCAGTGCACCGTCCAAATGGTTGGACGGTGAGACCCACCTGTATGAGTCTCATCCACATCGTCCGTTGTATGGGACAGTGTGACCCCTGTGATATATGTATCTCATCTCCACCGTTCAGTGATCTGGATGGTGGACACTACCATGATGTATTTATTTCATCCACACCATCCAGATCGTGCTAGACAGTGCTGGACAATATTTGGACAGTGCTAATGAGCTAGACAGTGTCCAGATGGTGCTGATTTACATGGGAAATGTTTGGTTGGTGCTGATTTACATAGACAATGTTTGGTTGGTGTTGATTTACCTGGATAATGTTTAGACAGTGCTGATCATCATTAGTGGGTCATGTGCCCCATGGAATGATAGTGTACAGTGATACACATGTTACACCTACAACTATTGAAATGATTTTTTGTGTGGTCCAAGCCCACTTGAGGCCCATTGGTGCGGCCCATTCATAAGGCCCATCATGATGTATATTTGAGGCCCATGTGATAGGACCCACCAGCCTTATATTTAAGGCCCATATGATGGGGCCCACCTGCTTGAATCTGAGGCCCATGGGCAAGGCCCATTGTGATGTATTCGAGGCCTGTGGACAAGGCCCATTGTGATGTATTTGTGGCCTATAGGCAAGGCCCATTGTGATATGTATTATGCCTATGATGTGTGGCCCTCTTGATGTATTCGAGGCCCAGATACGTAGCCCATTTGATGCATATGAGACCCATGTGTAGGGCCCACATGTTATGTATTTGAGGCCCATGGGTTGCGACCCATTATGATGTACTGAGGCCCATGGGTCGTGACCCATTGAGATGTATTTTCAGCCCATATGATGTGGCTCAATGTGATGTATTTTTGGCCCATTTGGTAAGGCCCAATGAGATGTATTTTCGGCCCATATGCGTGGCTATTGTGATGTTTTTGTAGGCCATTTAATGAGGCTTATTATGATGTGCATTAGGCCCATGGGTTGGGCCCGTGTGATGTATTTGAGGCCCATGTGTAGGGCTCACCTGTTGTGTATATAGCCCTTGTATGAGGCTCATTGCGGTATATATTAGGCTTTTGTGTAAGGTCATGGGCCCACTTTATATTTGGCTCTATGTGGGCCACTGCTTGGGAGCGATGTTGGTTGAATGTCCACATTGATAGGCAATGATGGTTAGATGTCCACATTGTGACCTTCCCTTATGCCTTATTAGGCCCATTGTTGAGACTCAAATATTGCATAATTTTCCCCATTTACATCTTGGTTTTATGAACATGAATCAGCTTAATGTTCTATTTTACTCATGTATGTATTGCAATGTGAATTTAAGAGCTTGGATTGAAAAAGGGTGCTAAAAAGTATGAATTTGATGCTCAAGAATCACCAAAACAAAGGATGGATCTTAGGAGACCAAGATTGAAGAATTCACATGTCAAAGATCCAAGAAAACCAAGTAACGAATAAAAAGAATCGAAGATTTGAAGTGAAGAATCCTGAAATCGTCCTGAAAAGTGTATTCTGAAGCTCTAAAGTCTATTTTGGAAAACTGTGCAGCGAAAAATATATTTTAAACAAACTGTGCAGCAAAAAGTCTATTTTGAAAAACTGCGTAAATTTAATGCGGTTTATAGGGTTTTTCAACTTTGTACGAAAATTGGAGTTCCCTACTTATAAATGGGGCTTCCTAGGGCATTCCTAAGCATCATTCAAGGCATCTCAAAGTAAAATTTAGGGTTTTTAAAGAGTTTTTAATTTTATTAAAGTTTTATAAGTTATTTTTTTAAATCTTTTCTATTTGCATTTATTTCTTTCTTCTTATTTTTTTCTTTCTTATTTTAATTATGTTTTTTAAGTTCCTTCTGGCCCAAGCTAGAAGGGAAGCACATGGGTTTAATAATTCTTTAAGATTATTTTAATGATGAGAAGAATGATGTATGCATGTTATCTATTATTTAGGTTTTGTTTTTTATCCTCTTGTGAGATCCATATGTTTCTATCATATGAGATCCACATTGATGGGTAGGCTTACCCTAGATCAATCAGATTTTCTAGATAGGAGAGGTTCTCAACCTGTTATATTTATTTGATTTTCATTATATCATAGACATTGAATTCTTAAAATCACCGACGCTTGAGAATATATATCAATGGTGCAAATCCATGATTTTCTAATATTTTATATCATTTATTAAAATATTTAAACTGTTTTTTTTTTCTGATTAGGCTAACCATAGTGCTCAGATCCTAGTTGTGTTATCCAAGTCATCATGATTTTGAAACATTAACTTATGTGTGGAACTTTGAAGCATGAGTGTTATTTTATTCAGTTGAATTACATCCATTCAAAAATCTCACAATCAAATCATCAGTTTAGTTTTTATTACTTAGTTTGTTTTGCATTTGATTTTTTCCTTCTCACAATTCATCTCCCTGTGGAATCGACCCTGTATTCACGGGATACTACTTACGAATCTCTACACTTGGAGGCAAGCAATCACCCATTCTCACCGATTCTGATTGTCAAGGCGATTTCAATTATCGAGGCTGATTCCGATTGTCGAGGCCGATTCCGATTCCGATTGTCGAGGCCGATTCCGACTATCGAGGCCGATTGTTGAGGCCGATTACAATTTCAATTATTGAGGCCGATTTCGATTGTCGAGGTCAATTATCGAGGTCGATTCCGATTGTCGAGGCCGATTGTTGAGGCCGATTCCGATTCTGATTATCGAGGCCGATTTCGATTCCGATTTCGATTGTTGAGGTCGATTCCGATTATCGACACCGATTCCGATTGTCAAGGCCAATTGTTGAGGCCGATTCCGATTCCAATGTCGAGGCCGATTTCGATTCTGATTGTTGGGGCCGATTGTCGAGGTCAATTATCGAGGCTGATTCCGATTGTCAAGGCCGGATATCGAGGCCGATTGTCGAGGCCCAATGTGATGTATATGCGGCCCGTATTTAAGGCCCTTTGTGATGTGTTTTCAACCCATGTTTAAGGCCCAATGTGATGTCTCAATCGGGGTTCAGGTTTTAAGGGTGGGCATAGAGAAATATTTTCAATCTTCGGTATTGTCCCATTTCTCTGTTTTAAACAAAGGGCCATTGATTTAAGATCTTAAACTTTATGCTAAGGCTGGGGCATGTCTCACTTGGCAAGTGCCGATTGGACGGTGCAGATATTTTATTTCCAGGCATCCTCTGAGTCCGTAGTCCGTGACGGACCATAAGCCCAGTGAGGCCCACGGCTTCCCCAAATTTTAGATTTTTCTACCCTTCCTTGGCCGTTACACGGTCCGCACAGGCAGTTGCCAAGTACAATCAGGCGAACCGGCTTTATGGCCAGTGCTCGGTCCCAACATAATCGAACTCGCCTGCATTAATGGGATAACCTAAGTTAATTTATTGGTGGTATCCCTCACACAAGTGGTTTTATCGAGCGGTCCTACGGCAGTTCCCATGTGGATGCCTTAGGACACTGTTCTGAATGGGCTGGGCGTTACATCGGGTTGGGCCGCTTTGGTTCGCTCGACGAGATTGGGTGGTGGTGGTCTAGTGGAGACGTGCGGGCAGCCGACGCCTGTAGGTGGTGGTGGTCCGATGGATTGATGTTGCTCATCGGGCAGACAGGTAGTAGGCTGGGTGGGGTGGAGATAGAGAAGAAAGGGAAAGGGAGAAATGTAAAGGCGTCTAGGTGCAGGTGAGATTTTTAATGTTTTAACTTCTTTTATATATATATATAAATTCCTATTTCTAATCGAGCCGAGTTGAGCTTGAGTTCGAGTTTTGAGTTGAGTCGAGTTCGAGTCGAGTTCGAGTTAAAATGACCCATGGTCGAACTCGGCTTGAACTCAACTCGAGCTACAAGAATTAAGCTTGACTCGGCCCGACTCATCCATTCAAGCTGAGTTAATCTGAGATGACTCGAGCCGAGTCGAGCGAGTTATTCAAGCTAGCTCGACTCGTGAATAGCCCTACTTCCAATCCCCTCCATAACATCCTAAAAGAGAGGAAGCAAGAAAAAGATTCGGCGTTTGCCGATCTCTCGCACAAAACAACTGCATTACTATGCAGAGCTACGGAGGTCGTAACCCATTCGACTAGGAGTCCCTTTCGTTGGACCAAAAACTATAAAAGCTAGCATGGATTAGTAGAGAGAAACATAATCCGATCTACGAGAAAGAAAGAAAAAGGAAGCAAGAATGAAAGAAAGGAAGAAACGAAAGAAGGATGAGAATGAGTGAGAAAGAGAGTTGCCTCATCAGCTCAACTCGCCAGGTTCGAGCGGAGCTGTCATGACCCATTGCTAGTGTATCCTAGGAAGAAAAGAGAAAGAGAGAGAGATAAAAAGAAAGAGAGAGAAGAAAGAAAAGAAAAAGGAGAGGAGAAGACAAAAAAAGAAAAGAGAAAGACGCTAGAACGGCCGCCTGAAGCCACTGAGTCGTTGACGACATCGGTCTGAGTCCAATCAACCACCTAGATGCGGTTCAAATCCGACCTCCCCTAACTTACTTAGGGTGCATATCTTTTTTTCTTTTCCTTGCTAAAATCCATTAATAGGATTCCATCTCACAAAAACAAGTGGACTCCATAGTAAGATGGACCAAAACGTGATCGATACCTAACTTATATAGGGTATAATATGAATTAAGTTCCTTAAGACTTATTAAACCTGATTGAAATCTAATTTAGACATTCTGAACTAGGTAATTTAGAAAAGAGAAGACATCCAACAAGCTAAGGTGAGGGCTTTTATCCTTTAAGCTTATTTGATTTAAAATGTTATTATTTTACCATTTACAAGTTTTGATGACACTGTGATACTCTCGGCACTGTTTAAACCTCAATTATTTATCCGACTATTAATTATCACTAAAATAAATGACCAAAGCCAATGGCCTTGTAGTGATTTCCCGACAGCGAAAATATGGAGTCTTCTAACTTTTTAATGTGGACATTCAATCGCTATTGTTTTCTATGGTGTAAGTCCGTCTGAGATTTAGATCTGAATCATTTTTTGGATCAAGCCCTAAAATGATCTTGAGGAATGAATGGATGGCATGGATAAATCACAGAGATCATGGTGGGCCCTATAAAGCACCGACCCAAATGCTCTCTGGGAAGCAGATTGGCTGGTGTACCGCACACCAACAATGCGGCTGGTGCTGGAGTCGACGTCACCAAGTTCTGTGGGTCCCATCATGAGGTATGTGTTATATATCAACCGTCCTTTATTTTGGCGAGATTTTCCTAAGTCTTGAACCGAAATATAAGATAGAATCAAAGATCAAGGGGACCACACTACAAGAAGCCATGGGGGATTGAACGTCTACCATTGAAACCCTTTTGGGGGTAACAGAAGTTTTGGATCGATGTGATATTTGTTTTTCCTCTTCATCCAGGTCCGTGTGACCTTATGAACATATTGGATGGAAAATAAACGCTATGGTGGGTCCTACGAATGTTTTAATGGTGAGAATCATTGTCCCCACTGCTATTTCTGGTGTGGTCCATTAAGTTTGGCATATGAATCATTTTTAGTACCATAGTGTAAAATGCTCTCAAAAAATGGATGAACGGTGTGGATATAATAAATACATCATTTTGGGGCACATGTAACTTTGATCTCCTTTGAACCGTTAGTACAAACCGGAGGTCGAGGAGCTACCACGAAATCGGATTGCGTACTTACTCGGTATGCTTTTATTGTACCGAGTAAACTCAGTTTGGCCTACCGTGAATGTTTTTATGTTATCCACGCCGTCCATCCGTTTTTACAGCTCATTTTAGTGGTCTACCCGAAAATTGAAACATGCCCAAAGCTCAGGTGGACCACACCACAGGAAACAGTGGAAATAATGACTTCCACCGTTGAAACCTTGGTAGCGCATCCAACCTGTTCATAAGATCACACAGAGATGGATGAAGGTAAAACATAAGTAACAGAACGATCCAAAACTTCTGTGGCCCCCAAGATCTTTTCGACGGTAGAATTTCAATTTACACTGTTTCCCATGGTGAGGTCCACTTGATATTTGGATATACTTCGTTTTTGGTATAAAGCTATAAAACTATTTGTTAAAATGGATGGACGGAGTGGATGAAATATATTAATCATGGTGGACCCCACTGAGTTACTCAGTACGCAATCCGCGTCCAGCTACCACGGCGGTCTGATCCGCTTCCCTCTCCAAACCCTTTCCAAAAAATGATCTCATCTTTTGAAAATCTATCCGTCAAAACCCCTCTTGCATTCCCTCTCTCTCTCTCTCTCTCTCTCTCTCTCTCTCCCTTTCTCATTCCCTCGCTCTGGATCTGATCTGACCGTGATTCGTGTCGTCGGGCACAAACGCGATGTCAAGAAGGACGACGCCGAGATCAACCGGAAGGAAAACCCTCTCCCATTCGGAGAGGCCGTCATCTGAACTTGCCGGTTGCTCGAAACCGAGGAGAGGAACGAGAGAGGCTGCAGAGATCGCCGCAGTTTCAGCGAGAAATTGCCGTCGACTCGAGGAAGAAATAGAAGGAGAAGCAGAAGAAGCTTTGGGAAGGAAGCGAGCTTGAGAGGTGCGTAAATGGCGATTTGTGTAGATGGAAAAGGGATTTAAAGAGGGTTTGAAGCGAATCGGGTTTGAATCCGTGAGTTGCAGAGTCGCCATTGCAACTCAACTCTCTCTCTCTCTCTCTCTCTCTCTCTCTCTCTCTCTTATCCGTTTGGTTTGGGGATTTAATTCTGAAATTGTTAACTCTTGATAAATAAATAAATAAATAATCTGAAATTGTTAATCTCTAATTGGATTGGGTATTTTTATTTATTTATTATTATTATTTTTTAATTGTTAGTCGCTAATTAGATTGAGTCTTTTTTGAAATTCAAAATCCCTAATTGTAGGTGATTTAGCCTAGAACTTTAGTCATACTCTCATATTCCTATTTGATATTTAACGTAATGCGCTTACTATCCCATTACTATTTGATTTATTAGCCAATATGCTTCTCATCGTTGCTATTTCTATAGGTGTTATTATTCTTTTGTAAGGGAGCTTTAAGAAAATGATGATATACAAGCTAAAATTAACAAGTAACAATGAAGTATTACAGATGGGACTGTAAACTTGAGATTTTATGTTTCAAATCTCAGTAATGATTGGAGAAACATGATTCATAAAGCTGACCCCAAATAGTTGTGACAAAGCTAAGATGATGATACACATATGTAATGTGTAGGAGTTTGAAGAGGCTTCACTTCATGAATAAATTCATAAGTAATTATAACTTGATTTCAAACACACGCCTGCTGGATTTGGAAGATCCTAGCCTTCGATCAATGGCCTAGAAACACACAGTCAAGACAGTATGGTAACACAGTGAACAGAAAAGGCCAAAGATAAGGGCTAATACATTCCAACCTGGGGATTTTCAGGCCGACCGTTATCGTAACACATTTCTTGATTCTTGTTTGTCAGAGAGTGCTGTCTGTAAAGATCTAGTGTACTTGGTGCTTTGGCCCTTGTTGCACTCTTGCAAAGAAGTTTTCAAGCTTTAGTTTTTCTTCTTTAGAACCGTTAAAAACTTAGCATACAACATTCTAATTCAGCATTCAGTCTTTTATAAGCCTTGACTTTTTGTTGCTTGCCAGAGAGTACTGTCTGTAGCTCAATCTCCAGTTCCAAGATTTTCATAGAAAGCTCTTCATTTCTTTTCATGTGATTGGCCTCACCTCTCTTTAGATTCTCAATCTGATCAAGTGCATCTTGCAATTTCAATAGTTCATCTTGCAGCTTAATTTCACATTGTTCTCTAATAAAAGTAACCTGCATTGCAATGGCTGATTCTCAATCTGTTTCGGTTTTTTTCTTGTCTTTTTTCTGATTTTTTCAGTGCTTCTTTTTGTAATTGTTGTGAATTTAATCTTTTAAGCATGCCTGTTTTTTTCCCCCCAAAATCAGCTTGGGTTTTGTGGTTTTCTCTATTTTCTTCTGTTTTGGCTTTTCTTTTGGTATTGAATTTTTTCTTTTAATATATCTAATTTCTTTTCTGTTTTTCAGGGTTGTAATTGACAATGATGCTTGTAAGAATGCAACCATTATTCAGGTAATCTGGAATTCATTTTCACTAATTACTGGCTTGGTTTTGTGTTGGGAATTTGAATAAAAAAAAGAGAAATATTCAGTTTTTCTGTTCTTTGATTTTCCAAAAAGTTGTTTATATATAGAGTGCATCTGGTTGCACCAAATATTGTGAAATTTCTTGATGTTTTGCACCAAACTAGACTGATTAATCATGAAATATTATGATATTTGGTACACCCAAAGACACCGTTACTGATTTTTTGTTCTTCCATGTATTAGAAACCTTATTAAAATGATACTAAATGGGATGTTTTGTTTTTAGGTTGATAGTGTAAAGAAGCATGGGATTCTACTGGATTTTACTATTCAAGATCTGTTGGAAACAAATTTCAGCCCAAAGCTTGCTTGCTTAAATAATTCAAGTCATGTTCTACACCTAGCTATATATATATATTTTTAAAAATATGCATAACGAATTTAAATGTGGTCAAAACCTGGATTAAGGTGTTTAAGTGGCAAGAGTTGATTTGATTGTTCTTCTAGAGAAATCTTGTTTTACTGTCGGAAAAAAATTATCCTTAAAGACGGCCCCAAATGGTTGAATAAAGGCAATGGCATGTGGGATCACATAATATGTCTTATAGAACTTTGTGGTTTTCATGTTACGTAGGATACCTTGAAATGTTGTTACTGGAGCTTGCTACTAATAACATCTGTGACAGATAATTTGTCAAGGAAATTTAGAGAACTGTTTACCGTATTTACATTTGTTATTCCATGATAAATCTGCATATAACTTGTTGCAAATTGACTCATTATTTTTCTTCTTCTTGTTTGTTTCTTAGCTCCGGTTTTACTGGGATTATTTATTTTCATGAAGATCCAATGAACAGATTTACAAATAACATCAGGATCTTCTTCTTTGGTAGAAACGATGAAGGAAATCATAAAAAGGTATTAAGAAAGAGATGAAAAACCATATGATTTATTTCTTATGAGAGACCATTTATTTGGTGGTTAATCAAGCTTCAGTTGTTCATGAGAAATCCAGCTATAGGCACTATGACAGTTTAGTTGCAGCCAAACATCTGGTGAGCAAAGGTCATTTTCAAAATTCAACATGATACTTGTTTTTTAGTCTGATTTTTTACATATTTCCCTTCTATGATACTCCTGAGTTAAAGGAGACTGTTTCAGTGGCAAACAATGCATGTTGGGAAATTGGAGATCTGGAAGTTAACATCAGTTATCTTGCGCTATGAAATTTCCAGTTAACATCTCAGATTTGGAGCTGCTTAGAAATGAAGTGCGGGTCATACATCCTTGTCTTCAATTGGGACACATTTACATCGAATCGTGGCTAGTGCCTTTTAACTATCCACTTTTTACATACACGTCGTGCATGTGATGACCTGACAGGCTTATTTTGGTCATTGCACATATACTGCAGGGCCCACCTGATGAATGGCCCAGATCTTACAAACAGGTCACATGTGTGGGAGAGTAGGAACATAGCCATCACATACTCTGTTGCTTATTTGTTCTATAGACGGTTCTTTTAGTAGCCCCTTAAGCTGAAGTAAATTGAACTTGTGAAGTAATGCTGCAGGGCGAATTACACCTCTTGCTGAAGGATGCAGAGGTTCATTATCTGAGGTATGCTCTATAATGATTTTCATGATTAATGCAAGCATGGCTGTAGCTTTTACTTTTTCCTCCAAACTTTTCAGGTCAATATTTCAATCCTAACTCATTAATTGAGTGACACTTTCTTTCTTATGATGTTTGCAGAAAATAATCAAAGACCACAAACTGTGAGAGAAGGGGCATGCACAACATCAAACATATGCTTTGGGTATCAAAGACGTAACTGGTAACTGTTACTCTTTTTTTTTTCATTTATACCACCAAATGATGCAAATCCTTTCTAAGATCTTGTTTTCGTATGCTCTTTTAAAGTTGATTCAATGCATCTGTGATTAATGTCCTGAATCTCCTGATAAATCCATACGAGTGGCCTATGTCTGTTGATGTGATTGGTCTTGCCATGCACAGGATTCCCCCCGAAATCTTCCAATCTGGAATAATCTAGATATCCAATATGTTGGCTATTTGCACTCTTTTCTTGCTTGAGAGTCGAGTTGGTGAGTTCATCTGTAATCAAAGGCATGACCTGAAATGGAGTCCTGGTTGGCTACACAATATCCTATGGGAGAAAACAAAAATAAAAATCACACTCGTATAATTTTCTTCTCGAGAATGAAGATAAATGCCTTTCTTATATCTAGAGAATGCCTCTCTTCTTTATATCTGTAGCTTAGTATTCAATTCACACTAAAAAAGAAAAAAAGGAAAAAAAGAAAAAGAAAAAAAGAGAAGAAACTATATGAGGATGTGGTTTTTGCAGGTGTGGGAAATTGATGAAAGAAAGCACAAACCTGGCTTCATGCTTCACACATTGGGTTGGCCATTGGACAGCAAGACATATGGGGGATCCTTTCTTTACCACATGAAAGATAGGCAGGTAGTCCCGTTTTCTTTTCTGCCTTTTCTTTTTTCATTTCTTAACTGAATAAGCAATGAAAATCTCAACTAATGGAGCCACAAATAAATCAACATAGCATTTTGATGATTGATTGTCCTCATTATTGATAATTCCTGGAACATTTGCTTGAAGTTTTATGGAAAATTGGTGAATTTGGGCCAATGTAAGATTATATAAGCATGAAACGAAATCTTGCTTAGTGTTGACTATGCCTTACTCAACGATAGCCTTATTGAGTTGTGAATAAGAGAGCCAACGCAGATGCTCTTGCGATCCTCTTTTTTTTCACACTAGTAGAATAACCATGAATGTGAAGAGATCTCTCTCCAGTCTCCATTGCCATTGCTAAACAAACTCACACTGTAGATATATTCTTCAATGTATTGCATTTTTGTCACTTGTCTTTTGATAATATAGTTATTTGTTTTTGGTAGTGCATTGCTCTCATAAACATGATCTGAACGTCGATTAGATTTGTCTGTTTTGGGTGCATGCACATACAATAATGCCCCATATATGAATAGATAGGTGATGTCTGTAAAATGGGGAAAGAAACTTTGGTATTCTCGTGCCAAAATGTGTTTTCCTTCTAACTCCTCCATCTTTACCTTGAAACTAATGGTTTTTTATGGAAATACAAATTTTATATGTTTGGAATTTGGATGATATATCTGATTTTGATTTCTTCATTTTCTTGTGTAGACTTATCTTCTCAAATAGGTTGGTAGGTTTAGGGCTTTGGAGAAATGGGTATATCTAGTTTTGGATGTGTGCGTTGATTAGGCAATTGATTTTCATTATTTATTTTTTAAATTAATGAGAAACACTGACGATTTTAGATTTGGCCGTCGAACTTAGTCATTGGAAAGGTCGACAGCTTTTGTCGTCGAAAACGCCGACGTTTTTGGCCGTTACCCCTAGCAATCGGAAACGCTGACGCCCCCTTTCCCGACGGATTGTCCGACAGCTTTTAGTTGTCGGGAAAGGTCATTGCTAACAGTTTTTAGCTGTCGGAGTTGCCCTGTTTTTTGGTAGTGATATGCGTGATCTTTCTGAATTTACGTAAGGCGATGGATTCAAGCCTTATCCTTGTCTTTACCAATTTTATTGACTTGGCCGTTGCCGCTCTTTTCTTTATTGAGTTGGCTATTGTCACTCACCCCTTTATTAAGTTAGTCATTGCCGCTCTTTTCTTTGTTGAGTTAGCCATTACTACTCTCTTTTTTGTTAAGTTGGTCATTTTCACTTTTCTCTTTGTTGAGTTGACCATTGTCACTCTTATCTTTATTTTATTAGCCTTGTGCTATATACCTTTAAGGCTTGGGTAAGTGTCTTGATATTCCAGAACTCTCGTGATTCAGTTTATATTATCTATCAATGCAAGTGATGTGTTAAGAGGTATTACAACTAGTGACTCAATATTTATCATGGTCATAATGCGTTACGGGTAGCGACCCTTTTGGTTGGCATGTAATTCCATGGGTTGGTTGGCGTGGTGCATAATCGAAGTAAGTAAATCGCTATGAGTGTTACATCACTTTTTTTGGATTGGATATTGCCATGAGATGTTCGTATAAATCCACGTCAGCGTTGTCCATGTCGGCAAATATTTGTAGTTATAGATTGCGGGTCGAGTCGGGTTTTTTATGATTACATTTTACATTGTGATAATCACTATGTATGATAAGCCGCACACACTTTGTTAGGCATGCATCTCATGTAGGTTGTTTGCACATATTGATACCCTCGTAGTAGTGCAGTACGAGATGCATTAGAACCCTTACATTACTTTTATGAATATCTTGAATTATTGTTAATCTTAAATGATAACGATCACTATGAGTAGGGCGTTGACCCTATCCAACTGTATAGATGATGCAGGTGAAGTACATATTGAAGACCTAGAGGACCATCTCCTTATGGAAGACTATACTGAAAGAATATGAAGATAATTTTATAATTTAGTTTTATACTTCTGCCGCAAACTCAATAAATGTAATAAGCTTCCATTGAGAAGGTGTTTGATTATTTATTGAATTCTTTTACTCTGATAAACTAATCAATGCAGTCGATTTTATTCTCATGAATGTATCTGGATGTTATATATAACACACGGTTTTCTCGTGCATGAGTACAAACTCTGACCGTGAAAATTCGGGGCGTTACACATAAGTCGGGAACCGAAAAGGTGCCTTACGAGCGCATTGTTGAGAAGTGGAGCTACATCTATGGCCGCGCACGACCGGTCGTGGGACCTTCTCGACCGGTCGTGGCCCCCTGCTCAACCAGTCGTGGATTGGCACGACTCGAACTCCAGGGAGCATCAGTTTTTGTAGGTCCGAGGTGCTTGACCGGTCGTGGGGTCTGCTC
Source organism: Magnolia sinica (assembly GCF_029962835.1). Taxonomy (NCBI): domain Eukaryota; kingdom Viridiplantae; phylum Streptophyta; class Magnoliopsida; order Magnoliales; family Magnoliaceae; genus Magnolia; species Magnolia sinica. The sequence goes on along the minus strand of NC_080589.1, from coordinate 69,697,677 downwards.
AACTGGTCGTGCAGTCTGCTCGACTGGTCATGGTTACGCAGATTCGTTTCCGAATCTGATGCGAACTGCGGATTCCTGTGTCGCCTTTCACAAGGGTGCGAAAGGGAAGTTGCCAAAATTATAAATTGGGGTCTCTAGGGCTATTCTAGGATCAAGGTGAATATTGGAAAATATTTCTAAGGTGTGGGCAAGAAATTTTCTATGTTCTTCCAAGGGAGAGGTTAGTATATTACCTTGTAATCTTTGTTCTTCATAGTGGAAGTTTGCATCCGTGGTTTTTTACCCTAGTTTAGGGTTTTTCCATGTATATCTTGTCTTGTGGTTTGTTTGTATTGCTTTGATCTGTTTCTAGTTTATATTTCTTCTTGTTTATCGTTTGTAGGTGAGGCCTGAGATTGGATTTAGGCTCACTGTGCTGTTGGCGTGCTGCGCAACAATTGGTATCAGAGTTATTGGTTTAGTTCTATTGGGAGCGATGACAAAAGAAGAGAAAACTAGAATTGAGAAGTTTGATGGTTCAAACTTTGCCTTCTGGAAGATGCAGATAGAGGATTATTTGTATCAGAAGGACCTCTATATTCGTCTAGGAGGAAAAGAGAAGAAACCAGAAAAGATGACAGATGATGAATGGTTTTTACTAGATAGGAAGGCTTTAGGAACGATCCGACTCTCTTTCTCTAAGAGCGTCGCCTTTAACATATCCAAGATGAAAACTACAAAAGAATTAATGGAAGTCATAGCCACCATGTATGAAAAGTCCTCAGTGTCCAGCAAGGTTCATCTTATGAAATAGTTATTCAACATGAAGATGTCAGATGGTAGGAGCATGGCTGAACATCTAAACGAGTTCAATATAGTCACGAGCCAGTTGGAATCCGTTGGCATTGTTTTTGAGGATGAGGTCAGAGTGTTATTGATCTTATCCAGTTTGTTAGACAGTTAGGATGGTTTGGTGATTGCTGTGAGCAATTCTTCATGGTCAACAAAACTGAAATTTGATGATGTGGCCGGTCTAATTCTCAGCGAAGAATCTAGAAGAAAGGCATCAGGAGTTTCAGGGGATTCAGGGAATGCTCTAAACATTAAAGGAAGAGGAAGATCGCTGAACAAAAGAGGCAATAAACACGGTCGTTCTAAGTCAAGGAAGAAGTCCAAGGGACCGAAAGAAAAAGACGGGTGTTGGCATTGCGTCAAGAAGGGGCATATAAAACGTGATTGTAGGGCGCTCAAGAAACAAGAAAGAATCTCTCAAGGCGGGAAGGATTCAGTGAATTTATCTGAGGAGAGTGACACAGAGGCGTTGATCTTGTCTCTTAATGTGAAAAATGAGTCTTGGGTTATAGACTCAGGTGCTTCGTTTCATGCCACTTCGTGTAAGGAAGTTCTGCGTAACTATGTATCAGGTGACTTCGGGAGAGTCTACCTGGGTGATGATGAGCCGTGCAGTATTGTTGGAAAGGGAGACGTTCATATGAATCAGAAAGACGGAACGACGTTGAAATTAAAGGATGTCAGACATGTACCGAGTTTGAGAAGGAATCTGATCTCAGTGGGGCAGTTGGCCGATACCGGTTATGTGACGACATTCACCAGTGATTCCTGGAAGATCACAAAAGGTGCCTTGGTGATATCTCGAGGCAAAAAGGAAGGTACTTTGTACGTGACTTCAGGATCGTATAGTTCACTCGCAGTTGCATCAACTGGAGTGAATGGGCAGTTATGACATCAGAGGTTGGGACATATGAGTGAGAAATAGATGAAAATGCTATTGTCAAAAGGGAAGCTACCAGGGCTGAAGTCTATTGACTTGGAATTCTGCGAGGACTGCGTGTATGGCAAGCAGAAAATGGTAAGTTTCAAGAAGACGGGACGTGCTCCAAAGACGCATCTGTTGGAGCTTGTACACACTGATGTGTGGGGACCGGCACAGGTATTATCTCTTGGTGGCTCACGTTATTTTGTTTCCTTTATTGATGATGCTAGTAGAAAACTGTGGGTCTATTTCTTAAAGCATAAATCTGATGTATTTGATGTATTTAAGAAGTGGAAAGTTGTGGTAGAAAATGAGACAGGTAAAATAGTAAAATGTCTTCAGATCTGATAATGGGGGAGAGTACTGTGATAAGAGGTTTGAGGAGTGTTGTACAACAAATGGAATCAAACATCAGAAAACGATTCCAGGGACACGGCAGCAGAACGGTGTGGCTGAATGCATTAACAGGACCATCCTTGAGCGCGCCAGGAGCATGAGGTTACATGCAGGGTTGCCCAAGACTTTTTGGGCAGATGCTGTGAATACTGCTGCATATCTCATCAATAGAAGTCCCTCAGCACCATTAGATGGTGGGCTACCAGAAGAAACGTGGACTGGGAAAGAAGTGAACCTTGCACATCTCAGAGTGTTTGGTTGCACTTCATATGTTCACATTGATGCAGAGCACAGAAACAAGCTAGATGCGAAGTCCAGGAGGTGCACGTTTATAGGCTATGGGCAGCATGATTTTGGTTACAGGTTTTAAGATGCAGAAAACAGGAAAATCATCAGAAGCAAGGACGTAGTCTTCAATGAAAAAGTGATGCATAAGGACAGTGTGCAAGGAAATAAGGCCGAGGAAAAGGAATTCGTAGAGTTGGAAGAGTTACCGGACACGGGTGTTACAGCGCCACAGGATGATCATGCACTGGAGCACTATGAGGCAGAGCCGCATACACCAGGTGTGAGGAGGTCTACTCGGGAGAGGAGATTCACGGTCCGATACTCACCCTCCTTACATTATCTACTGCTGAAAGATAATGGTGAACCAGAGTGTTTTAAAGAGGCATTACAGTCGGATACACGGGTTAAGTGGGAGCAGGCCATGGATGAGGAGATGGACTTTCTTGAGTCTAATCGTACATGGGAGCTAGTCACTCTATCCAAGGGTAAGAAAGCTCTTCATAACAAGTGAGTTTACAAACTGAAGGAGGAGCACGATGGTTCGAAATGGTACAAGGCCAGATTGGTTCTGAAAGGATTTCAACAAAAGGCAGATATCGATTTCACTAAAATATTTTCACCTGTGGTGAAAATGTTTACGATTCGCATGGTCTTGAGTATAGTGGTTATAGAGGACTTACATCTAGAGCAACTAGATGTTAAGACAACCTTTCTTCATGGGGACCTTGAAGAAGAGATATACATGCATCAGCCGATAGGATACGTGACACCAGGAAAGGAGAACAAAGTGTGCAGACTGAAGAAGAGTTTATATGGCCTGAAGCAGGCCCCGAGGCAGTGGTACAAGAAGTTCGACAGTTTCATGTCGGGAAATGGTTTCAGGAGATGTCATGCAGACCACTATTGTTACTTGAAGAAGTTTGATACGTCGTTCATCATCCTTCTTCTGTACGTTGATGATATGCTTGTGGCTGGTTCAAGCATGAAGGACATCTCAGATCTCAAAAGACAACTGTCTAGAGAATTTGCCATGAAGGATTTAGGAGCTGCAAAACAAATCCTAGGCATGAGGATAAAGTGTGACAGGGAAAACAAGAAATTAGTTCTGTCACAGGTGGAGTATATAGCCAAGGTAACTGATCGATTCAATATGGGAGGTGCTAAGCCGATTAGCACTCCATTAGCCAACTACTTCAAGCTATCTAAGGATCAAGGGGCAAAGACGCAGGAGGAACGGGATTACATGGCTAAAGTCTCATACGCGTCAGCTATTGGGAGTCTCATGTATGCTATGGTGAGCACGAGGCTAGACATTGCTCAAGCAGTGGGAGTTCTTAGCAGGTTCATGAACAACTCCGGGAAGGAACATTGGGAAGCTGTGAAGTGGATTTTTAGATACCTTGTAGGTACTAAGGATATAGGGGCTGTGCTATGATGGATCGGAAATCAAGCTACAAGGCTACGTGGATTCAGATTTGGCAGGAGATATCGACAGCAGAAGAAACACTACAGGTTATGTCTTTACTCTGGGTAGTGCTGCAGTTAGTTGGGTCTCTTAGTTACAGAAGATAGTATCTATTGGTACGACGAAAGCAGAATATGTTGCGGCTACAGAAGCATGCAAGGAGATGGTGTGGATGCAAGGTTTCATGGAAGAGTTGGGTAAAAAGCAAGCAGATTGCAAGCTGTACAGTGACAGTCAAAGTGCAATACACTTGGCTAAGAATTCAGCCTTTCATTCAAGGACCAAGCATATTGCCATCAGATATCACTTCATATGTTCGTTACTAGAAGATGGATCGATTGCTCTGGAGAAGATTCATATAAGTGAGAATCCTGTAGATATGCTGACCAAGGCGGGCACACGGGAGAAGCTGAAGCTCTGTTCAGCTTTGATTGGTCTTCAGACTTGAAGACGGGGAGGTGGTGCACTCCGGATGAAGAAGACGAGGTTTATGGCGATGTGTCTCTAAGTGGGAGATTGTTGAGAAGTAGAGCCACATCTAGGGCCGTGCACGACCGGTCGTGGGACCTTCTAGACCGGTTGTGGCCCCCTGCTCAACCAGTCGTGGACTGGCACGACTTAAGCTCCAGCAAGCATCAGTTTTTTTGGGGTTCGAGGTGCTCGACCGGTCGTGGGGTCCGCTCGACCGGTCGTGGTTACGCAGATTCGTTTCCGAATCTGATGCGGACTACGGATTCCTGTGTCGCCTTTCACAAGGGTGCGAAAGGGAAGTTGCCAAAACTATAAATTGGGGTCCCTAGGGCTATTCTAGGGTCAAGGTGAATATTGGAAAATATTTCTAAGGTGTGGGCAAAGGATTTTCTATGTTCTTCCAAGGGAGAGGTTAGTATATTACCTTATAGTCTTTGTTCTTTATAGTGGAAGTTTGCATCTGTGATTTTTTACCCTAGTTTGGGGTTTTTCCACGTATATCTTGTCTTGTGGTTTGTTTGCATTGCTTTGATCTGTTTCTAGTTTATATTTCTTCTTGTTTATCGTTTTTGGGTGAGGCCTGAGATTGAATCTAGGCTCACTGCGTTGTTGGCATGCTGCGCAACACGCACGTCTCCTCGAGTGCATCGTACCATCATTGCATATCCTCCTCGATCTTTGTGTTTGCCACCTCACTCTGCATTAATAATGAACAGCCTCGACCCCTCATGCGTAATATAATCTGACCTCACTATACCGACTTTCTTCCTGAGCTTACGTAGTCAACTCAGAAGTAGGGGGTACTGTAATGGGTAAAAATGGACTGATCAGAAGTGTGAGGTTAGCTCAAACATCTGTACACGTCCTGTGGTCAGTTAGTGCCAGTCATGACCAAGGAGCTCCTTGACGACCAGAAGACAGTAATGTGTTGTGCAAGATCATCCACCTGATGGCCCTACTCGCCAGGAGATGTACTTCCATGTCCGAGATGCTGTTCAGGTCTCTTAGAGAAGCCTCCAAAGCGTGATCCCATACATGACCGAGCACGCCTTGCTCGGATACTTGTAAAGGGGTCCCTGTTTTGTATGATAAGATGAAGAGGATGGTCATCCGCGATGTCACATGTTTCATCGAAGAAGGGAACTCGAAAGCTCGGCTCGATCTTAGTGCCGGGAACAATCTTCACGGGCAAGTTAGTAACCTACTCAAATGTTGAAGGGAAGCTCAACCATAGCAAAGAGCCCAGGTCGAGATGACTATGAAGATCAGCTCAGTTGCTCGACTTGAACATCCTGGTATACGAATCTTCTGACCCCGACCACTTGATCTTGTTGTTATGGGTAATGAGGGACCGACTGAGGATGATATGCCCGAGAGAAGGTGCAGAACCCCAAGGAATGGTTCGGCTCTGGTTGCCAGACTCGAGCCCTGCGAACGACTGGACACTTCGACTATCAACGAAGGGGTACAAGCTTCTACCTAGCTCGGGCTAGCTAATAGACTGTCGTCATGATGCATCAAGGCCGACCTCAGGTACTTCAGGTATCGGTCTTGGCCTCAGATCTTCAATCTCAAGGTCGTCTTCTCCTGTTCGACCTCAACCGTGACCCGACATCCACCTTAGGACGGCCTCGGATCTTCGACCTTAAGGTCAGCCTTGTCTAATCAAGCTCAGCCATCTAGCGCAACCTCCTCCCGCTGATTTCGACTTGTCAATCTTATCACTAAGGTTGTTCTAAGATCGGCATCGAGGATTTCGGATCCGCACCGAGGATCTCAGAAGACAACTACTAGCTCAAACGGGAGAGCTTTCCGTCTGAGGAGGACATTCCACATATATAAATAGAGATCCATTCTATAGAGAAATGTACGCACCAGTGAACCCTCGACTCTACTGGACCCAACTTGCTTGATTCTGACTTTGGCATCAGAGTGTCCTACTATAGACAGGGTTTCCTTTATCTTCTTCGTAGGCAGGTATTCAAAGTTCCAGCGATAGTTAACTAGATTTCTACATCAACATTACCTTTAGCGCTTTACAATAAGGCCGTATCAATGAATTGGGTGGGCTACACCATAGAGAATTAGTTGAGAGGGAACTATCATTATTGATTTGCATGGAATGTATACTGTTCATGTCAAATCTCTAACCTGAGATGAAGCATCTGATGAACGAGTTAAGCTGCCTTCGTAAATCTCGTCGGTCCCATATCGACAGGTAGTGTACCTCTTGAGCGCATCCCTAGTTAAAAAGGGTAGTTTTATCATTTATCATCTTATTTTGACCGCAACAAATAAAACAAAGTATTATTTCGATCGTCTGCTTCAATGCCCTACTTTTCTCTCCCTTGTCTGGGATTGCGTGGAGTAGAATATGGCAAAGAAGTGTTGATGTGGCAAGCCTATACGGACTCCACCATAATATATATGTTATATCCACACCGACCATCATTTTACAAAATGAGTGTAAAAAGGAGGCAGATCCAAAGCTCGAGTAGACCACACCACATAAAACAGCAGGGATAATGACACCCACCATTGAAACTTTCTTAGGGCCCATCCAACCTGTACATGAGGTCAAAAAGACCTGAATGAAGGGTAAACAGACGCTTGATAATGCTGGAGTGGACTGTTTCAGAAAGGGGAAGGGATCAGGGTCTCCTCTTTGATAGGTCCCTTGGCGTGAGTTCTTTTTCTGGCCTGCTAGGCGCGCAGTTGGGTCTTTGGCATTTCCTCTCGTCTTTGTATATGGGCTGTGTAGTGATTAAAAGGTACGCGAGGCTCGTTGTTTTTCGTGGTGCTGTACCAACTACATCAGTGTATATCCCTTTTTTATTAATAAATTCCAGGTGGTGTCTTCACATGCTTTATTTAATTTTATTTTATTATTTTTTTTTAAAAAAAAAAAAAAAAAAAAACTTGTGTGGCCCAAGAAGTTTTCAATTCTAGGCGTTCAATCACTATTGCTTTATGCGGTGTGGTCCACTTGAGCTTTGGATATTCTTCAATTCTGGGATCATCCTTAAACTGAGTTGGCAAAACGGATGATGAGTGGATAAAGCACATAAACCATAGTGGATCCCACATGGTCCTTAAACCACCAAAACGGAAGACCTATTTGGCTGGCAATCCTAACACCATCCATTTAGCTGGTTTCATAGCTCCGTGGGCCGCACTATGATGTATGTGTTTATCCACACCGTCTGTCCATTTTTCTAACCAATTTTAAGGCATGAGCCTAAACATAGTGTAGAAGCAAAGCTCAAGTTGACCACATAGAAAACTTTCGAGATTGAACTCTCATTATTGGAAATCGGTATGTTTTTTTATCTTAGTTTCCTCAAATGATGTCAGCCGATGTCATCAGCTGTGGTATCGACTTATGCCACGGGAATTCTATGTGACTTAGACCCACACAAAAAAGCATTGTGGTATTCCCAAATGCCCTTAATATTAGAAGTATTAAACAGATGTCATACATCGTTCACCTGGCACCTTTTTAAAAAAAGTTGGAACGAAAATTATTCCTGGCTGCTTTTTGCATTGAGCCAACTTGTGAGAACTGCAGGAGCGATTCAGATAGGTAAACACTGTGGCCACTATGGTGTTTGTGAGAAATTCACACCGCTTACATGTTTTGTCAAATCAATTTATGACATGAGCTCAAAAATAAGGTAGCTAGATTCAAAGCTCAAGTAGTCCACACAACGGACAATAATCGAGATCATATGCCCACGGTTGAAATATGCATGGGGCTGCAGAAGCTTTAGATCAGGCTAATATTTTTATTCTTTTAGTCCATCCCTATGGTAAGGAGTTTATGAGCATTTTGGGCAACTTTATAAACAGTTTGAATTGCATGTAAGCATCATGGTGGAGCCTAGAAAAGTTTGAATGGTAGGCAATTTTTTTCCACTATTTCTAGTCGTGTGGTCCACCTGAGTTTTAAATCTGTCCAATTTTTTGTCTCATATCTGGACATTATCTTCCAAAATGAATATACAGTGGATTTGCCACAAACATCATGGTGGGCCCAACATAGCTTACTGTAGTGGAAACCCCCTTCAAAATTCTCTTCTGCGAAATCTGAGTTTTTAGACCCATGCCATAAAATGAGGTTACAAAACAAATGAACAGTTTAGATATAACACGTGTTATTCTCCATAATTTCAAATGATGGTGGGTATATCCATTCAATGTACCACCGTATTACCAATAAAACATGTAATTAATCTTATCCCATGACAACAGGGGACAAACCCTGCCATGAGTAATAATTATGTTTTTTAAATCCTATCCCACGTGATCCCTTCTAATCCCACCGCCCAAACACGCCATTAGCGGATTGGCTGGTGTACCACACAGCACCTGGCTTGTGTGGGTAGGTGTCGCGCGAAGACGAGCGCTGCCTCTCCTCGAGCTCCAGCTTGTACGAACGGTCCAAAGGAGATCAAAGTAACATGGCCCTGCAATGATGTATTTATTATATCCACACGGTTCATCCAATTTTTTTCGAGATCATTTTAGAGCATTATCCAAAAATGAGTCATATCCAAAGCGCAAGTGAACCACACTACAAATAGAATTGGGGACGAAGATTCTCGCCGTTAAAACATTTGTAAGGCCCACCATAACCGTTATGTTATTCATAAGGTCACACAGACCTGGATGAAGAGGAAAACCAAATATCATATTTATCCAAAACTTTTATGACCCCCAAAAGGGTTTCAATGGTAGACGTTCAATCCCCCACTGCTTTTTACAGTGAGGTCCACTTGATCTTTGGATCTATATTATTTTTCATCTCGGTCCTTACGATGAGCTCTCCAAATGGACAAATGGTTTGGATATAACAAATACCTCATGATGGGACCCATATTATGGGTCAATGATTCAAAGGCCTCCGCGCCTTTTATCCACGTGGTTCTGGAACCGTGTACCTACACGTTCCAATTTCCCATAAAATCAAGTCCAATCAACAACTGGGGACCATCATAGATTGCCATTTTTGTTAGGCAATCTTAACCATCCACATATGACATGAAAAAGGATGGCTACAAAAATAAGGACAAATGTGTTGAGAGCTTAACGGATATTTTGGACCCATTGATTGGACTGTACAAGTGGTCAGACGCAATTAAGAGCACTAACAATGCTCGAGAGGATTCACTCCTGAATATATCCTTAGAAGTTACTCATTTATCCCCTTGCACATTCTCTTGCGTATTCTCCTGCTTGTATGCCATGGCACTTGCTTATTCATTCACATACCCAAACATTATTTCCTTGTGTGGTCCATTGTATTGTATACGTGCCATCGAACCCTTCATCAGTGAGCCATGCCATGATGTGGGGTGCCCTAAAAAATCTTCAAAAATCAGATATATCTAATTATTAGTTGAATCAAACCTTAGAGGTACAGTTGCTACATGAGTTCCACCGGCGCAAAAGTGCATAATCTATCGGGTCCGAAAGTGTATAATCTATTGTCAAAGAGTTTTGAAATGTTCATTCACCAACTTATCCCTGTTTCATCTTCAATGTTAATGTTACTCATGGAGAACATGACATGGCCATATTTTTTTATGACTAGCATGATGATGAGAGGTGCCTGCACTTACTCATCTTTTATCTTTAATGTTACTCATGGAGAACGTGATTTGACTGTTTCTAATTAAATGCAAGTTTGGGTTTGTCAGCTTGCACCTAGCCAAATCATGATTATCATCATCATATTGTTGTCACGGCAGTTTAGGGTTTGGTGAATGGCTGCCCCCCTGATATCAACACACCTTTACCCAGGCTAGTGTTGGAGGCAAGCCAGCCTTTAAAATCTTGTACAACGAAAATATTAAAAGAAAATTATTGCAAACTATGAAAAATGCTACAATTTACCAATATAGTATCTAATGGTATACATACTACAAAAGCTTGATATACAACTTAGCTAAAATACTCAAAAGAACTGAAAGGGGTATTGGATGAAGCATTTCTTCAAATGGCTAACGTGCATATTTCAAATCAAATAAGAGACTTGAAAAACACATTAAAAATTCAGCAAAACTGAAAAGAACAATTCAAACCTCCAATTGGGAATTAGATGTCCCAAATTTTATAAGCAAATAAGAAAAAGGAAAAAAGAGAGAGAACAAAAGAAAACAAAAACTAAAAATTCTGAGAGAGAGAGAGGGAGGGAGGGAGGGAGGGAGGGAGAGAACAAATGGTTATTTAAAAAAACCCAACTACATTACCCAAAATCACTGCAAAATCCAGAGAACAGATCTACACTCATTCAAATTAGTCCTTGCATTTGGGTTTTAGGAATCCCAGCCACAGATTGAGGTTTCATTGGAATGTAGTGAATCGGGAAGGAGATGAAGAGACATGAAGCCCTAGGGCTTTATGCGAAAATGGAATATCCAATAACGTACCTGTATCAAAGGAAGGAGAAACGAAAAGATTGCAACTACATGAGAGGGAGGGAGGGAGGCAGAGGGAGATCAAGTGGAGAGGGAGAGGGAGAGAGGGAGTCAGCGGTGGGGAGAGGGGAATGCATCGAATGAGGGTTAGGTTTTTTCTTTTAAAGCATTTATATCAATCCTTTGCCGGCGGCCGGTTTTACCTAGCGCCAACAAAAGATACCCCAAGCTGTCGCCTAATCCCTGTTTTGTTGTAGTGTCAGTGACTTGCAAAAAGACAGTTAAAACCGTTTCACTATAGTATGCATGCGTGTTACAGAATCCTCCTTACCCATCATAGCATATTTATCGAGTGGGTGCGTTTGGGTAATAAACGTCGTAGTCAGAAACTATCAACGATGGTTGTTGGTTGTTTGTAAGTGGTCGTTTCATTGATGGTAAATAGTTGTAATCAATAGTTTAAAATAATAATAATATTTAAAAAAAAAAAAAAAAAAAAAACTGCTTTCATCTATTTTCGGTCGACAAATGGATAGTTACAAGCATAATTGTAAAACTGCATTTTATTTTCTTTTAAGAAGGAAATTTTATTCACAGAAGGGACTGTAAAAGAAGGAGAGACATTCTTGCAGCCCAAAGGAACAAAAATCGCCACAAGTTGCCTATCGTAAAGACTCTATAGCCACTAAACTAAGGCAAGGCAAAAGACTCTCTAAAATGGCCCAAGCCTCTGGTTAGGGGTTTGATTTTTCCAGATAAAGTAGAGCTAGGTTCCAATAGGAAATCCCCGATGAGATCCTAAGGTGGGTCGACCCACCTTAGATACCCACCTAGATTTTCTGAGTCAGTCGATGCATTTGCATGACATATTCATGATTTGCATGCACATGTTAGACAGCGAATAAATGTGAGTAATGATAATTATAAATGTTCAGCTGACCAACATCTTAGGTGGACAAAATTTAATGAAGGGGATTATGTGATGGTTAGGATTAGACCAAAGCGGTTTCTTCCAGGTTCCGCTTACAAACTCGCAGTACTGGATCATTCAGAGTATTGTGTAAAATTGGTTCTAATTGTATAGGGTAGACCTTCCACCTGAAGTGAGAATAAATTCGACGATCAATGTGAAAGATCTAGTCCTCTATCCTAATTCTTCCATTGTTTCTTCTTCCCACCATTGGCCACTTTCCGCCTTTACTTCTCAACCCACTCCACCCCTTCTACCATCAATTGACTGTAAGGAAGAAATTGAAGGGATAATGGATGAGGAGATTGTTTCCACACGAGATGGGAGATTCTAAAGGTACCTTTTCAAATGAAAGAACAAGCCACCATCCGATTCCACATGGCTTACAGAAGTGGAACTGTAACGGATTGATTCGTACCTTCTTGAGATGCATAAAAGTTTTAACTCATCGGAGTCAAGTTCTTCTCAGCCGAGGGGAGTTGATGAGAAGATTGGACCCTTCAAAGTTTATCAAAGACAAAGGCGGCTGATGAATACATCTTTATGACTCAACGATGGTTCATGGCACAACCAATGATGATTTTAAAGATCTGGTTAATTGCACAACTAAGAATGATTTTGATGACCTGGTTAATGGTACAACTAAGAATGATTTTGAAGACCTTACACGTGTCCTTGGATTAATTGAAGGCCCATATTAGGAGGACACACGTGTAGAATGAGTTATACAATTGATCTATTACGCATGATTTTTTTTTTAGAAAGTTTTTTGCACGGTTTTTTTTTTTTTTTTTTTTCCTTTTGTTATAGGGGTAGTTTAATCATTTTCTTTTAAATCTGAATTTTATAAATAGGGTGCTTTTACCCTAAACCTAATCATGTTTTTTTCATTGAAAGCGTGGTACCTTTTTTCCTTTTCTCTTTGTGGTAAGTTCTTCTCTTCCCCTAATGTCTTCTCTTCTTCTAACTTCTATTTCTAGCCCTCCAACCTTTTTATTATCTTTCTATGCCTAGTCCTTTTTTTTTTTTTTGTTATTGACCTTGAAAATTTGAGAGTTGATCTCAACCCTCTCTCAGACTTTCCAACTGTCCCTATTCCAGAAATCTTTTGATTTCTTAGACTAAAGAAGCTGCATTGATTGTTAGATTAAAACCATGTAAGATCGAGAGGTCCAATCCATTGCCGGATTCAATCCACACATGATTTAAATACGGTACCGCATAATTGTGATGATGGTCCGCAACCATTGCATGACCTATCTATGAGACGTCTCGTAGATAAGTGACCATTTTTGTTTAGTCGTTATGAAAGGCTCCCTCCAGGTTTTGCCACTGGGGTAGCCCAAATTGTTCAAGTGGCTGTAGAACAATATACATGAAATGAAATTACCATTTAAAAAAAAAAAAAAACAAAACAAAACAAAACTTGGCCCAAGCCTAGGTGATCCACATAGAGGAAACCATGGATGGATCCAGGGAGATCGCCTTCCCTATCAATGACTACAGGCTTGTAAATGCACTACCATGCCTCGCCAAGGTGTCTGTAACCGAGTTCACCTCCCTCCGGGTGAAGGCAACTAACTTAACCGTGTCAACTAGATTATGAGATTTTGAGCTGAGTCACCAAAAAACTCGTTTCTTGAGCATGACCCTGATCATTCGGCAAGACTCATCATGTCCACTTGTTGATTCAGTGCAACAAGGATAACCCAAGTTGAGTCACTCGCAAGTTCAATCTATTTGTTTATTTTAAGGGAATTTAAGATACCCTATTGATTTAAGTAAATGATTTTATAAAGAACTACCTATTTAATATGGAATTTATGTTCCACTACCTTCCATTATGTTTGTTACGTTAACGGCTGGTTGGGTGGGGGTGCAGGTAAATGGGTCAGCTACTTGAGTGAACCCCACTATGATATTTATGTAAAATCCACCTTGACCATCTGGTGTATCACCTCATGTTAAGCAAAGGGCCTGAAAATCACTCCCATCTGTAACTAAGTTGGACCACATGATTGACAAAAGTGTACAGGGCAACGATCGCCCTCAAAGCAATTTCCTTTGATATGGTACACCTGAATCATGGATGAAACTGAGTTATTGAGAACATGCCTAAATTTCAATGTCGCATCTAATGGTTGGAGTAGATTTCATATAATCATTATGGTGGGCCTACAATAATCAAAGGTGGATGTCTCTTCCCCAACTACTTTCTTTTGTGGCCCATTTGAATCACAAGTCAGCCTGATTTTTTATTATTATTCTTATTTTTATTTTTTTTGTCTCTGGGTCTAAATTAGGACTGCCCATCTAATGATCCGAGTGGATTTTGCATACACATCACCGTGAGCCCCACGAAAAATCAAGGCTTACACTCCAATATGTAAAAAGAGAGATTTGGTTAAAATGGAATTCTATGCTATTTGGGTATTGATTTTGATGGGTGCCACTGTGATGTTTATGTAAGATACACTCCAACTATTACATATCTAGCCTCATATTAGGCTGAAATATAAAAATTCAGATTGACCTGTGATTTTGGTGGGCCACACCAAAGAAAATAGTGAAGAGAGAGATGTTCCCACTTGATTTTTAGAGGACTGTCATGATAATATATGAAATCCACTCCAACCATTAATTTAAACATAAAAAATTAGGGTTGTGATCTAAAAATATACCCATTGGTGATTTAAGTGAGCCACACTAATTGAAACAATTGGAGGGCGAGTATTGCCCTATACATTATTTCAAATAAGTGGTCCACCTTAATCACAAAAGGTACTAATTTTTTGACCCTTAACCTAAACATGTGGTGATGCACCTGATGGTCCGAGTCAATTTTAAATAAACATCACTTGGGGCCACCAGAGCCATTGACCTATTTATTGCATGACCACTATGATGGAATGTAGTGGAATGATAACTATACCAACAAATGAGGTAGCTTTCTAGAAAGCATTTTAAAAAGGTACTAAATTGTAAATTCCATATTAATTATGTAGTTTTTTTTAAGATTCACTTTAAGTAATTATCATCTAAATACCTTGGTTAGATTTCTTAATGGAAGGTGGGGTTGGGCCGTGCAAGCAAAGGGTTGACAGCTTGGATGGGCCCCACCATATTGTTTATGTGAAATCCACTCTGACCTCCAGGTCCATCACCCCATTTTAGTGTTAAGGCTAAAAAATCAGCCACATCCATGGTTCATGTAGACCATATCAATGAAAATAGTGTAAGGGCAATGCTTAACCTCTGAACTATTTCCCTTTGTATGGCCCACCTAAATTACATATAGATTTGATTTTTTTGAAGGGACCAAAGTCTAAATTTTGTTTGCAATTTAATGGTTGGAGTGGTTCTTATATAATCATTATAGTGGACCTTGTACAAATCAAGGGCGAATGTTTCTATCCTAACTATTTCCTTTTAACGTGGGCTACTTGAATCATGTGTCGGTCTGACTTTTTGTCTTGTTGTTAGAGGGTCAAATATTGCATATTAGACCCAGCTATTGCTTGGATTTACGAACATGATACCGTTTAATGGCCCGCTTTAATCATGTTTGTGATGCAGAGTGTATTTACGAGCATGGACTGAAAAGGGAGCTTAAAGCATGGATTTAATGCTCTTATGACATTAAAGGCAAGGGACGGACTCCAGAGGACCAAGATCGAAGAATTTACACGCCAGAGATTCGAGAAAATTGAGAAACTGAAGCTCAAGTGGCCCGAAATTGGTCTAGAATGCAAGATCACAGGGTTCTCACCATCTGCTTGGCTCGAAACTTCATACATGGCCTGAGGGCCATAAATTAACCGTACATGTCAAATTTTAGCCATTGGATCCCTCTGAAAGTGGCCCAACGGACAGATCAGACCATAAATCAGTTATTTGGGGCCCGCCTGGTATCTGAAAATGCTTCAATTTTGTTCTCAACGCCTTAAATGAAGTGACGCAGCGAATGGACGGAGCAGATGTCTCACGAACATCACAGTGGACCCTACATGTATAGTGCGTGTACATAGTGTACACGCACCGGTCGTGCACTGGACGGTCAGCCCGGTCAAAGACGGGCTGACCCGTCTTCTTCTTCCGCAGCAACAGCGAACGGATGTTGTCCATCCATTTTTCATCAGTGGGCCCCACTCGCTCTCAGATGATAAATCTGGACCATCCATCAGATTCCCACGATCTATGTTACCATGGCCTAGGTGACAGATTTCAAGAAGGAAGCGAGGAACGATTTCCAATCGTCCAAACAGAGGTTGGATGGTCATATGATCAATCACGTGGGCCACACCGAATACAAACAGAAACTAGTCATCCCCTACTGATTTTTCGTCATGATTTCAATGGACGGTGTGGATTTCCTAATTGAATTTAATCATGGGACACATTTAGATGGGTCCCATAAAAAAGCAAGGGTGGGTGTCCGATAGTGTTTTTTTTTTTTTTTTTCTTTTTAAAAAGATTTTTTCTTTTTATAAAGAGAATGTGTCAAATCCGATGGAGTTGCACCACAAGTTAGGATCCACCAATGGATAACTTCCAACCTATTAATCGAATGCAACATCCCATCCTCCCAATAGGTTCACCCCACAATAAAGATCACCTATTAAAAATCAACCCCATCTAATTAACCAATGGGAGATGCCAGAGAAAACCATTCTTACCATTGATAAATAGTAAAATGCAAGTGAAGTCCAAAAATGAGTAGATGTGACTAATTTTTGCATGGATAAATCATCATGGTGATTCCAATCTATTGACGGGTTGGACATTGCACACATATGAAAAGTTGGAAGGTATCTTTTGGATGAACTGTAATTTGTGGTCCAATTGATTGGGTATGAGACCTTTTCATTTCTAAATATATCAGCAAAAAAAATTAGTAGTGCAATTGATTTTTTAAGAGGCCCACCGTAATTTATATGCGTAGTCCACTTCAGCCTTTAGATGTGTAATCCAACATTAGGCCTCAAATAGAAAAAAATCATGTTGACTTGGGATTTCAAGTGGGCCACATCAAACAAAACAGTTGTGATAGAGACGTCCACCCTCTATTTTTACAAGCCCACCGGTATGGGTATATAAAAACCACTCTAACCATTAGATTCTAAACTGGAGAACTTAGGCCTTGGGCCAAAGATTAATCCAACCTATATATCTGTGATTCAGATGTGGTGATGCAAAGGAAACAATTTTGGGTAAACATTGCCAGTGCATTGTTTCCAATTGTATAGTCCACCTAAATCATGGATGGAGCTAGCTGTTTTTTATCTTTTTGACTTGGGCTTACATTGGGCGATGCATTGTTGTTGGTCAGAGTGGATTTCACATAAACATCATGGTGGAGCCAACCCAAGTCACCCAACCCCTTGCCCACACAGCAACCCCAACTTCGGTTAAAAAATCCAACAGAAGCTACTCTAATGATAATTATTTAAATTAATAGAATTGCTTATTCAAATCCTTTTTTAAAAAGGTGGCAGGATGTAAATACCGAATTAATGAGGTAGTTATTCCTTATTTTAATGGAAGTTAAAAAGTGTTAAATGAGTTTCAAGCTCATGACTTTAGCCATAGAAACAAGGTCGACAACTCATATGGTATTGGTGGGTCAGGATCAAATCCCTCATGGATAATATGGAAGTTTCTATCTCGTACTCCCCAAGGGAAGCCAATGTTGTGGCGGATAGGCTTGCTCCTATGGGCAGTGGTGGCCAACTCCATTCGTTTTTCTGGTCCATCCCCAGGTTTCCCCCTCTCAGCAGAGGCCTCCTTTTTCTAGGCAGAGCAGGCTTAGGATAATTGAGAGAATCTTAGTGCCTGTGTATTCCCCTTCTTGGTTGGTGGGCCTGCTTATTCCTTTTTGTTAACAGGCCCATCCTTGCAAATATAAAGCTTCTATTCTTCCTATATATGAAAATACCTTTTTTGAAAAAAAAAAAAGGTCGATTTACACTGTACTATGCCTTCAATGGGCCTAAAATTTCAGAAGAAAGTGAATTTTGTGACGGCGGGTTTGATGATCGGTTCAGATTTAGAGCTATGGCCCAGGTTTGGATGTGTTTGAGATGAAATAGTTCACAAGGGTGGCCCAACATCCAAATAGAGCCAAGTAAAGACTTGGTCGACTCTTCTGACTCACCTGTGAATACCATTGGGCTGAGTTTTTGGGTTTTCTGCAGGAGTAAAACAATAAATAAATGGGTGCTGCATTCAATGCATGGACCAGATGGTTAGGATTGCCAATGGCCGGAAAGCTACTTAAACACATTAGACTGGCCTTTCAATCAAGAATAGTACTGCTCTGGTTACTACTAATGTGATTCACGTTTCCACTTGGGATGTGTGATCCACTGCGACAAAAGACGGCCCTATCATATTCGTCTTATTCTAGCTCTACCACATATCTAGAAAAGAAAAAGCTAATGCAGAGCAAGAAATCCACTCCAAAGAAAATTTAATACCACACAGGTGAGAAAACGATCAATGAAATGATTGATTACAAAGGACACTAGAAGTATCCAACTTGGATGTGTAACCACTATCGATGAATCAAATTTTGGAAGTTGGATTGGTTAAGAAGCAGCAACCTTTTATTCATGGACTTTAGCTTTTTTGAACGAGGTCATTGATGTTTTTTACTTTGACCTTTCAATTATTGATTACATAGGACACAAGAAGCAAATGGCTCGTGCGAATCCTACAAAAGAAACTCCTCCACATACGGCCAACAATAATTACGGCCAACAATAAGTCTTCTGCAATTATGCTTCATAATAGCAGGCATTTCAAAGGTCCATGATCACTACCACTTGAAATGTTATCTTATAGGCCTAGAAGTGTGGATAAGAACCATATCTATGTACTCGGCCATCATATAACTAAATGTTTTTTTTTTTTTTTTGTCCAAATTTGGATCTTTCAGCCTTCCGGTGTATTCACATTCACTATTTTTTTTAACATCTCGAGTCATTTTGTTGAAGAGACACAATTGTACACCAGCATATTCTGACATGCCCCAAAAAAACTCTGGAGAAGCCTATCATATTCCTCCCCACCACTGCACAAAATAGAAAAAAAAACCAACTAAAAAAATAACCTTATTTCTTCACATGCATGAAAGTGGCCACCCTAGCTGAATCTGGATGCAGTCAGAACATCACTAGTGCCCACGTCCTCACTTGACTCCGCTGCGTTGGCCTCTTTTGACATCATATGCTTTATCTCCTTTTTGGGCTTTAGGATTTTGGTAATCCTTCTTCATATGTCTATGTTTTCCACAATTCTAACACTTCATCTTTCCCTTGCCCTTAGACTTGGACGGTGAACGCGATAAATTTTCATTCTCCCACTCTAAATTCATTCCCTTATCTACCAAAGCATCCATAGAGGAACCTGAACCGTTGCCCTTCTTTCTCAACACCCTCGACCGAAGGGCTGAGATGACAGTCTCAACATCACTGGTCTCTCTATCATTGCACATAATATCTACCAAGGTATTATAAGACTCTTGAAGAGATTTCAACAAAATTAGAGCATGATCTTCCTCACCCATCTTCACTTCCACATTTATCAATTTGCAATGGATCTGATTGAATGCGCTAATTTGTTCATTAAGATCTGACCCTTCTTCCATATTCAGATTATAAATTTTATTTTATAGATACAGATGATTTGACCGCGATTTCGTCATGTACAACCTATCTAACTCCTTCCAAAGTCAATCGGTGGTCTTTTGATCAGGGACAAAGAACATCATCTACCAAACATAGTTGGACCGAGGTTTTTGTTATTTCATCCAATTCTTTCCACTCTTCATTATTCATAGATTTTAAATGCTTCTCAACACTAAAAAGTGCATGTTGCAGTCCCTGCTGAACTAGGCCTCTCATCTTCACCTTGCATAGTTCAGAGTTGTTTTTTCTGAGGAACTTCTTTATTACATACTTCACATTCAATCCCTTAATCGTCATGACGACAATCCAATCTCAAATCCCAACGTTAGCTCTAATACCACTTATTGGGAATCAGAGAAAGCAAACCTCAAATTTGTATCACATGACAAGCAAACATAAACACGCGTGCACAAGAATACATGAATTTTATATGTAAAATTCCTTACGGGAAAAAATCACGGCACAAAACGACAACGAATCACTATGAAAGCAAAAGTACAAGAGATGTATGTACTTATAACATCAAAAAACCATCATTTTCTCTTTCCCAAACCCTAGAAATGTTTAGCTCTCTATTAGAATTGCTTAGGTTACCCTAATCCTGTAATTACACCCATACAGTACACTTACACAGTTCCGCACATGTCGTCGATTGATCTAACCCGATCTTTAGATCAATCGAGTAGAACATCAACCGATTGAGCACCCATGTTTGACTGATTGAACATACTCAAAAATAGTCCAGAGAGTTTACATATGTTTCCAAATTTCAATCGATTAATTGACTTAACTGTTCAACCGATTGAGGATATCCAAAATTGTATAGAGACCAATCTATATAATTTGGGGCTGGTTCAATCGATTGATCAGAGTGGTTGATCTATCAAACCCCTATTCCATCTACAGATTTAAGACATCTCACATATAACATCGACGGCTTTATATTTATAGATTAGATAGCATACATACATCAAGATGGGTCCCACATAATGTGGATAAGTGGAACAATCTCCTCCTCTCAACTGTTCTTAGTGGCGTAGTCCAATTGCACCTTTTGCTTGCCTAATTTTTTTGGACCATGTAGAAACACAAGGTGGCACACGTGATAGATGGGGTAGACTTCATCCACATCGACAGGGAAGCACGCCGGCATGTGTCGACGCAGGTAACGGGTCCCTCTGGAGTCTAGGGATGCACTCCTCCAGGGATGTCAGCAATTATCAACGTCCACCAGGTGTGCACCTCGATCCTTAGGCCGAGGGCTAAAAAGAAGCCAGATCCACAGCTAAGGTGAGCCATGAAATAGAAACTCCGTTTGGTGGATTTCACACATGACTTGTGGGGTCCAAAGAGCTTGGGTGCTAGCTCTCCATGCTGCGGACTGTTGTTGAAGACGATTTTGGATCCATTAATAAAACAATGAGCTGCGTTTATTGAGAGTACCATGCACCCGTGACGCATTCATACAATCCATCAAATAAATCAATGCTTTACCTACGACGCTTTATAATAAGGCCACATCAAATCAATCACATGCTTATGTTACCTTCAACGCTTTATAATAAAGGCAGTATGAGTGACTTAGGTGAGCCACACCACAGAGAACAAGTTGAGAGGGAACGTTCATCATTGATTTGCATGGAATGTCCAGCATACGGTTTTTGTCAAATCTCTGACATGAGATGAAGCATCTGATGAACGAGTTAGACTGCCTTAGTAGATCTTGTGGGTCCCATATCGACGGGTACAGTACCTCTTGAGCACGTTCCTAATTAAAAAGGGTAATTTTGTCATTTAAATAATTTTATGTTGACCGCGCCCATTTTTATTTTTATTTTAAAGTATTATTTTGATCGTCTGTTTCAATGCCCTACTTTTCTCTCCCTGGACTTGGATTGCGTGGCATAGAACATGGTAACTGAAGTGTTGACATGGCAAGCTTATGCAGAATCCACCATAAGTATGTGTTATATCCACAGGACCATCCATTTTGTAAATTCATTTTAGGATATGAGCCTATAAATGAGGCAAATTCATAGCTCAAGTGGACCACACCACATAAAGCAGAGGACAATGAAACCCACCATCGAAACCTTCTTAGGGCCCCATCCAACCTGTTGGTAAGGTCAAAAAGACTTGAATGAAGGGTAGACAGGTGCTTGATATATAATGCTGGAGTGGGCTATCATTTTAGAAATTGGAAAGTGTCAAGGTCTCCCCATTGATAGGTCCCTACGCATTAGTTCTTTTTCTGGGCTGCTAGGCACACAATTGTGTCTTCGTAGTTTCTTCTTATGAGGCTCTTTGTATATTGGGTTGTGTTAATAGAGTTGTATATGAGTAGAACCGCGTCGAGCTGTGAGCTTGGCGGCTCAGCTTGTCCAATAGCTGACCCCAGTTTGAACTCGGCTAAGCTCGGCTCGGTCCTCAATCCTGACTAGCCAGCTCGACTTGGTTCGATCAGCAGCTTGGGTCAATTCAAGCCGAGTTCAAGCATGTGTAGCATTTTTACAAACACAAAATGCATCTTTAATTTCTTACTTAATGCAAAAAAGTAATATTACTTTAAATGTATTTCATCAATCAATCCGCAAGTAGCATTAAAATCTAGATATGAGGACAGTCTTATAATATAAAGTTTTTTTGTAGTGATTTATTTCGTATTCATTCCTTCATTGCCACCAATCAATCCTGCAGAGAATGTACACACCCAAAACAACACTTCATTAGGTCATTTCATCAAACACTTGGCAAGTAACATCAATATCCAAATAATTGAGTCACTGAGCCGATTCAATTCGAGTCGAGGTTTGATTCAAGTTGAGTTGAGCTCACGCAAGCTTGAACTCAGCTCGAAATTTTCTCGACCTCCAAAAACTAGCTCGACTCGGTTCTAATACAATATTAAACCAGGACAAGACAAGTTCATTAAAG
This sequence comes from Magnolia sinica, assembly GCF_029962835.1. Taxonomy (NCBI): domain Eukaryota; kingdom Viridiplantae; phylum Streptophyta; class Magnoliopsida; order Magnoliales; family Magnoliaceae; genus Magnolia; species Magnolia sinica. Next base: position 69,675,293 of record NC_080589.1, on the reverse strand, counting down.
TTGGGTCAAGCAAGCTGACCAATCTAACTCCACTCATGTACAGCTATAGTTGTGGAGTGATTATAAAATAGGCAAGGTGCATTGTTTTTTTGTAGAGCTGCGCCAAGTAAATGAGTGTATATCGCTTTTTATCAATAAATTCCAGGTAGGTATCCCCACCTGTCTTTTTTTTTTTTTTTTTTTTTTTTTTTTTCTTTTCTTTTTTTTAAAAGCTTTTGTGGCCCTGTGAAGTTTTCAATGGTAGGCATTCAATCACCATTGCTTTCTATGGTGTGGTTCACTTAAGCTTTGGATATCCTTCAATTTTGGGATCATCTCCTAAACTGAGTTGGCAAAACGGATGGATGGAGTGGATAAAGCACATAAACCATAGTGGATCCCACACGATCCTTAAACGACCAGAACGAAAGACTTGTTTGGCTAGCAATCCCAACACCATCCAGTTAGCTTGTTTCAAAGCTCTGTCGACCACACTATGATGTAGGTGTTTTATCCACACCGTCCATCCATTTTTCTAAACAAGCATAAGCTCAAACATGTTGCATAATGTTGGTTTTAAAATATTTTTTAATAATAAAATATAAATATATATTATATAAAAGTTTGAAAAAATACTTTTTTTTGTGGGTTTTGGGAATAGTCCCACATTGGAAAAAGAGGAGAACTTTTTTAGGTTTAAATGAAAACAGTGGAGTATTATAATATTTGCTTACCTAGTCCAAGGACTATGGACCTTGTGTAACTGGAACACCTGCAAGTGCGCTCGCGCTCGGGCTCGGGCACGGGATCGGTGCGAGGGTGTGGGCATGTGAAGCAATGTGGCTGTAGAGGCGTTAGTGGTGCACTTTGCACTTCGCACGTCCGCATCGTGTCGCTCCTTCGTGAATCAAAGCGAGACGTGTGCGAGTCGCGGTGTGACCAAGTGGCTAAGGTGAGTAGCTGGTTGGCAGAGTGACTAGAGGACTGAGAGAGAGATCCCTCAGTATATATAGAGAGGCTGGAGATGATTGTTGCAGCAGATGTGTAACAGCTATTCAATTCATTATAGAGTCATGCTGTAAATGCTGCATGACTAGCCCAAAAACTAGAAAACGGCTAGCCAGCTCTCACAACAATCAGCATGCAGCTGCTGTTATGAGCCATGCAAAAGTTAGAAATGACTTAATGAAATTTGTCTCTGGACCATAACCCCCCAGCCACCATAACCTATAAATAGAGAGTCTGGATGAGTTTCAAACCATCTCAACTCACTCTAGGATACCTATACAAATCAGAGCCCATTGACCATACACTCTAGCAATATAGCAAGGTTCTTCTGAACCATTGCCTAAAGATCAGACCAACAGAGTGGTCTAAGAACGGTTCATCTAAACCAACTTTTGAAGAACAGACCAATGCAGTGGTCTAATATCAGAATTCTTCTTCTCTCTTTTCTAGGATTTTTCCTTTTCTTTATTTCTGCTGGACTGTGTAATAGAGTTCCATTAGTGGGCCTTCGTGTTTGCTGAACGCAAACCCACATCAGGCTTGTCGTATTCTAGAAGCGGTTTGCCTATAACCTTTCAACATACTTAATTCATTTGAGTAGGGGCAAATAACGCTTTAAGGACAACTAGCATTTCAAACGTGCTTCAGCCTGTCCTTGTTTTATTTTATCTTGAATTTTCGGTTTTCATATTTTACAGAAAATATAAATCTATAATTTTTCAACAATCTTAAAGCATTATTTGTGATGGAAGCCGATAGTGTATCATCTATCAAGTTGATGAATCAGGACTTGATTCGTCTTGACCAGTTTGATGGAACAATTTTACAAGGTGGCAAGATAAGGTCAATTTTTTTCTGATGGCGCTGAAGATCTATTACATTTTAGATCCAAATCTGTAATCATTACCTGAAGCATCCGACAAAGATACGCCTAAACAGGAAGCTGCCCGCACTAAACGAGCTGAAGACGAACTACTGTGTCGTGGACACATTTTGAATGCACTCTTCGACTGTCTGTACGATCTGTACATACAAATATCATCAGCAAAGGAAATCTGGACCGCTCTAGAGTTTAAATACAAGGTTAAAGAAGAAGGTACTAACGAATTTCTCATCGCCAAGTATTTTAACTTCAACATGGTAGATAACAAATTGCTACTACCCAAAATCCAAGAACTGCAGCTAATAGTAAACAAAATCAAAGCTATAAAAATTGATCTTCCTAAATCATTCTAAGTCGAGGCTATAATCGCCTAATTGCTACCGATGTGAAAAAACTATAGTAAGAAGTGAAAAAACTATAGAAAGAAGTTGCTGCATAAGACTGAGGACTACATACTGAAATAAATCTGGAAACATCTCAAAATTGAGAAAGAATCCCGCAATCGCAACAAAAAGAATGACAACGGGAATGCCTCGTCCAAGGTATATGTAGTAGAGAACACTAATAACAAGAATCCCGAGAAGGACGATTCCCTGAAACCCAATAAAGAAAAATTCAAGAAAAACACCTAAAAGAAGAACGGAAAGTTTAAAGGCCTATGCCATGTCCGTGAGAAAAACGGGCACTATGCTCGAATATGTCGATATTGCAAGTCTAAAAAAGAGGCAACTGCAGTAGAAAAAGGTGATATTGTGGCCATGATCACTGAGATGAATACTATCCAAGGAAAGGTTCCTGGTTGATGGTATGATACTGCTATCACCGTACATGTGTGTTACGATAGATCAGCCTTTAAAACCTATGATGAATTGACCGATGGTCAAGAAATCTAAATGGGTAATGAAGTTATATCGAAGGTTGTTGGCAAAGGATCCGTCGAACTAATATTCACCTCTGGAAAGAAAGTGATTCTGACAATTGTCCTGCACGTCCCAGACATGAGGCGAAACTGGGGACCTTCTGGGTAAAGCAGGAATAAGGGTAGTGTACGAGTCAGGAAAACTGATTATATCTAAGACTAAGAACTTTGTTGGAAAGGGATATTCTTATAACGGTGTAGTCAAATTTTCTCTAAATAAAAGTAGCACTTCTGCGTATATGGTTGAATCCGTTGGACTGTGGCGTGATAGACTAGCCCATATACGGTATAATACCTTGAAGTTTATGGCTAATAATGGTTTAATTTCATACACAGATAATGAAACCGATAAATGTGAAGCGTGCATACGATCCAAAATGATGAAAAAATATTTTCCAAGTGTTGAAAGATCGTCTTAAGTATTAGATCTTATGCACAGTGATATATGTGAGTTAAACGGCATTCTTACTCGTGGAGGTAAAAGGTATTTCATAACATTTATTGATGATCGCTCTAGATATGTATATGTATACCTATTAAAGAGTAAAGATGAAGCATTGAACATGTTTAAAATATATAAAATAGAAGTAGAGAATCAATTAAATAAAAAGATAAAAATTCTCCGTAGCGATAGAAGAGGAGAATACTTCTCCAATGAATTCGATAACTTCTGTGAAGAACATGGACCAATACATCAATGTACTGCGCTATACACACCTCAACAAAATGGAATAGCTGAAAGAAAAAAATAGAATATTAGTAGAAATGATCAACTCAATATTAATCAGATCAAAGTTGCCACTAAGTCTATGGGGTGAGGCACTGCTTGCAGCATGTCATATACTAAACAGAATTTCGTCTAAAAAATATAAAATATGTTCATATGAAACATGGAGAGGAAGAAAATCTAACCTACGATATTTAAAAGTGGGGGGATGTCTTACATATTGCAGAACCCCTAATTCAAAAAGAACTAAATTAGGACCCAGAGCTATTAAGTGCGCCTTCTTGGGGTATGCACAAAATAGTAAAGCTTATAAACTTCTAGATCTAGAGTCTAATACTATAATAGAATCAAGAGACATTGAGTTCTTTGAAAACTCACTATCCTTGGAGTCAAAGGATAATGAAATTCAAACTCCTGATAGAGAACCAAATACTACAGCTCCACAAGTAGTGGAAGTTCCTGTTGAACCTCGTAGGAGTCAAATGACAATAATAGATAAGAGTCTAGGAGATGACTACATAGACTCGTAACACGTCATTTTTCATCTTATAGAATGAGATAGAGAAAATGTTATAAGAAAAATACTTATAGTAATGACTGTATAAGATGATCCTAAAATATATAAAGAGGTTGTATCCTCTAAAGACTCAGCTTTCTGGAAAGAAGCTATAAATGATGAAATAAAATTCATAATGTCAAATTAAACATGGGAACTAGTTAACTTACCTCCAAGTTCTAGACCCATAGTTGCGAGTGGGTATTTAGGAAGAAATATCACATTGATGAGACTATCCAAACCTTTAAAACTTGACTAGTAGCTAAGGATTTTAGACAAAAAAGAAGGGATATATTACTTTGACACATACTCTCCTATAGCTAGGATAACATACATTAAGATATTATTTGCGCTAGCTTTTATACATCATCTTCACATCTACCAAATGGATGTAACGACTGTATTTCTGAATGGTGACCTCAATGAGAGGGTATATATGGAACAACCTAAAGGATTCGTTGTACAAGGAAATGAAAATAAAGTATGTATATTAATCAAATCTTTGTATGGATTAAAATAAGCACCAAAACAATGGCATGAGAAGTTTGATTCTAAAATACTTGGTTTCATACATAATGTAGCTGATAAATGCATATATTCTAAAGTAGATGGTAGCTACATGATTATTATTTGTCTATATGTTGATGACATATTAATAATAAGTAATAAAATGGAAGATGTGAACGAAGAGGTTTTTATCTTTCATATCTAAAATAAAGGATCTTGGACAAGTTGATACCACATCTTAGGTATCAAAGTTAAAAAACAGTGTGGGGATTATGCTTTAAATCAATCTCATTATATTGAAAACAGACTAAATAAGTTTAACCATCTAAATATAAAAGAAGCAAAAACCTCATTTGATCTAAGTATCAAGCTAAAATAGAATAACGGAAGGACATTTGCACAACTAGAATATGCGAGTACTATAGGAAGTCTTATGTATGCTATGCAATGCACTAGACCTAATATCGCATATGCTTTGAGTAAATTTAGTAGGCTACTAGTAACCCTAGTACTGAACGTTGGAATGCAATTAGTAGAGTCCTTGGTTACTTGAAAGCAACCAAAGACTTAAGATTATTTTGTTCAGAGTTTCCTACCGTATTGGAAGGATATACTGATGCGAGCTGGATATCGAGTGCAATGGATAACAAGTCTACTACAGGGTAGGTATTCACCCTAAGAAGTGCAGTTGTATCTTGGGATCCAAGAAACAGACCTGCATAACGCATTCGACTATGGAGTTTGAATTTATAGGCCTGGCTACAACAGGTAAAGAAGCTGAGTGCCTAAGTAGCTAAGAGATCTTCTATTAGAAATCCCTTTCTGTGTAAAGCCTGTATCGGCTATGTCACTACATTGTGATAGTGAAGCCACATTAGCTCGATCCTATAACGGCACATAATGGTAAGTCTAGATATATAAGTCTTCGACATGATTATATCAGACAATTGATTCGAGATGGAATCATTGTTATTTCCTATATGAAATCAAGTAATAACCTGGTAAACCTTTTATCAAACCTCTACCGAGAGAGGTAGTAAAGGCTACATCTAGATGGATGGGGTTGAAACTCTTCAACTAAAGTTCCACCAGTAATGGTAACCCAACCTAAAGTTAGAAAATCTCTAATTTCGGGTTTAATGGGTAAGAACAAGTCACTGATATGTAAAAAGTTTTTCAGTACTAAATTATAAAACCTCATCCATAATAAATAAGTGTTGAGCATTACGAAAGAGGGTTGAGTCTTAGAACTCTTAATGAAATCCAGTCTAAAGGACAAGTGTCTTATAGTAACGAAGACACTAGAAGGATTTCACCTATATGAACGTAGAGATGATGTCGTCTCTCATGAGAGTTAAGAGTTTTCTCTCGGAATCGTTCACGAATTAGGGTAAGCACATGGCCATTAATTGTGTCGAACAAGATTGTGGGAACTCTAATAACACATAGCGAATATGTATGTAGTTTCCCCGACTTTGTTACTAGGAATAACTGGAGTTTAACGTTGCAGCTACCAGTCATTTCGATAGAGTTTTGAGATACTTACATTAAGAGAAGATTAAAATCGAAAGATATCTTTCTTTATGCATATAAGCTGATTATTCTGGTAGAAATGTTTAATCGAAAAAAATATATTTTTAAAAATCAAGTGGGGGATTCTTGCATAATATTGATTTTAAAATATTTTTATTAATAAAATATAATATATATATATATATATTATTTTATTAATAAAAATATTTTAAAATCAATATATATATATATTATAAAAGTTTGAAAAAACACTTTTTTTGTGGGTTTTGGGAATAGTCCCACATTGGAAAAGGAGGAAAAGTTTTTTAGGTTTAAATGAAAATAGTGGAGTACTATAATATTTGCTTACCTAGTCCAAGGACTAGAACACCCCCGCGTGTGCTAGCTCTCGAGCTTGGTCTCCGGCACGGGCACAAGCTCGGTCTCGGTCTTAGTCGCGTGATCGGTGCAAGGGCATGGGCATCTGAGGCAGTGTGGCTGTAGTGGCGCACTTTGCACTTCGCACGTCCGCATCGTGTTGCAGAGGGTTGCTGCTTCGCGACCTTACGCGAACCGAAGCGAGACATGTATGAGTTGCGGTGCGACTAAGTAGCTAAGGCGAATGGCTGATTGGCAGAGAGACTAGAGGACTGAGAAAGAAATCCCTCATTATATATAGAGAGGCTGGAGATGACTGTTGCAACAGATGTGTAATAGCTATGCAATTCATTACAGAACCATGTTGTAACTGCTGCATGGCTAGCCCAATAGCTAGAAAACGGCTAGCTAACTCTCACAACAGTCATCATACAGTTATTGTTATGAGGCATGCACAACAGTTAGAAAACGGCTAGTTTTCCAACAGGTAGAAATGGCTTAATGAAATTTATATCTCTGGACCATAACCCCACAGCCACCATAACCTATAAATAGAGAGTCTGGATGAGTTTCCAAACCATCTCAACTCACTCCAGCAGACCCATACGAATCAGAGCCCACTGACCATATACTCCAGCAATATAGCAAAAGTTCTTTTGAACCATTGCCTGAAGATCAGACCAACAGAGTGGTCTAAGAACGGTTCATCCGAACCAACTTTTGAAGAACAGACCAGTGCAGTGGTCTAATATTAGAATTCTTCATCTCTTTTCTGGGATTTTTCCTTTTCTTTATTTCTGTCAGACTGTGTAACCGATTTCCATTAGTGGGCCTTCGTGTTTGCTGAATACAGACCTACATCAGGTTCGTCGTATCCCAGAAGCGGTTTGCCTGTTACCTTTCAGTATACTTGATTCATTTGAGTAGGGGCAAATAATGCTTTAAGGACTGCATTTCAAACGTGCTTCAGCCTTTCCTTGTTCTATTTCATCTTGAATTTTCGGTTTTCATATTTTATAGAAAATACAAATCTATAATTTTCCAACAAAACATGATGTAGTAGCGAAAGCTCAAGTGGACCACACCATTGAAAACAGTGGAGATTAAAGTCCTATTGTTGGAAATTGGTATTTTTTTTTTCTTAGTTTTCTTGGATGATGTCAGCCGGTGTCATCAGCTGTGGCGTGGACTTATGTCACAGGAATTCTCTGTGAATTCACACAATCCGAGCATCTATTAAACGTGTGAACCGGAAGGGCCGTCAAAAGTGGGCCCCACTTAAAATGTACTCCACTCATTAACAAGGATAGACTGTGGTGATAGTTCACAACCATTTACTTCAAGTGATGATGACTCATTCACCCAACATATCGACCCCGTAAATGCAGTGATCCTGTCCGTCCAAATCATGGGGTCCATCGTGGAATCAGAAATGCCGGAAAATCAAACTAATTTTACAATCTTAACACTCTAATCACACCCATCAACCATAAATCTATCAGCATGACCTTCGGCATGCATGCTCCCTTCAAAATGATGCGCACCAACAATACGGTGATTATATTGACTTATTAACGATTATGCCACGTCGAGCCCATTATAAGAAGGCATGGTGGGGAGAGAGAAATTCAAGAAAGAAGAAGCAGCAATGATGGCTACAAAGCTCTTTCTTTTCCCTCTTCTGATATGTGTTTCTTCTTTCATCCAAACACCCACATTTGCTAGCAATAAGAAATCTTATGTCGTGTATTTTGGAGCCCACTCTCATGGCTCCCAACCTTCTTCCATCGACTACGAACGAGTCACGAACTCCCACCACGAGTTCTTGGACTCGTTTGTCGGGAGCAAAGAGAAGGCAAAAAATGCCATCTTCTACTCCTACACGAAGCATGTGAACGGTTTCGCCGCAAACTTAGAAGCGGAGGAAGCTAAGGAGATATCAAAGCATCCGGATGTTATATCGGTTTTCAGGAACAAGATGGCGAAGCTACACACGACTCGGTCCTGGGAGTTCCTAGGGCTGGAGAAGAACGGTAAGATTCCTGAAACATCGTTGTGGCAGAAAGCGAGGTTTGGCGAAGATATAATCATTGGGAATATCGATTCGGGGGTTTGGCCGGAATCGGAGAGCTTCAATGATGATGGAATGGGGACCATTCCAAAGAGGTGGAAGGGATCATGTGATAGTAATGGTGGAGTTCGTTGTAACAGGTAATTTTCTCTTCTAATTTTAGATTGCTTCTCTTCATAATCAAGATGTTTTTGGGGCAGGGGTTTATGTGAGCTTGGGGACTGCTCGAAGTTGAATATCCTGTATAGCTTCGCTTTCTTTGGCTCAATAAAGCTTTTTCTTTCTTCCAAAAAAAAAAGAAGCTGTTTTTGGGTTTACTGCAGAGTTCCTCGCAACTACTGACTTTACCAAATGATGTCCGCTTTCAAATGCTCCAGTGTGCTTTTTGGACGTGTAAAACAAGTGCTTTTGGACGAGTAAAATGAGTGAGATTCCCTCCTCCATTATCTTTTGGGATACTGACTTTGTGGTATTTGAAAAACGCACCAAAAATTAAAAGGTTTAAACAAATGTCCTAACTAGTTTCTTGACACTTTTTTTTTAATTGAGATGAAATTACCCCTCACTATTTTTTTAATTTTTTATTTTTATTTATTATTATTATTATTTTTTTATTGAGTCACTGCCCCATCTCACCATTCCATCGGCCACCATATTAACCTCTCTCGGAACTACACTGACCCTAACGTAGGTACCACTGGTACCACATCTCTACATGGACGGCCACGCTCTATTGATCATGTCTACCACCAAAAAGAAACACTTTCCAGCTCCACTTTGGAGCAGCCCCTGGTCACACAAATAGATAGCCCCTCCACTAACGCTTTGATTTCGGCCCAATTGTTAGAGCCGAACCTGTACCCTGAAGAAAACGTAAACTGATATCTTCCCTCATGATCCCTGCACACACACCCACCTCCTGGGAGCCCCGAGTTACCCCGTGATGAGCTGTCAACATTCATCTTAACTCAACCCTTGGTGGGCTTCTTCCACTTGACAATCTTCAAGGAGTGTTTCATTTGATGGACTTTTGCAATCCCTATTGCTTGAAGAGTGATATGCCTTGCCCCTTTAACATAATTTGGAACTGGGAGGGAAGCCCCAATCCTCCTCATCCATATATAGACTCTGGATATTACGGTAGCAACATTTACCCGATTCCCCTTATACTGGTTTCCATTTCGCTCGTCCCAAACCTCCCAAATGATCTGACAAGGGGCGAGCCCCCGTATAATCTTGAAATTGGATGCTCTCATCCACCATTAATGGGCCTTGTCCGCTACTCCATGGTCCGCCCCCATAGGAATTTCAAACGGTGTTAAAATGGACCCACACCTAGTTCGCTAGTGCTCCCTTTGAGAACAGATGGTCCAACGTTTTTTCATCAGAAGCAGAGCCCAACGTTGGGCCACAGCAGTAACATTTTGAAGCCATCTGAATTCCCCTTGATTGCACTATTTGATTAATCGGGACAACCGATGAAGTACTTTCCGAGTAAGTAATCCTTCGGTGGCAGCTTAGCGTGCCAAATCTAATTAACCCACTTTTTTCTATCTCCTAGTGTTTTACAAATCTTCCAAGCCGAACTGACCGTAACTTTGCCAGTCGATGAGCCCATCCATATCCTTCTAACTTCCCCAATCTGCACAGCCTCTCCACCCATATATGTTCAATCACCACCTGTGACAGGCACGACTCAAGTTGAACTTCTTGTAACGCCTTTATCCAGGCCGTTCATCCATTTTTCCATTTCATTTCAGGATATGAACCCAAAAAAGAGGAAGATAAAATACTCAAGTGGACTACACTATAGGAAGCAGCACTGATGATAATGCACACAGTTGAAACCTTTCTATGCCCCACCGTGACATTTATTTGCAATCCAACATGTCATAAGGTTACACAAACTTGCATTTTGAGTTAAAATGTAAATTTCAGCTTAATCCAAAACCTCTATGACCCTTAAGAATTTGTTAATAGTGGACGTTTAATCCCGACTGTGGATCTACTTGAGCTTTGAATGTCTAAATTTTTGGGATCTTACTCTAAAATGAACTGAAAATCATAAAATTAACTGGAAAAAAAACATGACTTATATTTGATCTTACTCTTAGGATATGATCTCTTACATTAGTCATTATGATCGATTTTGTCTAGGCAGTGGCAAGATGCAATCCGCCTCTTTTAGAGAGAACTTAATTATGCCTCGAAAATCGTGATTTATTAAGGTTAAAATCAAACCTCTATTTCGTGGTCGCGGATTAGCTACTGATAGGTTGAGTAGCGCGAGTTGCTATACTGAAGTTGATTTTTTTTTTTAATAGCTACTGTACCTGATCATTCAAATGGATGGATTCACCAGGAAGTTGATCGGAGCCAGATACTTTAAGAAAGGCTACGAGGCAGAAAATGGCCCAATCAACGCCACACTCTCAACGGCACGTGACACCGATGGCCATGGGACCCACACCCTCTCAACGGCTGGTGGTGGCTTCGCAGCATAAATAGAATTCTTCTCTAACAACTTTCATAGATTGGACACTATCTAAAGCAACACTGATCTATAGACGACTATTATCTAACAAGTCTCCTAATATAGCTTGGATTCTATCTTTAGAGAACTCTCCATACATAGAGATCATTATTGACAAATAAGCAAATCCTGACACATGGCAGTGCACATTGTAACATGCAACTAGTTTTTTTATGATAAGGAAAAAAAAATAGTTAGCTGACATATGTAGACCATCCTTGTCTCTTAGGAAGCACACAAAATCTCAACCGTGGGTTGTTAAAGCACACGGATGGAATCACCTACAAATTATATAAATACCCTCTTAAAACAAACCTTTGCCGCAAGCTACGTCAGGTGTAAGTTTCCCAAATGAATCTGGAAACCCAAGATTTTTTATAGATCATGATCATTCATGATCGTGGGACCCACCAATTCTCTCAGACACGTAAACCTGATCGAGAAGAACCATGTCTCGACCATGATCCTCGCCGTAATTCATGACGTCGTGCGGCGAAGGCCGAATCTTTCTAACTCCAAGCGCGAGTTGCTATACTGAAGTTGATTTTTTTTTTTAATAGCTACTGTACCTGATCATTCAAATGGATGGATTCACCAGGAAGTTGATCGGAGCCAGATACTTTAAGAAAGGCTACGAGGCAGAAAATGGCCCAATCAACGCCACACTCTCAACGGCACGTGACACCGATGGCCATGGGACCCACACCCTCTCAACGGCTGGTGGTGGCTTCGTCCCAGGAGCAAACATCTTCGGTTATGGCTACGGTACAGCGAAAGGCGGATCACCCAATGCACGTGTGGCCGCATACAAAGTCTGCTGGCCTGGCTGCTTTGACGCGGACATCATCGCAGCCTTTGATGCCGCTATCCACGACGGCATCGATATCTTATCAGTCTCTATCGGTCCGAATGAGATATACACCGATTATCTTCAAAATGGGGGCGAGATCGGATCGTTCCATGCAATAATAAAAGGAATCCCCGTCATCTGCTCTGCTGGCAACGAAGGCCCAGGTAATGGTACGGTTCAGAACGTGGCCCCTTGGATCATGACTGTAGGAGCCAGCACAATGGATAGGGAATTCCCATCATACGTCCACCTCGGCAATAACAAGCACATCAAGGGACAGAGCCTCTCAGCAACATCCCTTCTGGCAGACAAATCCTATCCGTTGATCATATCCATTGATGCTAAATCTGCCAATTCAACGGCTATTGATGCTCAATACTGTGAAAAAGGGACACTGGATACTAAGAAAGTGAAAGGAAAGATCGTTGCCTGCATTGGTGGACGCATCGATAGTTTGGAGATTGGCGAGGTAATCAAAAAGGCAGGTGGCGCTGGGGTGATAATCGTGAATCAGCCAGATACTGATTTACTGGCCAACGTTCATGTTCTTCCAGCTGCAAATATCGATTGGGATGATATAGTTGCCTTATTGTCTTACAATGCATCTACTGCTTCGCCAACGGCTTATATCAGCCGTCCCACCACGCAGCTTGGAATCAAGCCCACACCTACTATGGCTGCATTCTCATCACAGGGGCCTAATCTCATCACACCAGAGATCCTCAAGGTGAGTACTAAAATGCTATGAGTGGGGCCCATATATATGTGTGAATTCAATCTGGTTCAGTAAATAGGCAAAGCCTCACCTAAGAGGTGATTGTGTATTGAGTAAATCCTTTGTGGGGTCCACTATCATTTTTATGTCTTATCCACACCGTCCATCCATTTTTTCAGATCTTAGTGGAGGAGCCCAAAATTGATGCATATCTAAAGACCACACCACAGGGAACAGTGGGAATTGAAAACATACCGTTGAAAGTTTATTGGGGTTACAGAAGTTCTGAATTAAACCGATATTTGTGTTTTCCCTTCATTCATGTCATTCATGTCTGTTTGACCTTATGAACGGGTTAGAGGACAAAGGAAAACATTACTGTGGGACCTAGGCAGGTTTCAACTGTCGTTCCACTGTTATTCCCACTGTTTCTTGTGCTATGGTCCATCAAGCTTTGGATATACTTCAATTTTGTGGTCATGCCTATAATGAGCTAGTAAAATGGATGGACGGCATAGATAAGTTACATACATCACCTGTGGGCCCCCACTGAGTTTACTCAGTACGTACACTACAGGGTACTGAGTTACTCAGTCCCGAATTTACTGTCCCATGGGGAAGGCAAAATCAAAATTTTGAATAGGGTAGACCCTTCTATAGTTCAAAAACTTAAAAATCGACTGGACTCGTTGTCGGGTCGGGTCAAGACAACTGGAAGATTGAAATGAGTCTTAGATTAAAATCATTATAATCCATAAGTATATTAATAGGAAAATAAAGCATAACTGACGCATGTGGATTGCTGGTGAGAGCTTTTGGAGGACTTGGTTCAAGTCATGTTGAGTCATATTGAGTTGGCTGAGTCGTCGAGCTGACTCAAAAATTCTTGCTGAGTCTGAACTGAGTCACACTCATGGCCATGTTTCTTAGAGACTCAGCTCAAAATATCACTGAGTTGGGTCAACTCAGCCAACTTTCAAGTCCCGCAAGTGAGTTTTAGAACTATGGCATGACTAGTTGAATATCTGGGCAGGTTTGTTGCCAGCCTGTTATGATTGAATATATATTGTTGATCTTTTTATAAGTAGAGCTGGGCAGAATCCAACCCGATTTGATCTGATCCGAAGGTTAGGATCGGGTCGAATCGAGTACGCCCATTCAGATCCGACCGTATATCGAGTCGAGTTCGGATCAATGGCCAATCTGGACCGATCCGATCCGATTGGATCTGATCCACACAACTTTCATTCAACACTATTTCTTATAATGTTGTCCACTTGAGATTGGGATATACCTCATTTTTCATTTAATACAATAAATTGATCAAGAAAAATAGATGGACGACGCGGATGAAATAAATACATGATGGTGGGTCCACAGAGCACCGACCACCAGCCATTAGCTAGTAGCTGTAGGAGTAGCCAATCCGTCTCCTCAGTCATCTCAACCGGCATCTCGAGCACCGTTCTGACTTCGAAATCGGATTGCGTTACGCAGTACGCTTTTATCGTACTAAGTAAACTATGTTGGGCGCACCATGAATTCATGTTGTTTATCCACACCGTCCATCAGCGTTTCTATCTCATTTTAGCGGTTGAGACCAAAATTGAAACATATCCGAAGCTCAACTGGGCCATGCCACAAGAAATAGTGGGAATAATGATTTCCATCGTTGAAACCTTCCTAGGGCTCACAATGACGTTCATTTGTTACCTGACCTTTTCATAATATCAAAAGGACATGGATGAAGGGAAAACACAAATATCAGCTTGATCCAAAACTTCTATCGCCCCAAAGAATTTTTCAATGGTAGATGTTCAATTCACACTGTTTCCTATGGTGTGGCCCATTTGAGCTTTGTATACAATTGATTTTTAGTACTGAAAATAAAATTAAATTATAAAATGTATGGAAGGAGTGGATAAAATAAATACATCATGGTGGGTCCCACATACTTTACTTAGTAGGCTTATGGTACTGTGTTACTCTGTATGCAAGCTTCCTCTGATTTCTGAGTCTGACTACTAACAGACGTGAGGAAGTCTGATGGGCAGGTGTAACATGCACCAGCTGGTGCATTGACCTCAGTAAGTTCTGTGGGTCCCATGAGGTATGTGTTATATCCAAACCGTCCATCCATTTGGCGATTTCGGATTAAGTGGAATACACTACAAAAAAGCAGTGGGGGGTTGAATGTCTATCATTGAAACTCTTTTTGGGTCATAGAAGTTTCGGATCAATACGAAATTTGTTTTCCCTCTTCATCCACGTAGTTGTGACCTTATTAACGGACTGGATGGAAAATAAATGTTATGGTGGGCCCTACGAATTTTTTAATGATGAATTTTTTTTTTTTTTAAATTTTCAAAAAATAAAAAGTTAGAGGCAAAAACGCTACACCTGGCGGGAACACTTTCATACGAAATTGTTAAACCGATCACACATGTCCGGAATCCGACGGTTCTAAGCCTCTATCACCCCATGATTCCATTTCTGTCAATCCAATCAGAGAAATCTGCTCGAAGTTTAAACCCACTTGCAATTTCAAGAGATCTCGTTCTGACCAAGGTTAGAGAGCGAAATATCCCAAAATGATAGAAAGGGATTTGAATCTCATCGCACTTTCCGATTGCAAAATCTCACCAATCGATGGCTTGGATCTCACGGTAATGCTTCAAATCCTGTCATCTCTCCAATCTTTATTGGTTCAAATCACTGCAATGTATGTGTTTCCTCAAAATGATTTTGAGTAGAAATGCGACGATTTCTGCTATTAGAAACCATGGATTTAGGTCTAAGAAACTTCGATTCCTGGATTTATGCTTTAGATTCGTGTCCTAATGGATGTTTTCTTTAATTTTGACTAAAACAGAAGACTCGATCCGAACCATAGCTAACCTGATCCAACTCGGTTCCCCTGACCGAGTCGGACTCGGTTCGAATCAGGCTAGCAGTGCAACGGATCGGATGGAGTCAGATGACCCGGACTCGGTCCCAGATCGGATTGAGTTCGGGTCAGTTCATTGAAAATTTTGGACCGAGTCGAGTTGGACCCAATCCAGTCCAACTCGACTCGATGCCCACTTCTATTTATAAGGAAATATCAGATTTTATTTCAAAGACTTGGAGACATGGAGAAAAATCAATGTGGTCATGTGACTCTACCTTACACAATTTCGGTTGACTCATTAAAATAAATAAATAAACCTCTCAGTAAATCAAAAGGAAGAATATTTAAACATATGACTTGTCATTTTAAATATTAAGGAAACATGGTAATCAGCACCAAAGGAAATTCAACTGAGTTATGACTCGACTCATTGGTCCATGTCTAGTTTTAATTTCAATGTGGCTCACCAGATTGGACGCTAATTGCATCCTACCCCCATCTCTAGCAGTGCTGGCAATAACAGTGATGATCTGAACCAATCACTACCATAGAAAATAGGATTTTCTGTTTGTAGCATGCAGAGGATCTGAATTCTAAACAAAAACATTAAGTGCTTTTCTATTAGTGTAAATGGTTAATTTATCATTCCATCCATTAATGGATTTTTTATATCTATATAGCCAGATATTACTGCACCTGGAGTCAATGTCCTCGCGGCCTATACCCAATACGTTGCACCCAGCGATCTACCTTTTGATCCACGACGAGTTCTCTTCAATGTAATGTCTGGGACATCCATGTCATGCCCTCATATTGCCGGCATCACAGGCCTTCTCAAGGCAATCCACCCCAAATGGAGCCCATCAGCGATCAAATCAGCAATCATGACTACTGCACGAACAAAAGACAACACAGGATCTCCCATGAGAAACTCTTCTTTATCTAAGGCCACACCTTTCAGCTATGGCTCAGGACATGTGCATCCTAACCGTGCAGTGGACCCTGGCTTAGTCTATGATCTAACCGTCGAGGACTACCTGAATTTCCTCTGCACCAAGGGATACAACAAGACTCAATTCGCAAAATTCACTAAACAACCCTACGCATGCAATCAAAAGTCCTTAAATCTTTTGAACTTTAATTACCCTTCAATAACTATTCCTCATCTCTCTAGCTTGACTACTGTAAGTAGGACAGTCAAGAATGTGGGAAACCCAAGTACGTACACGGCCCGCATCCATGCACCGCCAGGAATTTCTGTATCAATCAAGCCCATGAGCTTGAAATTTGAGAAGATTGGTGAAGAAAAAACATTTGAGGTTAGCCTACAGGCTAAGCAAGGTGGTGTGGCTGATGATTATGTGTTTGGGAAGCTGATATGGTCAGATGGTAAGCACTACGTGAGAAGTCCTATTGTTGTGAAGGTGGCAAAAGCTTGAAAGGTGCAAATTTGCTTAGTAGCTTTGTATTGTGGCTTTTAGTATTGTACAAGCTCATGTCTAGCATGAATTATTAAGCTAAGGTAGAAATTATCCTACTTATATTTAAGTATAAATTTCCTTAAGAGCCTGTTTGGTTAGAGGTAAATTGTCACGCCCCAAATCCAGAATTCAGGCCCTACTACTTCCTAAGTCCCGAACTTGGTGAACGGTTAGCGAACTTCCCGAACGCCAAACCCAACTCATGGTGGGGGAGTTTTTTTTTTTCTTTGGAATGGTTAATCTGATTAGGTGATTGCATATTTAATAAATGGTATCAACACATATCCAAGAAACGAACATGTTTGACATGTTACATATAAGATGGTGCATCCGAAAAGGGAGAATAGATAACAAAGCCCCTAAAACTCTTGCAGGCACGCGTTTCTACTAAATGCATCCTGAAGAAATTGTAAATCATCTGTATGAGCAAACCACAGCTCGTGGGTCTAGTTCATACCAGGAGTAAAACACAGCTTCTCAAGGCACTCCCATAAAGACATTCAAAACAACCACTGGCATATTATCAACCAAGCATGCATGTTATCATATGTGAGCATGTTATCAACCAAGCATATTATCACTACCAAGCTAACAACCTAACAAAAAAAAAAGATTGTGTGTGTGTGTGTGTGTGTGTGTGTGTGTATAAATTAAAGTTCGTCAGGTTATCATAAATCATGTAACCAATTTTAGGCATACTACTCAGACGAACGATCATGAATCATAAGAATAGTCAATCATCATGTACAAGATAATCAAATTATGTATTCCATTATAGAGCATATGATGGAAAAGGAATAATAAAGCTGGTGTGTGTAGTCGGGATGATAGTATACGGTATCACAAGCCATAGGGTTCATCAGAAGGGACTTTTATCCAAACAAGTCTCATACCTGATTTGGATAGCTATACTCAATGTGATAAACTCCAAAATCATGACCATTTTGAAGGTACACATAATGATTTAATTACGCACCACCAGCCTGAGTGGATAGTGGATGAATGAATGTATGAGTCAAATGATGAACATGCAAATCCTACTCAGTAAGTCCACATTTCAGTATGGTTCAATCTGGAAATATCACCAGGGTCTAATACACTTCCGACACTGGTTACCACCCATTGTGTGCAAGACCAAGCGATTGCAAAAGATCTCACTATCCGCCTCGTTAATGGTACACAAAAACTACCTTGTCCGTCGATAGTGAACCCATTTCACAAGCTAATCAAACTCAACCTAGCATATAACCCTCTGTACTTAGGTGGGTAAGGTCAAACCCCTTCCAACCGACCTTGACAAAGTGGGGGATGCGGTCTACTAGTATGTAGCCATCGTGCGCTTATAAATCCACTCAGTTTAGACATTAGAACATCTTATTGGTACCACAGGGTTTAGTTACTTTCACACAAGGATGCCTATGACACCGTGTAACATCAGTAGTTTCCGGTGTCCATCATCTGCCAGCCACAACAAGGATACGGGACCACCTCCCCGATGACTCTAGGGAGAAGATGTACGTGTCATACATAGTGCAAAATATATGAATCACACGATCGAAGTCATGTATCAAACCTACGCGTATAGCATGAATCATGCGGGGCAACCTTGTCTCATATAGAGTCCCCTAAGTGTCTCAAGCCGAACGACATATATTATGAACAATCATAATTCACAATAGGCATACAAATGATGCGTGTGAGAT
The DNA here is from genome assembly GCF_029962835.1 of Magnolia sinica. Taxonomy (NCBI): domain Eukaryota; kingdom Viridiplantae; phylum Streptophyta; class Magnoliopsida; order Magnoliales; family Magnoliaceae; genus Magnolia; species Magnolia sinica. The sequence continues at coordinate 69,656,581 of NC_080589.1, read as the reverse complement.
ATGATAATGTACAATCATAAGCACTATGCATGAAATGTGTAATACCGCATTAAGCATAAAGTATGGTTAAATCAATAAAAAGCAATGCTAACTTAAATACAAGAGCAATGCTAGCTCTCATATAAAATAAGTGTTGCATCAATATAAAGAAAGTACGATATCAATATAAAGAAAGTACCATGTCAACAAAAAGAAAATGTTATTAGCAAACATCAGTGTAACCCTCGCATAAATCACTAATCTAATGCCACAAAAATCATCAGGTGACATACCAACATTTTACGTCGAATTATCCAAGTCATGCAAGCATGTGCATGAAGTAAATAACATACAAGCATTCACATGCATCATCAATATCATGGTCATCATCTAACACTAGCATAATACATGCCCTAGACATTAGGCTTCTATCATGCATGAGGTTATCCTTACGTTCACTAACATCATTTATTTATCATCGTTTCGGTATAAAGTAAAACATGGTTATCTTATGTTATCTTATGCATGAGATTATCATGACCATTAACGTGTGCATTATTGTCACTTTGATATCAATATCAACTAATGCAACAATATTAAGCAAAGCATAGTAATTATACACACATTATCGTCATGAGTATCAACACGTGCATGATTATCAACAAGGATATCAACCTCATCATCCAATGTAATGATTATCAAGTAAAGCATGGTAATCAACTAGTATATTTTGTCATCATATACATGTACATACTATCATTATCATTAGCATGAAGATCACTTTCACTTCATAATTAACATAGGCAATGTCACAACTACCATAAACAATTAATTCATCATCAATGCATATGTCATCAATTTACCATTGATTAAATCATCACCATAATCGATAGTAACTCTACCATAATCACCATGAATTAAATGATATCTATCATTTCAACCAACAACTCACGACCATCATTATCATGTTATCATACATGTATCGTCATCTGGACCATTACTAGGTGCGTCCCACTTAGTGTGACTTCCATATTGACCTTGGACTACATGCAAGGCATGGGGTCGTATAAGTCAAGTGTGAGTCTCACTTAGTAAACCACTGGGCCAACTCTAAGGGATAAACTTTCAACCACAAGGCCATCAATGGCATGGATCCAACTCCACAACTAAGTGGAACCCACACATCCAACCATCAACTAAAAACAATGCATAATCTCAAACATAAGGACAACATGCTAACATCTCTCATGTCATACATCATATTGTACCCACTAATCACATATACAAGCAAACCAAGAAAAAGCATAATTATCCAGCTTATGAAATCTAAAATAGGCATCGTTAAGTGTGGTCTAATTGACTAGAGGTAGTGTATAAGACACACTGACCACTAGGCAATAGGCCTGCCCAATGGGCTTAAGAAAGGTTACCATGGTGGGTTTCTTACTCCCCAACAATTACTCTTAGTGTTGGGCCCACTTGGGCCTTAGGGTTGCCTCATTTAAATGGGCCCAAGGCCATTCATACCTTAAGACAGCAACTGGGCCCAAGGCCATTCAATGAAGGCATTGAAGTTGTACCGTTTTGAGGAAGTGTTGTCATATGCGAAATAGGTTGTCGGAATCGCATGTGGGGAGCTTTAATGCGGGGGCATACATCATTACTTGTATCCCATTTTTGCATTAAAAAGAGTAGATATGAAGTGAATGTTTATGATTATTTTATCATTACTGCTTTGATTAACTCGATAACATATGTAACTTTTGCCTTATAGAACCACTGAGTTGATCACTCACTCCCACTTTGGGAGAGTGTTTTAAAATACCAACCAGACGCTGATTTGGATGCAGGTAAAGATGACGTCTATGCTCTGGAGTAAGACTTCTAGGATGAGGCGAGTGAATTCTCCTACTTCCAATTCTCAAGCGGGTCGATGTAGACCTCGTGCCGTCACGCAGGAACCACTGGGACATTTGGGCTTAGCTACACACTTTACATACCATTTTGTTTATTTTGAAACAGTACATGTATATATAATGAACCCGGTTGCACACTCGTACTCTGGAAGGGACCTTGTGAAACATCTGTGTACTTATACAGATATATATTTAGACTTTCGCTCTGGCTTAACTTGATTAAATCCAGAGTATGATGTATTGTTTAGTATATATAATCTCATGCATGCGTAATTCATGAAAGTGAAAGAAATCTGAATATCATCATCCATAATGTATAAGTGATGTTCTAAATCTCGGGAGTAGAGCTTTGCTCGACCCTTAAAATTCGGGGCGTTACACCTTAGTGGACACATTAGGCGATACAAGATGTGGGCTCTTGTTGAGGAATAATATTACTGGCCATAATTAGTACGTGACGTGGGTAAAACAGTGCAGCGCTGTCATTTTGTCAGACTTTCCAGGGGCAGTCTCAAAATATGGACCTCTACACCCCGTTACATGTTCTCGATGGCCTTTGAGAGGACTTATCTATGGACTTCATGATTGGTCTCACACGAACACATCAAATCATGGATTTGATGTTCGTGGTGGTAGATAATTTCTCAAAGATGATGCACTTCGTCCAACGTAAGAAGACACTTGATGCAACACTTGGCTAATCTATTCTTCAGAGAGGTCGTGTGATTACACAAGGTTCCAAGACCATTACTTTGACTGTGACACAAAATTCATTAGCCACTTCTGGCGAACTTTGTAGAATCAGTTTAGTATGCGACTTTGGTTCAATAATGCCTACCACTTGCAAACCGATGGGCAAATTATAGTTGTGAATCGTACGTTAACTTCCTCTGGTGTATTTCAGGTACCAAGTCGAAATAGTGAGATTTGGCCTTGCCTCAAGCAGAGTTTGCATTAAAAAAATATGGTGAACTGTTCAAAAGGGAAGTCCTCATTCTAGATTGTTTATGGTCGAGTGCCCTACCACACACTTGACTTAGTCTATTTACCCAAGCTCTCGGATATGAGCATTGCCACATAGCATAGTACAGAACAAATCTTGGGCATTCATGCGGATGTACAAGCTAAGATGCAAGCTTTGAATGATAAGTATAATGAGTAAGCTGACAAGCATCAGTGGCAAAAGGTATTTGAGGTGGGCGACAATGTTATGGTTCATCTACACAATGAGATATTTTCGACCGGGTCATACAACAAGTGGAAGAACAAGAAGATTGGACTGGTACCGATCCTCTGAAAGATCAATTTAATCTTCCAGATGATATGGAGATCTCACGTACTTTCAATATTGTGGACCTAAACAAGTATCATGAACTGAAACTGAACGAGAGCTCGAGGTCAAGTTCTTTTAAAGTGGAGGGGACTGATATAGAGTGGGTCGCAGACACTTTCATAGTAAAGATGGACCAGAGAAGGCCTGATTGGAGACGGAAATGATCCGATCAGTCATGACCTTAAATATGTCGTATCACGCAAATCAAGATGAGTTTTTCAACATATTATATATGCTTTTTGGGTAGGAGAACCTACTTAAGCCAACCAACCCCGCTATGCCTTATTGCCTGTTAAGGGTCAAATATTACATATTAGACCCCAGTTATTGCTTGCATTTATGAACATGATACCGTTTAATGGCCCGCTTTAATCATGTTTGTGATGCAGAGTGTATTCACGAGCATGGAATGAAAAGGGAGCTTAACGCATGGATTTAACGCTCTGATGACACTAAAGGCTAGGGATGGACTCCAGGGGACCAAGATCGACGGAATTACACGCCAAGGATCTGCGAAAATCGAGAAACTGAAGCTCAAGCGGCCTGAAAGTCAGCCAGAATGCAAGATCACTGGGTTTCCATCATCTATTCGACTTAAAACTGTATACATGGCTCGAGGACCAAAAACTAACCGTACACGTCAAATTTCAGCCATTGGATCCCTCTGGAAGTGGCCCAACGGACAGATCATCCCATAAGTCAGTGATTTGGGGCCCGCCTGGTATCTGAAAATGCTTCAATTTTGTTCTCAACCCCTTAAATGGAGTGACAGAGCAAATGGACGGAGTAGATGTCTCACGAACATCACAGTAGACCCTACATGAACAGTGCGTGTACATGGTGTACACACACCGGCCGTGCACCGGACGGTCAGCCCGGTCAAAGACGGGCTGACTCGTCTTCTTCTTCCGCAGCAACAGCGGACGGACGCTGTCCATCCGTTTTTCATCAGTGGGCCCCACTCGCTCTCCAGATGATAAATCTGGACCATTCATCAGACTCCCAGGGTCCATGTTACCATGGCCTAGGTGGAGAAATTTCAAGATACATCGGAGATAGATTTTCGATCGTTCAAATGGAAGATGGACGGCCGGTTTAAAAATTCAATGGGCCACACTCAACCCAATCCAAAACCGACCATCTCAAAATGGTTTTTTTTGAGGAGAAACTAATGGACGTAGTGGATTTCGAAGATACCAAGTATGTGGACCCCACCAACTCTCATTCAAAAAAACAGAGCCATCCGTTTCGGTCTCTGTTGCGAAAGCTTGAACAGGGACTTGCGGCGGATCTCTTTGGGCCAACACCGTGCATCAACGGTCAGATCCGAACCATTTATGAGACTCAAACTGCTCCTCTCACTCAGGCCTAGGTGGATAGATTTCAAAATACATCGGAGATCGGTTTTTGATCGTCCGAATGGAAGATAGATGGAGGAACTGTTTCAATTGATGGGCTGCACTAAACCTGAGAAAAAATACTCCTTCTCGACTGAAATTCCGAGAGGTATTCAATGGACGGGTCGGATTTCTCGTCTGACATCAATCTTAAGCCCATCAATCATCACAGATGCATAAGGCTTGCTTTTGATTCCACTGCGTAAATAGGGAGTCCGGCTCCATTACAAACTAACTGCGAAAGAGAAGTCGGTGCTCAACTCCAGCCAGGCCTCTCCTGCTCTACTCCAGCTACAGTTCTATAAAGAGAGAGGGAAAGTGGGAGGATGGGGATGATCAACCGAGGACGGCTTGAAACCAGAACGTGAAGACAGGGAGAAGAGAGAGAAGTTTTTTTTTTTCCTTTACTTTAATTTCTTTGCTGTGGTTTTTTTTTTCTCTTCTTTTTCTTTTGTTTATTTGTTTATTTTAGCCCATTCATGTGTAGCTAAACCCCTTAGCTAGGGCTAAGAGATGAAGCCTGTAGCGAGATGGGAGATACTATTTCAAGCTTTTAACTTAAATTCATGAACTGAATTTGATTTGTGTTAATTATTAAAGGAATATTTTTCTTAGTCTTTAATGGTCTGTTGTGACTAAAATTATAATGGGTTTGCAATGGCTTTGAATATTTCTTTTTCCCTTTTTGATGTTTATGACGTCAGGAAGCCCTGTTGTTCACCATCGTCTCCTAGGCATGGTTGGATGATGGTACCCTTCCTAACTTTCATGCACTGTTGATTGGTTGGTAATTAGTTTAATCCTGTTGTTTGCTTTGTCTCCTGGGCATGGTTAGATGATGGAATCCATGCTAATTCATATACCTTTCATCTCTTGAAAATCAGATCAAGTAAGTTCAGTTTAAATTCCATAATTCTTGATGCAGGCATAAGATCTCCCTGATCCCTACAAGTGGATCCTCTGAATCCCTAGTTTCCTTCCTCTGAATTACTTAAGTTTTAGATTAGTGTTCACTCTTATTACTCAAATTACAACTCGAATTAGATTTCATCTCATTCTAGTTTTAGTTCTAGTTAGTTTCAGATAACGTACAGATATCAATCCCTTGGGATTCGACCTCGGTCTTACCAAGTTTATTACTACATCACAACCCTATACTTGGGGAGTGAACAAGTTTTTGGCGCCGTTGCTGGGGATTGAAGGTTACGTTTTCTGAAATTAATTAGTTTTAGAATTAGGTTAGGATTAGGATTTTACTAACTTTAGGTTAAAGGTTTTTATTTTATTTTGTTTTTAGAAACTAACCTGTTTTCCTGATTTTGTAGGACCCTGAAATGAGTTTCTAAATTGGTAATTCCTTCCTAATTTCTCTACTTTTTCTACTCTTAAAATTAGGGTTTAAATTTTAGAAATTTTCTAATTCTAGTATCCTCCTATCTATAGGAAATAGTTTATTTTTAGAAACTTTCCTTTTTTGTTTTTAGAAACTAGGTTAGTTATTTTCCTTTTTAGAAATTAACTTTCTATTTTATTTTTAGTAACTTTCTAATTTTAACTCTTTTAGAATCTAATTTTGTTTCCTAATTTTCTACTTATAGAATTTTTGTTTAGAAACTAACTTTCCTATTCTGTAGGCCTTTAAGATAGAAATTTCTAATTCGGTGAGTTCCTTCTCTCTACGTTCTATTTTTCAATTCTCTTTTAGTAATTTACTTTCTAGTTTAGGACTTTCTTCTTTTTGAAATCAGTTTACTGCTATCTCTGTTTTAAGGATTTTTCTTCTCTTTTTTAGAATCTAACTTATTTTATCTTGTTTTGCAGGTTTTTAACTTAGGGACTCCAAGTTGGTAACTTCTTTCCAAACCCCTCTTTCTTTTGTAGATTTTATTTTCCTTTCTTAGGGTTAGGTTTTAAATTTGATTGAGGGCTACGAGTGTTTCATACCCAAGTGGGCCCGTGACAACACTCGACGTCTCTTGACTGAAGGAGGATTGGTTGAGGGGTTGACTATCCAACGCAGGACTAGACACCACTCGAAATCCCCTAAGTTAATTGAAGTTATGGCTGAAGACCAACCTCCTCTACTTCAACCTAGGGTGGAGGATACCCAAGATGAGAATGAGGTGCATCAGGCACCCCTGCCTCGTACTTTACGAGATTATCTACAACCAGCGGGAGTAAGTACGCCCTCATGCATGATTTTCCTTGAAAACACAGGACAAATGGACATCAAGCCAGGAGTTATCCAACTCCTTCCCAAATTCCATGGACTTGAATCAGAAAGTCCATATTTACATTTGAAAGAGTTCGATGAGATTATAGCTACATTATATTTTCCTAATGTATCTGAGGATACAATTAGGCTGAAACTCTTTCCTTTTTCCTTAAAAGAGAAGGCTAAGGCGTGGTTACATTCACTGCGTCCTAGATCCATTGGCACATGGAACGACATGCAGAGGGAATTCATAAAAAAATTCTTCCCACATCTAAAACGATTACCCTTAGAAAAGCAATCATGAACTTTGCCCAAAAGGAAGATGAAACATTCTTCCAATGTTGGGAAAGGTTCAAAGATTTAGTCAGTTCATGCCCACAACACGGATTTGAAACGTGGCGCATTACAAATTTCTTTTACGATGGACTGACATCTTCCATGCGCCAAATGGTCGAGACAATGTGTAATGGAGAGTTCATTAATAAAGATGTCGACGAGGTATGGGACTACCTTGACAGTCTGGCTGAAAAAACACAATCTCGGGACTATTACCCAAAATCAAACACCACGTCTAGGCCGACTCAATTAAAGGAAAAAGGTGGATTATATCTCTTGAAAGAAGAGGATGATCTCAAGTGTAAAGTGACTACGCTCATAAGGAAAGTTGAGGCCATGGAAGGAAAGAAGGATAAGGTTAATGAAATTGTTTGCGGCATCTATGATTGCAACATTCATATAACTGAAAACTGTCCTACAATACCCGCCTTTCGAGGAGTGTTGAATGAATAAGCTAATGCCCTAAACAACTATCAAAGACCTTTTACTGGACCTAACTCCAATACGTATAATCCTGGTTGGAAAAATCATCCAAACTTTAGTTGGAGGAATGGATAAACGGCTACCCCTCAAGGTTTCTTCAATCAAAATCCAAATCAAGTGAAACCTCAAGAGGAACCGGTTCAAAATTCCATACAAGAGCTGGCTCAGGTAATGCAGGGAATTACAGATTTTATGCAAAAGATAGATTCTCGTATGACGGTTATAGAAAAGGGGATGCTTCCTGCACAACCTCTCCCCAATCCTAAACCGCAGTACTAGATTAGTGATCTCAGCTCTTCAAATCAGATGGGGCATGCTAAATCCATCACCACTCTTAGGAGTGGAAAGATCATTGATAAAACTCTTCCGGTTAGGCCCGAAAAGCCTCAAGAACCAGGAGAGGACAACAATGATGGATCTAGTGATGCCCCACAAAAATTAGAACCGGAACTTCTAGAGAAGTCAGTTGCTCCGTTCCCCCAATGGTTGGTTGCACCAAAACGTCTTTCTAACTCTCAGGATATTCTAGAGGTGTTGAAACAAGTGAAAGTTAACATTCCTCTACTTGATGTCGTGAAACAGATTCCTTCATATGCCAAATTTCTGAAAGACTTATGCACGACCAAAAGACGGCAAAGTATTCAAAAGAAAATCTTCTTGACTGAGAAAGTGAGTGCCATCCTGAAGTAAGACGTACCGCAGAAATTCAAGGATCTCGGTAGCCCAACTATATCATGTGTAATCGGGAACCATCGAATTGATCACACACTTCTTGACTTAGGAGCGAGCGTAAATCTGATTCCCTACTCGGTATATAAACAGTTAGGTTTGGGTGAATTAAAACCCACCCTGACCACACTACAACTTGCTTATCGCTTTGTTCGTGTACCAAGAGGGATAATTGAGGATGTGTTAGTCCAGGTCGATAGATTTTACTACCCTGTAGATTTTATCATCCTAGACAACGAACCCATCAATAACATGAGCACTCAGATTCCCGTCATTCTTGGTCACCCATTCCTTGCCACGTCAAATGCAATTATCAATTGTAGGAATGGTGTCATGACTATGTCTTTGAAAATTTGACATTGGAGTCAAACATCTTTTTCAATAACAACAGCAACTCAGAGGATGATGACGATTTCCACGACATTAACATGATCGACTCTTTCGTGGAAGATACGACACCTCTAATCTTATCCTCCGACCATCTAGAGACATGCCTGGCCCACTCCCATGATTTTGATGATGACATGATTAGGGAGACGTGCGCCTTACTTGATACTGCACCGGTACTTGAAATTAACCGGTGGATGCCACAATTTGAAGAATTGCCACAAACTGATGTAGTGCCTCTACCGTCTAACCTCAAGCCGCCGAAGCTTGACCTAAAACCTTTGCCCTCTGATTTAAAATATGCCTATTTAGGTCAAGATGAGACATACCCGGTGGTGATCTCTACACACCTGGAGAAAGAACAGGAGAGTATGCTCGTATCTACTCTCATTGAGCATAAAGGAGCCCTGGGATGGACGATAGCGGACCTCAAGGGAATCGATCCCTCAATTTGTACTCACCGCATATATCTTGAGGATAATGCAAAAACCGCTCGGCAACCACAACGTAAACTAAATCCAAACATAAAGGAAGTGGTTAAGGCCGAGGTTCTTAAACTATTGGACGTGGGTATCATATACCCTATATCTGATAGTCAATGGGTGAGTCCAACTTAAGTGGTCCCTAAGAAGTCCGGAATCACCATCGTAGCCAATGCTAATAATGAACTCGTGCCAACTAGAGTCACTACTGGTTGGAGAATGTGCATTGACTACAGGAAGTTGAATACCATCACGAGGAAAGACCACTTTCCTTTACCATTCATTGATCAGATCCTAGAAAGGTTAGCTGGTCATTCCTATTACAGTTTTCTTGACGGGTATTCGGGCTACAACCAGATAGAGATAGCCCCTGAAGACCAGGAAAAGACCACATTTACATGTCCCTACGGCACCTTTACCTACCGAAGGATGCCATTCGGACTATGTAATGCCCCTGCCACCTTTCAGTGATGTATGCTTAGTATCTTTTCTGATATGGTGGGGCAATATCTAGAGGTCTTCATGGACGATTTCTCTGTTTACGGTCCATCTTTCAGCAAGTGCTTGGAAAGTCTTAAATGTGTGCTGAAAAGATGTGAAGAAAAGAACTTGGTACTTAATTGGGAGAAGTGTCATTTCATAGTTAGAAGGAAATTGTCCTTAGGCATATCATCTCGTCCAAGAGAATCGAGGTAGATAAGGAAAAAAATGATCTTATCTCTAACCTACCTCCACCCGAGAACATCAGAGACGTGCGATCCTTCTTAGGACACACAGGATTTTACAGGCGATTCTTAAAGAACTTTAGTCTCCTCTCTCGTCCTTTATGTAATCTTCTTCAAAAGGATGCGAGTGGACTGAGCAATGCCAGGAAGCTTTCACCAAGCTTAAGGGCACGTTAACCACTGCACTTATCATGCAGCCACCCGACTGGAGCCTTCCTTTTGAGCTTATGTGCGACGCTTCTGATTATGCTCTTGGAGCAGTTTTAGGCCAAAGAAAGGATAAGAGACCCTACGTCATCCATTATGCGAGTAGGACTTTAAATCCAGCCCAAGTGAACTACTCAACTATGGAAAAAGAACTCTTAGCTGTAGTGTTCGCCTTGGACAAATTTAGGTCCTACCTGATCGGATCTAAGATCATTATCTAAACAAATCACGCAACACTGAAGTATCTTCTTTCTAAGAATGATTCTAAGCCCCGCTTGATATGATGGATCCTTCTACTCCAAGAATTTGATTTGAAAATTAAAGATAAAAATGGAGTAGAAAACGTTGTGGCCGATCACCTTTTTCGCCTTAATACCTCTGATTCCCTTAAGATGACCCATATCAACGACATGTTCCCTGATGAACAACTGTTTAGAGTCTCCCATTCACCTTGGTTCACTGATATTGCTAATTATCTTGCTACAGGTGCCATACCGACACAATGGACTGCGCAAGATAAGAAGAAATTCTTCACCGAGGTGCGCAACTTTTTCTAGGATGATCCTTATTTAAATATTGCCCAGACCAAATCCTAAGGAGACGTGTACTAGACGATGAGCATCAGAGCGTCATCTCTTTCTGTCATTCACAGGCCTGTGGTGGTCACTTTTCTGTTAAAAAGACCACGGCCAAGATTCTGCAGTGTGGCTTTTATTGGCCCATTATGTTTAGGGACACTCATGAGTTTTGCAAAGCTTGTGAGCGTTGTCAGAAATTGGGAGCATTGTCCCGTCGAAATATGATACCTTTGAATCCCATCCTTATCATTGAAGCATTTGATTGCTGGGGCATCGATTTCATTGGACCATTCCCCCAATTGTTTGGAAATCTGTATATTTTGCTCGCTGTGGATTATGTCACTAAATGGGTCGAAGCGATTCCGTGTCGAACTAATGACCATCGCACAGTCATTAAATTCCTAAAAGAAAACATCCTTTCTCGATTCGGAACGCCTCGAGCCATCATTAGTGATGGGGGCTCACACTTTTGTAATAAACCATTTGAGAGCTTAATGAAGAAATATGGTATCTCTCATAAGGTGAGCATCCCATACCACCCACAGACAAGTGGGTAAGCCGAGATTTCTAATAGGAAAATTAATACATTTTGGAAAAAACGGTTAACCCTGATCGTAAGGATTGGTCAATCCGATTGACCGATGCCTTATGGGCATACCGTACTGCCTTTAAAACCCTATTGGAATGTCTCCCTTTAGACTTGTCTATGGGAAAGCTTGTCACTTGCCTGTGGAGCTGGAACATAAAGCGTACTAGGCGATCAAAATCTTAATTTCAATCTGGACAACGCTGGCTCGCTACGCAAACTTCAATTGAATGAACTTGAGGAAATCCGGAATGATGCGTATGATAATTCGAGAATTTACAAGGACAAGATGAAAGCAGTTCATGACCAACACATTTTGCGAAAATCATTCACGCCTGGTCAGAAGGTCCTTTTGTACAATTCTCGATTACATCTTTTTCCGGGTAAGCTTCGATCTCGTTGGACCGGCCCTTATATTGTTGTTACTATTTTTCCTCATGGGGCCATTGAGATAAGAGATCCCGACAATGGCAAGGAGTTTAAAGTCAATGGACATCGATTGAAACCATTTGTCGAGAAATTTGATTCAGAGGACATATCCATGCCCCTGACTGCTCCTGTTTACCAGGATTAATCTCCTAGTCTGATGGAGGTATAGGTAGGTTTATCGCTTTCATAGGATTAGGGTAGTTGCTTTATTTGTCTGGCTGAAGACGGTAAACTTAGCGCTCCTGGGAGGCAACCCAGCTCTTCATTTCATTTCGTTTTTATCACTAGTTAGTTCAATGTTTGTGGGTAACATTACTGCAAACCCTCATGAGACTACAACTCGTCCACTAGGGGCAACCTAGGGGTTTAAAGGCTTGTTGCATACGCTAAATGCAATCGAGAGCACCTACGAAAGTGGTATAGGTAGGATTTTATTTTTGTGTTGCCTTCTCTCTCATGCTGACCGACGTCCATGCTGCGATCTTTGGGAAAATGTCTCTCGATTCATCATCCAGGTACTATCTTTCCATCATTTCATATTTACTTTTCGTTGTCCCAAGTGCATTACATGCTCATATCTTTTACATTGAGGACAATGTAGATTTTAGGTTGGGGGTGGGAGATTAGGTGACCTAATTAGCATGTTTTTGGTCTTGAACAAAATTTGTGGAAATTTTAATTTTTTTTTTTTTTTTTAGGATTTCTGATGAATTCGAAATGATTTTGACAGCCATCTAGGGCACTTAGAATTTCAAGATGCATGATGTTGGTACTTTATGACTCTTAGATTCAGTTATCTATTAAGATTTCACAGTTAAATTTAAATTGTTAGTCCATGGTTAGAGGTTTTAAACATTGATGGAATCATGATTTCACAGGTCACATTTCGCTTACACATTAAGATTTCAGTTTGATACTGAAGGGTTAATTTGGTGATCAGTAAGCATGAAAGGAACCATCTTGAAAAATTGCCCGTCATGATCAGTTGAAAGGAAAAGATACCGTTGAAAGAGTTTAGGCAAGGACTCTTCAGTATAGGTTTGCTCCCTTTACGTGTGGATTTCATTCCCTAAGGATAATACGTAAAAAGGTTTGAGTACGTAGTCTTCACCATAGGTTTGCTCCCTATAGGTGAGGATTTGTTTTGGTATTACTTTTAATGAAAAAAAAAAAATCAAAAATCAAAAGCTGAAGGAATGAAAAGATGATCTTCGAGGCAAGTTTTGGTTATCATGGACTCTCTTACTAGTTACCAATGATATCCTGAAACAGAGAGTTGCGTATTAATGTTAAAAGTCGAGATTACACTATACACATGTGGAACTCAATGTTGAGGATTATTCCAATTGAGGGACTAATACTTTGAAATTGATTATGAAATTTACCGTGTGTTTGAGTCTAAAAGAGAGTAAGGCCCAGCGTTCATGCAACGTAACAGTCTCGTATCTGAATTATTTGGCAAAAGTCACTCGAATTCATACGAATTGTCCTAGAATTCTCAATTTATTTTCGCATATTTTGCTCGGGACTAGCAAAATCTTGGTTGGGGGTTGTGTTGAGGGTCAAATATTACATATTAGACCCCAGTTATTGCTTGGATTTACGAACATGATACCGTTTAATGGCCCGCTTTAATCATGTTTGTGATGCAAAGTGTATTCACGAGCATGGACTGAAAAGGGAGCTTAAAGCATGGATTTAACGCTCTGATGACACTAAAGGCCAGGGACGGACTCCAGGGGACCAAGATCGATGGAATTACATGCCAGGGATCCACAAAAATCGAGAAACTGAAGCTCAAGCGGCCTGAAAGTCAGCCAGAATGCAAGATCACTGGGTTTCCATCATCCGTTCGGCTTAAAACTGTATACATGGCTCGAGGACCAAAAACTAACCGTACACGTCAAATTTCAGCTATTGGATCCCTCTGGAAGTGGCCCAACGGACAGATCAGCCCATAAGTCAGTGATTTGGGGCCCGCCTGGTATCTAAAAATGCTTCAATTTTGTTCTCAACGCCTTAAATGGAGTGACAGAGAAAATGGACGGAGTAGATGTCTCACGAACATCACAGTGGACCCCACATGAACAGTGCGTGTACATGGTGTACACGCACCGGCCGTGTACCGGACGGTCAGCCCGGTCAAAGACGGGCTGACCCGTCTTCTTCTTCTACAGCAACAGCGGACGGACACTGTCCGTCCGTTTTTCATCAGTGGGCCCCACTCGCTCTCCAGATGATAAATCTGGACCATTCATCAGACTCCCAGGGTCCATGTTACCATGGCCTAGGTGGAGAAATTTCAAGATACATCGGAGATCAATTTTCGATCGTTCAAACGGAAGACGGACGGCCGGTTTAAAAATTCAATGGGCCACACTCAACCCAATCCAAAACTGACCATCTCAAAACGTTTTTTTGAGGAGAAACTAATGGACGTAGTGGATTTCGAAGATACCAAGTATGTGGACCCCACCAACTCTCATTCAAAAAAACAGAGCCGTCCATTTCGGTCTCTGTTGCGAAAGCTTGAACAGGGACTTGCGGTGGATCTCTTTGGGCCAACACCATGCATCAACGGTCAGATCCGAACCGTTTATGAGACTCAAACCGCTCCTCTCACTCAGGCCTAGGTGGATAGATTTCAAAATACATCGGAGATCGGTTTTTGATCGTCCGAATGGAAGATAGACGGAGGAACTATTTCAATTGATGGGCTGTACTAAACCTGAGAAAAAATACTCCTTCTCGACTGAAATTCTGAGAGGAATTCAATGGACGGGTCGGATTTCTCGTCTGACATCAATCCTAGGCCCATCAATTATCACAGATGCATAAGGCTTGCTTTTGATTCCACTGCGTAAACAGGGAGTCCGGCTCCGTTACAAACTAACTGCGAAAGAGAAGTCGGTGCTCGACTCCAGCTAGGCCTCTCCTGCTCTACTCCGGCTACAGTTCTATAAAGAGAGAGGGAAAGTGGGAGGATGGGGATGATCAACCGAGGATGGCTTGAAACCAGAACGTGAAGATAGGGAGAAGAGAGAGAAGTTTTTTTTTCCTTTAATTTCTTTGCTGTGGTTTTTTTCTCTCTTCTTTTTCTTTTATTTATTTGTTTATTTTAGCCCATTCATGTGTGGCTAAACCCCTTAGCTAGGGCTAAGAGGTGAAGCCTGTAGCGAGATGAGAGATACTATTTCAAGCTTTTAACTTAAATTCATGAACTGAATTTGATTTGTGTTGATTATTAAAGGAATGTTTTTCTTAGTCTTTAATGGTTTGTTGTGACTGAAATTATCTGCAATGGCTTTGAATATTTCTTTTTCCCTTTTTGATGTTTATGACGTCAGGAAGCCCTGTTGTTCACTATCGTCTCCTAGGCATGGTTGGATGATGGTACCCTTCCTAACTTTCATACACTGTTGATTGGTTGGTAATTAGTTTAATCCTGTTGTTTGCTTTGTCTCCTGGGCATGGTTAGATGATGGAATCCATTCTAATTCATATACCTTTCATCTCTTGAAAACCAGATCAAGTAAGTTCAGTTTAAATTCCATAATTCTTGATACAGGCATAAGATCTCCCTGATCCCTACAAGTGGATCTTCTGAATCCCTAGTATCCTTCCTCTGAATTACTTAAGTTTTAGATTAGTGTTCACTCTTATTACTCAAATTACAACTCGAATTAGATTTCATCTCATTCTAGTTTTAGTTTTAGTTAGTTTCAGACAACGTACAGATATCAGTCCCTTGGGATTCGACCTCGGTCTTACTAAGTTTATTACTACATCACAACCCTATACTTGGAGAGTGAACAAGTTTTTGAAGAGTGAACACTAATCTAAAACTTAAGTAATTCAGAGGAAGGAAACTAGGGATTCAGAGGATCCCCCTGATCCCTACATTGCCCACATTAGATTTTCTAATTCCATCATACCGATGGTCAAAAGTCCCATTTAGTTTTGGTTTTACTAAAAATAATAAGTTTTTAGTTCGAATATAACTTTTGATCCTGAGTTGAAGTCGTGCCTAACATAAAAAGGGCTTAGAAACATTAGAAGAATAATGTGGTTGAGCCAAATTGGACACTTGCTATTTTTTAGCCAAAAACCATGAAGTCTAGTAGGAATGGAGGTCGTCTATAAATAATTAGTTTTTATTTATAGTAAGTCAGGTTTTCAGGGTGTTTGAGTTGGAGTCTAGGTCTAAAACTCCATCTTAGATTTGAGTTCCTTATTTAAAGAGTTGTAAATTTTTATTTTTATTTTTTTTTATCAATCAAATTATTTCAAATTTATTAAAAATTATTTCTACTTTTATCTCTTGTGAATTTAAGGAAGCTCCATGAATAGTCCAGTGAGCTCTCTGAATTCGGAGTAGACATCCATCCCTACGTCACTCCCTACAAGCCACTTTGAGCACGTCCCTTGTTTTTGTCATTTAGATAATTTTATTTTTAAATGTGTACGAAACAAAGTATTATAAAATTCCTGGTACATAATTGTACTTAGAGACAAAAGACATGAACCAGAGCTGTGGAGCATCTCTTTCTGTAAGCATTGGATACTTTGCCAGTGGCCAAAATTACGTCTGATCCGGTTGGGCAGTGAATAGTAGGCTCCATTATTTAAAGTGTTCTACTCATTGAAGGCTTAGACTGCGGTGATAGTTCACAGACATATTTCAAGTGGGGATGACTCAAGCACCCACATATCAACACCATAAGATCCAGGCCGTCCAAATAACGGGGTCCACTGCAGGAGGAGCATCGCCCGGAAATTTTATTAATTATACACTGAACTATTTTTTTCTGATAAGGTGAGAATACACCATCTATAACTCTATGAATTCAGAAAAAATAATTTATAAACATTCGGTCAGGCGTGTGAATGATGCCCTTTTTGTCTTTACAAGATCGGACCCAAGAAGAGAATGAGGGCCGGTCGGAAACATGATCTGCACATATCTTATCTTATCAGCATGACCTTCGGCACATATGCTCCATTCACAGTGGGCCCCACCATTAGGATGACATTTATTTATTTACGGTTATGCCACGTCGAACCCATTATAAGAACCCTCAGTGGGGAGAAAGAGATTCAATAAAAAAGAAGCTGTAGGCTATTGTAGCCTTTTTACTAAGTAAAAATAACTTAGAAGAGAATAGGAGAAAACTAATTTTTGTTATAGTACTTCTTCATATATGAAAATGAAATCCATACACATATTTATAGTATATAAAAAAAAACTAATGGACATGACTCTTCAACGAAGAGACATGAACCTTTTCAACTAAGGGACACGTGACTCTTCAACAAAGAGACATGAACCCTTTCACAAAAGTGCATTAATTCAATAGAAGCAGCAATGATGGCTACAAAGCTCTTTCTTTTCCCTCCTCTGATATTTGTTTCTTCTTTCATCCAAACACCCACATTTGCTAGCAATAAGAAATCATTTGTCGTGTATTTTGGAGCCCACTCTCATGGCTCCCAACCTTCTTCCATTGACTACGAACGGGTAACGAACTCCCACTACGAGTTCTTGGCATCGTTTGTCAGGAGTAAAGAGAAGGCGAAAAATGCTATCTTCTACTCCTACATGAAGCATGTGAATGGTTTCGCCGCAAAGTTAGAAGAAGAGGAAGCTCACGAGATATATCGAAGCATCCGGATGTTATATCAGTTTTCTTGAACAAGATGGTGGAGCTACAAACAATTCATTCATGGGAGTTTCTAGGGCTAGAGAAGAACAGCAGCGAGATTCCTGAAGGATCGTTGTGGCAGAAGGCGATGTTTGGCCAGGATATAATTATTGGGAATCTTGATACGGGCGTTTGGCCGGAATCAGAGAGCTTCGACGATGATGGAATGGGGCCCATTCCAAAGAGGTGGAAGGGATCATGTGATAAGAAGGGTGGAGTTCGTTGTAACAGGTAATTTTCTCTCTACAAATTTTAGATCACGTCTCTTCCTAATCAAGGCGGTTTTATGTTTACGGCGCAGTTCCTCAAATAACCAAATAAAGCCTTCACCCGTGGATTGTGTAGTTAGCAACTCACCATGCGATATGTCATTATCCACGCGCGCCATCCATATGTTTTTTTTTTTTTTTTCAGCTCATTTGATGGCATGACTTGAAAATTGAAGCATATCCAACACTAAAGTGGACCACACCGCATAAAACAATGGGCATAATGACATCCACCGTTGAAACCTTCTCAGGGTCCATATTGATGTTTATTTGCCATCCAACCTCTTCGTAAGGTCTCAGAGACCTGTACGAAGGGAAAACAGAAATATCAGGTTAGATCCAAAACTTCTATGGGGACCCAAGAAGTTTTCAACGGTACTCATTCCATTCTCACCTTTTCCTGTGGTGTGGTCCACTCGAGCTTTGGATATGCTTCCACTTTTGTTCCATGCCCTAAAATAAGCTGGAGATACGGATGGACCGCGTGAATAAAAACACATACGTCACAGTACATCACAGTGGGGCCGATAGAATTTACTGAACTCACTGCACCATCCATGTTCGTACTATAGGCCCACAACGATACCGCTGACAGACCCACTCCGTCCATCAGTTTTTCAAGACGACAATAGTCAGGATTAGAAAAACGATGCAGACCTAAGACTCAGGTGGGCCACGCCAAATGAAACCGTGGGAACAGATAATCCACTGTTGAAACCTTCCTGTAGCTGACCATGATGTTTATATGCCATCCAGACTGTTGATAGGGTTATTGCCACTATTATAAACAGTAGGCACAAATATCATCCTGATACAAAATATTTATGGCCCCCACAGTTTCAAATGGTAGGCGTTCAATCCCTACCTTTTCGTATGGTATAACCCATCTGAGTTTTGAATCTGTGTGATTTTTAGATTACCGTCTTATTTCTATTATTGTGATATTTAAAAAGTGATGGATTAGGTGAATTTGTCACGGCATCTCTGTGGCCCCACATAACTTCCCACAACAGTGGCACAAGCAATCTGCAGTCCGCTACCCTTTTGGACATGTTAAATCATTGAAATTCCCTCAGCTATATTACTTTTTTTTTTATAAAAAATAAAGTAATGGAGTCCAAAGTCTCATGAGACCCCGAGTGACGTGTTCACGACGTCCAAAAGGTTCACCCTTCCATTATATACATATGAATCAATGTGCAATCTCGCAGTAGTAGACCACGTGCATATTTATTTGGGACTTTGGATTGGCTAGTGACCTTGGCTAGTGGTCGGTGCTCTGTGGGCCCACCATGATGTATGTGTTTCATCCAAATTGTTCATCTATTTTTCCAAATCATTTTATGGCATGAGCCCCACAATGAGGTAGATCGAAATCTCAAGTGAGCCACATAGTAAGAAGCAGTGTTGATTGAACTCCCACCATTAAAAACTTCCGGGGCCACAAAAGTTTTCAATCAATACTGTTATATGGTGTGATCCACCATTAAAAACCTTTGAGGGCCACCATGATGTATGAGTTTTATCTACACTGTTCATCCATTTTGCCATATTATTTTAGCCCATAAGCCCAAAAATGAGGCAGATCTAAGGCTCAAGTGGTCCACAAAGTGGAGATTGAATGCCTGCCATTGAAAACTTCTTGGGGTCACATAAGTTTTGGATCGGGCTGATATTTGTGTTTTCTCTTCATCTAGGTCCACGTGACCTTGTGAATTGGTTAGGTCACAAATAAACATCAGGTGGCCCAGGAGAGTTTTTGACACAGGGATGAGGTCGATCACCGTCTTCCTCAAGGATAATTACGTAGACTTCACAGAGCTTCTCTGAACTCCTCACGAATACTACTTGAATCAACGAGGAAAAAGCAAGAAAAATTAGAAATAAATTTTATAAAATTCGTAATTGGATTGATGATTGAATTTTCAGAATCAAACTACAATTAAAACTCCTATAAATCGCAACTTCCTATAAATAGTAAACTAACTATTTATAGACGGTCATGATGTCTACTAGTGCACTTGGTTTTTGGCCAAAAATAGTGTGTGTTCTGTTTGGCTGAACCATGATGTTCTCCTAATTATTCTAAGCACTAACTCCTAAAGCTCAATGGATTAAGAGTTATTCTTACACTAAAACTTATTATAAATAGTAAAAATGAAAATAAAATGGGATTGCGACTGCAGATCTAATGGTATTTTGCAAATTCGGTATGAATAACTCGGCATAGCGGGGTTAGGTGGATAAAGTAGCTCGTCCTGCCCCAAAATCATATATAATTAATACATCCGATAGCTCATTCCGGTTTGCAATACATGTCCATTTTAAGTCCTGACGGTAGGAACCAATTGATCCTTTTCTGATCATCCTGGCCATGTAATTGTCCGCGACCCGCCATACATCAACGGACCCTTGAACGCACGTGGTTGTTTCTGATTCTAATTACTTGGTACCTTATAGTTCTGATAGAGTCATTATTTTCCCCAAACAAGTTACATATGGAGCATATCCTACCCGTAGATAAGTGGGCCACACGATGATGATCTTATGGAACTAAAATCAGACCGATCTACTCACTGGGGGTTGCCAGAGACACAGATGGCCATGGGACCAACACCCTCTCAACGGCTGGCGGTGGCTTCGTTCCCAGAGCAAACATTTTCGGTTATGGCAACGATACAGCAAAAGGCGGATCACCCAATGCACGTGTGGCCGCATACAAAGTCTGCTGGCTTGGCTGCTATGACGCGGACATCATCGCAGCCTTTGATGCCGCTATCAACGACGGCATCAACGTGTTATCTATCTCCCTTGGTGGGACACTAACGCAGGGATGAACGTGATGAGGATAACTACTCTGAATCCACGGAGCTTCTCTGGACTCCTCACAGAGACTTCTCGAATCCATGAGGAAAGAAAGCAGAAAATAGAAATAAATTCTAATAAATTCGAAATTGATTAATTCATCAATAAAAACGAGTTCACAACCCTTTAAATAGGGGTACCAAGCAATGGGAAAGAAATTAGAATCAAACTACAACTCAAACTCTTAGAATCCGCGACTTACAATAAATAGTAAACTTACTATTTATAGACGGTCGTGATGTCTATTAGTGCGCAAGGTTTTCGGCCAAAAATAGTAAGTGTCCTATTTGGCTTCACCAAACCGTTCTCCTAATTATTCTAAGCTCTTTTCACGTTGGGCGCAACTCCTAAAGCCCGACGGATGAAGAGTTATAATCAAACTAAAACTTACTATTTATAGTAAAAACGAAATTAAAACGGGAAAACGACCATCGATCCAGGGATTTTTCGCAATTCCGAGCTGCGCAACCCGGGGTAGCAGGGTTGGTTGGCTTCAGTAGCTCGTTCTACCCCAAAATCATATATTTTACGTCAGATAACTCATTCCGGATTGCAAGATACGCCCGATTTAAGGTTCGATGGTCTGGATCACTTCTGTCGTCGACCGGGCCTTTTCTGATCCATCTTGGCCATGTAACTATCCGCGACCCGCTCTACATCAGACACCCCGTCCTTACTTTAGACACGGCATCTTGATCGGTTCATTTCATACTGTGATGAACGACATCCTTGTCATCTGCTCGGCGGGGAACTCGGGCCCACGTAGTGCAACGGTTGGGAATGTGGCTCCTTGGTTCATAACTGTGGGAGCCAGTACAATGGATAGAGAATTCCCATCATATGTCCAGCTCGGCGATGACAAGCACATCAATGGACAGAGCCTCTCGACAACAGCCCTTCCAGTAAACAAATTCTATCCGTTGATCATATCCACTGATGCTGAATCTGCCAATTCAACGGCTCGCGATGCCCTCCTCTGTCAACTAGGGTCCCTTGATCCAAAGAAGGTAACAGGAAAGATAGTTGCCTGCACCGCTGGATTAATCAGTAGTGTGTTGTAGGGCGATGTAGTCAAACAGGCATGCGGGGTTGGGGTGATCATCATGAATGGGCCCACTACCGAAGTGCAGGCACACCCTCACATCATCCCAGCCACAGATATCGCTGGGGACAGCCGTGTTGCCGTACTGTTCTATAATAGATCTACTGCATCACTAACAGCTTACATTACGCGGCCAACCACAGAGCTAGGAACTAAGCCCGCTCCAACCATGGCTGCATTCTCATCACAGGGGCCCAATTCAATCACACCGGAGATCCTCAAGGTTAGTGGTAAAATGCTATGAATTGGGCCTACATTTGTGAAGTCAATCCGGTTCACTAACTAGGCAAGGCCACACCTAAGATTCACGACTTGACAAAATCAATATTTTGAATAGGTCAGGCCCAACCATCGCTCAAAAACCTAAAATCCCAACTGATTAGTTGAAATTCTGGGCCTTTTGCCAGCCCATGTATGATTGAATATAAATCGTTGGTCATCTTTTTCCTGCCCATTTTCTCCTCCATTTATGAGGAAAAATCAAATTTAGTCAAGGATTTGGAAAAATGGAGAAAAACCAAGGGATTTTGCCTGTACTGTCTTCGAAGTTTGGTCGGATTACCTAACGAGATTCAACCGTTCAAATATCCCAAGAGTGCCTTTCTAACAAGCTTCCATAAATTACTTGGACCAAAATGCCTTTGTCCTTGTTTCAGTAGTTGTACAACTTTTAAGGGAATAAGATGTTACGTCATATTTAATGCCAAGAAAGTGATGTGTACGAAACCCTTTTTGTGCATGTGCAAGGACCAAACTAGTAGGGCCCACATTGATGTTTGTGTATAATCCATGCCGTCCATCCTTTTTGTCGTGTCATTTTAGGGCTAGTGCCCAAATATCAGCCTTAGTCAGAGCTTGTGTGGGCTACATAATAGAAAATAATGGTGACAATAGAACCCACTGTTGAAACTTTCCAAGTTCACTGTGATGCTTGTTGGAACTGGACACTGCCCAAGTTAGGACTTGTTGGGCCCATGACGAGCAAGCCGATAAAGGGAACGGAACGGATCACCCCATTGTGGGCCTTAGGCCATATCATTTTAGGGGTAAGGCCCAAATATCAGCCTGATCCAGTGCTCGTGTGGGCCAGAAAATAGAAAATAATAGTGGGGCCACATTGATATATGTGTATAATCCATGCCGCCCATCCTTTTTGGGCCCAAGGCGAGTTGGCAGATAAGGTGGACGGAACGGAAGTGAACATGGAACAACCGCGGCCTATATAACATGACAACCACGACCCATATAACATGATAACTACGATCCATGACAACTACAACCCATATAACATGACTACCACGACTCATATAACATGACAACCATAACCCATGCAAACCACGACCAATATGAGACCCATAAAGCAACTACGACCCATAGGGCTACTCCATGGACAATCACGACCCATATAACATGATAACTACGATCCATGATAACTACAACCTATATAACATGACAACCACAACCCATATAACATGACAACCACGACTCATGCAAACTACGACCCATATTGCTACTCCATAGGAAACTATGACCCATATAACAGGACAACCACGACCCATATAACATCATAACTATGACTCATGAAAACCATGACCCATATAACATGACAACCATGACCCATATAATGTGACAACCACGACCCATGACAATTACGACCCACGACAACTATGACCCTTGCCACATTACAACCACAACCCTTACCATATTACAACCATGACCCTTACTACATTACAACCACCTGATGCGATGTAACGCCCCGTGTTTTCAGGACCCGAGTATACAACTCGTTTCCTAAAAACCTGAGTATTAACCTTAAAGGATGGTCAAATTCAATATATAATTTTTTTTCTTTTATTAAAGTTAACAATTACCATAGGATGGACAAATCAACATAAAGGGAAAAATTTATATTTATATTTAGGATATATAAGAAGTTGCCCATAATGACTTATACAAACCAATGTCTCGATGAAACATATACAAGAATTACAAAATTTAATACATGATAAATATTAAAATGCATTTAAACATAAGCCGTAAGATTGCACAACTTCTCTTGACAATACAGCCATGTATCTCTGGCACTTGTACCCAGCTCCTTATCAGTCTGAACCTGTGAATCACTTAAGCCACCTGTGTTACCTGTACGGTTATATATTTGATGGATGAGTGGTTAACTCAGTATGAATTTCCCTTAAGATTTCACACCGACGCATTAGGTAAGCATAGTTAAAACCAACAAGGCATTCAATACAACACACGATGCAGTCTTTTGAAATGCATGGATGCGTGAATGCACATTGACTTGGGGATGCTCATCTAGTCGGACTTGGGCTAGTAACGATGCAATCATCGACTTGGGAATGCTCATCTAGTCAGACTTGGACTCGTCACCTAGAAATAAGCCGATAGTCGGTGGTTTGGGAGCTAGCAAAACGTACCCCGATAAGCTTAGGGCACATGCTATAACATCTAGAATTAGCCACTCGTCATCGCTAATATGCTATGAATGTATGATTAGCTAAACCATTATTAGTTCAATTACAATCAATCGATTTAAATAAGCTCAATGTCACTACAGAGGCTTATCACCAGTGTGGGCCGACAGCTCAGGCATAGTGTCCGACTCCACCATCCTTGGCTCATGAGGCTACCACCTTAGGATGTTTAATGAAACCCAATTGACTAGTGGTCAATCACATTTAGTTTATGAGGCTTACCATCGCATGACACAAAATAAAACGTCAAACCCTTTATGGCAAATTCTAAAACAAAGCCACGTAGGGCGAATATCAAAACTAAGCCACATAAGACAATTATTAAAACTAAGCCACGTAGGGCCAATATCAAAACCATGCGATAAGAAACCGTCCTTAAAAACCATTGGGCACATCAACCCTAGATGGTAGGCCCACATTAATGATCAATTTAAAACACCACTCAATAACCACTAAGTCGAAGGTCCATTACGATCACATCCAGTTGAGTTACATCCCAAGCATGAGCGTACATTCCTGGGTAAAGGCTTCCCACTGATGTACCCGTTTAAGTCCCATAAACAATTTACAAATAATGCACAAGCATGAAATAAATATGCAGGATAAACATTAAGTATGTAATATAGTGATTCATTTCCAACAATTAACACATGTGATTATAAAATGTGGATACCAATTATAAATTAAAATAAAAACTATAGCTTAAGCTAACGGGAAAATGGAAAGCACAATGGGAAGAATCATCACCTGATGAACTGAAACACCTTCTAGTGTCGCTAAGTGCTTGCGCCCTTAGAATTGAATCTTATCACAAATATGAACTTGTACAATTAGATCCAAGGTCTATACACTATTTAGGGTTAAGATCATATCATAGGGTTTGAATTATTTATTTTTAGAGTTTTGCTTGTAGAATTATGGTTTCATCCTAGGGTTTAGTTCTAGGCTTAGATTTTAGGTTTTGAATACTAATTGATATACAGTTGGTCACAATACTGATTATATTAAGAATCATCATGAATATTAACAATATGATTAATATTAGCTATCGTGATAATTATAATCATTATGATGGACGTACAGGGTATGACCTACTATTTAATGATAACATTTTTGAGAAATGAATAGAATATAAATATCTAATAATTGTAACTTGTCTATAATAACTAGTATTCTAAGCATGAACGAAACCTACAACCCTCTACTCCAAAATTAAGAGGAACTTAGCTACAAGGTTATAGAGTAGAAGTTGCCTAGCCCGGCCATCTACCAGAGCCATGAGCAGTTTGTGGGCTAAGTTCGGCCCAAAATGCAGTTGGATTTTAGTCCAAACCTGGCCCAGATTGGTGGCTGGGCCTGGTCCAAATT
This sequence comes from Magnolia sinica, assembly GCF_029962835.1. Taxonomy (NCBI): domain Eukaryota; kingdom Viridiplantae; phylum Streptophyta; class Magnoliopsida; order Magnoliales; family Magnoliaceae; genus Magnolia; species Magnolia sinica. The sequence continues at coordinate 69,630,995 of NC_080589.1, read as the reverse complement.
ACAGCCCAAAATGAGGCTGGATTCGACCTGCATTTCAGCCCAGCTGCAAGTTATTTTGTAATATATTTCTGAGGCATTTGACAAAGATATTGTTGAAGTCCTATTGGTAGTATTGAAGGTGGTTGGCAATTCCCAGGCTAAGCCCATCCAGAACGTATCACAGATAAGTTCCCACCATGGTTGAGACAAAAGAAGATGGACGGTGAATTAACCATAACTTTTGATCCGGGTATTGTTATGGGGCATGCAACCTATCAATCTTTACTGAAACGGGCCATCCGAAGTGAACCAACCCACAAAGTGGGTCGCATCTATCAGAAAACGTGCGCTTTCAGCTCAAAAACGAATTTTTAGAATTTTTTTACTATTTTTAGTAATTCCGATTTTTAATATTTTTAGAGTTTTAGATTTTCTTTCCTTTTAGAAATAAATTTTAGTTATACTAGGACTCTTCTAGAGAAAGTTTATTTGCAATTTTTATTTTTAGAAATTAGGCCTTAGAAGAGTTTTATTAGAATTAGGATTTTTATTAGAGTTAGAATTTTGCTATTTTTGGTAATTACGAATTTTAGTTTATTTTTTCTATATTAATGGTGTAAGGACACACATTATGCAATCATCAAATATTCATTAATCAATTATTGATAAATCAATTTCGAATTTATTAGAATTTATTTCTATTTTCTTCGAGAAGTCCCAGAGAAGTTCCGTGGATTCGGAATAGTTATCCTCTTGAGGAAGACGGTGCTCGACCTCACGTCCTCCTCTGCCTCCCCAGGCTAAGCCCATCCAGGTGGCTGGGCTTTCTACCAAAATATCAGAATGCATCTCCCTAACCCTTCAGGAACAGTGCAGGTTCCTTTTTGTTTGCGACGTGGTCAGGGATGTAGCGTCGAGTCTAAAGATTCTAAATATCTTGTTTATACCCAAACCAAGCTTCATTGATCCTAGCGCCGTTGAGCTCACAACCTAGAGCACAAAGTATTTCGTTTCTCAGGTGGGCGTATTTACCCATTGATCAAAACCTCTGGGAAGCCTGGAATAGTTTCCCCTGCCTTTTTAACTATCTTTCTAGTTTCAATAAATTGTCATTATTCATCAATAAATAAATAAATATTTTGTTAAGGCTCAAAAGAATTACACGTGTAATTTTTTTTTTTTTTGAAGCAAGCCCATAATTACAAGAAAATAACTGTTAGAAAATTCATTTAGTTTGACCAGGTTCTTGATTTCTTTAGCCTATATCAAAACATGCAGAAAATGTAAACTTAGGACGTGTCTGGATGCACGATTGAACTAGATAGCAATGTTGACTTCATTGCATTTACTTCCATTTGAAACAATGCAATTCAAATGCCACACGATTTTATTGAACAAGGATTTGCGGTTTGTTTGGATCAAGGTTTAAAGCATCGTCCAAAATCGGTCTGTATCGAACAATACAAAACAGTATCGGACAGACGATTCAGGTGTGTCAGGCCAATACAGGCCTGAAATGCGGCAATACAGGGCAATACAACCATGTATTGGTGGTGAACTATATGATACGCTAAAAACAATTTTAAACCTTGGTTTGGATCAGTCAAACATGTTAGTTCTGCAACTTTGGCTATGCACTATTCAGTCGGTTTCCCAAAGCATGAAGTGAAGCAGCAACAGATTCGGATGAGGGGAAGTGCCTGTTTCAAAATGTTCGTGGTTAGAAACAGCTAGCAAGTGGGAGCACAAGTCCAAAGCCAGATTTAGAGTGGAGGCAGCACCTGGTCTCAACAATCGCCCAGCGACTCGACAATTGCACCAGCAGCTCAGTTCGCGCTGCCTGTGCTGCACGATGGTAGACGCCGACTCCTCTCTCGAACTCTCTCCTCTTCTTTCATTTGCTTCCTCTTTCTTTCTTTCTTTTTTCATTGCAGGTGGGTCCAGCCAGCACGCCCCAAGCTCGTGAGGCTCGGATCGAGTCTCGGTGCAGTGCAATGATTGCAACCCCGCTCTCGAGCTCTCCTTCTCCTTCTTTCTTCCTTCTTCCATCCTCTCTTCCATTCTCTTTCTCCCTAAGCATGTACAGTCATGGCCAGATACGTCCCAGTCCCCCTGTAACTCGGCAGACTCAACGGAGAAGAAGACAAGCTCCAATGGTGGAAATCATCCTGACACTTCTTTCTCTGATCCATCGGTTGGGGAAGGCCTGTTGTCTGCGTGCCAAGGAGCTTGTGGAATAGGAACTTGAAGGTTAGAGGAAGTTTGTGTTAGTGGGTTCGAAGGAAGGAGAGAACGGCTGGTTTTAGATCTTTATGCTTTCCCTTTGCAAAGCCCTAATGAAAACGGCTGGGATTGCTTGAGAATGGAGGGATGAGATGGCACAGGAGCCAGCGCAGGTGGATTGCTGAGCTGGTTGTGAGAGGCATTTTTTATTTTTGAAAATGTTGTATTTCCATGGTCCGAATGTGCCTTAATTTGTGTCCATACGTACATCAGATACATGTATAAATCTTAGGGTTTCATCAGAAGGACCGTCCGCACCAGATGGATGGATCAGATCGGTCTTCCGATCACGTGTGGTGGGCCACACCTCAAAGAAACGGACGCTCGTCTGTCCGCTGTCAAAACCGAGCGAGCGAGAGAGAGAGAGAGAGAGAGAGAGAGAGGGTTTCTCTTTTCAGAGATTTTTTTCGGTCAAGGGAGCTTTGACCACTCTGCTGGTACGGTGCACAGCGAGTGCACGTCCCTCCTGTGCACTCTCACCTCAAGGTTGGGTCCACCATGATGCTTGTGATAAATCCACTCTGTCCATTCAGTTTAGGGGGCCTATCAAGGCCTCATACCAGAAAATCAAGCAGATCTAAAGTTTAGGTGGGCCCCACAACTTGGTTTAGGTCATATTTGTGGACTCACGTCGATCTGACGATCAGGTCATCTTGAAATCGATCATCAAACCCGATCGTCAATGGTTAAAAGGATCCAAGAGACCATTTAAGGTAGAAATCCATGGCTAGATTTTGGATTTTATGGCCTATTATGTTTTTAAAACACGCTACAACACTTTTAATAATAATAATAATAATAATTATTATTATTATTATTATAGTTTTTAATGATAGATTATAGATTTTTGAAAATCAAGGATTTAATTGATTTAAATTTTGTTGATTTCTATCAATTCTATGTGCGGATAGCTCCTAACTTGACCTAGGGTGGTTTTAAGGGTCATGTACTATTATAGGTGCATCTGAATGGTCACCTTTACATGATTCTTAAGCTATCAAACTCGCATGCTACAGTGCATCACTCCATCCAACCATTTGATTAAGTTATTTTAGGCAAATGTGCATCTCTAAAACTCAACCACAACGTTTGCTCTATAATTCAATGGTCGGTTTGCCTCAAAATCTTTTGTCAATGGTCCTAAGGTTGTCTAGATGAAGGCCCAAAGTCGAATTAATGATATGATGCCTTAAGTGTAATAATCAGGTAGTAGGCCTTCAAGTTAGATATTATGGATCTATGAGTTTGGTCTCGATTCTGGTGAGTTGCAATCCAGCTTAGGTATGGCATGATGGTCCGCCTTGAGAGTCAACGGTCAGATGACTTAATATTTTAATAAGATTGTACCAGATGGTCGAGATGGATAGATTGAGGGCCATTGGATAATGATGCATAAGGTGAGTCATGTGTGTTCCCATACATGTGCAAGCTAATTTAGATCTCTATAGTAACACCCGAGTACTGAAAGTATAGAGTGTTATATGCGACTTATGCTACTATATAGATATCGTTTGCACGACTAGGCGTGACTTGCATTAACTTGGTGACGTGCCCATACATACGCACGACGATGGCGTGACTTACACATAAGATCCTTACCATCCATCAAAGTTAGAAAAGTAACATGACAACCATAGCCCATGGAGTTTCATCTGATGGATGGTAAGGATCTTATGTATGTTTATCCTATGTAGTCACCAAGTTAGTGCAAGTTATGCTTTAGTCATGCAAACAATATCTCTATAGTAGCGTGGGTCGCATCAGGTGGTTGTAATGCAGTAAGGGTCGTGGTTGTCATGTTACATGGATCGTAGTTATCATGTTATATGGGTCGTGATTGTCATGTTATATGGGCCGTGATTGTAATGGGTCGTAATTGTCATGGATCATAGTTATCTTGTTATATGGGTCATAGTTGTCATGTTATATGGGTCGTGGTTATCATTTTAGGGCCAAGGCCTATAAAATGAAGACTACGACCCATATTGCATGACAACCACGACCCTTACCTCATGACAACCGTGACCCTTATCACATTACAACCACGACCCTTACCGCATTACACTAACTTGGTGACGTGCCCATACATGCGTGCAACTACGGCATGACTTGCACATAAGATCTTTACTGTCCATCAAAGTTAAAAAAGTAACGTGTCCATCCGTATGAAAACTAACCTAGCATTTTTCGAATATGAGATAACTATTGATAGACTACAGGAGCAGGAAATGCAGGTTATATGAGTCCTGGTTGTCATGTTATATGGGTCGTGGTTGTTACGTTATATGTGTCGTAGTTGCCATATGGGTCCCATATAGGTCGTGGTTTACATGGGTTGTAGTTGCCATGTTATATCGGCCATGGTTGTCATGTTGCTTGGATTGTGATTATGATTTTCAATGTGTTCACTTCCTTTTCTACCAAACCATTGGTACCATAACCTAAGGCCCACAATGGGGTGATTTGATCCATCCACCTTGTTGACTAGCTCGTTGTGGGCCCCAAAAGTCTTGACTTGGGCAATATCCACTTCAATCCACCTTGTCAACTGATATTTGGGCCTTACCCCTAAAATGACATGGCAAAAAGGATGGGTGGCATGGATTATGGACGGCATGGATGCCTTACCCCTAAAATGACATGGCATAGATTATGAACGGCATAAATGCCTTACCCCTAAAATGACATGGTATGGATTATTGACTGCATGAATGCCTTACCCCTAAAATGACACGGCAAAAAGGATAGGGGGCATGGATTATGGACGTACAGCATAGATGAAGCAAATACATCATGGTGGGGCCCACGGAGCACCGAGCACCAGCCATTGGCTGGTGGCATGGGGGAGTAGCCAATCCGTCACTTTCTTGGGAGAGTAGCCAATCCATCACTCCAGGACCATACGACTTCTGAACCAAGGACAAGGGCATTTTCATTCGAAACAATATCCAAAGCTTGTCAGAAGGCCACTCTTAGGATATTTGAAAGGTTGAATCTCGTTAGGTAATTTGACCAAACTTTGAGGTCAGTATGGTCAAAATCCCAAAAATCAATTTGGTCCATACTCAGGCTCAATTTGACTCGATTTCAGTTTAGTCATGTGAAACTCAAAAATTACTCAAAGAAAAAAAAAAGGAAAGAAAGAAATTAGAAGCATATGTTGGGTGGTTTGGATGTTATATACATACCATGTGGGTCCACAAATCTGGATTTTTACTAGAGAAAAAAAGTAGATGACAGCATTTTTGTAATTTCACTCTTCAAAAAAACATCTACTCCTCTAATTTCAAATCGTCCAGACATTATTTGGTAAAATGTCTTATTTGTTATTACAAATTTTACACATGGATCCACACACCCTTGCACAGTGAGATTTCACCACCTATGGATTTTGAACTCAAGGCCTTGTATTGAAACTCGTGTGAGTCTACCACAGAGGTAAGGACTTGCCTCAAACCCCAGACATTATTTGGTAAAATGTCTATTCCTGAGGAATTTTGCGGTAAAATTCCTTTAAAAGTTTAAATCAACTAGGACAGGAAGAAACTCAGCCGAGTCATCAGTCTGTCCCAGTCTAGTCTGTTTCAATGTGACTCACCCCATATTAAGTTCAGGCATTTAATCTAAATAAATGAGATAGGGAGATGCACCAGTGCTCTCAGAGCACTGTAAGTTATAATGCTCCTAGTTGCATCAGTTTACTTGCACAATTCAATTGTCAATCGTTTTTTTTTTAAAATAAAAAAATAAAAAAATAAAATCGAAACAGACTTACATTCGGGCAGGTCCCACAAAATTCGATTGACTAATCTATACTGTCTATCAATTCTAGAAAATATTTCATGAACTACCATTCATAAATTGCTCAGATCAGTTGTCCATCCAACCCACCTGTGATTTGGCCTTATTTTATGTAACCATCCCTTTTCCAAGCCATGGATGAGATGATGATGATTACACCCAGATCCATAGCTCAACTGGCAGACTGAGTGGAGATGCCTCGTTTTAACACTTGAGGTCTTGGTATTGATCCCTAGCGGGGGTGGCTAGCATGGAGTGTGTGTACTGACATGGGTGTGTACTAACAAGCTAAGCTCCATGATGGCCCTGACAAATAGATGGATCCAATTATTGGTTGGACCTATTTTTGTATAAACAACCAGGACGGTCCATATTAAAGGCCATTGATCAAATGGTTATCATTTGTCAGATTGGTGTGATATTTGCATCATGGTCCATTGAAAAGCGTTGAGGTAATGAACAGTCTGAATCATTAGATTATACTAGGTGTCCCAATGTAACCAGGAGCATTATAACTAATAGTAATCTTTGAAAAATTGGCCATTTTATCTGTCTATGTAGCCTCAAACTATTCAGCATGGTCACTCCGAAAGCAAAGAGACCTCAAAAGTCTAGCTGATCCAACCATCAAGGGACTCACCACATAAAATTTAGAGGTTTTCACATCAAATATTTATGAAGAGGAACCATTGTGGCGAGGTTGGATACCATTCATCGGTAATGATGCCACTCGCAGCTGAAACAAGGTCAGGTCACAAGATTAGGTAATTTTGTTATTTGGTGTAAATTCCTCTAACGTTCCTCCGTGTTTAAAATTTTCAAAAACTGGAGTGAGGTGTTTTACAGTTATCCAAAAAACCAATCACAAACAAAATAAGGAAAATTGGAATGGATAGTAATTTCTTCATTTCTGCTCTCGAAACAAAACCAATGTGTTTTTTTTTTTTTTTTTCCAGTGTAAATGGTTAATTCTCATTAATTCAATGCATTAATGCTTCCTTCTTTTTTTTCTTTTTTTTTTTTTTTGGCCTATAGCCGGATATCACCGCACCAGGAGTCAATGTCCTCGCAGCCTATACTGAGTACATCAGGCCTAGCCATCTCCCTTCTGATCCACGCCGAGTTCCTTCAACATAATATCGGGACATCAATGGCATACCCTCATATTTCTGGTATTGGCTGCCTTCTCAAGATGGTCCACCCCGAATGGAGCCCATCAGCGATTAAATCAGCAATCATGACCACTGCACGAACTGAAGACAACATGGGAGGACCCTCGAGGAACTCTTCTCTATCTGTGGCCAGCCCTTTTAGTTACGGCGCAGCACATGTGGACCCACAAACCGTGCTGTAGAGCCCGGTTTAGTGTACGACCTAACCATCAAGGACTACTTGAATTTCTTATGTGCTATTGGATATAACCAAACTCAGTGCGCGAGTTTCACTAAAGAACCTTATTCATGTGATCCCAAGTTCTTAAATGTCTTAAACTTCAATTATCCTTCGATAACCATTCCAGATCTCTCTGGCCTGATCACTGTGAGTCGGAAAGTGAAAAATGTAGGCCACCTAAGCACATACACAGTCCACATCGATGCACCATCGGGGATTTCTGTGTCGATAGAGCCCGTGAGCTTGAAATTTGAGAAGATTGGTGAGGAGAAAACATTCGAGGTGAGTCTGCAGCCCAAGGAAGGTCGAGTGGCTAGTGAGTATGTTTTTGGGCAGCTGATATGGTCTAATGGTGTGCACTATGTCAGGAGTCCTATAGTTGTAAAGGCAACAAAAGGCTGAAGAGCTCTTTTTTTTTTTTTTTTTTTTTTTTTTTTTTTTTTTTTTTTTTTTAAAAATAAGAAATTTTACAAGAAAGGAAAATAAAAATAAAAATCAAATCCACCACAAATGCTAAATACAGCCACCAAATAGAGGAAGTTCACTTCCACAGCCATGGAAGCTGAAAAAATAAAAAATAAAAAATAAAAAATAAAAAACAAAACAAAAACAAAAACAAAAACAAAAACAAAAGAAGAAGAAGAAGAAGAAGCCATAGCTGCCAACACAAGCCAACAGCAAAAGTTTGAAAAGGGGTTGAATTTGCTTAATGTGTAGTTTTTGTGATTTTATGATTATACAAGTTCATGTGCAGCATTAATTACTAAAGTAAGGTTCTCGATCAGAATGTTGTACATGATTTCATCTAATAAACATAGATGAATGATGCTCATAGCATTCTTCCCAAGTTCACATCAGTCTTCTTCCAACATCTTCTCCCTTATTATCTCCAACAACCTCTTGCTCAACCCTTGTGACACTAGAATATCATTAACCTTTCACAGCCACAAACCGAAATTGTTCTTTCCATCAAATTTTAGTATATTAAACTTTGATATTGATGTCTTCCTTGAATTCCCGAACATCCCTAAGCTGATAATCTGATTCCACTTCGCTATAATTTTGAGCCCATAACAAACTCAAATGAACCCTAGATATTAGAAATCTGGATCTAATAACACTTATCAAGTTTGTGCTTTGTGGAAGCACATTCAACAAAAATAGAACAATCAAAATAGAATTAACTAATGAAACAATTACAAACACACTATTTTACGTGGAAAACCCTTTTGGGTAAACCACAACACAGAGATAGAGATCTCCACCATAATCGAAACCTTTGAGTTATACCACACCCTTTCTTTAATTATAGAAATAATTTGATCTCCCCTTGCAATATACAACCCTTGAAAAACCCCTATCCCTTGAGAAAAATCCATTTCAAAACCCTTAAAAGTGTAGAAAAACCCTCTCTTAATGTAAGAACCTTACCCTTTGAGAGATACCATTCATCCTCTCTAAGCCCTAATTGAATTAGGACTTAAAATACTTGACTTGTGCAAAACTGCATAATATAGTTTGTGTCCGTCAGCTAGACCGACTCACCTTCGGTCAGACTGAACTTACTGTCAATTGAACCGACAGACTCTTGCTTTCATCATCACTTTTGACTGAGATAACCTACACTCTGTAGGTCGCATCGAACCCAGTTCAATATGACCAACAGAACCCTACTTCATCTCATAGATTGTGTAGAATCCAAGGCATCTACACAACAAAAAGATAATTAATACATGTGGATTGCTTCCAGTGGACTTGCACTTCTATTTGAGAAATGGGACTTGGTTTCAGGCATGTTGAATCATACTGATTAGTTTGGAATAATTGGTACATCTCATGAATCCAATTAGATGGTTCTTGCAGAGTTTGGACTAAGTCACACTTATGGCCAACTTTTTTAGATATTGTGCTCGAAAATCTCACTACGTCAAGCCGAATGGGCCAACTTTCAAATCCAGATAGTGAGTTTTAGAACTATTGGACTGATTAGTTTAAATTCTAGTGTTGTTGCCTACTCAAGCATGATTAATCCCCCCCTAATCAAATTTAGTCACAGATTTAGAAAATTGGAGAAAAATCAATTTGGTGGAGACTCGAATTGAACTTTACTCGATTTCAGTTGGCCCGTGTGAAACTCGAAAATACTAAAAAAAATCTCCCCAAAAGGAATCATCAGTATAAAAAATATTTAAACCCCAAAAGTCCTAACATTGCTTTTTTATTAGCAAAATTAGGAATAATGCCCTCTTTTTTTGTTGAGACGATGGATGTCTCTTCATGAGACTGACATGTGAAACACATCTGACATATGGTTGTCCATACGACCACATAAGATGCAGCCTAGTTTCTTATTTTGTTTGATATGCTCTTTCACGTGGTGGTCCGTATAAGGAGGATCATAGGTAGAGAGAGGTACGCAGTTCCGTTAATTCATTTTCTTGGGTATTTCTTGTTCACCACCCCAAGTATATGGTTGCGATGTATAATAATCTTGGTCAGACTGAGGTTGAATCTACGGGGACTGAACCTTGTACGTATTTTGAAAGTAACCAAAACTAGAACTAAATGAAGATGTAATCTAAATCAGAGGAATTTAAGAAAATAATGGTGAAGTATTAAACTAAAACTTGTAAAATTCAAAAGTGGGAAACTATGGTGCCAAGGATCCACTTGTAGAGATCAGGGAGATCTATGCTTGATTCATAAATACAATTGGAATCAGAGTCTTATCTTCATCCAGTAGGAAGATAATTAATTAAAATCAACTATGAACTTCCTTTAATCTAGCTTTCAATGGATAAGAGGTATGAGAATTAGAATTGATTCCATCACAAGGCCATGCCCATGCGACAAAGCAAACAACAGAATTTAACCAATCCACAACTAATTTGAGAGAATTATGAACGTTAGGAAGGATTCCATCATCCAACCATGTCCATGAGACGATGGTAAACAACAGGGCTTCCTAACTTCATAATCACAATAATGTAAAGAACATGCTCAAAGCTATCACAGATCCGTTGTAATTTAAGTCACAACAAACCATTAAAAACTAAAGGCATTCCTTATAATCAAACTAGAAGCAAAGATAGTTCAATAAACATGAATCAAAGGCATAAAGAAAAGTCACCCATCTCACTATAAGCTTCACCTCTTAGCCCTAGCTAAGAGGTTTAGCCCATCATCAGTATGATTAAGCTAAAAAACTCTTAAAAGCATTAAGGAAGAAAAACTAAAAACAAAGAAGATGGAGAAGCAAACTCCTAGCTGGCCGCACGTCAATCTCCCTCCCTCTCTTTCTTTCTTCTCTTCAAAGTCCAAGATAAATGATGATCCCTCTCATTTCTTGCGCTCCCCCTTTTATAGAAATAACGTAGGGCGATGGCTAGAAGTCAGTAGAGAAACTCCTGCGGAAGCTTTTTACGCAGCACAACAGCATGCGTAGCCAAACGACTTGCATTTGGAGGAGTTTTGGGACACTGAATCAACCCATCCTTTGATTCTGACTTCTTGGCTAGGGTCGTGGCCCTCTTGTGCATCTTTTGGATGGTCCAGATCATCAAAACGATCGATGATCATGGGCCATAACTTCCATAAAATTTCAATTTTCCCGGATGCAGGCCATGTGCACGGGAGCTGCGCTGAGCTCTCCGTGGACCCCATAGTGATGTTTTCGAAGAAATCCACCCCATCCATTAGATTCGTGGTGAAATTTCAGTTATGAATGAATAGTTTTGCTCGAGTTTGGTGTGGCCCAAGGGATTGAATCTTCTCGCTGTTCATCCTATGTTTGACGGTGATCTTCTTGCGATCGCTTGCATAGTGGCAAAAAGACACCATGGTTATGGTCGTGCCCCCTGGACAAAATGAATGGTCCAGATCAATGAACCGGTCCACGGTGGTGGGCCACTACACGTCCCAGCATCCCAGTGTGTGGACGCTGGATGTGAAGCCGGGTGGAAGTCGAGTCAACTCTTCTTTGACCAGGAATCTGGTCCGGTGAGCTGCCTATGTACGTGTGTTGTGCACATGCGCACCCTCAAGGTGTGGTCCTCATTGATGTTTTCATGAATCCATTCCATCCATCCTCTTTCTCATCTAATTTAAGGGGTTGAGACAAAAATTGAAGCATATCCAGATATCAGGTGGGCCCCAAATCAGTGATTTAGTGGCTGATCTGTCCGTTGGGCTACTTCCACAAAGATCCAATGGTTGAAATTTTACGTGTACGGTTACTTTATGGTCCTCAGGCCAGATATAAAGTTTTAAGTCAAACGGATGGTGGGAACCCTGTGATCTTGCATTTAGCTTGATTTTCAGGCCTCTTTATCATTAATCACTTGATTTTCTTAGATCTTTGGCATGTAAATGTTTCGATCTCGGTCTCCTAGGATCCATCCCTTGCCTTGGTGATTCTTGAGCATCAAATCCATGCTTTTAGTACCTTTTTCAATCCAAGCTCTTAAATTCACCTTGCAACAAAAAACATGATTAAAATATAATGTTAAGCATTATCATGTACGTAAAATCAAGTAATAACTGGGGTCTAATATGTAATATTTGACTGTTAACATTTCTTTATGTGGTATTCATTGTATAAGTAGTAAAGAGGTAAGCCTTGTATTTTTTAAGTTCTCTTGTTTCTAGTGAAGAAGAAACTTATATATCACTGCATGTGAAGTAGGCATATTGTCGAACCAAATAAATCCTTGTGCCTCTTGTCTCTTACTTTCTTTCTTTTTTTAGAAAATCTGATCTTTCTATTTCATAAGAGCCAATGTATAGACCAATACACGTTCGGACTAACCCATGTCTATAAAAAAGAAGGGTCAGCCTATCTTATCTAAAAACTACCAGAATAATAGAAACACTAGCTAAGCTAACTGCATCGCACCAAGGTCCATTCTATCTAGGACCAGCTCTCCATGAGAGAGAAGGAGAAGGTCAGAGACCTCTGAGAATGTTCTGTTAAGTTGATTGGTGCTGCCTAAGCGGGCCAAGTTGTTCGCCACTTTGTTGGCCTCTCTCGGGGTGTGTTTTGTCGAGAGTTGCTACCTATAGCGCGAATGAAATCAAAAAATTCTTTGAGTAGAACACGTTCCATGGAACTCTCCCCACCTTGGAGAAAAGATCTACCACTGCTAGCAAATTGCTTTCCACTTCAACCTTGGAGAGCCCTTTTTCCCTACATAGGTTGAGGTCGTCCACCATTGCTTTGACTTTTCCTTAGAAGTTCGACCCAATTCCATAGCCTTTAGAGAAGGCAAACACTAGATTACCCTTATCATTTTTGCAGACGCCCCCACTACCCGAGGACCCCAGATTGCCCCTTGATGAGCCGTCCACATTTAACTTCACCCACCCCTTCTTAGGCCTTATCCATTTGACTACGAACACCGAAGAAGAAAAGCCACGGCCTGAATCAAGGTTTAAATCTCGAACTGCCTCTCTGTTTAAGAGGTTTCTACTCATCGGGAGTAGGAAAGTCTTAGCGAGAAGGCGGAGCCAAGACTGAATCTTCTAGATGATTTGGTCCGCCCTGATTTGGACCTTCTCAAATTGCTTTTCATTCCTAGCCCTCCAAATCTCCCAGCAGATCAGGGCAGGAGTAATACCTCTCAGAATACTAATGGAGGAGGAATCGTTTACAAAGGTCCACCACTGGGACGCATGACCACCTGCTGATTGACCGTGAAGGAAAGAGACCGAAAGGATGGCTGAGAAGTGAGACCAAAGGGTTGAGGCCAACTCACCTTCTACGAATAGATGGTCAAGGGATTCCTCCTTACGGGAATTAGGCGCACAACAAACGCAAGAGGATGCCATGAAGAATCCTTTCCTCTTAACACTAACTTCGATCAGGATGGCTTTATTGATGAGCTTCCAAATAAAGACTGTTATTTTTAGGGGCAGCATAGAATGCCACGCCCACTTAGCCCACGATCGCCTCCAGCTAAGAGGCCGAATGAGCTCCCACACATATTTGAGGGAGAAGTCCCCTGACTTATATTTGATCTAGATGACATGATCCTCACCCTGATCTAAAACCATGCCTTCAGAGATCACCTTTTGCCAAACGATGGAGGGAAGGGAGGGTGGGAATGGGGCGTTCGGGAGGAGGTCATCCAACCCAATGACATCTTGGATCATCATGTTCTAGAGATGCTAAGGGTTGTTCCCTAAGAACCACCCATGGAGAGGGCCCAAACCTGTCTAGTTTGCCAACCAGAAGCTGCTACAACCATCCCCCATCATAAGGCAAGAGTTTTACTCCACCAAATTTAGGAGTTTCCTCGTTTCTTTCCAGGTTGGGGTGTCTATCTGGTGCTGGATGGAACTGTCCTGAGATTGTTCCATGCCATACTTTGATCTCATGAATTTTGCCCATAGGCTATTCTTGAAGCCGAAAAGGATTGTCTAGGCCCTTTTCAACCTCAGGGACCCCATTACGTCCTTTAAATCCTTGATACCCAGTCCACCTTCTTGCTTGGGGGCCATGATTCTTTTCCAATTGACCCAATGGAGATTTTTTTCTCCCTTCTGACCAACCCCAAAAGAAGTCAGAGAGCCCTTTCTCTGGAGTTGACAGCGTCCCCTCGAAACCTCCACGGCAGCGAGCATGTGAATCAGTATGTTGGAGAGGACGTGCTGGATCAGTGTAATTCTGCCTGCCTAATTAAGGAAACAACCCTTCCAACCCGAGATGTGGAGCATGATTTTGTTGACCAATGGCTAGAAGGAAGAGGATCTGATTTTTCCTTTTGCTAGCAGTACCCCAAGGTAGAGAAACGAGGTAGCAGCTCTCGCAATCCCTGCTATTCTCTCTACATTATGAATGCGACCTTTCGTCATCTTGGAGCCCACCAATAAACTGCTTTTACGTCTATTGATCTTGAGGCCTGATGCGGTGAGAAATTTCTTCAAGAAGATCATCAGGTTTCTCACGGACGAACTGCTGCCATTGGTGAAAGTGGTGGTGCCATCTGCGAAGAGGAGATGAGATATGGAGGGGCTTCCCCTGTTGGTCTTGAAAGGCTGACAAGAGTTGAACTCTAAGGGAGTGCAGGCCCTGGCTGAGAGCGTCCCTAATTAGGATGAACAGGCTTGGGGATAGGGGGTCTCCTTGGGGGAGGCCCCTTTCCGATTTGAAGAAGCCTGTAGCCTCCGCATTGAAGAGCACCGAGAACCAGGTACCAGACCAACATTTTTCAGCTAAAGAAACCCATTCCTAATTGAAACCAAATCGCTGGAGCACCGCCTTCAAGAAGGACCAATCCACTCTATCATAGGCTTTTTCTAGATCAATTTTGAGGATGATATTACTGCCTCAGACCTTCTTATCGATGTCCTAGAGGAGTTCTTGTGCCAAAGCAATGCTATCCACAATTGATCTGCCTTGGATGAAAGCTATTTGCTCTTTAGAGATTAACTTTAGCAAGATGGAGTTAAGCCTATCTGCAAGTACCTTAGAAAAAATTTTGTATACACAATTGCACAGGCTAATAGGGCGGAAATCTGAAAAAGATTTTGGGAAGAATTTTTTAGAATTAAACATAAAAGAGAGGCTAAGAAAGCTTTGGGAATGGTGCCTCCCTGGTTAAGAGATGTTTGATGGCCTGATGCAAGTCTGGTCCGATTGTTTCCCAGCAAACAGTAAAGAAAGAGCCCAAGAAACCATCAGGCCTAGGCGCTCCATCTGCTAGCATGGTTGAGATAGCTAGCTTCACTTCCTCTATCGAAGGGACCGCAAAGAGGAGGGCGTTGTCTTCGGAGGTGACAGTCGAAGGGATCATCTGGAGGAAGTTTCCAATAGGATTTGTTGCTTTAGTTGAATAGAGGAGTTTGAAGAACAAGGCTGTTTCTTCTTTTAGCAGGTTCTAATCAACAACTTTTATGTCATTCTGAAGTTCAATTTCTCTAATTTAGGCCCTTTGAATTCGATCATTTGTTGAAGCATGGAAAATTTTTGTATTTCTATCTCCTTCCTTGAGTCAACTGTTGCAGGATTTCTACTTCCAATATATTTCTTCCAGATTTTCCAGCCGCGTCAGATCCTGCTTAGCCTTCTCTTTTATGTTTTGGCCTCATTTACATTGATCAATTGCAGGCGTTTTTCTACAACAATTAGTATAAAAGCCAAAGGTTGAGAAACCTTTTATCACAAGATCTTTGTTGGCGTTTGTTTTACAATTGCGTTTCAGATGGCCAGATTGAGTTCTATCAAATTTGAGGGGCCAAAGTTTGAGAGATCCAATTATGCATTGTGGAAACTTAAGATGAACGTAGTGATAGTCAAGGAAGGATGTGAAATTACGATTCAAGAAAAAGAAAAGAAGCATGGCATGAAGAGTTGAAAGACGCGATATTTAATAAGAAAAATCAATTAATCATGATAGACCTTTTTGCTATATGAAGGGAAATCAATATCGAACAAGATATTTCTCCAACGACTACTGTACAACTTGAAGATGAAGGAATGGTCCTCTCTACAAGAACACTTTAATGGGTTTAACACCTTGATTAGCATATTGGTAGAGGTTGATGTGAAAATTGATGATGAAAAGAATATCACACTTTTGCTCTGTTCTATGCCATATTAATGGGATGGTTTGGTTATCAATCTCAGCAATGGTCCAAATCTTACTATGGAGTCGGCCATGTCCACATTACTTACTGAAAAGTCTCTCACAAAAAATGAATCGAAAATTTGCAGGTGATGTTATGATGATAAGAGGAAGATCTGTTAAGAAGGTTACTAGTAGGAGAGATTAGATGAGATTCAAGTTGAAATGGCATAAAACAAGTGTTGGAATTATGAAAAGAATGGTCACTTGGTAAAAAAAACTAAAATTATAGACTCAAGAAAGTAATTAGAAAAATTACAAACTTAATTCACATGATTAATCATCAAATTCAAATGATTTCTAAGGAAATCTAGTTGAGAAAAATAATTCATCAAAGGATGTAGAAGTGTTATCTATAGTGATTCCATGATAGAATTTAAGCCGTAAATGGATCTTATATTTTGGCTGTTCATTTCATATGACTTCACACAGATATTATTTTTATACAAATTGATCATATGATGGCGGCACAGTTTACATGAGCAATGATAATATGTGTAAAATTATGGGAATTGGAGATGTCAAAATTACAGTGTTTGATGGTATCACACGAACAATTTCTGGTGTGTGAGACGTACCAAACTTCGGAAGAGTCTTCTATCATTAGGAAAGTTTGATGGACATGGCTACAATTCTTTTAGCGAAAAGAGGTTGATTAAAAATTGTAAATGGGATGAAGGTGGTGGTAAGAGGAGAGTTAATGGAAGGTTTATATTTTTGAGAGATACCGTGGTTGGCAATGTTATTGTTGTTAATGCCATGATAGACTCTGTTACAATCTGGCACAGGCGGTTGGGTCACATGACCAAGTAAGGACTAGAGGTACTTCTTAATCATATTTTACTTCCTTATTAAAAGTTTATTAATTTAGATTTTTATAAAGATTATATATTTGAAAAGCTCACTAAAGCTCATTTTCCCTCATCCATTGCAAAAGTAAGGATGTTTTAAATCTAATTCATTTTGATACTTAGAAGGCTTTAGTCAGTCCTTGGGAGCTTCAAAGTGCTTATTTCCTTTATTGATGATTTCTCCAGCTCGCGCTTGGTCGTTTCGAACGTATGCTCTATAACTTGCTGATATAATCGGATCTTGCCCATCAGAAATTTAGATCAATCAATCATCATTGTCATTACATCACATTACATGTTTTGCACGTGAGAACTAATCTTATTCCTAAGAAATTAGTCAGATCTTGTGAAGTAAAGACTGTATATCTATACGGACAGAGAGGGTGCCTAACACCTTCCCCCTTTATAACTGTGGTCCCCTATTTAGAATCTTTGGAATGCAAATTCAAGAGTCATCTTAGGGTTAAGGATCTTCATATTATCAATTCTAAGCATTTATCTAGGGTCTAACCAATTATAGGATCGAAATAATTGATTAGTGGTGACTCTCATCAAATATAACACCCTCCTACCCTCAAACAAAAGCCCTCTAGAGAGGTTTTTTTTTTTTTTTTTGAAAAGGAAGATTCATTGCTTAAAGGAAAACGTACAGACATTCAGGGGGATCTGAACAAAAAGACTCTGGACCCCCCTATCGTGTGATTCCACCCCTATAAAGAAAGGAGAAGATGGGCCGACCCCCTGGGTATGCTCGAAACACCCAAAAAATAATCCACAAAGGAACCGCTAAATAAACTCTTCACCCTGGAATTAGGCTACTCTGCCCTAATGCTCCCTAGGCCTACTTTGTCCAAAAATAATTTACCTCTCACCTCCATGGGGAGGTTGCAAGTCTGGGAAAAGCATGAAATGGAAAGCTCGCTACTCCCTAGGCAGGCCATCTCGTCAGCCGGACCATTATACCTTCGCACTTAATGAGGGTGAAGGAGATGGAGGCCAAAGCATGCATCTTCTAGATCCTTGTCGCCCACGACTTCCAACTTCAGGCTACCTGCGACTTCCCCACTAGCATATCAACCACCACTTTGGAATCGAATTTCACCTTGATCTTGGTCAGCCCCCTCTATTGACAAATGGCTAGCCCGTCATGGATTGCCCTCAATTCTACTTCATTGTTGGTACCCACTCTGTACCCTCCCGCAAAGGCAAATAGGAAATTTCCATTGTCATCTCTGCAAACTCCTCCTCCACCCAAGAGGCCCGGGTTGCCCCTCGCTAAACCATCCACATTAAGCTTTACCCAGCTTGATGCATGCTTAAACCATTTAATGATGAGGAAGCGTTTGGAGCGAATGGCCACTCTTGTGGGCTCTCGGCTGATCCTAGAGTACAAACTGGGAGAGGCCTACTAGATCTGATTGTCGGGCTGATTTGGAAGGCTCCCCATGATTCAGGCAATAATGCGGGCCGACTTCATTGCGGTACCGTAAAATCTAGCCAAATTTCTGGCTTTTCAAATTTCCCACATAATCAACATAGGGAGAGAAGTGTGAATCGAAGGAAGGGGCATCCCAGGGGCATCAACACTAAGCCATTAGAGGAATCTCTACTCAAAGGACTGGGGGAGGATGTAGGGGATGCCAAACATAGCACTGAAAGGATGCCAGATAGTAGAAGCATGCTTCCCCTCAATGAAGAGATGAGAAATGGATTCACAGCTAGGACGGCCCAAGGGATCTTCAATGCAACAAGAACATGCTGAGCCCAGCATAATCCCTTTGGCTTGCACCCTTGTATCAACTGGGATAGTGCCTTGAATGAGCTTCCACGTAAATAACGAGGTCTTGGGCTGGATCTCCTTCTTCCACAGCCAGTTGGCCCATCTTTTGACAGGTAGCCCATGACAGGTGAGCTTCCAAGCTGAGCGGATGGTAAATTTCTTGGATTGATCCCGCGGCCAGAAAACGGACGGCTCTCTTGAAGAAATGGCGAAGCCTCCTTTAAAGATGAGATCGGTAATTACGTCTGGGAGGAGATTAAGCACGGCCAAAGGGGGGTAAGGGCCAATTGGGCCAATAAAATCCTTCACTTTCGAGGTTTTCAAATTTTCTAGGATGGGGTCAACCGTCAGCTGACTTAGGGGGCCCATCCCAGTCCAATTATATTCCCACAAATCTGGGCTTCCATCACCTACCTCCCACTGGACTGCTCCTGAAAGAAGGGGGATAACCTGTTTAATCTTCTTCCACAGAGTTGAGGCATAGTTGGAACTATAGCGACTATCTTGAATCAAAAATTCACCTGGTGCCTAGCCCTCATCAGCGACACCCACGGCCCTTTCGAGTCTCTGAATATCACTACCCAAGCTAATTTCATTCTTAGGGCCATCACCACTTCTCTAAGGCTCCTAATTCCCAACCCTCCCTCTTCCATGGGGGACGAGATTTTATTCTAAGAAATCCAATGAAGTTTGCCCTTACCTTCAAACGAACCCCAGAAGAACCGAGCGAACATCTAATCTAGCTTCGAGAGAACCAGCCCCAGAACATGCACGGCTGCCAAAATATGAATAGGAATGCTTCCAAGCACGTGCTTGATGAGAGTTTCCCTCCCTGCCTGTGAAAGAAATCTCCCATTCCACCCATTGATTTGCTTTTCCACTTTATCAATGATGAACTAAAAATCTGCCTGTTTAACTCTCCCTTTCACCAGAGGGGTACCGAGGTAGAGGACGTTAGAATGAGCTTTAGGGAAACCCACAAGTCTTTCAATATTTCTAACTCTACCGGCTGTCATGTTTCTGCCACAAATGAAACAACTCTTTTGCTGATTTATCCTTTGACCTGTCTCTATCTGAAATTTGGAAAGGAAGCTGTTAACACCCAGAAGGGAATTACGGCTGCCATTCACAAAAAGTAATGTGTCGTTTGCAAAAAGAAGGTGGGAGAATGGAGGGCTTCCCCATGGGAGTTTGTAGGCCTGACATGCACCGCTAGATACTAGGAGAGAAAAGTTTCTGGAGAAAGCTTCAGCCGCCAGAATAAAAAGGCCAGACGAGAGCAGGTCCCCTTGACGGATCCCTCTTGTCGGCCTAAAAAACCTGCTGACTCCCCATTAATGAGGACAGAAAACCAGGTTGAACTCCAGCAATTTTCCATCAAATTAATCCCTCTGGGGCAGAAACCGAACCTGTTTAGGACCTGCTTGAGGAACTCCCAACTAATCCAATCATAAGCTTTTTCGAGATCTAGTTTTAGGATCAAGTTACCCCCTCGAACCTTCCTATCAAGTTCCCTCATCACCTCTTGAGCCATAACTATATTCTCTGAGATCGCCCTTCCCTTAATGAATGCACCTTGTTCGGGAGAGATGAGTTTTGGAAGCAAGGAGTTGAGCCTGTTCGCTAGGATCTTCGAGAAAATCTTGTAGATGATGTTACAAAGGCTGACCGGGCTGAAATCTTTGAATCTTGAAGCCAACTAGGATTTTGGGATTAGACAAATAAGGGAAGAAGAGAACGTCCTCGGAAGCTCGTCCCCTTGAAAGAAACTCACTGCTGCCGCATGAATATCAGCTCCCACGATCTGCCAGCATTCCTTAAAAAACCTGGCTGAGAATCCATCTGGCCCCGGCGCGCCTTCATTGGGGATAGCCCAGATGGCAATCTTCACCTCCTCCAACGATGGAAGGGCCATAAGGGAATCATTGTCCAGATGTGAAAGGATTTTGGGGATACCTTAGAGCATGCTTTCTGCTTGAGTGGGTTGATTCGCCTGAAACAGACCCTCAAAGTAAAGAACGGCTACCCTTTTGATATCTTCCTAATTGTGTAGGACAGAACCATCATCATCCATGATCTGGGAGATAGAGGCCCAACGCACCTTTTCAGTGGCTGTATTATGAAAAAATTTAGTATTGCGATCTCCCGCTTCCAGCCAGGAAATTCTGGCTTTTTGCTTCTAAAAGGATTCCTCCATGAGCTCAAACTGATTGACACGTTGCCTAGCTAAAGACAAATCCTGCATCCAGGTTTCAGAAGGCTGATCCTGCATCCTTCTCTCAATCTCCTCCAAGTCCTCTTTAACCTTCCTAAGATTTTGGAAGACATTGCCAAAAGTCTCCTTATTCCACATATTCAACAATTGTTTCGCTTTCTTCAACTTAAGCTGAACGTTCTGCATGGGCTGATCTAAGCATTTCCCACTCCAGGCTTCACTAATTATCTGATGGAAGGACTCATGGCGGGTCCACATCTGAAAGGTTTGGGCTTTGAAGGAAGAGGAACCGGGCATTTAAGCAAGATTGGGGAGTGATCCGAGTTTATCCTCGGCAAGATCTGAACTTGAAACAACGGGAAAAGGGTAGCCCACGAGGCGTTGATGAAGACTCTATCCAATCTTGCCCAAACCCTTGCTTGACCAGCTCTATTATTGCTCCAGGTGAAAGGATTTCCCACAGATCCCGCATCGAGGAGACTGGAAATGTGCACTGCATCTAAAAAATCTGTCAGGTTGGAAATGTCGGTAACCTTGCTACCTCTTCTATCATCTGCGGCCAATATCGCATTGAAATCTCCCCCCACCACCCAAGGACCTTGGATGTTACTATTGAGAGTCTCTAAGTCACTCCACAATTCTCTCCTGAGAACCTTGCTGCATCTTGCGTAGACAACTGAAAGGACAATAGGTTCATCAATGTGATGGAGGCTTACATTCATGGTTAGCATCTAATTAGAGGAATGCAACAACGAGACGTTTAGGTGAGCATGAAAAAACACCCAGATTTTCCTCCCGGAATCAACATTTGACAAGGACGAGTGGAAGCCCAATTTGAGCCCCATCGCCACTCTCCTCTCCTCTCTAATCATAGGCTCGAGGATTGCAACAATAATCAGATTAAATTGCCTTATCAGCCTCTTAATGGTCCTAATAGTAGGCTGATTGCCTACTCCATGGGCATTCCAAATGAGGGAGTTATCCATCAGTAACGCAATATGAATTCATGGCCCTCTTCAATTTTCTCAATCTATAGTACCATTCCCCATCGTCCCTAGGAATGGAGGGTGTCTTGCTTTGGAGCTTTCGTCTGTGGCCCTTTGCACCTATCAGAGCTATTGTGTCACACTCACTATCTAACAGGAGCTCTCGATCTGCATCTTCCTGCAAGAGAGCTGGTATCTGTTCTACTTGCTGCTGTTGATGATGATCAGGGTCACCTAGCGCAACGTTGAAGGCAGTTTCATCATTTGCTAGAGGGTCCTCTGCAGGGTCAAGTTGCTGGGAGTCTGCCAGGAAATATGGTGAAAGGTCCACTGTTAACCAATCTTGCAAATAAGCCTCAGAGGATTCATTCCTGGAGGCCTCTATCTGGGGACTGAGGTTATGCGAAATCCCATTAAGGCCTACCATCAGAAGGTTCATAGGCCTGAGGGGGGATCCACCAACTGATTTAGCACGTGATTTCAGCAGAAAACCCGACGAGAATAATGGACACTGGGACTGTTGCATAACACCTACCTGCAATGCTCTAGAAGGTTGTAACTTAGTGAGAAGCTCAACATCAGAGTGGTCAGAGAGGTTAGGCCGATCACGAAGTTGTCCACAGAGATCTTGAGAAGGGTTGGGATGCAGATCTTGCCAGTCTCTAAGGTCGGGCCCTGACTGCAAGAGGTGCCTTCTCGAGCACCTCTCTGCTCAACAGGAGTTGTTGGGGTTAGCACAGGGCCGAGGGCAGGAACAGACCTAGCTGAATGAGGGGCCTGCCCGCTCAGGGGGGCAAGGGTGGGAATCTACTCACACATCAGGGCTGAGTGCAAGTGTTGTTGGGCAAGGCTATGACGAGGGGGATGAAGAGGTGGGGAAGGGGAGGGTCTTGATGTCTGAGGAGGGGCAGTCGGGTCGCGAGGGGGTATCGGTTGGTTTGGGTGGATGGGGCTGGGAGGGATTGGGGGTGGGGTTTTGCCTGTGACAGGGGTTGGCTGAGAGGGGGAAATGGAGGGGCCTTGGGGAGGGTAGGGATTTGAAAAAATGGTCATGGTTGAGGGAGGGGTAAGGGTCCGATTAGAAGACACCGGGGGTATAGGGCCCTTTGGACAGACTGGGGGTTTAAGGGCATCTTGGCAGGCTGGAGGTTCAGGAAATCCCTGTTTTGTTTGATCGGCATTACGTCAAGCAGGGAGCGGGCATGGAAACGGAGGGGTAGACCTGCTGAAAAATGATCTGACCACCCAATCTCTGGTGGATTCTGGTCTCAATATCTGTCAAGTGACGAACTCCTGCTAAAAGACATATTCTTCAAGAAACCAATAATTGGGAAGAATCTGCCATTTACCTTCAGAGTTCTCAGACCTTGAAGAACCGAGTCTGGTTTGAGTTTTACTTGCACTCTCACAAATCCTCTGAAGAAGCCTGAATCGCAGCCCTGTCAATCTCCATTAACTCTCCATACGTGTTAGCTATTTTTTGAATAGCTTCCTGGTACCAGGAGTGGGCTGGAATGCCGAACAATCTAATCTAAACACCCTTGCTTAGCGGAGAGGGTTCCGATGCTCATGGAAAAGCAAGTCGATCTCCCATCTTCTAGGGAAAATCCTACAGCATCTACACTATTCACCAAATAATAGGTCGTATTCACGACCCCAATCCATAGCTCCTTGCCCAATCTAGTATTACTCAACATGCTTCGAACCCTCTCCAAGAGATTCTAATTCATATGTTCCACTACACTGTTCTGTTCAGGTGTATGCCTCACTGTATTATGCCTTATAATCTCCTCATCTTCATGGAACTGATTGAATTCCTTTGAAGTGAATTTACCTCTATTGTCTGTCCTTAGAACGTTCAGTTTCTTCTATGTTTGCTTCTCAACCATTGCCTTCCACACCTCGAATGTGGCAAATATATCGAATTTATTTTTTAAGAAATAAACCCACACCTTCCTAAAGTACCCTCTGGCGAAAGGAAGGAAATGTACCTCATACATCTAAATACACACACTCAAGCACTCCTTTATATACATGCTTTCCAGTTTTTAAAGTTAGTTAAGATTGTTTACCATATATACAATGTTCACATATATAAAAATTAATGTTCTTAAAAATCAAAATCAAGTTACGATAAAAAAGTACTTTCATACTACGCTCGCTCATGTGACTCAAATGAGGATGCCACAAACGTGTCAATGTTGACTCCACTATAGACATTGTAACTCCACCCATTACAATATTCCCGATTAACTTATAAAGATTGTTATTCTTCTATACTTTCATCACTACAAGATCCCCTTTAGAAACTTTAAGGATCTGATCAGAACCAATAAGATTGAACACAAGTGCTTCTAGTGCCCCAAGAGATATAAGATTCTTCACGAATATAGGAACATGTCTTACATCTGTCAGAAAAGGCTCCACCCCATTGAACATTGTGATGTGCACTAAATTGATACCAACCATCTTACATGCAATATAATTACCTGTAAAAACTTAGCCACCGTCGTTTTTGCTGTAACTAGTAAACCAATCTATGTGAGAAGTTATGTAGTATGGGGCTCCTGAATCCAAAATACAGTCATTACTTAGGTAACCAAATTTGGATGCAGTCAAGACATCACCATCATCCACCTCCTTGCTAAATTGTGTTGTATTAGCCTCCTTCATTGCATCATTATACTTTTTTTCCCTTCTAAGCCTTAGGATTTTGATAATTCTTCATGTGCTTTATCATTTCACAATTTTAACACTTAATTTTGTCATTTCCTTTCAATTTGGATCTAGATCAAGATTTTCTTTTCTCTCGTTCAAAATTCCTTCCCCTAGCAACCAATGCATTTGTAAAGATACCATCGTCATTGTCTTTCTTTCTCAATTGCTTTTTATGAAGGGCTGAGATGATAGTTTCAACATCAATGGTATCCCCACCGTGAATCAGAGTGTCTATGAGATTCTCATAAGATGATGAAGGAGAATTCAGTGGAATTATGGCTTGATCTTCATCTTCAATCTTAACCTCCACATTCATCAATTTATAGAGCAATTCGTTGAAAGTGCTTATGTGTTCGCTGATATCATATACCTCTTTAATATTAAGATTGTAGATTATTTCTTAAGATACTGACGATTACCTATAATTTCTTTGTGTACAAACTATCAAGTTTTGTCCATACCCTTATGACGGTCTTTTGAACCAGGACATTATAGAGAACATTGTCCCCTGAGCATAATTAGATTGAGGTTGTAGTATTCTCATCAAGTTCATCCTACCCTTCCTTAGTCACAAATGCAGTATGCTTTGCCTTACGAAGGAGAGCATGTTGCAATCCTTGTTGAACTAAACTACCTCTCATCTTCAACTTTCATAGTTTAAAATTATTTCTACAACTGAACTTCTCCATTTCATACTTCACGTTTGATCCTTTCGTCTACATATTTTATATTAGAATTCAAAACCCCAACGTTATCTTTGATACCACTTGTTGAATGTCATGCGGAAGTAACCTTAAATTCAATCTAACAAGACAAAACCAAATGCAAGCAAACCACACAGAGAACAAGTAAGTTTTACATGGAAAAACCCTCACAGGATAAAACCAGGGCACAAAGCGCTAAGAAATCAACTATGAAATCGATATTATAAGAGATGGATGGACATACCGATACGAACAACCCAAAAACCTCCTTGAAATCCCTAATTATGCTCTTGAACCCATATGAACATCTTAGAAAACCCTAACTTCTCCTTAATCCCTATTATAGTCAATATATATACTATCACAACCAGAATAGGAAATAAATCGTGTACTTGCGTAGTTCTGCATGCACCTTCGATGGGACCTTCAATTGCATTGACAACCATTAAAGAGCCGTCGATGACATTGAAACCACCCTCGATGCCATCGAATAACATCTTCAAAACTTTCCTGCAATCAACTAGGATTTTTTTTTGGATTTTCTCAATGGGATCGAGTGGGTTATTGATAGCATCAACAACTACTCAATGAGACTGAGTGGTCTGTCGATGACATCGACTGACCCTGTTTCATACAAATTTAAGACATTAACAACAAGGCTTTCCTGTATTGCAACCTCTAACGGGAAGTTCTCTCTTCTCTCTACTTGGGAGTTACTTCGTCAAAGGAATTAGAAACTTTCTTGGACAAGATGGATCTGGAACAGATTTACCCCACCAAATATAGCAATCCTGACATGGGAAGTAATGCTAAAAGCCATCTTAGTCATTATTGATGTTCAAGAAGTAGGAATCTAGATAGCTTCTAAGTGTGATTGTTTTTTTTTTTGTTTTTTTTTATTTTTAGAGGATATGATATTATATTGAAACGATAGGAGAATCTACAACATTCAGGCGGCCCTGGACAACAAAAAGACACCCAAGTCGCCTATCATAACCATATATAAAACCCTCCCCTGGAAAGTTGACTAGGTGCAAATATGAGACTCTAATAGCGCCTAAACACACCTTATCTAACATGTACAATCCCCTAATATAAATAGGAAGATCCTTCACCTGGGTGAACAACCTACTGACCTGATTGCCGCACCAAATTTGGCAAGCTCGTCTACTGGCCCGTTCCCTTCTCTAGGAATGAGGGAGATGACAAAATTACACTTCTTCTTAAGACCCTCGATCCTCGATAGCCAATACCTCCACTTCCAAGCCAGAATGGAGGAGCCTATACAGGCATCCACAACAAATTTGGAATCGGATTCAAGCACAACCTGATTGAGACCAAAGGAGATGTTGAAGACCATAGCGTCGTGAATAGCTCGCAGCTCAACCCTATTATTAGATCCTTCTCCATACCCAAAAGAAAAGGTGAAAATTAAACTGCCAGAAGAGTTTCTACAAATGTTGCCCCCTCCAAACGGCCCTAGATTGCTGGATGCCGCACCATTAACATTAATTTTAACCTAGCCCGAGCTTCTAAGTGTGATTGTTGTGGGGAGGATGACTGCTTCTTTTGGGAACCGGAGTTAGAGCATGCATGTAGACATCAACAACCTAATCAGAATCACAAGGCCTCTGTTGTCAGAAGATGTCTTAAATCTTCGCGCTGCTCGACCAGTCGAGGGGCTGCCTCAACTGGTCGAAGATCCATTCGACTAGTCGAAGCCTGTTCGACTTGAAGTCCAGTGACTATGTGTTTTGGATGTCTGGGACGCTCGACTAGTCGAAGGGGTCCTTCAACCAGTTGAAGCCCTCCTTCGACTACTTGAGGTTACGCAGATGGTGCGCGATTTGTGCGCAGACTGCGTAAATTTGAGGCGGTTTCTAGGTAGGTGCGTAAGTGGGGTTTCCTCATCTATAAATAGGAGTCCCTAGGGCCATTCTAAGGTATTCTAAGGCTTCCTAAAGGTTTTCTAAGAGTTTCTAAAAGGGTTTTAGGGTTATCAAAGGGTGTAGCAAGGGTAAGATTCGAGGTTGTTCGAATCGGGTAAGTCCCCTCTCTTTGTAATTTCTATTTTCATAGTGGATTTCTATCACTTCGTGCCATGGTTTTTTTTTCCGAAAGGGTTTTTCACATTAAATCTTTGTGTTCTCTTGTGATTGCTTGGTGCACTTGGATTGTTATCCTAGATCCATATCTGTGTAATTCATCAGCACAAATCCCAACAAGTGGTATTAAAGCAATCGTTAGGGCACAGATATAAATCTACAGGATTAGTAATAATGGAAAACGGCAAGTTTGATATTGAGAAATACTCAGGCAAAAATAATTTTGAGTTATGGAAGGTTAAGATGATTAGCCTATTAACTAAGGCGAGATTAAGGCTCTTGAGGAGCGAAAATCTACCATGAAAGATGAAAATGGGAAAACCTTGATAGTAATGCTTTGGCCTTTATCCGTTTATGACTACTTTATGGGCGAAGTTAGAGAACATTTATTCCAAGAAGTCCTTTGAAAATTGCCTACACTTGAAGCTACGGTGTTATACCTTCAAGATGACAGATGGTGGAGATCTGGAGGCCCACATCAGTAACTTTAATAAATTGATGTGTAAATTGCTGAATATGGAGGAAGTAGTAAAAAATGAGGAACATGTATATATATTGTTGAATTCTCTTCCCACGTCATATGAGTCATTCAGGGACACAATGTGCACTACAAATAAAACCTTAAGTGTCAACACCGTTATCTCAGCCCTTCAAAGGAAGGCTATGAGAAAGTTAAACGGCGACAAGGGGGCATCTTTCGATGCACTGATTACGAGGGGCTGAGATTCTGAGTGAGGTACAAGATCTTCAAGACCTAGATCCAAATCCAAGGGCAAGGGCAAAGGAAAAGTAAAATATTGAAATTGTTGGATGTTTGGACACATGAAGAAGGATTGTAGAAATCCTAAAGTAAAGAAAGAAAATTCAACGACTTCTTCCAAGGAGGTCAATGTCGTCACATTTGATGAAGAAATAAGTGGTTGTGATGTTTTGTCTCTTTCCTTGATTGGTCACTTACATGACAATCATAAAGACAAGTGGATACTTAATACAGGAGCATCTTATCACATGCCTCCTCATCAGAGTTGGTTTGCCAGTTATAAGGAATGCGATGATGGACAGGTTTTTATGGGCAATGACAATGCCTGTAATGTTGTAGATATTCGTACTGTGAGCATCAAGATATTTGATGGGATGGAGCGTACCTTAACTGATGTCAGGCACGTTCCTAATATAAAGAAAAGTATAATTTCTCTCAGTGCACTCGATGCTATAGGGTGTAAGTTCACTGGTATTGATGGTGTCCTTAAAGTTTCAAAAGGGGCACTCGTGGTTATGAGAGCGCAAAGGTATGGAAACCTTTGCAGGTTGATCAGGAACACTTCAGTAGGTGGAGTGGCATCAGCTATTGCAGATTTCACGTCTCTATGTATGTGACATGCTCTTCTAGGCACATGAGCGAGCGAGACATGAAGGTACTTTCTAATCGATGTTTGATTCCAACTTTTAAAAATTCTGATTTAGATATATGCGAGCATTGTATATATGGTAAATAATCTAAATTATCTTTTAAATATGAAAAATATGTATGTAAGGGAGTACTTGATTATGTGCACTCTGACGTATGGGAGCCATCGCCAGAAGTTTCTATTGAGGGGTCGTCATGGTTTGTTTCATTCACTGACGACTACTCCAAGAAAGTTTGAGTTTACTTCATGAAATATAAATTCAAAGTTTTCACCATATTCAAATAATGGAAGGCAATAGTGGAAAAACAGTCAAGGCAAAACATAAAGGTTCTAAGGACTAACAATGGTGGAGAATTTACTTCCACTGAGTTTAATGATTATTGTAAGGATGAACGGATTATTAGGCACATCACAGTGTGCCACACGCCTGAGTAAAACGATGTGGCTAAGCAAATGAATTGGACTCTCTTGGTGTAACATCTCAAAAAAATTCGTACAAAGGCCTGAATACCATCTAAGGCAGAAATCCCTAAAGAACGTATACTGTGGAAATTAGACAGAAATTAATTAAGTAATAAACTAAGTTAATCGGTAGATTAATTGAACCACTATCTATACAAACTGCAAGACCCAAAACCATTAAAAATCGCTAACTCAACATTACTTGAAAACCTCAAGGAAATCTCAAAATTCAGTTGCTCTCGGGAGCACATTGAAACTCTATATCGGACCTGGACCGGACGTCAAAAGTCTGATGACCACGAAAACTATAAGGTTATGACCGCCTTATTGGGCTTGACAAGCATCGCAGGAATCGAGCTTAAATATTATCCAGAAACGCACAACTTGAGCCTTAAGCGAAGTGTGTGAGAAACGTGAATATCTTTAGAAATGGACTTGAAACTTAAGTGATTTGGGTCAATCACTTATGGTTGAAATTGAAGACTTCGGACCGCCAGATTCTGACTAAACTTTACCCATGGATTAGGAAAATTTTCCTGCACCAATCGGTATACTTGTGGCCTGATCGAGGAACGATGACCGTTGATCTGATACAGGTCCGTCAAGGTCGATCTGCCTATCCATTCACGTTAAAAACCCAGTCTTAACTTAGATCCATTGTCAGAAAACTTACTCCATGACATAGACAAGTAATGGACCTCCAGATGGGCCCCGTTTATCAGAAACAGGCACCCTTTGGCTATAACCTAAGTATACCATGGCCCTGGGGTCATTTACACCTCTTTTGAGCCTATATAAGGCCCTTAAACCCACCTCTCTCTCTCCCATACGAATTTTCT
The DNA here is from genome assembly GCF_029962835.1 of Magnolia sinica. Classification (NCBI taxonomy): domain Eukaryota; kingdom Viridiplantae; phylum Streptophyta; class Magnoliopsida; order Magnoliales; family Magnoliaceae; genus Magnolia; species Magnolia sinica. Next base: position 69,600,847 of record NC_080589.1, on the reverse strand, counting down.
CTAACCCTAGGAGAGAGAAGAGAGAAAAGGACAGAAAAGAGTGAGAAGAAGAGAGTGAGTATGGAGATCGTTGCTGGGATTCATTCCAATGACTCCACACACCGTTTCGCCTCCCCACCATCGCTATATGAACCTCTCCAACTTCGATTTGGGTAAGAAATCCTAATCCTAATATTATTTTAGGAATCCAAATAGAGGAATCGACAAAATAGCTAACCTATTTCGTGATTTAGGTACCCATTGTGCTGTATTCGGGAACGTAGGATACGAATCGAGTTCGAAACGAGTTATCTGATGAAAGGTGCAGACTATAAATGTTTAGGTTATGATTTTCAAGGCTTTCAATGTTAGCAATGATTTATGTTTGACTTAATTGCTGCCATATGATCTTAGTTACGATGTATTCGATAGATTATACATGTGTGTGAACCATGGGATTATATAATGCATTCCATGTGTTTGTTGAAATGTTTGAATGAAATTATAATTATAATTTTTTCTTGCCATGATTAGTAATCTAGAATACATGTTTGTTGTATGTATGACAACTCCTTTATGAAAGGACTAGCCATAAAATATGCTATAACTAATTTAGTTTATGTATGCAGTAATGCATAGTCTAAGTGTTTGACTAAATGTCTGAATGAGAAATTCTTAGATGAACTGCTTTTAATGAGGGCATTGAGATAGGATTCTCAACTACCTTATCCATATTTATAGTTTCTTTCATGTAATGTACATTGTTACTATGTGATTTGTAGATGAAATGCATATGTATAATAACATGTTCAATGTGTTTGATAAAATGCTCAAATGAGAATTATATTTGAATTGTTTATTAAATGTTGTTATGATTAACATATGTGACTATCTATTGCATTTGAATATGATTGGGACTACTATGTAGTCTAGGTAATCGGTAATGATTCCTAATTGAGTGGCCGAATTAGTTTCGCCACATTGGATACGTTCGATGAATCCGAGCTGCAAGGTGATTGTCGACAGTGGTTAAGCCACATAGAGTACGTACGTGCTCCATGTTAATTAATTCAGTGAGCGCTCGTACCAATCGAACTTGTCAAATAACTCGATTGACCTATTGTGTGTTTACCATGTATGGATGTTACTACTTGAATCTAAGGTACCACTTACCAATGTAAAACCTGTTTCAACCATGGTACCAAGATCCGTTAAGACTCATGAGCCGGGTATGGTGGTGTATGAGACACCGTGGTCAAGCTGTCAGCCTATGCTGGGGTGATGAGCCTCCCCTAGTGATCAGTGAGCAACTCAAACTCATGAGCCGAATATGGTGGTGTATGGGACACTGTATTCGAGCTGTCGGCCTATGTTCAGGTGACTAGACTTCCATAGTGACCTCAAGTATAATCAATTAAACTTGCCTATGCACTGCTTTCATTAGGGGTGATGCCCTACAACTGGCCTATTGTATGTGATTAACTAGGACTGACGACCCTATATGGATCCCTGTTTGGGTTAATGAAATAAAGGGAGGTACTTTATCTTCTCGAATCTGCTGTATGAAAAAACCTAATCAATTACTTGGCTAATATGACCATGCGCCACATTACATGTGCTTTGGTGAGGAAGCGCACATTTAGGGAGTTTGCCATGCGCGATCGTGAGATGAAGTCACTGAGGGAGTGCAGGCGAGGGCATGCATCATTACAGCATACCATTCCTGCATTAACAAGAGTAGTTCGGATATGATTGTTGTACTACTTTATCATTACTGCTTGATTGAATTGATAACATATTAACCTTTGCCTTATAGTACCACTGAGTTGATCACTCACTCCCACTCTGGGACGATATTTTAAAACACCAACTAGATTCTGATTTAGATGCAGGTTATGGCGAAGCTTACGCAACGGAGCCAGATTTCATAAACGAGGAGGAGGAGTTCTCCTACGTGCAGTTCTTAGGCAGGTCTATATAGATCTGGAGTTGCGTCACTAGGATTACAGGATTATGGGATAGTTAGACACTTTATGTTTTGGTATTTTGTAAATTTTGGGAATAATACATGTAAATATTCAGCCCGGTAACATGTTCATAATCTGGAGGCTATGAAACATGTTTATACTTTATACACCTATCTTAGTCTTCCACTTGCTTAATTACATTAACTCTAGAGTATGATATGTTATTTTAGTATAATTCCACTCATGTTTAATGCACTAATATGGATAACATTTAAACATCATTATCTATGTGGCATAAGTGATGCATCGGATCTAAGGAGTTGAGCCTTTGCTCGGCCCTCAAAATTTAGGGCATTACAAGTTGGTATTAGAGCATGATTTTGATTAAAATGGACCTGGGTCATGGTAACATGATGCACACTGACGTACTTCGACTTATGAGGGAGCGATAAAATGTAGAAACGGTTGTAGGATCTCAAGTTTTACCAACGGGCGAGATTGATTGCTGAAATGTAACCCGTATGCGACTCAGATCATGTGAAATGATCCTAATTCCTTTTTATACCGTCAATTAACGGGTTTAAGTTACTAAATGGAAAATCCCAACTGGAAACACGCTAAAAGGCGTGAATATGTGCGAAATGGGATGAGAAAACATATCTCATGAGCATGGGAGCCCAAATCGCAAAATACGATGGGACCTAGGGGGTCCTCCACATGTTTTCGACACCCCGGGAGGGGGGTGGTCACCGCCCCAGGGCAGTAGCACCCCCAATAGTCCAGGGGACCGCGACGCGCTGCCCGGTTCTCCAGCGGGCCGCGGCTGGCCCGCTGTTCTGGCTGCCCGTCGCCCTCACCCACAAGTGTGGGGCCTTGTTTACGTGTGGGGCCACCCTATTTCACTACCTTTTTGCTTCATTTCTCCCATTTCAAGCTTCCAAACCCTCCAAACCCCTCCAAAATATGATTTTCTCTCTCAAATCTTCCTCCCATACACAACAACCCTGTTTTTCTTTTACATTTCACTCCTACCTCCACCATTTTCCTTAAACCCATCTTATACAACTCTCCATCTTTCCATTTCCTACCTATTTGAGTACAAAAGCTCTCTTTTGTGTCTCATAATCTCCAAAACCTACAAACCCATCACACCCTTCAAGTGTCTTCACTCTTATGGCTCTTTTTGAGCTAGTTACCACTATTTTGTCCATCCCTACGCTTCTTTCCCTTATGTGAAAGAAGAGGGCATCCGCGGGTGAAGCCGGGCCTAGTCGCCCAACCCATTCAAGGAAGAAGATGGGCGCCGAAGCAAGCATAAGCGTCGAGCGAGAGCAAAGGACAAAGCAGGATCTCGATCCCTAAATTCCGCTTGAAAGATCTCTACCACTGGGCATCGAACTTGGTAAGTTTCATGGCCGTAAAGTCGTATTTGAAGCACATATTGAAGAAAGAGTATTTGGGTTATATCCAGTGATGGACCTCCTGTTGGAATCCGAGTGGGGTCCCATATTTGAAGGCAAGTCTCATGCGAGTGAAGGCACTGTCAGAGCCTTCTACGCCCATATATGGAATTGACTATTGGAGCCTCTTCATTTACTATTCCCTTGGGAAGGCAGGAAGCCATAGTCGATGTAGATGTGATGGCTCTAATTATGAGAATTAGACGTGGAGAGGTACATGCTAGTGCATCTCGTCTCACTAATATGCGGAAAGAGATCGCTGTACGCGGTTTTTTGTGGCCGACTGGCTCACTAAAAGCGAGGCAATTGTCTCCCATCGACCAAGATGATGGCAGACTTCCACCTACTCCACCACATATTCACGTACAATGTGTATCCTAGGTGGAGAAATAATACTAAATCACTACCAAAAAAACGGGACTTACTGTACAGAGCTGGGTAAGGAGACAAGCTGTGTCTGCCTATGTTCGCTCTATTACAGATAATCTAGATCACACACTCTGTTAGGGTAGATGCTTGACTCCCATTCGGCCGACTTATATGCAAGATTGCTCGTAATTTCGACTTCAAACTTAACATGGATGAGCTTGCGCCAATCCACTTCATTAATGACTCTACGCTCAACAACATAGGAATTGGCCCTCGACAACATTAACCCCAACTCGATGAGTATGGGGATGAGATAGAAAGTGAAGAAGAGGAAGAAAATGAAATAGAGGAAGGAAGCAAGGAAGAAGGGGAGGCCCAAGACTCAGATAGGGAGCCTCCTCCTGCTACAGAGGAAGACTGCCATGATCGGGCCGCCCTGGAAGCCCGCATGGCTAGGATTGAGGAGAATCAGGCCTATCTGAAAAGAAAATTTAAGAAGATGTCACGCACCTTGAAGACTCTCATGTGTTGTATGCAGGACAAGGGTGCACCTCCGCCTTCATTAGAGTTGGACGACTAGTCATATGTTGCAGTCATCTTTAGATTTTCCTCGTTTCTTGTTTTCCTTCGTAATAGCCTTGGTAGGCTTAGTTGTGTGATGGTTTGCTTGGTGTTTAAAGCTTTTGTTAGATTAGCTCACATATATCTTCTGTCATGATCTATGTAAGACTACATCTCATGTATTGTGACAATTTTGGCTAAATGAAATGCATAAAGCTTCTTTTGTTATGGAATGTGTGAAATTTTTGATGAATTGAGTAACCTTGTTCTGAATCTCACATATGTTGCACCCTATGTTGTATATAGGGAATGCCCCTTAAGAACACTTGTAGGACTGCACGTCTCGCACTTGGCAGATCGATTGATGGGGCACCTCCCCTAAGCGATAGCCATACGGACCCTAGCTTAGCCCCGAACTTTGAGACAATGCCGAATTCACAACCGGCCACTGGCCCCACCAATGGGCCACACCTTATGCACCACCAGTTCCCGAACAGAACCGTGCGTCCATATCGACGCCACACATACCTCAGTTAGCTCCTCCAACTGATAGGTTGGAGTAGATGCTCCTTATGCAGCAACAGCAGCAAGTTTGGGCCATTATTGTAGGGGTCATTACCCAAAACATGAGTATGGTCCCACCTGCACCACCTATGCACCCTGCTGAAAATGTGAATACCAGCGGTCTATTTAAACACTTCCAGTACTTCCGACCTCCCACTTTTGTGGGCACTCACAGACTCGACTAAGTTGAGTTAATCACTTATATGTTTGAGAAGGAGGCTAGTTTATGGTGGGACAGCATCCTACGAATAGTTCCCCCAGGACATGTGTGGACATGGGATGCATTTGAGACACGCTTTCATGGGAAGTATTTCCCCCTCACTTATCATAATGAAAAGAAGGGTGAGTTCTTTTGCCTCTGATAGGGAGGAATAACCGTGTCAGAATATGAGAACTGTTTCACGGAGCTAGCCAGATACGCTCCTTTGATCCTAGCAAATGAGCCGATGAGAATGCGGTGATTTTCTAAGTGTCTGCGGCCCGATATCCATACGAAGATGTGTTGTGCTAGCATTCCTAATTATGCTAAGCTAGTGAATATGTCCCAGCGAGCTGAGCAGGATGGCGAGAGACTGTCTCATACACGTATGCCCATGGGGCCAAGGCCTCGACCTGATTTACTGAACCGACCATTCCTCGGTAAGAGGCCACATGCAGATTCACCTCCTAGAATTATGGCTTCATCGACCCAGTAGAAGAGTTCAGATTTGTGGTGCACCTACTGTAAGAGGATGGGCCACACAGAAACCTATTGCTTTACCAAGATGAGGGATAACGGCTTCACACCGCCTCAGAAGATCAACCGCCAGACGCGGCAAGTTATATCAGCTCCACCTCTACGATTGGCACTGCCAACACAGCCTTTTTATGGTCCACCTATTCCTTGAAATAGGCTGCCTCAACGACCTATGGCAATGCAACCGAATCATTCCCAACAAGTGCGTGTACATGCCCTTGCAGCTGAAGCTCTAAGTCAGCAATGGCAGTGCCTTTGGCCTTTGAATTCATCCCCCATATTCAAGGTACACCTGTATTTCTGTTGGTGGACACTGGGTCCACTATTTCAATGATATCATGCTATATAGTTAAGCGGTTAGGGTTGAATACTACCCCTATGGTTGGGGTGAAGGTTATCGCAGCAACAGAAACTTTTACTGACACTACTAAGCTATGTAAGGGTTGCCTGATAGACTTAGGAAGCAGGGTGGTGTCTATTGACCTGATTGTCACATCATTGTATTATTACGATGTCATCCTTGGTATGGATTGGCTCACTGAAATGAAGGTCGAGATCGACTGTGATGTCAGATTGGTGACAGCCCATGGACTTGAGGGCACGACCTTTACTTTCCCAGTTCAGGTCAGTTGTCTTTACCGCGTTCGTTGTTACGCATCTCTATTGGAAGATATGAATGGTCCGACTCTTGGGGACACACCTGTAGTCTGAGATTTCATGGACGTATTCAGAACAATACCTGGACTACCTCCTCGACACAAGATCAACTTTAAAATTAACCTTATACTAGGTGCGACACCCATCTCTTTACCAATGTATCGCATGCCTCTATGTGAAATGGAGGAGTTGAGGAAATAGATAGATGGGCTGTTGGATTCAGGTTTCATTAGACCAGGCGTATCTCCTTGGAGAGCACCTGTACTGTTTGTAAAGAAGAAATACGGATCGCTGCGATTGTGTATTGATTATCGTAGGCCGAATCACGTCACAGTCAAGAACAAGTATCCTCTGCCTAGAATAGATAACTTGTTTGACCAGTTAAAAGAGACACAATATTTCTCTAAAATCGACTTATAGTCAGGGTATCATCAGTTGCGTGTCAGGGATGAAGACGTGCAAAAAATAGCATTCAGAACCAGTTTTGGGCACTATGAGTTCCTTGCAATGTCGTTTGGGCTTACAAATGCACCGGCTGTGTTCACGGACCTCATGAACCAGGTATTTCGGCCATATCTATACCAGTTCGTCATCGTATTTATAGATGACATTTTGATATACTATAAGAGCCGAAAGGATCATGAAGAGCACCTGTGAGCAGTTTTTGATACTCTTAGGAAGAATCAGTTATTTGCTCAGTACCGTAAATGCAACTTCTAGAATGAAGAGGTCAAGTTTCTAGGACACGTAGTGTCCAAGGAAGGTATCGTTGTGAACCTTACCAAGGTGGCAACGGTTCAGGACTGGGAGCAGCCCGATTCCCTTACAGAAGTGAGGAGTTTCCTTGGACTTGCAGGCTATTATTGCAGGTTTATCAAAGATTTTTCCAAGATAGCTCGACCGTTGTCTCAACTTACTCGGAAAGATCTTAAGTTTGCCTGGAACGAGAAAGTAGAAGCAACCTTTCGGGAATTGAAGGACAAGTTGACATCCGCACCCATGCTAGTATTGCCAGAGCAAGAGGTCAGATATAGTATATACACCGACGCGTCTCGTATTGGTTTGGATTGTGTCTTTAAGCAAAGGGACAGAGTAATTCCCTATGCATCACGACAGTTGAGGAAATATGAAGAAAACTACCCTATGCATAACCTGAAATTGGTAGCAGTTATCTTCGCATTAAAGCTCTAGAGACATTACCTCTACAGAGAGGAGTTTGAGCTCTTTTGTGACCACATGAGCCTCAAGTACATATTCATGCAAAGAAACCTGAATATGAGGTAATGACATTGGATGGAAACCTTGAAAAACTTCAAGTTTGAGGTTTCCTACCATCCTGGCAAGGCTAACCTTATGGCCGATGTGTTAAGCCTCAAGAAGACAATAGAATTTGCAACTTCACTGATGATAGGAGTGTGGAATATGGTGAGTTTGTGCGAGACTTCGAACAAAAGCTTACAGTTAAGGAGTCATTCGAGAGCGTCGCGCACATCCACGTACAACCACTTATTGATGACAGAATCATTGTGGCTCAGAAGGAGGATGAACTGTTGGTAAAGATGAGAAAATGAGCAAGCGACAGTGAAGACTCCGAGTGGAGAGTTAGGTTAGATGGACGTTTGAGATACCGTGGCCGCCTATGCATCTCGAATCTCCATGACTTAAGAAAGGAAGTCCTGGATGCCGCTCACAATTCAAGAATGGCAATGCATCTAAGCAGTATGAAGATGTATCGAGATATGAGGTGTCATATTGGTGCGACAACATGAAGGCCCACATAGTAGATTACGTATCCTGTTGTCTCACGTGCCAGTAGGTCAAGGCCGAGCATCACCGACCTCCTGGTTTACTTCAGCCTATGCCCATAGCTGAATAGAAATGGGACTTCATATCTATGGATTTCATTTCCGGGTTATCAAAGACGAAGAAGGGACATGACTCCATTTGGGTAATTATGGACTGATTGACGAAATCAGCTTATTTACTCCCAATTAGAGTTTCAAACTCAGTAGATGATCTGGCCAAGTTGTACATCAAAGAGATTGTACGGCTGCATGGAGTTCCTATGGAGATTGTGTCGGATTGAGACACGCGATTCACGTCTATTTTTTGGACTCAAATCTAAGAAGCAATGGGAGTGAAATTGAAGTTCAGTACCACGTTCCACCCATAGACCGATGGGCAGATGGAACGGGTAAATTAGATACTTGTAGATATGCTACAAGCGTGTGTGCTCAATTTTAAGGACAGTTGGATGACTGTCTTCCCTATGCCGAGTCTTCTTATAATAATAGCTTCAAAGCAAGCATTGGCATGGCTCCTACGAAGCATTGTATAGGCGCCCCTATCGAGCACCCCATTGTTGGGCAGAAGTTGGTGAGAAGAGCCTGATTGGCCCAGATTTGGTTCAGGCGACCTCAGAGAAGATCGACATTATCAAGCGTCTACTTCTTGCAGCCCAGAGTAGATAGAAGAGTTACACCAATACTCGACGATGACAACTGAAATTTATAGTTGGGGACCATGTGTTCCTTAAGGTTTCCCCCATGAAGGGAGTACTCCGATTTGGTAAGAAAGGGAAGCTTACATCGAGATTCATAAGCCCATTTCAGATCCTAGACTGAGTAGGTGTGGTAGCATACCATCTTACCTTATCTACACCACCACTCGCAGTCACGCACAACGTATTTCACGTATCGATGCTGAAGAAATACGTTCCTGATCCTACTCACATTATCAAGTGAGAGCAGGTGCAGTTAAGTGAGGATGCTACCTATGTACTGCGACCAACATGAATTGTCGATAGGAAGGAACAAGTGCCGCGCAGCAAGGTTATCCCACTTGTGAAAGTATTATGGACTCACCACTCTGAGGAAAACACTACTTGGGAAACAGAAGCCGAAGTCCATAAGAACTACCCTCAGATCCTCGAGGAGTATGAAAAGGTACTAATTTTGGGACAAAATTTTCCTTTAAGGGGGGTAGATTGTAACATCTTGAAAAAATCTGTACAAAAGCCTGAGTACCATCTCAGGGAGAAATCCCTAAAGACCGTATACTGTGGAAATTAGACGCAAATTAATTAAGTATTAAACTAAGTTATCGGTAGATTAGCTTGAACTGCTATCTATACAAACTGAAACCATTAAAAATCGCTAACTCAACATTACTTGAAAACCTCGGGGAAATATCAAAATCCAGTTGCTCTCGGGAGCATATTAAAACTCCACATCGGACCTGGACCGCACGTCGAAAGTCTGATGACCGCGAAACTATAAGGTTATGACCGCCTTATTGGGCTTAACAAGCATCGCGGGAATTAAGCCCAAATAGTATCAAAAAATGCACAACTTGAGCATTGAACGAAGTGTGTGAGAAACGCGAATATCTTTAGAAATGGACTTGAAACTTAAGTGATTTGGGCTATTCACTTACGGGCGAAATTAAAGACTTCGGACCGTCAGATTTTGACCAAACTTCATCCATGGATCAGGAAAATTTTTCTACACCAATCAGTATACTTGTGGCTCTGATCGAGGAACGATGATCGTTGATCTGATATAGGTTTGTCACGGTCGATCTACCTATCCAATCGCATTAAAAACCCAGTCCTGGCTTAGATCTATTGTCAGGAAACTTACTCCATAACATAGACAGGTAATGGACCTCCAGATGGGCCCCGTTTATCAAAAACAGGCACCCTTTGGCTATAACCTAATTAAGTATACCATGGCCCTGGGGCCGTTTACACCTCTTTTGAGCCTATATAAGGCCCTTAAACCCACCTCTCTCTCTCCCATACGAATTTTCCCTAACCCTAGGAGAGAGAAGAGAGAAAAGGAGAGAAAAGAGTGAGGAGAAGAGAGTGAGATAGGGAGATTGTTGCTGGGATTCATTCCCACGACTCCACACGCCGTTTCACCTCCCCATCATCGCTACACGAACCTCTCCAACTTCGATTTAGGTAAGAAATCCTAACCCTAATATTTTTTTAGGAATCCAAATAGAGGAATCAACGAAATAGCTAACCTATTTCGTGATTTAGATATCCATTGTGCTGTATTCGGGAACGTAGGATTTGAACCCAGTTTGAAATGAGTTATCCGGTGAAAGGTGCGGACTATAAACGTAGCAAAAATTTATGTCTCACTTGATTGCTGCCATATGATCTTAGTTACGATGTATTCGATAGATTATACATGTGTGTGAACTATGTGATTATATAATGCATTTCATGTGTTTGTTGAAATGTTTGAATGAAATTGTAATTATGATTTGTGTTTGTCATGATCAGTAATCTAGAATACATATTTGTTGTATGTATGACAACTCCTTTATGAAAGGACTTGCCATAATATAGGCTATAACTAATTTAGTTTATGTATATAGTAATGCGCAGTCTAAGTGTTTGATAAAATATTTGAATGAGAAATTATTAGATGAACTGCTTTTAATAAGGGCATTGAGATAGGATTCTCAACTACCTTATCCATATTTATAGTTTCTTTCAAGTAATGTAGATTATTACTATGTGATTTGTGAATGAAATGCATATGTATAATAACATGCTCAATGTGTTTGATAAAATGCTCAAATGAGAATTATATTTGAATTGTTTATTAAATGCTGTTATGATTAACATATGTGACTACCTATTGCATTTGAGTATGATTGGGACTACTACGTAATCCAGGCAATCGGTAACGGTTCCTGATTAAGTGGTCGAACTAGTTTCGCCACATTACATACGTTCGATGAATCCGAGCCGCACGATGATTGTCGATAGTGGCTAGGCCATGCGGAGTGCTTACGTGCTCTATGTCGATTAATTCAGTGAGCGCTCGTACCAATCGAACTTGTCAAATAACCCGATTGGCTTATTATGTGTTTACCATGTATGGACGCTACTGCTTGAATCTAAGGTACCACTTACCAATGTAAAATCCGTTTCAACCATGGTACCAAGATCTGCTAAGACTCATGGGCCGGGCATGGTGGTGTATGGGACATCGTGGTCGAGCTGTCAGCTTATGCTAGGGTGACGAGCCTCCCCGTAGTAATCAATGAGCAACCCAACTTGTGAGCCGAATATGGTGGTGTATAGGACATTGTATTTGAGCTGTCGGCCTACGTTCAGGTCACGAGCCTCCCGTAGTGACGTCAAGTATAATTAATTGAACTTGCCTATCCACTGCTTTCATAAGGGTGATGCCCTACAACTTACCTATCATATGTGATTAACTAGGACTGACGACCCTAGATGGATCCCCGTTTGGGTTAACGATATAAAGAGAGGTACCTTGGCTTCCCGAATTTACTGTATGAAAAAACCTAATCAATTACTTGGCTAACACGACCATGCACTACATTGCATATGCTATGGCGAGGAAGCGCATATTTAGGGAGTTTGCCATGCACGATCATGAGATGAAGTCGCTGAGGGAGTACAGGTGAGGGCATGCATCATTACAGCATACCATTCTTGCATTAACAAGAGTACTTAGGATATGATCGCTGTACTGCTTTATCATTACTGCTTGATTGAATTGATAACATGTTAACCTTTGCCTTGTAGTACCACTGAGTTGATTACTCACTCCCACTCTGGGACGGTGTTTTAAAACACCAACCAGACTCTGATTTAGATGCAGGTTATGGCGAGGCTTACGTGACGGAGGCAGATTTCATAGACGAGGAGGAGGGGTTCTCCTACATGCAGCTCTTAAGTGGGTCTGTGTAGACCTGGAGTTGCGTCGCTGGGATTACAGGATTATGGGATAGTTGGACACTTTATGTTTTGCTATTTTGTAAATTTTAGGAATAATACATGTAAATATTCAGTGCAGTAACACGTTCATACTCTGGAGGCTATGAAACACGTTTATACTTTATATACCTATCTCAATATTCCGCTTGCTTAATTACGTTAACTCTGGAGTATGATATGTTATTTTAGTATAATCTCACTCATGTTTAATGCACTAATATGGACAATATTTAAACATCATTATCTATGTTGCATAAGTGATGCATCGGATCTCGGGAGTTGAGCCTTTGCTCAGCCCTCGAAATTCAGGGCGTTACACCTGGAGAGGGCCAGATGCATGTTAATTAATGCTGCGTTGGGCAAGGACGTATGAACAGAGGCCGTTAACATGACTTGTTATTTAGTGAACCGGTCTCCTTCAACGACAATTGAATGTAAAATCCCAGAGGAAGTATGGAGTAATCAGAAAATCAACTACTCAGATCTACGCATATTTGGTTATAAGGCTTATTCTCATGTACCATCAGTTGAGAGAGATAAGCTAGACCATAGAGCTAAAAAGTACATCTTTGTTGGTTATGACATTAGTGTGAAAAGTTACAGGTTATTCTACAAGGTCACACGTAAGGTCATCACTAGTCGTGATGTCAGATTCGATAAAAGCTCTATATTTCGCAAGAATGATGAGGAGAAGCAAGAGGAACCGGAAAGGTTGACCGTAGACATCCACATTGACACGAATGATACTCAGACAGAGACAGATGCGTAGACATACATAGAGGATTAGGTGGAGCAGCCACCTGTGAAAAGAAACATACCACGTGATCGCAGGTTATCGGTAAGATATAGGGACGACTCTAATATTACATATGCCCACATTACAGATGAGGGAGACTCGTCTACTATTCGGAGGCTCTTAATGAGCCTGATGTACAAAAGTGGAAGGTGGCTATGGATGATGAGATGGACTCATTGCATAAAAATCACACATGGGAGCTGGTGGAGCTACTAGTGGGCCGAAAAGCGATCGGATGCAAGTAGTTATTTAAAAGAAAATATGATAGATACAAAGCAAGGTTGGTAACGAAGGGTTATGCTCAGAGAGAAGGAATCGACTTCACTGACATATTCGCACCGGTAGTTAAGCAGGTTTCTATCAAATTCGTGTTGGCGTTGGTTGCCCAATACAATCTCGGGCTGGAACAGATGGATGTTAAGACTGCATTCCTACACGGGGAGTTAGAATAGCAAATCTACATGAAGCAACCAGAAGGCTATGAAGTTAAAGGCCTGAAATAGTCGTCTAGGCAGTGGTGTAAAAAATTTGATTCTTTCATGGTAAGTCAGAAATTTACTCGGAGTGAATATGATCACTGCATCTATTACAAGACACCGAGTGATGGCAAATTCATCATCCTAGTATTGTATATTAATCGTCAATTATGATATTTTGAAATCAATGCACTAAAAAATCAATTATCAGGGACATTCGAGATGAAAGATTTGACGGCTGTAAAGAGGGTTATCGGCATAGATATTCATAGAGATAGGAAGAATGGCAGGCTTTGCTTATCACAGGAAGAATACCTTAAAAATATGCGGATCAAGAATGAGATGGACCAAGCAATGCCGGTGAGCGTTCCCCACGCGGCTCACTTCAAGCTTTCCTCAGAATAATATCCAAAATCAAATGAGAAAAAGCAGGTTATGTCTCATGTGCCTTATTCGAATGCGGTTGGCAGTTTAATGTATGTCATGGTCTGTATGAGACCAGCTATTTCACAGGCAGTCGGTGTTGTGAGCAGATACATGTCAAACCCTGGCAAGCAACATAAGAAAGCGGTGAAATAGCTACTTCGATACATTCGAGGTACGAAAGACTATATCTTAACTTTTGAGAAGACAAGGATAAAGTGGGTAGGGTATGTGGATTCTGACTACGCAGGCAGTGTGGATTCTAAAAAGTCTACTTCAGGATACTCGTTTGTATTAGTAGGTGGAGCAATCAGTTGGATGTCGAAGCTTCCGTCCTTGGTGGATCTTTCCACGACCGAAGCAGAATATATGACAGTGACGAAAGTATTTAAAGAAGCTGTTTGGCTCAAAGGCATGATAAATCAATTGAGACTTCAGCAGGAGGCCGTGCCGATTAACTATGAAAGCGAGAGCGCTATTAATTTGGCTAAAAATTTTATTTATCACTCACGTATTAAACACATTGATATTCGTCACCACTTTATTCGACAGGTGCTTGAGGAAGGAGGCGTAACACTAGAAAAGATTCATACTAGCATGAATCCAGCAGACATGCTCACCAAGGTCGTTCCTACAGAGAAGTTCAAGCTCTGTGCAACTTCTCTGGGCTTGGCGATAGTGTAAAAGAAGGATGGAGTATGCATGAGAAGCGTTGATTAAAGCTATGATGCGATACAGAGATAAGAGAAGGGGTCAAGAAGCTACACAATTGAAGATTAAAGACATGGTGGGGATTGTTGTCAGAAGATGTCTTAAATCTTCGCGCTCCTCGACCAGTCAAGGGGCTATCTCTACTGGTTGAAGAGCCATTCGACTAGTCGAAGCCTGTTCAACTCAAAGTCTAGGGACTGTGTTTTGGATGTCTGGGATGCTCGACCAGTCGAAGGGGTCCTTCGACCAGTCGAAGCCCTCCTTTGACTAGTCGAGGTTACGCAGACGGTGCACGATTTGTGCGCGGACTGCGTAAATTTGAGGCGGTTTCTAGGGAGGCGTGTAAACGGGGTTTTCCCATCTATAAATAGGAGTCCTTAGGGCCATTCTAAGGTATTCTAAGGCTTCCTAAAAGTTTTATAAGGGTTTCTAAAAGGGTTCTTGGGTTATCAAAGCGTGTAGCAATGTAAGATTCGAGGTTGTTCGAATTGGGTAAGTCCTCTCTCTTTGTAATTTCTATTTTCATAGTAGATTTTTGTCGCTTTGTGCCATGATTTTTTCCCAAAAGGATTTTTCATGTTAAATCTTTGTGTTCTCTCGTGATTGCTTGGTGCTCTTAGATTGTTATCCTAGATCCATATCTATGTGATTCCGTAGCACAAATCCCAACAGCCTTTACCTCAACCTTCTTAGTCTATAAACACAACCCGTTTCCAGTCAGACATCTCCCAAGATGAATTTTTCGTGATCCCAGAAAACCAATATTCGATTTAGCTCTTACACAATGGGACATGCGTTGGAGTCCCGTCTTACTACTCCTCTCAATGCAACTATGGACGGAACATCATCCAAGCCTACTCTACTCAGAAGCATATGATGTTGAATCAGCTATCATCGGCTCCTCCTCTTAATCAGTCTCTACATTGTTAGAAAGGGTGACTCCTCAATCCCTGGGTCTAGATGAAACAAAGGACATGTATGATGGGAGGATTTGCATTATTAAATATTGGATCTGACCTCTTCGAGGTTTGCTCAAGTTGAATGTTAATGGTCGGCAAGAGGGAACCCAATAGAAGTGGGAGGAGGGGGAATTTGTAGAGACCATAGGGGGTAAATGGTTTTTGCATTCCACAGTGCCTATGAGCGTGTTTCCAATAACTCGCGGAAACTTAGGCCATGGTAGATGGTCTAAAGATCTATGACAGTTTGGGGTTGACTAGCATCAATGTGGAAACTAATTCCCACATAGTGGTGGAGGGGAGATGTCTAATCCCCAAGCTTTGACGCCCTGAAACTTATGGTATCAGTTGGGAATCATTTAGGGCGTGTTTAGATTCACGATTTCGAGTGTATAGTATTGTATTAGTGGGGTTGACGGGACATGTCCCTCGTTTGGAAACGAATGGCGAGCCACGCATTCAACATGCACGAATACGCCCGAGACCCACTTTGCATCATCGATGGGATTGTACTGCCCAACCGACCGAACGTTCAGTCAGATGTAAACAGGAAGAAATCATTTTCTTCTTTCACTGTTTTGCTGGTAATGCCCAGTATAGCCATCTTTTGACAAATCTACACCGTCCATCATCTTCCTCTCGACATTTAAACCATGAATGGTGAGCTTTGATCATCCGATGATGTGGCCCACTAAGACAATCAAGCTGAAACAACAACCGAACGGTCTTTTTTTATCATTGTAGTGATCATGAGGAAGTACATGGTCATGAAAGGTCAACATCTTTTTGATGGGTTTTTCTCCCTCTACCTGATGAACAGTTCAGATCTACCTTTCACTGCATGATGGTGACCCACAACGAAAAGACGGAACCTCTGTTTCGCAACAGAGTCGACGTACGTCGACTCTGTGAAGTTTGGTGGCCCACTTATTGAAGCTTCTTGGAAAATCCACTCCGTCCATTAGATTTAGGACGAAAAACCATTCAGAAGGGAGTGCTTTTGGAGTGAAAACAACGTGGCCCATGAGGGTGTTTACTTCGCCGTCCATTTCATGTTTAATGGTTGAGATTCTGCAATAGTTTGCATAGAAACAAAAGGACACCTAGGCAAGGGTAATGCCTACCCTCTGAAGTGAATGAACGGCTCAGATCATTCAATGGAACAGTGAGTGGGCCCCACTACACGCACGTATTTACATCGTGTGGCCCTTATCCGATCGTTTCCAAACATTGATCTGACATGAAATTGTATATATGCTAGAGTAATACATCCTATCCAAACATCGGTTAGTGGCACGTCTCCTCTGGATGTATTCTAAATATCGCCCAACGTATACGTAAACAGTATCAGATACAATACAATACAACCAAAACGTGAATCCAAACACACCCTTAAGTCTTTTTAGAGATCTAAGTATGTCAGAATCTCCCACATGATGATCCGGGTATGCAATACGGTAGCAGACGCGCTAGCAAAGATGGAAAGGGAAGGATGGCCCAACAAGACTTATCTCATAAACACAGAAATCCATAGGCACATGAAAGGCGTTATCACCTTAGATCATGGGATCAATGAGAGAGGGATAGCCCTGATTTTTCTCTTGACTTGCCTTCCCTGCAAAGCTTGTATCCCTTTTGTTTGCTTTGTTTACCTTCGGTGGTTTGGCCTTGGTTTTTGGTAGGTGGATTCTTTAATATATAATAGATGAGATGGCCAATCTTTTTTATGGCACTCTTTTTAAAAACTAAAGCTATTACTTTCTTTTAAAAAAAAAAAAAAAAAAAAAAGTCCTCTGCTAATTCCACATGAGTTGCTATAAAGCCTATGTACACCCTACACACGTGCTATAGCATGGCAAGATAGGCCCAAGGTTCAATCCATCCATCAGAGTGGCACCACTATTTGAGGCTCTAGCCATTGAAATATATAAATTGTAGGGTCATTATCTTCTGGTAGGCTATGGTACATATAAAATAGCCAAAAAATATATATTTTGTGGACAGGTGGACAATTAAATGCTCGCCAGATCCACCGGAAAAGTGGAGCCTCCATCATTTTCCAACTTCCAACCATTAGTGTAAGACTCTGGTGATAGATACTCACAACCATTTTTTAGATCGTGGTGGCTCGTCCACCGAACTCTTGCATGCATATAAGTTGTAGGGTTCGAAATTGTGGGGCCCATCTTGCATGGAGCATCGCCTGAAATCACACTGATTGAACGGTCTTAAACAAGTTCATTTTTCCTATATTGTCACTGTGATCACATCCATGTCCCTCCTGTACCTACATGCAGAGAGTCGGACGATTGGAGCCGTCCATCTTCTTAGTGCCCCCACGAATGAAGCTATTGCATGCTCAATAATCGTGCTTCAAAAGACATAAATCAGGCCATTCCATTTGAGTTATAGTCGTGCAACATATACCGTTTTGAGTGTATAGGTGGGAACCATCAATCAAGTCATTATTTGGGAAGAAAACGGACGGCTAGAAAAGAAATCACCTAGGACCACTACCCGCTGTCTACATGTGGTCTACCTGTTGAGTGTAACAACCTGGATTTCGGTATATTGCATGTTCACTTTGAGGCCCACCTGATGCATGGTCCGGATCCCAGATAGGAATAGGATATTGTCACATCGCTGGCATGGGTCCTTACTCTTAACCCGGTGGTAGACTCACAACAGTTTGATCAGCGGGTCAAGGGTTCGAGCACCCATAAGTGGTGAAATCCCACTAGGTGCGTGTGCCTGTGAAAAAAAAGGTGATTAATGTTCCTAATATAGAACTGGGCATCGAGTCCAGGTGGACCAAGTTAGGGTTGACTTGACTCGATCCAGTTTTGAAATAGGCCTAACCCGAACTCGACTCAACTCGGTACCGAGTCCAGCATGCCTAAACTGATCTGAGTCCGAGTCTAGCCGAGACTAATCCGGACTGAGTCCGACCCGGTCGTATGTGCTGAGTCAGTTTGAGTTGGCACCAATTCGGATTGAGAGAGAGAGAGAGAGAGAGAGAGAGAGAGAGAGAGGAGGGTGGTGGTGGTGGTGTTGGATGGCTGCAAGCTTGGAAGAGGGGAGAGAGAGAGAGAGAGAGAGAGAGAGAGAGAGAGAGAGAGAGGAGGGTGGTGGTGGTGGTGGTGGGTGGGTGGCTGTCGGGTTTGGAAGATGAGAGAGAGAGAGAGAGAGAGAGAGAGAGAGAGATGAGGGTGGTGGTGGTGGGTGGGTAGCTATCAGGTTTAGAAGAGGAGAGAGAGAGAGAGAGAGAGAGAGAGAGAGAGAGAGAGAGAGGGTGGGTGGTGATGGTGGTGGGTGGTTGTCGGGCTTGGAATATGAGGATGATGAGGAAGGGAGAGAGAGAGTTTGGGATCGGGTTGGGGTCGGATGTGGGGTATAGGTTAGAGATACTTAAAAATTAGAATTTTTTACAGTTTCAAATCAGGTCGAGTATGATCGGATCGAGTTTTGGGTTGAGTCGAGTCAAATTACTGGGTAACTCGAACTCGACTCGATTTGAGTTTGAATTGGGCGAAGCCTACCCAGTTCGGGTCGAGTTGGCTCTGAACGAGTCCAGTTAGGCGAGTCAAGTCGTCTAGTGCCCAGCTTTAGTTCCTACTATCATACAAAGGGAAGAGGATTGGGTACTGAGTAAACTTTGTGGGGTCCAAGGTGATTTATGTATTTTATATATCAACTCCTTCCATCCATTTTAACAGATAATTTTAGGGCTTGAGCCCAAAAATTAAGTATATCCAAGTCTCAAGTGGACCACACTAGGGGAAATAGTGTGAATTGAATGTCTACCATTGAAATTTTCTAAGGTGGCTACGGAAGTTTTGGATCAATCTGATATTTGTTTTTTTCCCCTTCATCCATGTCTTTGTGATCTTATGAACAGGTTGGATGACAAATAAACATCAATGTGAGCCTTAGAAAGGTTTCAATGGTGAAAAATCATTATTCCCAGTGTTTCCTGTGGTGTGATCTGCTTGAGCTTTTTATATGCTTCAATTTTGGGCTCAACCCCTAAAATGATATGGAAAAACAAATAAACGGCATGGACAAACCACATACATGTACAATGAGCCCAACTGAGTTTACTGGGTATGATAAGAGTGTACTGAGTAACTTAGCACGAAATCAGATTTCCATACATAGGCAGCATTTTACAGATACTTTAATGCAGAGTCTATCCGACCCAACTTGTGGACCCCTATATTGAAGACATGGTAGCTAGGCATGGTGGCCCCAACTTGAATTGCCAATGGCCACAAAGATAAACAGATAGTACTGACTCTTTTAATAAAGAATGTCGCACTGGTAACTAACAATGTGACTCACGTTTCCATTTGAGATACGTACTCCAGTACTGGGAAGCACTGTAAGTTGCACTGCTCCTAATTTAACTGATACACTTAGAAAGTCTCACCAATTGATCCTGTCCATTGGATCTAAGGTTGATTAGTTTCATGGGCTACCATGCAAATATTACACTAATCTAACAATCATAACCATCTGATCATTAGTCAAGATAATGCAAATATTACGCATGCAAGGTTGCACATGAAATGTGAATTTGGCCCTAATGAACAGCACAATATACTGGATTCGGCAGACTTGTTCCAAAGCAATTAAATGCAGGAGCACTATAATTATAAGAGAAAATGATTGGCAAAACCCATATTAATTGTATAATTACAGTTGCCAACTTATTAATAATCTAATTATTATTATACCCTGAAAATTAATATCGTTTTATATGCACATGGTTAAAGAGTCAAGAAAGAAAATTCATTTGAAACCAGAATACCATTTTTAATAGTACCTACCTAACTTGTTTGTTTATCTGTCCAAGTTCCCCTCTCCGTGATCCTTAACAACTCCTGTTCTATGGACATTCAAACAACACTTGGCTCCGACTAAGTTGTATTTATGATATCTAACACGTCCATTGTCTAATTACCTTTGTGTTCACGATACATACAAAAATCAGCCCCTTGAATAACAAATAGACAGATGAGCCACAGTAGAGAGAAAAGGGTTTGCAGATAGTCTTATGACCACTTACGAGTGATTTCAAATTTTTCATTAGAAACTGTGTTAGGTCATTTCTACCCACTTATTGAAGATACCGGATTGCGTACTGAGCAACTCAGTACGCTGTTATCGTAAGTAGTAAACTCAGTTGGGCCCACCTTGAATGTAAGTGGTCTATCCACACCGTCCATCCGTTTTTCCATCTAATTTAAGTAGTTGAGCCCAAAATTGAAGCATAACTAAAGATCTAAGTGAATCATACAACTGGAAACAGTGGGGATATTGATTTCCACCATTGAAACCTTTCCAGCCCGGCAGTGATGTTTATTTGTCATCCAAGTTTTTCATAAGATGATACAGACATGGATGAAGGGAAAACATAAATATAAGTATGATCCAAAACTTCTGTGGCCCCAAGAATTTTTCAACTATAGACGTTCAATTCAACTCTTTCCTGTGGTGTGGTCCATTTAAACATTGGATCTGCCTCATATTTGGGCTCAAGCCCTAAAATTATCTGTTAAAGTGGATGGATGGAGCAGATAAAATGCATATATTATTGTGGACCTCACAGAGTTTACTCGGTGTGCTAAGCGTAGTGAGTTACTACGCAATCCGCTTCCATTATTGAATGGCTAGACTATGGTGATAGCACATGACCTAGAGTAGGTCGGCGATGATGGCTCGAATAAAAGACGTAAAGAAGAATCGACGACAGTTAGGCTAGTTTGATCAGTCGACCAATTAAGTCGCTGGTTTAAATTACACCAAAATTAGCATATGATCCAAAAATTTCATTGGACGGTTTTTTTGTCTTTGTTTTTTTATTTTTTTTTTTTATTACTGGGGGTTAGCTTGTTAGTACACACCAATGTCAGTACACACCCTCCATGTTAGCCACCCCTGCTAGGGATGAATGCCAAGACCTCAAGTGTTGAAACGCGGTATCTCCACTGTGCCAGTTGAGCTATGGATACGGGTGTCCCTTTTTTTAAAAAAAAAATATATATATATATATTTTGTCTTTTTCGACTAGTTGGCAGATATGATCCACCTGTCAAAATTCAGCCGACAGGTGGACAGGTCAAAATTCTCCAAATTTTCAGTCTTATTCTCTAGATGTTTCGGGGTTATTTCAACCGATTGGTTCAACTGGTCGATGATGATTCAGTGTTTTTTTAAAAAAATAAAAAATAAAAATATTTTCCTAATTTGATTAGAACTCTTTTAATTACAATTTTATGATTATTTAGAGTTATTTAAGGAGGTTAAACTCGTCTGGTGATCTTCGTGATGGGTTACTCCCCGTGTGGGATATTCAACACCACATTTTTCTCGTCCTAGGGGCTATTTTTCCTAATCGCACTCATTATCAAATGAGCTTGAAAGAGTACAAGAATCTACAGAGACGAGCAGAGGAATTGATCTCATTTTCAATTCATTCGTGGACCTCCCGCCTACTATGCATGGTCTTCTATTTCTTGATAGGGTTGGGTTAGGCAACCTACAAGTGGCCTAATTAAGCTTTCTCCTATTTCTTTTTTGCCTACTTCATATTATAGGGGGGCCTATCTCTTTTTGTTGATTGGCCATGCCCGAAATGTATCTTGTTGTATAGCCTTTGCGCTACCCTTATGAATATAAGTTTTCTTCTTCTTCTTCTTCTTCTTCTTCTTCTTTTTTCTTTTTTTTTTTTTTTTTTTTTTTTAAAAGCAGATGAATTGATCCATAAGGGTCTATTTCGGGAAAGCACGAGTCCATGCACCATTCCAGCCCTACTAAACCCTAAGAAAGATGTGAGTTGGTACATGTGTATACACAACCAGGTGATTAACAAGATTACTATAAAGTACAAATTTTCTATATCATGGCCGGATGATATGTTGGACATGCTTGAGGGTGTAAAACTGTTTTGAGTTGGATTTAAGGAGCAACTATAATCAAATCCGAATACGGCAAAGTGATGAGTGTAAGACAACTTTTAAGACCAATGAGAGATTGTACGAATGGTTAGTCATTCCCTGTGATGTTTTGAACACGCCTAGTACATTAATTAGGTTGATGAACCAAGTCTTAAAACCATTCATTAGGCAGTTCGTGGTGGTCTACTTTTATGATATCCTTATATATAGCCAGAATGAAGCGAACTATATAAATCACACCAAAGAGGTCATTCAAGTGCTCACGGAGAACAAGTTGTATATCAATCTAAAAAAATGTAGTTTTTTTACCAATAGCCTACTGTTTTTGGGCTTTGTCGTGATGTTCACAGGCATCTGGGTGGACGATGATAATGTGAGGGCCATCAGAGAATAGCCAGTTCCGACAAACATCCATAAAGTATGAAGTTTTCACTGGTTGGCGATGTTCTATCGCCTGTTCATGAAAATTTTCAACACCATCGTGGCTCTGATTACAAAGTGTATAAAAGAGGAGAGCATTTCAGTGAACTGACGAAGCTGACAAGAGCTTTGCTGAAATCAAACACAAATTATCCATGACCCCGGTTCTTATACTCCCCAGCTTCAACAAATTGTTTAAGCTTGAACACAATGCTTACTATGTTGTAATTATGGGAGTTTTTTCACAAGAAGGTAGGCCAATAACATTTTACAATGAAAAGCTCATGGCACAGCTTGGCTCAGCTTTGCCAATAGCTAACCCCAATTTGCACTTGGCTCGGCTCGGCTTGGTCCTCAATCCTGACTGGCTAGCTCAACTCGATTCGGTCAACAACTTGGGTCAATTCAAGCCGAGTTCAAGCATGTGCGGAATTTTTACAAACACAAAGTACATCTTTAATTTCTTACTTAATGCAAAACAGTAATATTACTTTACGTGTATTTCATCAAACAATCCGCAAGTAACATTAAAATCAAGATACAAGGACGGTCTTATTATATGAAGTTTTTTTTTTGTAATGATTTATTTCGTATTCATTCCTTCCTCGCCACCAATCAATCCTGTAGAGAATGTACGCACTCAAAACAACACTTCATTAGATCATTTCATCAAAAACTCGGCAAGTAACATCAATATCAAAATAACTGAGTCACTGAGAAGATTCAATTCAAGTTGGGGTTCGATTCAAGTTGAGTTGAGCTCAAGCAAGCTTGAACTCGACTCAAAAAAATTTTGACCTCCAAAAACTAACTCGACTCGGTTCAAATACAATGTTAAACCAGGACAAGACAAGTTTCTTGGAGTTGTGGAGTGATTATAAAATAGGAAAGGTGCTTTGTTTTTTGTAGAACTGCACTAAGTAAACGCGTGTATATCCCTTTTTATCAATAAATTCTAGGTAGGTGTCCCCACCTGTTAATTTTTTTAAAGCTTCACCTGTTTTTTTTTTTTTTTTAAAGCTTTTGTGGCCCCATGAATTTTTCAATGGTAGGCATTCAATCACCATTGCTTTCCATGGTGTGGTCCACTTAAGCTTTGGATATCCTTCAATTTTGGGATCATCTCCTAAATTGAGTTGGCAAAACGGATGGATGGAGTGGATAAAGCACATAAACCATAGTGTCAAATGGTTTTGGGTTTGAATGCCTCTCCTTGTGAGAGTTCCTTCCTTTATATAGAGACTGTCGAGCTAATTATAAGGCTGAAAATCGGCCATTACATCTATCTAGGTACGTAACTGACAAAAATAAACTCCTATCAATTACAGGCATATATACAATATTTTTTTCTATACATAGCTAGACTAAATAAGGTAGAATATATGCTGCCTTAATAGACTTAGGCCAGCACATATCCAACTGTTATATTGACTATTCTACTAACAGGATCCCCCATGGTCCTTAAACGACCAGAACGGAAGACCTGTTTGGCTGGCAATCCCAACACCATCCAGTTAGCTTGTTTCAAGGCTCTGTGGACCACACTATGATGTAGGTGTTTTATCTGTTGGACATAGGCTAGTGGATCCCACTGGTGGGCAATCACTAGTGAGTGGGTCCCATGTGTTTAGGCCTCTTCCGGCCTCTTCTTTTCAGTTGGTTTTCAAATTCAAAATTGAATTTGATTTTAGATGAGGAGATAGGGATAAGACCAGATAACTTCTGGTCTCATCCAAACTTTATCCTTTCCTATAAAAAGGATGAGGCTCTCTCGTGAAAAAATCATTCAGGAATAACGAGAGTAAAAAGACGAATAGTGGTACACAGTACTTTGTCCATTTAGCTTATCCTTAGGAATATCTAAACTATAGATCATGATCCAGGGCCATCTATATTGTAAAATTAGAGGGGTGAATTGACCCATCTGCTCCAGTAGTGAATAGGCAAGTCGTTGGATCTGGACCGTTCATCTTCGGCTTCGTGAAGGTTTCATATCGTATAGACCATCAGATCTTGACGGCTCACACTTTCGCACTTAACAACAGTGGTATCAAAGCTCTTCAATGGCGGATCTCCGATTTAGGAAGAAGGGAAACTCCTACGGCGTTAAAGTTGTGACAGTTGAGACCAGAACCAGGTACATCGCTCCTTCAAAATTCTAGTTTTTTATGTAAACGCGTGTTGTAAAGACTAAAATGCCCCTGGTCGACAAAACTGCCATACCTAGCTGTCTTAATCCAGTAAGGGTATTTCAGTTTACAATAGATAATGGTCTGGATCATCGTTCCCGTGATACCAAGTATTTCGGCCCATGCACTTTTAATTCGTGGTTCGTCCATGATGCGGCCCAACAGATATATGGTCTCAATCATTGAACCTAAAGGGATCCATATGCTGGACCCAAAAATCAGGCCGATCCCTACATACGTGTACCACTCGTAGGAACAATGAACATTTGATAACTAAATTATAGCATTTATCAACGTTTCCTTCTTAATAGGAACAATAACTTAGGTGGGGACTACATTAGGGATCCAAACTATTGATCTCGTGGTATCTAAAATGTACTGGGGATTACCTAGAAATCTTCTAGTTTTTATATCCCACCCAGTAGTTGAAGACAAGAAGGGGAGCGGCGGGTTGGGTGAGACCATGACCTCACCCAAGACGTTGCGGCCCTTACTGTGGGGCCCACCTTGATGTCTGTGTTCTATATCCAGACTGACCATCCATTTTTCCAGATCATTAAGCGGCTTCCAGAGATCTGAGAGAGGGAATGGCTTCATAGGATGTGCCACCTCTCTCTCCAATCTCAGCCGTTGATACTTTTAGAGATCAGAGAGAGGGAATGACTTCATGGCTTCTCATGGGCCAGATCCAGACCGTCTATCAGGATGCAAAAAAATCATGGTGGTCACCTCATAAGGTGGGCCATGCATACACGAAAGATCTCTGATCCGATGGTTAGGATCTCGTGAAACAAGTATGCCACATATTGGGCTATAGCACATGAAAAGAATGGCCCACTGCTTTTTGGATCATGAGCTCATGTGTGCCATGTGTACAATTTCTAAATGGCTGTGTATTTATAATCATACTCCACCAGAGCTTCAAAACATTTTTAAAATGAGCTAACTATATTATTCATTTCTCATCCAACCCATTCGTGGGGCCCGCCGAGGGGTCTCACCTTGATGTCTTTGTTATTTCCACGCTGCCTTTCCACCTTGGTAGCCCAGGCAGTATGGGAAGCTGACTATCATTTTGGGTTAATTTCAATGGAATACGAACGGACTAGATTAGATGCAAACATCATTTTGGGTTAAAGAAGGTTTCAGGTGTTGGCATTTTCATTCTCACTCTTTTTCGTCGTGTGGCCCACCAATCTGACTCTTTTAGCTCCTGACTTACTGTCATCTTGAGAAACTGAGTGGATTTCTCATGAAAATCACGTGGGCTCTAATTTGGCAAGTATGGACAAGTGAAGTCCTGTGTGCAGTGGATGCATGTATGCTTGTGATATAATGGGCACTGGGATTGGCATACTGCTCAAATTTTCAGTCTTGAACAAGTGGGCCCATCTTTCAATGATCTAAACAGTTAAGATTATTAGTCTCACTATGGATCGCCCTTAAAATAAATATTTCCTAGATTGAATAATCCTATCAGATACATCAACTGGATTATTAGCAATGAGATATACAAAGTGGGGCCCATAATATCAACGGTTGGATCATTGAACTATGGTCCAGTTGCCCACTTGTAGAAACCCAAACCCCTAATAGCCTTCTTGTAAGTAAAATCTATATTTCACGTATTTCTTGATTATGACATGTACATATACATGCATTCGAATGTGGTTTCCTTTATATCATTCAATTCACTATTGATCAAAAGATCATTAGTGATCGAAATGATCATCAACCATGATGATCAATGTTGATGATAGTATCCATCATTATCATCAACATTGATTATTAACGGTAATCATCGGATCCATCGCTAATGGTCATGTTCACTGGTGATGAAAGTACCCTCTTTATGGCTAAGCACTTCATTTTTTTCTGATGATAATGTTTATATGTGTGACATTATTAGACTTGATGTGACTAGATCAAAGCCCTTTTTTCATTGAAAAATAGAAAACTTAGTGCTAGAATGCTCCCTAAATATAAAGGTTGTGCATAACTTGAGTGGAAGTTTATTCTCCTCCACCAAATGATGCATGCAACCTGTAATGGAAGGTTGCACATTATTTGCATGTTATATAAATATATTCTTATAAAAGCATTAACTCATCTTAAAAAGAGAACTTGATTGTTCTACACCGCCCATTCAGGTATATGGTCTTTCAGATCTCGTTAAGATGTGTTGACTGCTTTTATACTTTGAAATTTTGAATAACACGTAGAAATGTTGATTATTAGTGTCAATACCTTATATCATAGCTAAGTGATGATACTTAATGAAACGTAAAGATGGCCATCAAAGCCTTAATCATTGAACAGCTCAAAGGACAACAATTCGACAGTAACAACTACGAAGACTAGTTTTGCGCGATGCGAAGCCTTCTGGACGAGGATGACATATCGCATACACTCGATGAAGTTCAAGAGGAACCTATATTTACTGAAAATGGAAATTTAGGAGAGTATAAGGCTGCAATGACCCGTTACAATAAGTGGTGTAAACAGAATCGTTCAGCCCATAATGTCCTTATTAGCACTATGCACAAAGAACTCATACTAATGTATAAAGTGCATGACACTGCTAAGGGAATCTAGGAAGCACACAAATGTCTATGCATAGAAGTCAGATGCGAAATTTTGGGCAATTGCCAGTCGGCTGTCCCATCAAAGATCATATTCGTAAGATGGAGCAGATGAGAGGTGCCTTTAGGAATGTTGAGTGTAAATTGATTAAAAATTAAAAGATAATAGCAATGCACCATTCCTTGCCTGAATCATGGGCCTCAATCAAAAGAATTCTGAACCATACTGATTCTAACACTATGTTCAGAGACTTTTGTGGCCATTTGGTACGAGAGGTTGAAATGAATGCAATTTGGTCAGGTTTGGCTAAGGCCTTTGCAACAGAGACCCATAAGCTGCAAGCTAACAAGAAACGGTTCAAAACTCGCAAGAAGGTGAAAAAGAATGACCAAGAATAGAAGTCCACAACACTTCCTCCAAATCTCAAGAAGGGGCATCGGAAGAAGAAACAGAAAAAAAACTAACGTAATCTGCTTTGTCTTAGGAAATTTCATTCATTATGCCCGGGAATGTGCCCATAAAAAGATGGTAATTTCTAAGTCGTTAGATACTTTGTATGTAGGCGTTTGTTTTGAAATCCTTTCCATTAATATTATATCTAACGAGTGTGTTTTAGATTCGGGCACAACAAAGCATGTGACTGTTAAGGGTCAAATATTGCATATTAAACCCCAGTTATTGCTTGATTTTGTGAACATGATAATGTTTAACACACTATTTTAATCGTGTTTGTGTTACAAGATGAATTTAGAAGCTTAGACTAAAAAAGGGTGCTAAAGGCATGGATTTGATGCTCCAGAATCACCAAGGCAAGGGACGGATCTAAGGGGACCGAGATTGAAGAATTTACATGCCAAAGATCTGAGAAATTTTTAAGTAATTAGAGTTAAAGGGGCCTGAAAGTCTTCTTGAATGCAAGATCATAGGGTTTCCACCATCTGTTTGGCTTGAAACTTTATATATGGCCTAAGGACACAAAATTAACAGTACACGAAAAATTTCAGCCCTTGGGTCCATGTAGAAGTTTCTGAACGGATAGATCAGCCCATAAATCAAGAATATGGGGCCAACCTGATCTCTGGATATGATTCAAACTTGGGATCAACCCCTTAAATCGAATGGGGAATCAGTTGGATGGATCAGATCCCTCTAGATCATCAAGATGGTACCCACTTTGCATGGACAGAGCATACAACAGAGGTACAGATGCAGTGTATCTCACCACTAGACTGGTCAAACAGTGTTTGACCCACACTTTCCAAAAGAAGAGAGAAATCTCTCTCCCGGTTTCCCGTTGTAGGGCGTTTTGAATGCGAGTCGTCCATTGGGACGTGATCGAACCCACCCCCATCATCATTTATGATGATCAGAGCCATTCATTAGGACCGTAGCCCTGTTTCAACCACACCTTAGATCAGAGCCCTCCCAAATCATAATTATGAACAGATCTCTGTCCACATCTTCTTCCGTCGCCCCTTACATTAGGAAACAGATTGCAGACGTTAAGGGGCCCACCACCACAACATATTGATCAGATCTGCTGATCAGATTCATCCTAATAGGGGTCAGGGCACGTCCTACCAACCTCATAGTGTGAAAGGGAGAAAAGTAAGCCGGAAGGAAACACTATCACGCCGAAAATTCTGGGATTTCGAGAAGCCTGCGCCCGCTGCGAAAATGGAAACAGGGACTCGCAGCACGATCTTTGTGGGCCACCATCTTGACCCAATGGCTCGATCCACACTGTCCATTCGAATGAGACGAAGGTCTTGACCAAGATCTGGTTGATCTTGGTCTGAAACATGAGCAGGGAAGAAATGGCTTCGGATGTGTTAGAGTGGGGTGATAGTGAAGAAGAAGGAGATGAAGCCGAGAATGAAGGGGAATTTGGGGCAGAGGACGAAAATGAAGAAGCTGGTTCAAATGGCACCAATGGAGCTGGTTCAAGTAACACTAGCTCACCTTCCAGTGAGTCACATGATGAGAACTCCTCGGGTCCAGTTCAAGGGAGGGCAAGACGAGTTCCACGTTGGATGCAAGATTATGAAACCGAAGAAGGTTTGTCCGAAGAAGAAGAATTGAGTGCCATGGTGGTTCTCACAGAAGCTGATCCTGTTACTTTCGAGGAAGCTGTGAAGAGCAAGAAATGGAGAGATGCCATGAATGCAGAGCTTGAGGCCATTGAACGTAATAAAACATGGGACCTGACTATTCTACCTGAAGGAGTGAAGACTATTGGAGTTAAATGGGTTTTTAAAACAAAACTCAATGAAAATGGTGAGATAGACAAATGCAAGGCTAGAATTGTGGCAAAGGGATATGCACAACAATATGGGATTGATTACACAGAAGTTTATGCTCCAGTTGCAAGACTAAATACCATACGTTTGGTAATTGCTCTAACAGCTCAAGAAGGTTGGAGTATTTTTCAACTTGATGTAAAGAGTGCATTTTTAGATGGTGAGCTTAGTGAGGAAGAGTATGTCCAACAGCCTCAGGGATATGAGAAGAAGGGCGAGGAACACAAGGTTTATAAGCTGAATAAGGCGATGTATGGCCTTAAACAAGCTCCATGAGCTTGGTATAGCAAAATTAAAGCCTACTTTGCTAAAGAGGGCTTCGAAAAATGCCATTATGAACACACCCTATTCACAAAGTCGAAGGAAGGAGGTAAGCTCTTAATTGTCAGTCTTTATGTTGATGATTTAATTTTTACTGGGAATGATAAGAGCATGTGTGAAAGAGTTTAAGAAGTCGATGATGTTAGAATTTGACATGTCTAACTTGGGAAAAATGAGCTATTTTCTGGGGATTGAAGTACTACAACATTCTGATGGGATTTATGTGTGTCAAAGAAAATATGCTCATGAAGTTTTAGAAAGATTTGGCATGGACAGAAGCAATTTGGTGAAGAACCCCATAGTTCCAGGTTGCAGATTGTCAAAGGATGAGAAGGGAGCTAAGGTTGATGAAAGTTTGTTCAAGCAGGTGGTTGGCAGTCTCATGTACTTAACTGCAACCAGACCTGATTTGATGTATGGTGTGAGTCTTATCAGCAGGTTCATGTCGTGTCCTACAGAGCAACACTGGTTGGCAGCGAAGAGGTTGCTAAGATATTTGAAAGGAACGACTGATCTGGGGATTTTATACAAGAAAGGAGGCTGTAAGCAACTCACAGCTTACTCAGATAGTGATTTTGCTGGAGATCTAGATGATCGGAAGAGTACAACAGGGTGTGTATTCATGTTTAGTTCTGGAGCAGTGTCGTGGTCATCCAAAAAACAGCCTTTGGTTAGCTTATCCACCATTGAAGTCGAATACATTGCAGCTGCCTCATGTGCTTGTCAGTGTGTTTGGTTAAGAAGAGTTTTAATAAAGCTTGGTTACGTGCAGGAGAAATGTACTACAATTTTTTGTGATAACAGTTCAACTATAAAACTCTCCAAGAATCCTGTTCTTCACCGAAGAAGCAAGCACATTGACATCAGGTTTCATTTTCTTCGTGAATTGGTAAGAGATGGTGTGGTTGATTTTAGACATTGTAATACTCAAGACCAGGTAGCTGACATTATGACAAAGCCGCTCAGGTTGGAGGTGTTTTTGAAGCTTCGTAGTTTGCTGGGCGTGTGTGAAGTTCCTAATATAAACTGAATGCATTTTGCATACAGTTTAAGGGAGGGAATGTTAGATCCAATCTTTTAGTTATTTTAGCTTGTTAATAAGTCCTATTCTTTAGGAATTAGTGGTTAGTGTTTTGACGAATTCCTCTTAGTCTGTTACCACGTTTTAGGATGTTGTAAACGTGGGTTGTTATTTCAATCTTATCTCTTTGTAAAAGGCTATATATGCCTGCAGTTTGTTATCAATAACAGTACTTTTCATTTGTGTGCTAAATTTCTTCTGAGTGTTCTCAACATTTGGTATCAGAGCTCCATCACAGGGGCCTGATTGTGAGTGTGTGTGGAAAGAAACTGCAGTTTTCTTTCAGAGTAAGGGAGTCAAGCACAATGGCGGAGAGCAATAGTAGTGGTTTTGTGCAGCCGGCCATTCCCAAATTTGACGACATTACGATCATTGGGCGATGTTGATGGAGAACTTTCTTCGTTCCAAGGAATATTGGGATCTCATAGAGAATGGGATTTCGGGGGTGGTGACACAAGGAGTCGAGGACCAGGCAGAAGCACAACGCAAAGTGATCGAGGGGCAGAAGCTGAAGGACTTAAAGGTAAAGAACTACCTTTTTCAAGCTATAGACCGGAATATCTTGGAGACTATACTTGACAGAGATACATCAAAGGGTATTTGGGACTCAATGAAACAGAAATACCAAGGCTCTACCAAGGTGAAGAGGGCACAGTTGCAGGCACTTCGGAGGGACTTTGAGACTCTCCACATGAAGGAGGGTGAGACTGTTGATAATTTCTTTGCTCGTACTCTCACTATAGCCAACAAAATGAAGGCTCATGGTGAGACAATGAGCCAAACTATTATCAATGAGAAAGTTTTGAGGTCCATGACTTCAAAATTTGATTATGTGGTTTGCTCCATTGAAGAATCCAATGATTTGGACACAATGACCATTGACGAGCTACAGAGCAGTTTGCTAGTCCATGAACAAAGAATGAATGGCCATCGTGGAGAGGAGCAGGTTCTCAAGGTGACTCATGAAGACAACACTAGCAGAGGAAGAGGTCGAGGGGTGTTCAGAGGAAGAGGAAGAGGTCGTGGCAGACAACCTTTCAACAAGGCTACTATCGAGTGCTTTAAGTGTCACCAATTAGGACACTTCCGGTATGAGTGTCCTAGTTGGGAGAATGGAGCCAACTATGCTGAACTAGGTGAAGGAGAAGAGCTGCTATTAATGTCTTATCTAGAGCTTAACCATGCTCAGAGAGAAGCGGTATGGTTCCTCGATTCAGGATGTAGTAATCATATGAGTGGGAATAAAGAATGGTTCTCGGATTTGGATGTTCAATTCAAGCAAACTGTGAAACTAGGCAACAACTCAAGGATGGCAGTTATGGGGAAAGGAAACATTTGAATGCAAGTGAATGGAATCACTCAGGTAATTTCTGAGGTTTATTACATTCCTGAGTTGAAAAATAACCTGTTAAGTATGGGGCAGCTTCAAGAAAAAGGTGTGGCAATTCTGATTCAACAGGGGAAGTGCAAAGTTTTTCATCCTAGTAAGGGTCTAATTATTCAGTCCGAGATGAGCGCGAACAGGATGTTTGTTGTGCTTGCAGCAATGATGCCTAAAGCTACTACCTGTTTTCAAGTCGTGACAGAAGATGAGAGTTATTTGTGGCACTGCAGATTCGGACACTTGAGCTTCAAAGGGTTGAGAACCCTTCATTACAAAAGGATGGTCAGCGGTTTGCCTTCACTTAAAACACCTGCAAAGTTATGCACAGCGTGTTTGGTTGGAAAGCAGCACAGGGAATTCATTCCAAAAAGAAGTCTTTGGAGGGCGTCACAGAAGCTGGAGCTGGTGCATGCCGATATATGTGGTCCTATAAAGCCTGCATCAAACAGCAATAAGAGGTATTTCTTGAGTTTTATCGATGATTTTAGTCGTAAGACTTGGATTTACTTCTTGCATGAAAAATCAGAGGCTTTTACCATATTTAGAAGTTATAAGGCTTATGTTGAAAAGGAAGCAGATGCCTACCTTAAATGTTTGAGGACTGATAGAGGTGGTGAGTTTACCTCAGATGAGTTTGGGGAGTTTTGCAAGGCAAATGGCATAACTAGGCAATTAACCACAGCCTATACTCCTCAGCAAAACGGAGTTGCTGAGAGGAAGAATAAGACTGTGATGAATTTGGTGCTGAGAAGTAGGTTCCAAAGGCTTTCTGGCCAGAAGCTGTGAGATGGTGTGTGCATGTCCTCAACAGGTGCCCTACTTTAGCCGTGCAAAATAGAACTCCAGAGGAAGCATGGAGTGGTATAAAGCCTACAGTAGAATATTTCAGGGTTTTTAGGAACCTGGCTCATGTGCACGTCCCAGACCAGAAAAGAATCAAGTTAGATGACAAAAGCTTTCAATGTGTTTTCTTGGGAGTAAGCGATGAGTCGAAAGCTTATAGATTGTTTGATCCAGTTTCTAAGAAAATAATTGTTAGTAGGGATGTTGTTTTTGAGGAGAATGAGGGATGGAATTGGAACATGAGCAGGGAAGAAATGGCTTCGGATGTGTTAGAGTGGGGTGATAGTGAAGAAGAAGGAGATGAAGCCGAGAATGAAGGGGAATTTGGGGCAGAGGACGAAAATGAAGAAGCTGGTTCAAATGGCACCAATGGAGCTGGTTCAAGTAGCACTAGCTCACCTTCCAGTGAGTCACATGATGAGAACTCCTCGGGTCCAGTTCAAGGGAGGGCAAGACGAGTTCCACGTTGGATGCAAGATTATGAAACCGGAGAAGGTTTGTCCGAAGAAGAAGAGTTGAGTGCCATGGCGGTTCTCACAGAAGCTGATCCCGTTACTTTCGAGGAAGCTGTGAAGAGCAAGAAATGGAGAGATGCCATGAATGCAGAGCTTGAGGCCATTGAACGTAATAAAACATGGGACCTGACTATTCTACCTGAAGGAGTGAAGACTATTGGAGTTAAATGGGTTTTTAAAACAAAACTCAATGAAAATGGTGAGATAGACAAATGCAAGGCTAGAATTGTGGCAAAGGGATATGCACAACAATATGGGATTGATTACACAGAAGTTTATGCTCCAGTTGCAAGACTAGATACCATACGTTTGGTAATTGCTCTAGCAGCTCAAGAAGGTTGGAGTATTTTTTAGCTTGATGTAAAGAGTGCATTTTTGCATGGTGAGCTTAGTGAGGAAGTGTATGTCCAACAGCCTCAGGGATATGAGAAGAAGGGCAAGGAACACAAGGTTTATAAGCTGAATAAAGCGCTGTATGGCCTTAAACAAGCTCCACGAGCTTGATACAGCAAAATTGAAGCCTACTTTGCTAAAGAGGGCTTCGAAAAATGCCATTATGAACACACGCTATTCACAAAGTCGAAGGAAGGAGGTAAGCACTTAATTGTCAATCTTTATGTTGATGATTTAATTTTTACTGGGAATGAAAAAAGCATGTGTGAAGAGTTTAAGAAGTCGATGATGTTAGAATTTGACATGTCTGGTTATTTTCTGGGGATTAAAGTGCTACAACATTCTGATGGGATTTATGTGTGTCAAAGAAAATATGCTCATGAAGTTTTAAAAAGATTTGGCATCGACAGAAACAATTAGGTGAAGAACCCCATAGTTCCAAGTTGCAGATTGTCAAAGGATGAGAAGGGAGCTAAGGTTGATGAAAGTTTGTTCAAGCAGGTGGTTGGCGGTCTCATGTACTTAACTGCAACCAGACCTGATTTGAGGTATGGTGTGAGTCTTATCAGCAGGTTCATGTCGTGTCCTACAGAGCAACACTTGTTGGCAGCGAAGAGGTTGCTAAGATATTTGAAAGGAACGATTGATCTGGGGATTTTATACAAGAAAGGAGGCTGTAAGCAACTCACAGCTTACTCAGATAGTGATTTTGCTGGAGATCTAGATGATCGAAAGAGTACAACGGGGTGTGTATTCATGTTTAGTTCTGGAGCAGTGTCATGGTCATCCCAAAAAACAGCCTGTGGTTAGCTTATCCACCACTGAAGCCGAATACATTGTAGCTGCCTCATGTGCTTGTCAGTGTGTTTGGTTAAGAAGAGTTTTAACAAAGCTTGGTTACATGCAGGAGAAATGTACTACAATTTTTTGTGATAACTATTCAACTATAAAACTCTCCAAGAATCCTGTTCTTCACGAAAGAAGCAAGCACATTGACATCAAGTTTCATTTTCTTCGTGAATTGGTAAGAGATGGTGTGGTTGATTTAAGATATTGTAATACTCAAGACCAAGTAGCTAACATTATGACAAAGCTGCTCAGGTTGGAGGTGTTTTTGAAGCTTCGTAGTTTGCTGGGCGTGTGTGAAGTTCCTAATATAAACTGAATGTATTCTGCATACAGTTTAAGGGAGGGAATGTTAGATCCGATCTTTTAGTTATTTCAGTTTGTTAATAAGTCCTATTCTTTAGGAATTAGTGGTTAGTGTTTTGACGAATTCCTCTTAGTCTGTTACCACGTTTTAGGATGTTGTAAACGTGGGTTGTTATTTCAATCTTATCTCTTTGTAAAAGGCTATATATGCCTGCAGTTTGTTATCAATAATAGTACTTTTCATTTGTGTGCTAAATTTCTTTTGAGTGTTCTCAACAAGACAAATGTTGTAAATATGCTGAACGACAGAATTTTTGCCACAAGATCAATCAGGTGGGTCGCGTCAACGGAAATCCAAAACCGTCCATCTCCGACCAGTTTTTCGAGGAGAAACTAATGGACGGGGTGGATTTCTTTGGAAATTCTGATTATGGGCCCCACCAATTATCAGCGCAAGAAGAATTGCGCAGAATGTCGCGTCCGTGAAAGTTGGATGATTCGGCTCAATCAGCGATTAAAGTAGTGACCAAGACGATGATCCGGACCGTCCAAAATCTAGATATGAGGATTTCGACTCATCCCGCACAGGCAGATTTGAAAATCGGGATGATCCTTCATCCCAGATCCACATCAAACGCAAGACTATTTGCGTTCTTTTTTTTTGCTTGCTGCGCAAGAAGTTTCAAAGTCGGTTGTTGCGTAAGTTTATGTATACCACTGACTCACTGACGCCACCGACCTACCTAACTCAATAAAAGAAGAAGAGAAGAGAGAGAGAGAGCATCATCCAGATGTGAAGAGCAAAGAAAGAGAGAGAGAGAGAGAGAGAGAGAGAGAGACCGTGGAACGGCCAACCGTCTCCATTATTCCTTCCTCTCGGGTTTTTTTTTCCTTTGATGCTATTTTTAAGAGATTCTAGCATAATCATGCTAATGGTTGGCTAAACCTCTTAGCTAGGGCTAAGAGCTGAAGCTTGTAGTGTGATGAGATTATTTCTATGTTTTTTATTCATGTTTAATGACTTCTCTTTGATTATAGTTTGATTATAAGGAATGTTTTTAGTTTTTAATGATTTATTGTGACTTAAATTACAATGGATCTGCGATAGCTCTAAGCATGTCCTTTTCATTATTATGATTGTGAAGTTGGGAAACCCTATTGTTCACCATCGTCTCATGGACATGGTTGGATGATGGAAACTATCCTAACGCTCATAACTCCCTTAAAGTGGTTGTGGATTGGTTAAATTTTATTGTTTACTTTGTCTCATAGGCAGATGGAATCAATTCTAATTCTCATACCTCATATCTCTTGAGAACTGGATCAAATGAAGTTCAGATTGGTTTTTAATGAAATATCTTCCAACTGGATAAAGAGAGGACTCTGATTCTAGTTGTATTCATGAATCTAGCATAGATCTCCCTGATCTCTACAAGTGGATCCTTGGAAACCCTAATTTCCCACCTTTGAATTTTACAAGTTTTAGTTTAACAATTCATCATTATTCTCCTACATTCTCTGATTTAGATTACATCTTCTTCTAGTTATAATTTTAGTTACTTTCAGAATAATTATAAGGTCTAATCCCTGTGGATTCGACCTTGGTCTTACCGAGATTATTACTTTATCGCAATCCTATACTTGAGGTGGTGAACAGTGACATGGAGTCGTCGAGGACTCGAGGAATTCCAACCTGTAGCCAAGGGAAGTTACAAGGTGTATATGGGAAATAATGTTGTTGAAGACGTATTAAGGATTGGTGTTTCCCATCTCCATATGCGAATAGGACGAACAATAATCCTCCAAGATACTCTTTATGCACCGGGCATGCGTCGAAATTTAATTTATGTTTCTAAATTATTATTTGATGGTTTTGATATTCGTTTTTCCAGAACACGAGTTTCTTTGAAATTAAATAACCTCATCTTTGCATGGGCAAGTTTAATTTCAGATTTATTTATTCTAGACATAAATAGTGATAATGCACCTCTTGTTTTATCTGTTATCTCGAATGAAACTATAGTATCTGAATTTCAAAAAGGGCACGCGAGGTTAGGTCATATCGGAAAGGATCGTATGGAAAGACTAATTCATTCTGGTCTATTAGACTCCTTATCCAAAATTGATTTGTCATTTTATGAACATTGTGTGTTTGGGAAGACTTAAAAGAAATCATTTCTTAAAGTGGATAGGTCCAAGGGCCCACTAGAGATAATCCATTCAGATATCTGTGGACCCTTCAATGTACATACTAGAAATGGATGTCAATACTTTGTCACTTTCATTGACAATTACTCGCATTATAGATATATGTATCTCATCTTACACAAATCTGAGGCTTTTGATTGTTTTCCTGAATATAAAGCTGAGGTGGA
The DNA here is from genome assembly GCF_029962835.1 of Magnolia sinica. NCBI lineage: Eukaryota > Viridiplantae > Streptophyta > Magnoliopsida > Magnoliales > Magnoliaceae > Magnolia > Magnolia sinica. Next base: position 69,562,907 of record NC_080589.1, on the reverse strand, counting down.
AAATTAGCTTGAGAAAAAGATTAAAATCATCCAATCTGATAGAGGTGGCGAGTATACATCTGAAATGTTTAAATTATATTATGAAAACGTTGGCATTATTTGGCAGTACACAATGGCTGAAACTCCATAACAAAATGGTGTTGCAGAGAGAAGGAATAAGACATTATTGGACATGGTTAGATCGATAATGGCATAAGTTAATCTCTCTACCACATTCTGGGGAGACGCACTGTTAATAGCCGTCTACATCCTTAATAGAGTCTCATCCAAATCTATTCCTAAGACCCCATATGAGATGTGGTCTAGGAGAACTCCTTCTCTAGCCAACCTATGCCCTTGGGGATCTTTGGGATATATTTTGCTACCTACTCCGTATAGAGATAAACTTGATAGTAAAACCACTGAATGCGTGTTCATAAGGTACCTCATGCATTCAAAGGGATATATTCTAGTTTATTAGGACCATGGACGATGGATTGAAATAAAATCTCGGGACATGACCCTCGTCGAAGATAGATACCCCAACCAAATAAAGCAAAATGTTTCAATAGACCTCTTTGAAATACTCGATGTATCTTAGGAGAGTGGGAGTTTTACTTCACAAAATGATGATGCTCCTATAGTTCATCAGGACAGTGGGAGAATATCTCAGCAGACTCCTGAGTTACGTCGAAGCGAAAGAGAATTGATTCCCCGAAGATACTTCAATATTGAGGGGCAAACATTCTCTTGCATTGCGGTTGATGATGATGAACCTGATTCATATCAAGATGCATTATTATCTTCTAACTCGGCCGATTGGGTGACTGTTATTGATGAAGAAATCGCTTCCATGGAGAAGAATAAAGTTTAGGAACTTGTTGATCTACCTTCTAATCGCAAAGCAATAAGTAATAAGTGGGTACTAAAAATCAAAATAAAGGCAGATGGTACAGTAGACAAGTATAAAACACGATTAGTTGCTAAAGGTTTTACACAAAAAGAAGGCATTGATTACGAGGAGACTTTTTCATATGTTGCAAAGTTCTCCTCAATCTGCATGATCTTGTCCATTGTCGTAAGTTTAAACTTAAAGTTATATCAGATGAATGTAGAGACCACATTCTTAAATAGTGACATGGATGAAGAGATATACATGCAACAACTCATGGGTTATGTGGACAAAAAGCATCCAAAGAATCTGCAAGCTGTTGAAATCTATTTATGGGCTGAAGCAATCTTCAAGACAGTGGTACATGAGGTTCCACTTAGCCATCATTACTTTTAGATTCATAATGAGTGAAGAAGAACTTGTGTATACATGAAACGGTCTGAAAGATCTTTTCTGATACTATCTTTATATGTAAACGATATCATGTTAGCTGGTAATGACATGCAATTGTTGATATTGACTAAAGATTGGCTATTCTCGAACTTTGAGATGAAAAATCTCGGTGAAGCTAACTTTATTCTTCGGGTAAAAATCATCAGAGATCGCCCTTAAAAAATTTTAGGCTTGTCTCAAGCCACCTATATAAAAAAGATCTTAGAGTGATTCAGGATAAAAAATTCAAAAGCTGTTGAAACTCCTATGGATAAATCTGCCAAGCTAGACAGAAAATCGTGTCCCCAGACTGAAGTTGAGAAATTGGCTATGTCCTTAGTACCTTATGTAAGCATAGTAAAGAGCTTAATGTATGTTATGCTTTACACCAGACTAGATATTAATTATGCAGTTGGCATAGTCAGCCGTTATCAGAGTAACCCGGAACAGTCTCATTGGCAAGTTTTCAAACATATATTCTGCTATCTCAAAGAAACAAAAGACCTAATGTTGTGTTATGAAGGCACAAGTCTCAAGCTTAAAGGATATTCGGATGCTGCTTGGGGTAATAATGCTAACGAGGGAAAGTCTACTTCGGGATATGTATTCTTATTCGGAGGAGGAGCTATCGCATAGTCGAGTAAGAAACAGACATCCACAGCTCTTTCATCCATGGAGGCTGAGTACATTGCATGTTATGTTGTAGTTTAGGAGTGTGTATAGGTTCGCAGATTTTTATTAGGTCTGGGCATTGTACTGAGCGTTTGTCAGCCTATATCGCTAAAGATAGACAATACTTATACCATTGACTTGGCAAAGGACCCTAAACATCACTAAAAGTCCAAGCACATTAAGATCAAGTATCATTACATCCGCGATCAAGTGAGAGATAAGAAGGTCGCCTCGACTACTTCCTACCAAGGAGATGATAGCTGATTCCATAACAAAACCTATAGCCAGAATCTATTTCAGGTTCACATCAGGCAGATAAGATTGAGAAAAACTTGAGCAATATACTTGTTTTTAATACCTTTGATCTTTCATTAATGAATAGCACATTCCATTTATTCAGTATTGAATACTAATATAAACTAGGTAAGTAGATCATCATCACTTACCTAGAGATCATATAGGATTTCTATTTTTGTTGGCAGGCCGGTCACCCACTTGCATGGGTTGACCAACCTTAAATGTACAAGAGAGGTATATTTGGGGTCATATTCATATATTGAGGTATAGACTTTTCTTTATTGTGAATAATAAAGGATAAGTGTGAGGCACATATCCTAGTCCGTACTGTTCCGTAGGCTTCCGTGGTCCTCCCAATTAAATTTCGGTGACTCGTAATCTGTAATCGGCAGTTGCGCGCGACCCTAAGTCATATCTCGTATTCCAAAGTTGGCTCGACCTGAGACTTGTACCCTTACGAGCGCACCGTCACAGCGATTTCGACACCACATCTCGGGTGTCGAGACGATACCCAGGTCAGGAGATGTGGGACCACGTTCAATTCGAGGAAAACACCGCACATTTGCAATCCCAAGAGAATCTCTACAACATGTCCCATCAATCAAGTACACATCAATCACTTCATATATCAAGTATATATCCCATCATTCCCTTACTAAAGTAACCTCAAAGTCAAAGCAACCCATCCCTTACATGTCAAGTACACATCACTCTATCACCCATCCCTCTCTCTCCTTACAACTTCTCTCTCTCTCTCTCCCTCTTCTCCTTCATTCCCATTACTAGCCATGGACGTCCAAGCTCCCCAAGAGAGAAGCCATGTGTGGCCCACCTTCCTACCACCCAATCCCACCATCTAAAGTCCATCTCAACCGTTGAAATTGTCCCCTTGGAGCTCTAGGATGCATTGACAGAAGAAGGAAGAAGAGATCTAAGGTGGGTGTTCCTAGTATCTGGATTTGATGATTTGAGGGCCCACTTGTGGTGGGACCCATCTTGATGTATGATTTGTATCAAAGATGGGCCCATAGTGGTAGGGTCCCTCCGCTATTCCGATCTCTCTCTCTCTCTCTCTCTCTCTCTCTCTCTCTCTCTCTCTCTCCTTTTGTGGCCCACTTTGATATTGATTCACACCGTCCACCTGTTTGGATCGCCATGATGTATGTGTTGTCTGCACCGTCCATCTGACGGTGCTGTGCAGACTACCATGATGTATGTTTTCATCCCACACCATCCATCTGGACGGGAGGTGTGGGACCACCTGGATGTATGTATCTTATCCCTGCCATCCTCCATTGTTGGACGTGTGGGGGCCCACCCCACACATGTGGCACACGCGTGGGTGGGACCCACCTTGATGTATTTATTCTATACCCAACCACCGTCCAAAGCATCCAGAGGGTCTGGATGCTGGACTATATATGATATTATATATTATATATTATATAATATATATATATAACATAATATATATTATATATCATATCTGATGGGCCCCACATGGGACCCGCCCTTAATGCATGTGTTCTACATCAGCACCGTCCATTTAGATGGTGCCATGTAGGGCATACTATAATGTGTGTGGGCCACGTGTGTGGGACCCACATGAAGTATATGTTATATCCCTACCGTTCATCTATTGGATGTGGACCCCACCATGGCAGCGTGTGGGACCCACCTTGTAATGATGTATTACATCCACACCGTCCAATCCATGGGACGATGGTGTGGATCTGGCTGCGTGTGTATCCCAGCCACCGTCTAGATGGGACGATGGGCCCTCCCATGATATATGTGTTCTCCAAGCTGTTCATCTATTTTGACAGCATGGGACCACCGTGATGTATTTATTTCATTCACACCGTCCAATGTCTGGACGGTGACACCACTTTGACATATATGATCCGTCCACACCGTCCAAACCTTGGACGTGGGACCTACCTTGGTGTATGTATTCTATCCCAACCATCCATCCAAAGTTGGTGGGTCCCACACGTGTGGACCCACCTGGGAGCTGATTGGCTGCTACCTCACCCATCTATATAGTTACTGTAGTGATGTCATCAAGTTACGTGGGGCCTGCCATGACGTAAGTGTTTTATCTGCACCGTACACGGTGTTGTGGGAGCCACCTCTATGTTTTGTATCCTCCACAACATCCATCTCTGTGGGGACCACCTATATAGTTGTTGTATTGACGTCAGCCAGTTCTGTGGGCCACCTGGATGTATTTGAATCCAAACCGTCCAGCAGTGGGTCCCACTGTAGGATGTCAGCAAGTTCTGTGGCCACACCTTGATGTATTTATTCTATATTCTATATGGCCACACCATCTGTCCAAATCAGTGAGGCCCACATGATATATCCACACCGTCCAGATTGTGTTGGACGATGCTAGACAATGTTTGGACAGTGCTGATCACATTAGTGAGCTTTATATCTCTATGATAGTGTACAATGATACACATGTTGCACCTGCCACTATTGAAATGATTTTAGATGTAATCCAAGCTCCCACCGTCCATCGAGACGTGGGACCCATCGTGATATATATGTTATATATTCACACTGTCCATTCATGTAGCCCCCACGTGATGTACGTGTTTGATTCGAGCTGCCCATGTCATGCGGCCCGCTTTGATGTATATCAAACCCATGAGATGCGGCCCATTGTGATATGTAAGGCCCATGTCATGCGGCCCATAATGTATGTGTATTAGGCCCATGTCATTCAACCCATAATGTATGTGTATTAGGCCCATGTCATATGGCCCATTGTGATGTGTGTTAGGCCCATGAGATGTGGCCCATTGTGATGTATATTAGGCTCGAGTAATGTGGCCCATTATGATATATTTGAGGCCCATGGGATGTGGCTCATTAAGATTGTATATGGCCCACCGTGATGCGACCCATTGTGATGTATGTGGCCCACCATGATGTGGCACATTATGATGTATGTGGCCCACCGTGATGGGGTCCCTTGTGATATATATGCGGCCCATGTGACACAACCCATTGTGATGTATAAGACCCTTGTGTAAGGCCCATTATGGTTGTATGAGGTCCATTGAAATTGTATGCGACCCATTGTGATGTATAAGACCCTTGTGTAAGGCCCAATATGGATGTATGAGGTCCATTGAAATTGTATGCGGCCCATTGTATTGCATATGAGACCTTTGTGTGAGGTCATAGGCCCACTATATATGTCTGGCCCTATAAGGGCCACTCTTTGGGAGCAATGTTGGTTAAATGTCCACATTGATGAGCGATGTGGTTAAATGTTCATATTATGACCCTCCCTTACGCCCTTTGTTAGGCCGATTACCGATTCCGATTATTAGAGCCGATTCCGATTATCGAGGCCGATTCCGATTGTCGAGGCCGATCCAATTATCGAGGCCGATTCCGATTATTGAGGCCGATTATCGAGGCCAATTCCGATTGCTAAGTCAATTACCGATTCTGATTGTTAAGGCCGATTCCGATGGTCGAGGCCGATTCTGATTATCTGGGCCAATTCTGATTGTCGAGGTCGATTCCGATTATTGAGACCGATTACCGATTCCGATTGTCAAGACCGATTTCGATTATCGAGGCCAATTCTGATTATTGAGGCCGATTCTGATTGTTGAAGCCGATTCCAATTGACGAAGCCGATTCCAATTGTTGAGGCCAATTATCGAAGCCAATTCTGATTGTCGAGGCCGATTTCGATTGTTGAAGCCGATTATCGAGGCCGATTCCGATTATTGAGGCCAATTATCAGTGTTGGTTATTGATACCGTTTATCAGTATGTGATAGCATAACATCATGATACATGCCCATACGCATCATCTTCATGTTTTGTTATGAGATGTGGTTGACCATTGCATATGTCATTAGGCAGGTTATTTATGGGACTCCCTGATAGGCAAAATTTTCCCACATGAGCGAGCAGTATGCGCAGGATTAATGCATGATTGGATTGTGTGACTCATGCATCTCGCATTTGTGTAATATAACTACCGTACACCTAATGACATCAGGGTCGTAGCCTCCACAGGCATATAGTGGATGGCTAGATGGGACACCCGAAATCTTTTTCACATTAGGTGTTATAGATATCCCTAGGTGAAATTTTCTGAACCCTCTTAGTTCTAGAGGTTGTTCCAACTTCTAGACCGAGTGGATGCATGAGCACATGAGGGCCGTATACCGTTAGGCCGCGTCTCTCACTATATCTTGGTCGATTGAAAGGGGGTACAGCCTTACCTGCCTGAGAGGAGGGGGCAAAGTTAGGCTGAGTTTGACCAGCTCGAGGAATGGGTCCACTATCGACAAGTCGGGCCCAATATTGGCAGGGGGATAGTGAGGTCTCTTCCACTCACCTTGTTACGCGCGATGGGGCGACAATCTGATTTAGAGTGTAGTAGACCCCGGTGATTTTTCAAAGAGGAACCGTACTGATATGTGGACTTATTGAGTAAGAGTTACATACTCATTCATTCATTCATTCACTATCCACTCGGGCTGGTGGTGCGCAACTAATTGTTGTGTACCTTCGTAATGGCAAGGATTTTAGTTAGGTGCACGACTAACTTGAGATCAGGAGTGTACTACATTGAGTTTGGCTATCCAAATTTACGTATGGGACTGGTTTGAATAGAAGTCCCTTGTGATGGAACTCATAGCCTGCGATACTATGTACTATCATCCCGACTTCACTCCAACTTGGTCATTTCATTTGCACCACATATTGCATTACATCTGCAGCATTTAGCATTTTGGGTTGCCAAGTTTCTGCATTGATATAACCGTTAGCATTCATGCCTTATATCGCATAGTCTTGGTATAACTGATGGCACTCATAGACTTAGCGGTATATTTCTGTTTACTTTGATATCGTATGATTCATGATCTTGTCAATATTTCCGCTCATTCCGGTATTGTATGATTTATGTCATTGTATTGCATACTTGGCACTTACCTTATGCACACACTTTCACCACCCTCTAAGCTTTCTATAAGCTTATGCACGATAGATGCATGCAGGTGGTGTTGGGTCGCAACAGTGTTGAGCTTGGAGCGTACAGCGGACTTTTGGAGCTTTAATTTTTGACATATGTATTTCCCTTTCAGCATTGTACTCAACTGTTTATATTAGTGGATATGTGATGATGATGTTGCTTTTGTGATTTGGGTAAACTTATGGTTATGCTCCTTACAAGATAAATGTACATTGAAAAATCCTCCTTGTAAAATCTCAAGATCAAAATCTGGCGTATATGTGTTGGGAGCCGAGAATGGGGTACTACGGAGGTTATCAGTATCGGATTCGGCGATCAAAAATTTTGTGAGCCCAATTTCTGAGTTTTGGGTGTAACAATAAGGATATGAGTGAATCGTATCTGCCTACAATCTTTTAAGATTGAAGATGAGACTAATCAAGTCGAATAACATAATCGCACCATTGTTTTTCATGTGATTAATGTTATGGCCTAAATTTATAGCCAGGTTATGAGATGAGTCATACCTCATGTAGAATGACCTACGTATTATAAACCCAACATAAACCTAGTATTGTCTACTTTACATCATGGATTGTAGCCATGTGCTGGGACCTTTTACTTATAGATTGCTTTGATTCGATCAATCATTGCAACGTGTGAGTAGCCAGCCCTGTAAGTGACTCTTTGTGTCCTTAGCTACCCGCCTCTTGTGTATAGGAGGATGAGATTGAGTGTCGCTACTTTAGTATATTATGGATGAAAGGTCTTTGATTGGCCAGACTCAGTTACACTAGAAAAATGGCTTGATTGATTCCAAATTACATATCTGTGTGAGGAAGATCCCGTGACAGGTACACCAAGTTTCTAGAACTATAAATACGCACTTAAAGACTTATCCGCCGGCAGTATCAAATTGTTTTTATAAGACTTTTTCAAGCAATATTTTTATATAAAAAAAGCATATATATATATATATATATATATATAGTTTTAAATTGATTTTAGTCGAAGTTTATGAAAAATTAAGTTTTTAGGATAATTCGATACATTGGATAAGTGCGTATGTTGGCCAGGTACTTCAGATCGGGAGTTAACTTTATCCGGTGTAGTCATGCGGAATAAGACAAGCATTGCAAAGCTTGGGTTATTGAGTACTAGTTAGGTGGTCACTTAGTACTTAAACACCTGTAAGAAGATTACGGTGATCTAGCTGGTCCCATGCCTCTGATTCTTTTAATCGTGATGTTTGGGTTTTTTATCATTATTAGGTGAGTTAGATGGGCAAATTTTTATGCCTATCCCGCAATGTGATTGAGTGGGAGATGTTTAACATAGGCAAGTGGGGCCTAATGGTGGGCAATCACTAGTGGGTGGGTCCCATGTGTTTAGGCATCTTCCGGCCTCTTCTTTTCAGTTGGTTTTCAAATTTAAAATTGAATTTGATTTCTTTTTTCCAAAAGAATTTATTGCACAAAGGGTGAGGCCCAAAGCTATACAGAGAGAGATTCGGGAGGGCCAACAGACAAAAAGGCAAGCTAGCCCTCCTATCATGTACGACAAGGGAAACTATAGTCTAGACCTCTCGGATGTATCCCAGTGCTAACTTATCGAGGAGAATATGACCTCTAAAGGTAGCAGGCAAGGAGTCGACATCATTGAAAATAATGTTGGACTGGTTCATGCTAGCCAGCCCATCTGCCACCACATTCGCCTCCCTCGGGACCAGGGAGATGGACACATCCAGATTCCTTCTCACATCTTCAATCGTTCTTCTCCAATACCACGAGGTCCAAGGATCGGAAGAGAGACCCGCTAACGCAGCAACAACCGAATTGGAGTCACTGGCCACCTCTAAGTTAGAAAATCCCCGCTGGACTGCCAGGGAAATCCCATCCAGCACTGCCCACATTTCAGCCCTGTAATTGGAACCGAAACCATACCCTTAAGAGAACGCGAACAGGAAATTACCCCGGCGATCACAGCCCACTCCTCCCCCACCCGATAAGCCCGGGTTGCCCCTTGCAGCACCGTCCACATCTACCTTGATCTAACCTACCAAGAGTCTCTTCCACTTCACAATCGCATGGGTTGGCTGGATAGGAGGAGGAGGGCTGATGCCCAGAAGGCTGAAGGTGAGTTGATCTAGCAATCTGAGGGACTTGGGCCACGGAAGCGGCTTGCCGACGAGAAGACTCCAGCTGCGCACCTTGGCGATGATTGCCAGAGCTTTCATCTCTTGCTACTCGAACCTAGCTCTGTTCCTAGCCATCCAGAGCTCCCAGATGATAAAGGCTGGGATGAGGCCTTGCAAAAACCGAATCGAGTTGGAGGAGGGGGTGTTCGCCCACCAGTGAAGAGCAATCGCTGACGCTGATGAGGAAGGGTTTACATGGATGCTGAAGATGTGCCCGAAATGCTGCCAAACCTTCTTGGCCGTGTCACTCTAGGAGAAAAGATGGTCAACTGATTCCATGTCTGGAGATTGGGGAGCAATGGAGCAGTGGCATCTCGAGCAAAGTGTGATCCCCTTCTTTTAGATGATGTCATCAATCGGAATTGCATTATGTAGAAATTTCTAGGCGAGCAGGGACAATTTTGGAGGGAGTTTGGCATGCCAACCCAGCACGCCCAGCGTTTGATGCCTGCTCAAGGCCTGATAGCATTCCACTCTCACCAGTAACTTTCCATTCTTCGAACCTTGCCAGATTTTCTTATTTGGATTAGCAGAGGTGCAGACACCATCAGCTGAAATGAGGTCTATAATGTGCTGCAGGAGGAAGGAAAGTACCTCTGTTGGCGTAATCCAGCCCCTGGGGCCAATGACGTCCTTCACTTGGATGTCCTGGAGTGCTGCTGGGATCGACGTGGCTCTAGAATCACGCAGCTGACCGAGACCGGTCCAATTACTATTCCAAAATTGAATTTGATTTTATATGGGGAGATAGGGATAAGACCAGATAACTTCTAGTCTCATCCAAACTTCATCCTTTCATATAAAAAAGATGAGGCTCTCTCGTGGAAAAATCATTAAGGAATAACAAGAGTAAAAAGAGGAATAGTGGTACACAGTAATTTGTCCATTTAGTTTGTCATCGAGACGATCTAAACCATATATCGTGATCCGGGGCCATCTATACTGTAGAATCAGAGGGGTGAATAGGCTCATCTGTTCCAATAGTGAATAGGCAGGTCATAGGATTTGGACCGTTCATCTTTGGCTTCATGAATGTTCCATATCGTATAGACCGTCAGATCTCAAGGGCTCACACTTCTGCACTTAATATTATTATCCAAACCGTCCATCCATTTTTCCAACTAGGCATAGGCCCAAACATGATGCGGAAGCGAAGCTCGAGTGGACCACACCATTGAAAACAGTGGAGATTGAACTCCTATGGTTGGAACTCGGTATTTTTTTTTCTTAGTTTTCTCAGATGATGTCAGCCGATGTCATCAGCTCTGGCGTGGACTTATGTCACAGGAATTCTCTATGAATTCATACAATCCGAGCATCTACCCTGTTTGATTTTCTAATTACATGGGTAATTCAAGGTAAATGGGTAATAATTCTTTACCTGTGTATGGTTAAATTTCTAAGATTATGTTGACCGCCACCTGTCATTCATAGGATTCTTCACATCACAGGAGGAGAAATTTGTTAACTCGTAGGGCTCACCATGATGTGTGTGTCTTATCCACACCGTCCATCCCTTTAGCCAACTCATTTTAGGGCATAATGAAAAAAACGAAGCAGATCCAAAGATCAAGTGAACCACAACACAGGAAAAAATGGGAATTGAACTCTTACCATTGAAAGCTTCTCGAGGCTCCCAAAAGTTTCAGATCAAACTGATATTTTTGTTCCACCTTATATATGACTGTGTGACCTTATGAACAGGTTGGATGACAAATAAACATCAATGTGGGCCCTAGGGAGAAAACATCTTTCAACCGTTGACGTCTCAATGATCATTGTTCCCTAAGGTGTAGTCCACTTGAGCTTTTATTTTCCTCTTTTTTGACTTCATGCTTAAAAATGTATTTTTTTTAAAGGATGGATGGTGTGGATAACTCACATATATCATGGTGGGGCCTACATACTTAAATCCGTAATAAACGGTATTGTATGGACCGCTTTTCAAAATGTAATTCCTCGCGAACGTCAAACAGGTGGCGTAAGTAATAATTACTTATTTGCCTGTATTTGGCCAATAAATGAAAAATCAAACAGCCCCAAATGTGTGAACCGGAAGGGCCGTCAAAAGTGGGCCCCACTTAAATATCTTCCACTCATTAACAAGGATAGACTGTGGAGATAGTTCACAACATTTACTTCAAGTGATGATGACTTATTCACCCAGCATATCAACCCCGTAAATGCAGTGATCCTGTCCGTCCAAATTATAGTGTCTATCGTGAATCAGCAATGCCGGAAAATCACCCTAACTATACAATCTTAACAATCTAATCACACCCATCAACCATAAATCTGATCAGAATGACCTTCGGCACGCATGCTCCATTCACAACGGGCACCGACAATAGCATGATATTGACTCATTTACGGTTATGCCACGTCAAGCCCGTTATAAGAAGGCACAGTGCTGAGAGAGAGATTCAAGAAAGCAGCAGCAGCAGCAATGATGGCTACAAAGCTCTTTCTTTTCCCTCTTCTGATATTTGTTTCTTCCTTCATCCAAACACCCACATTTGCTAGCAATAAGAAATCTTATGTCGTGTATTTTGGAGCCCACTCTCATGGCTCCCAACCTTCTTCTATCGACTACGAACGAGTCACGAACTCCCACCACGAGTTCTTGGAATCGTTTGTCGGGAGCAAAGAGAAGGCGAAAAATGCCATCTTCTACTCCTACACAAAGCATGTGAACGGTTTCGCCGCAAACTTAGAAGCGGAGGAAGCTGACGAGATATCAAAGCATCCGGATGTTATATCGGTTTTCAGGAACAAGATGGCGAAGCTACACACGACTCGGTCCTGGGAGTTCCTAGGGCTGGAGAAGAACGGCAAGATTCCTGAAACATCGTTGTGGCAGAAAGCGAAGTTTGGCGAAGATATAATCATTGGGAATATTGATTCGGGGGTTTGGCCGGAATCGGAGAGCTTCAATGATGATGGAATGGGGCCCATTCCAAAGAGGTGGAAGGGATCATGTGATAGTAAGGGTGGAGTTCGTTGTAACAGGTAATTTTCTCTCTACTAATTTGAGATTGCTTCTCTTCATAATCAAGATGTTTTTGGGGCAGGGGTATATGTGGGCTTGGAGCCTGCTCGAAGTTGTCTATCCCGTATAGCTTTGGTTTCTTTGGCTGAATAAAGCTTTTTCTTTCTTTCCAAAAAAAATAATAATAATAATAAAATAAAATTGTTTTAGGTTTACTGCAAAAAAAATAAAATAAATAAATAAATAAATAAATAAAAACTGTTTTTGGGTTTACTTGAGAGTTCCTGGCAACGACTGACTTCACCAAAAGATGTCCTAAAGTGCTTTCAAAAGCCTCAGGGTGCTTTTGGACGTGTAAACTAAGAGCTTTTGGACGAGTAAAATGAGTGAGATTCCCTGGTCCATTATCTTTTTAGCTTTGAGGTATTTGAAAACGTGCAAAAAATCGAAATGTTTAAACAAATGCCTGGCTACAATTTTGACGATAATTGAGATGAAATTGACCCTCGCTACTCTTGCTTAGCGAGTGATGACGGGAGGGACTCAGACGCGGTAAACACTATGGACCCGCTATGGTGTTTGTGAGAAATCCATACCAAGTCTGACTCAGTAAAAAGTAACGAGTTGGTTCGAGTTGGCACCGATTCGGATCGAGAGATGAGGGAGGGAGGGAGGGAGGGAGTGGAGAGGAGAGAGAAGAGGTCAGTGGTGGGTGGCTGCCGGGCTTGGAAGAGGAGGGTGGGAGAGAGAGAGAGAGAGAGAGAGAGAGAGAGAGGGTGGTGATGGTGGTGAGTAGTTGCTGAGCTTGGAAGAGGAGGAGGATGAGGGAGGGGGAGTTTGGGATCGGGTCGGGTGTAGCATATAGGGTTAGAGATATTTAAAAAATAAATTTTTTTTATTATATACATACCCAATCCGAGTCAAGTCAGTTTCAGATTGAGTCGAGTCTGTACGAATCGAGTTTTGGGTTGAGTGAGTCGGGTCGAGTTACTGGGTGACTTGAACTCGACTCGGTTTGAGTTCAGATTGGGCAAAGCCTACTCGGTTCGGACCGACTCATCCATTCGGTTCAGTCGAGTCAGATCTAAACGAGTAGGACGAGTCGAGTCGGTTGGTGCCCTGCTCTAGTGTGGACCACTCCACCGTTAATTTGTATGGACAGGACATTTTACACGGGTAAGAATCTTATAAGTTAAGATAGAGCCACTGTGCCTGATCATTCAAATGGATGGATTCATCAGGAAGTTGATCGGAGCCAGATACTTTAAGAAAGGCTACGAGGCAGAAAATGGCCCACTCAACGCCACACTCTCAACGGCACGTGACACCGATGGCCATGGGACCCACACCCTCTCAACGGCTGGTGGTGGCTTCGTCCCAGGAGCAAACATCTTCGGTTATGGCAACGGTACAGCGAAAGGCGGATCACCCAATGCACGTGTGGCCGCATACAAAGTCTGCTGGCCTGACTGCTTTGACGCGGACATCATCGAAGCCTTTGATGCCGCTATCCACGACGGCATCGATATCTTATCAGTCTCTATCGGTCCGAAAGAGATATACACCGATTATCTTCAAAATGGGGTCGAGATCGGATCGCTCCATGCAATAATAAAAGGTATCCCCGTCATCTGCTCTGCTGGCAACGAAGGCCCAGGTAATGGTACGGTTCAGAACGTGGCCCCTTGGATCATGACTGTAGGGGCCAGCACAATGGATAGGGAATTCCCATCATACGTCCACCTCGGCAATAACAAGCACATCAAGGGACAGAGTCTCTCAGCAACAGCCCTGGATCCTAAGAAATCCTATCCATTCATCATGTCCAGTGATGCTAAATCTGCTAATTCAAGGGCTATTGATGCTCAAAACTGTGAAAAAGGGACACTGGATCCTAAGAAAGTGAAAGGAAAGATCGTTGCCTGCACTGAAGGTGGATCCATCAGTAGTTTGGAGATTGGCGAGGTAATCAAAGAGGCAGGTGGCGCTGGGGTGATAATCGTGAATCAGCCAGATACTGATTTACAGGCCTACGCTCATGTCCTTCCAGCTACAAATATCGATTGGGATGGTATGGTTGCCTTACATTCTTACAATGCATCTACTACTTCGCCAACGGCTTACATCACCCGTCCCACCACGCAGCTTGGAATCAAGCCCACACCGACTATGGCTGCATTCTCATCACAGGGGCCTAATCTCATCACACCAGAGATCCTCAAGGTGAGTACTAAAATGCTATGAGTGGGGCCCATATGTGTGAATTCAATCTGGTTCAGTAAATAGGCAAAGCCTCAACTAAGAGGTGATTGTGTATTGAGTAAATCCTTTGTGGGGTCCACTATCATTTTATGTCTTATCCACACCGTCCATCCATTTTTTCAGATCATTTTAGTGGAGGAGCCCAAAATTGATGCATATCTAAAGGTCCAATAGACCACACCACAGGGAACAGTGGGAATTGAAAACATACCGTTGAAAGTTTACTGGGGTTACAGAAGTTCTGAATTAAACCGATATTTGTGTTTTCCCTTCATTCATGTCATTCATGTCTGTCTGACCTTATGAACGGGTTAGAGGACAAAGGAAAACATTAATGTGGGACCTAGGCAGGTTTCAACTGTCGTTCCACTGTTATTCCCACTGTTTCTTGTGGCATGGTCCACTCGAGCTTTGGATATACCTCAATTTTGTGGTCATGCCTATAATGAGCTGGTTAAATGGATGGACGGCATAGATAAGTTACATGCATCACCTGTGGGCCCCACGGAGTACTCAGTACACTATAGGGTACTGAGTTACTCAGTCCCGAATTTACTCTCCCACGGGCAAGGCAAAATCAAAATTTTGAATAGGCTAGAGCTTTCTATAGTTCAAAAACTTAAAACTCGACTGGACTCAGTTGTCGGGTCGGGTCAAGACAACTGGAAGATTGAAATGAGTCTTAGATTAAAATCATTATAATCAATAAGTATATTAATAGGAAAATAAAGCATAAGCTTTTGGACGACTTGGTTCAAGTCATGTTGAGTCATATTGAGTTGGCTGAGTCATCGAGCTGACTCAACAATTCTTGCTGAGTCTGAACTGAGTCACACTCATGGCCATGTTTCTTAGAGACTCAGCTCAAAATATCATTGAGTTGGGTCAACTCAGCCAACTTTCAAGTCCCGCAAGTGAGTTTTAGAACTACGGCCTGATTAGTTGAATATCTGGGCGGGTTTGTTGCTAGCCTGTTATGATTGAATATAGATTGCTGATCTTTTTATAAGTAGAGCTAGGCAGAATCCGACCTGATCCAACTGATCCAACCCGATTCGATCCAATCCGAAGGCTAGGATCGGGTCAAATCAAGTAGGCCCATTTAGATCCGACCGTACATGAAGTTGAGTTCAGATCAGTGGCCAATCTAGACCGATCCAATCCAATTGGATCCGATCTGCACAACTTTCATTCAACGCTATTTCTTATAATGTTGTCCACTTGAGATTGGGATTTACCTCATTTTTCATTTAATACAATAAACTGATCTAGAAAAATAGATGGACAGCGTGGATGAAATAAATACATCATGGTGGGTCCACAGAGCACCGACCACTGGCCATTGGCTGGTAGCTGCAGGAGTAGCCAATCCGTCTCCTCAGGCATCTCTACCAGTGCCTCGAGCACCGTTCTGACTTCGAAATCGGATTGCCTTACTTAGTACGCTTTTATCGTACTAAGTAAACTATGTTGGGCACACCATGAATTCGTGTTGTTTATCCACACCGTCCATCAGCTTTTTTATCTCATTTTAGCGGTTGAGACCAAAATGGTAACATATCCAAAGCTCAAGTGGGCCATGCCACAAGAAACAGTGGGAATAATGATTTCCACCGTTGAAACCTTCCTAGGGCCCACAATGATGTTCATTTGTCACCTGACCTGTTCATAATATCAAAAGGACATGGATGAAGGGAAAACACAAATATCAGCTTGATCCAAAACTTCTGTCGCCCCCAAAGAATTTTTCAGTGGTAGATGTTCAATTCACACTGTTTCCTATGGTGTGGCCCATTTGAGCTTTGTATATAATTGATTTTTAATACTAAAAATAAAATTAAATTATAAAATGCATGAAAGGAGTGGATAAATTAAATACTTCATGGTGGTTCCCACATACTTTACTCAGTAGGCTTATGGTACTGTGTTATTCCGTACGTAAGCTTCCTCTGATTTCTAAGTCTGACTACTGACAGATGTGAGGAAGTCTGATGGGCAGGTGTACCATGCACCAGCTGGTGCATTAATGTCAGTAAGTTTTGTGGGTCCCATGAGGTATGTGTTATATCCAAACCGTCCATCCATTTGGCGATTTCGGATTAAGTGGACCACACTGCAAAAAAGTAGTGGGGGGTTGAACGTCTACCATTGAAATTCTTTTTGGGTCACAGAAGTTTCGGATCAATACGAAATTTTTTTTTCCTCTTCATCCACGTAGTTGTGACTATATTAACGGATTGGATGGAAAATAAATGTTATGGTGGGCCCTACGAATTTTTAATGATGAAAATCATTTTTTTAATTTTCAAAAAATAAAAAGTTAGAGGAAAAAACACTACACCTGGCGAGAACGTTTTCATACGAAATTGTTAAACCGATCACACATGTCCAGAATCCGACAGTTCTAAGCCTCTATCACCCCACGATTCCATTTTTGTCAGTCCGATGCAGAAAAATCTGCTCGAAGTTTAAACCCAATTGCAATTTCAAGAGATCTCGTTCCAACCAAGGCTAGAGAGCGAAATATCCTAAAACGGCAGGAAAGGGATTTAAATCTCATTGCACTTTTCAATTGCAAAATCTCACCAATCGACGGCTTGGATCTCACGGTAACGCTTCAAATCCTGTCATCTCTCCAATCTTTATTGGTTCAAATCACTGCAATGCATGTGTTTCTTCGTAGATTTTGAGTAGAAATGCGACAATTTCTACTATTATAAACCATGGATTTAGGGCTAAGAAGCTTCGATTCCTGGATTTATGCTTTAGATTCGTGTCCTAAGGGATGTTTTCTTTAATTTTGACTAAAACAGAAGACTCGATCCGAACCATAGCCAACCCGATCCGACTCGGTTTCCTTGACCAAGTCGGACTCGGTTCGGATCAGGCCAGCAATGCAACGGATCGGATGGAGTTAGATGACCTGGACTCGGTCCCAGATCGGATTGAGTTCGGGTCAGTTCATTGAAAACTTTGGACCGAGTCAAGTTGGATCCAATCCAGTCCGACTCGTCTCGATGCCCACCTCTATTTATAAGGAAATATCAGATTTTATTTCAAAGATTTGGAAACATGGAGAAAAATCAATGTGGTCATGTGACTCTGCCTTACATAATTTCAGTTGACTAATTAAAATAAATAAATAAACCTCTCAGTAAATCCAAAGGAAGAATATTTAAACATATGACTTGTCATTTTAAATATTAAGGAAACATGTTAATCAACACCAGAGGAAACTCAACTGAGTTATGACTCGACTCATTGGTCCGTGTCTAGTTTTAATTTCAATGTGGCTCATCAGATTGGACGCTAATTGCATCCTACCCCCATCTCTAGCAGTGCTGGCAACAACAGTGATGATGTGAACCAATCACTACCATAGAAAATAGGATTTTCTGTTTATAGCATGTAGAGGATCTGAATTCTAAACAAAAACATTAAGTGCTTTTCTATTAGTGTAAATGGTTAATTTATCATTCCATCCATTAATGCATTTTATATATATATATATATAGCCAGATATTACTGCACCAGGAGTCAATGTCCTCGCGGCTTATACCCAATATGTTGCACCCAGCGATCTACTTTCTGATCCACGACGCGTTCTCTTCAATGCAATATCTGGGACATCCATGTCATGCCCTCATATTGCCGGCATCACAGGCCTTCTCAAGGCAATCCACCCCAAATGGAGCCCATCAGCGATCAAATCAGCAATCATGACTACCGCACGAACAAAAGACAACACAGGATCTCCCTTGAGAAACTCTTCTTTATCTAGGGCCACACCTTTCAGCTATGGCTCAGGACATGTGCATCCTAACCGTGCAGTGGACCCTGGCTTAGTCTATGATCTAACCGTCGAGGACTACCTGAATTTCCTCTGCACCATGGGATACAACAAGATTCAATTTGCAAAATTCACTAAACAACCCTACTCATGCAATCAAAAGTCCTTAAATCTTTTGAACTTTAATTACCCTTCAATAACTGTTCCTTATCTCTCTAGCCTGACTACTATAAGTAGGACTGTCAAGAATGTGGGAAACCCAAGTACGTACACGGCCCGCATCCATGCACCGCCAGGAATTTCTGTATCAGTTAAGCCCATGAGCTTGAAATTTGAGAAGATTGGTGAAGAAAAGGCATTTAAGGTTAGCCTCCTGGGTAAGGAAGGTGGTGTGGCTGATGATTATGTGTTTGGGAAGCTGATATGGTCAGACAGTAAGCACTATGTGACAAGTCCTATAGTTGTGAAGGTAACAAAAGCTTGAAAGGTGCGAATTTGCTTAGTAGCTTTGTATTGTGGCTTTTATTATTGTACAAGCTCATGTCTAGTATGAATTATTAAGCTAAGGTAGAAATGTCCTACGTATATTTAAATATAAATTTCCTTAAGAGCCTGTTTGGTTAAAGGTAAATTGTCACACCCCAAATTTGGAATTCAGGCCCTACTACTTCCCAAGTCCCAAACTCGGGTCACGACAGCTTCCTCGCCACTCACCGGACTTGGTGAACGGTTAGTGAACTTCCCGAACACCAAACCTAACTCATGGATGGGGATTTTTTTTCTTTGGAATGGTTAATATGATTAGGCAACTACACATTTAATACATGGTATCAACACAAATCTAAGAAACGAACACGTTTGACACATTATACATAAGATGGTGCATCACCTCAACGATAAGGGAGAATAGATAACAAAGCCCCTAAAACTCTGCAGGCACGCTTCTACTAAATGCGTCCTGAAAAAAGTGTAAATCATTTGTATGAGCAAACCACAGCTCGTGAGTCTACTGCATGCTGAGAGCAAAACACGGCTTATCAGGGCACTCCCATAAAGACATTCAAAATAACCACTAGCATATTATCAACCAAGCATGCATGTTATCATATGTGAGCATGTTATCAACCAAGCATATTATCACTACCAAGCTAACAAGCTAACAAAAAAAAAGATTATATATATATTAAAGTTTTTCAGGTTATCATAAATCATGTGATCAATTTTAGGCATACTACTCAGACGAACAATCATGACTCATAAGAATAGCCAATCATCATGTTCAAGATAATCAAATTATGTATTCCACTATAGAGCATACGATGGAAAAGGAATAACAAAGCTGATGTGTGTAGTCGGAATGATAGTATGCGGTATCGCAAGCCATAGGATTCATCACAGGGGACTTTTATTCAAACAAGTGTCATACCTGATTTGGATAGCAAGACTTAAAGTGGTAAACTCCTGATCTCAGATTAGTCGCGAACCTAACCGAAATCATGACCATTTCGAAGGTACGCATAATGATTTAATTACGCACCACCAGCTTGAGTAGATAGTGGATGAATGAATGCATGAGTCAAATGATAAACATGCAAGTCATACTCAGTAAGTCCATATTTTAGTATGGTTCATATCTGGAAACATCAACAGGGTCTAGTACACTTCTGACACTGGTTGCCACCCACTGCGTACAAGACCAAGTGATTGCAAAAGACCTCACTATCTACCTCGTCAGTGGTACACAAAAACCACCCGGTCAGTCGATAGCGAACCCATTTCACGAGCTAGTCAAACTCAACCTAGCATATAGCCCTCTACACTCAGGTGGGTAAGGTCAAACCCCTTCCAACCGACCTCGACATGGTGGAGGATGTAGTCTACCGATATCCAGCCATCGTGCGCTTATAAATTCACTCAGTCTAGACATTGGAGCATCCTATTGGTACTACAGGGTTTAGGTACTTTCACCTAAGGATGCCTATGACGCCCTGTAACCTCTGTAGTTTCCAGTGTCCATCATCCGCCAGCCACAGCAAGGCTATGGGACCACCTCCCCGGTGACTCTAGGGAGAAGATGTACATGTTACACATAGTGCAAAATGTATAAATCACAATATCTAAGGCATGTATCAAACCTGCGCATATGGCACGAATCATGCGGGGCGACCTTGTCTCATATAGAGTCCCCTAAGTGTCTCAAGCTGAACGACATATACTATGAACAATCGTCATCCACAACAAGCATATAAATGATACGTATGAGATATTATAATGTACAATCATAAGCATTATGCATGAGATGTGTAATACCGCATTAAGCATAAAGTATAGTTAAATCAATATAAACAAATGATAACTTAAATGCAAGGGCAATGCTAGCTCTAATATAAAATAAGTGTTGCATCAATATAAAGAAAGTACGATATCAATATTGAGAAAGTGTCATGTCAACAAAAAGAAAATGTTATTAGCAAACATTCAGCGTACCCCTCGCACCAATTACTAATGTAACGCAACAAAAATCATCAGGTGACATACCAATATTTTACGTCAAATTATCTAAGTCATGCAAGCATGTGCATGAAGTACATAGCATACAAGCATTCACATGCATCATCAATATCATGATCATCATCTAACACTAGCATCATACATGCCCTAGGCAATAGGCTTCTATTATGCATGAGATTATCCTTACGTTCGCCAACATCATTTATTTATCATCATTTCGGCGTAAAGTAAAACATGGTTATCTTATGTTATCTTATGCATGAGATCATCATGACCATCAACGTGTGCATTATTGTCACTTTGATATCAATATCAACTCCAATGTAACAATATCAAGCAAAGCATAGTGATTATACACACATCATCGTTATGAGTATCAACACGTGCATGATTATCAACAAGGATATCAACCCCATCATCCAATGTAAAGATTATCAAGCATGGTAATCAACTAGTATATTTTGTCATCATATACATGTACATACTATCATTATCATTAGCATGAAGATCACTTCCACTTCATGATTAACATAGGCAATGTCACAACTACTATAAACAATTAATTCATCATTAATGCATATGTCATCAATTTACCATCTATTAAATCATCACCATAATCGATAGTTGCTCTACCATAATCAGAGATGATATCTATCATTTCAACCAACAACTCACGACCATCATTATCATGTTATCACACATGTATCGTCATCTGGACCATTACTAGGTGCATCCCACCTAGTGTAACTTCCATATTGACCTTGGACTACACGCAAGGCATGGAGTCATGAGTCTCACTTGGTAGACCACTAGGCCAACTCTAAGGGATAAACTTCCAATCACAAGGCCGTCAATGGCGTGGATCCAACTCCACAACCAAGTGGAACCCACACATTCCACCATCAAATAGAAACAATGCACAATCTCAAACATAAAGACAACATGCTAACATCTCTCATGTTATACATCATATTGTGCCCACTTACCACATATACAAGCAAGCCAAGAAAAAGCACAATTATTCAGCTTATGAATTCTAAAATAGGCATCGCTAAGTATGATCCACTTGACTAGAGGTAGTGTACAAGACACACTGACCACTAGGCAATAAGCCTGCCCAACGGGCTTAAGGAAGGTTACCATGGTGGGCTTCTCACTCCCCAACGATTACTCTTAGTGTTTGGCCCACTTGGGCCTTAGGGTTGCCTCATTTAAATGGGCCCAAGGCCATCCATACCTTAAGACAACAACTGGGCAGCAAGGTCAATCCACTACATATTTTACAAGCTATATAACACCCATTTACAAAACAAACTAGGTGGGCCTCATCAGATGAAGGGAAGGGCACATACAAGACAGCCCACACTGGATGGCCCACCTAAGGTTTTGGGCTCACCAACACCAACGAGTTCTTTTTCATGGTTTAGATGCTACATTAATTGCCCTGAGAATGTGGTGGACCCCATTAAAGTGGCCCACATGAATTTTATATCAAACAGACTTTTGGTGCAAAGTTGGTTCTGGGCCATTTTAGAGTTAGATTCATGATCATATGGGGCCTACATCTGGTGAAAGAAAATAGCCACCTGGTAGCTCCATATATGGGCTTTACAAATTATAAGGCAGCCCTCATTGGTTGGGTATGTACAATTTACGGTGATAGCCCAAACATGGGTACTTAGAGAAACTATGCAAGAAACAGTACAGAATTAGTTTTGGCCCAAGTTTGAGTACGACCCATTATCGTGAGGGACCACCCTTCAGTGTGCCGTCGGGTGCCCTTGGTATTCCTATATATGGACCTCAAAAAAATATAAGATGGGACCAACTAATTATGTACACATAATATTTGGTGTACGGCCAAACATAGGTATTTTAATTTTCTGCACGGAGTTTTTTTGCACAACCATGCCTAGCCCCATTTTTGAACCCACTCCCCGATCACGTTGGGTCTAAGTTAGCCCAAGTAAAATATTATTTATCTATTCATTGGTATAAGTTAAAGGTTTTAAGTGGTGGCCTACTCATATCTTTTGCGTGGGGTCCATTACAGAGGCTCAAAGTTGGAACAAAATATAAAAATAATCAGACAGTTTTTAGCAATGAGGTTTGTCACAACTTAGGGCCCAGATTCCAAACACTTGGGGATCATTCCTGGTAAAAAGGTGAGACATCTTAGCTCACTTATATAAGTATTAAACATTCTCGAAAGTGGGACCCTTAACTAAAGAGCGTGGGTCCCACCACAATGTGTCAAAGAGGCCTAATTGCAATACAGTTAAGTACTTGAAAAATTTTAGTAAACAGAAAAAGTACAAAGGAAACGAAATAGATAGAATGGCAAGTGGGGCCCACACGGTGGCAAGGCATAAATAAGCGACAAACATCAATACACATGGCCGTCCAAATTGAATGAACTAATAAAGTATATAAATCAATAGTGGTCCCTGTGACACCCCGGGTTTTCAGGGGCCGTGTAGGAACTCGGCTTCCAAATTTCCAGGTGCCATGGATGCCCTAATGGGCTTCAGATTTTAATTACATTTAGATGATCTCATAAACAATGGAGAGTTTAACAAGGCATGAAGCATAAGTAAGTCATAAAGCAGTATCAAGTGCCACTAAATATAAAAATATCCAAACTACAAATCCAAAATCATATAAATAGGGAACTAGTCCCACCCATACATGACCCAAAGTGACTAGAGCCCTGGCTCATACCCCGCGGTAGCCCAAACTCATACTAGAAGGATCCGTCGAAAGTCAGGGAGCAGGGAAGCTCCTCTACCTCGTCCATGCTCACACCGCTCGACTCGTCGAGCTCCACCTCACCTGCATCTAATAAAGGGTTTGGTTGGTGTTTTAAAATACCGTCCCAAAGTGGAAGTGAATAGCTAACTCAGTGGTTACTATTAGCCTTAAGTTACAACAAGCATCAATTATATGTGAATTTAATGAAAGGCATACATTCACAGATCCCTAACTAGTCTTGTTAATGTATATGCATGTATTATGATATGGTGCATGACCTCGCAACAACACTCCCTCGAGCGACTTCATCTAACAGTCGCACATGACCAACACTCCCTCATTGCGACCTTAACTGTCGAGTTGTCAAATCCTAGCTAATGCGATACATGAATAATGTTAGCCGAGTATTTAGTTAATTTTCGTTCATCCAGCATATTAGGAAAACTGGTACACCCCACATATCATTGCCCTCAACTGGTTGCGAAGCTAAGGCCCCTCAACATGCAAGACCAGGATCCCGCGATCCTTGATCCCATTAGGTTCCTCATCCCTAATTTCAAGCAAATGGGGAGTGCTAAGAAGAGGGATCACTCGCGGTCACTACGGGGAGGCTCGTCACCCCAACGTAGGCCGACAGCTCGGACACAGTGTCTTATTCCACCATGCTCGGCTCTCGAGTCAGTGGATTGGTTTCAAATGGTTATCAATAGGCTTCAGTAGTTGAAGGGTGTTCCAGGTTCTACATAGGCGTGAGCAGACATGGTTAACAAACATGGATGGTCAGTAAGTGAACTAGACCGTGTGAGTTCAAGCGTGTACGTGACAGATGACATCGAGTACAAGCGACCCATGTAGTCCAACTACTGTCGCCCATTCGCATCCGTCCAAATCCGCTGGTTTAGCTGCAGGATGGTCCTACCAACGGGACCACCCTCTCCCACATCAGTTCCCTAACCAACCTAGGTTTGATGACATTCAGTAATATTCCAACAATTCTGGATTCATCTTCTAGCACAAGTAAAGTCATACACTCATACATCTAACATAAAAATTCAGATTTTTCTACAATGCAACTACTAACAAAATATGACATTAATGTGTGTATGTGTATTTAGTGGGGTTACTGAAGAGACCAAGAACTATACATCATTCATAGGATAAACATATAACAAATATTAACGCAATCGTGCGTGCCACAATGAAGGTTATACTACAATCATATATGGGATGAACATGCCACACCAAAATCAAACCCAATCATGTTGAAGAACAAATAAACAACACTTAATCATTTCAGGGAATTTAGGGGGACCTATCATGTAGGGTCTTGGCTATGTTCTCTCTAAATTACTCAAGTACATCATCCTAACATTCATAATCATTAAACTCATAGTAAAATCGGTGTTAAGCCACCTAAGGGTAATAATTCGCACCTTGTGATAAACCGTTCGATTCACGGTGCCCGTAGGGTTAGAGTGTTAGAAAATCATCGTTGAAATGCCTAAATAAGCATACAAGCTTGTTAGAATTTGAAAGAATTAAATACAAGACATAAACCTATAAATATAACTCAATACTTACCTTCAATCGTCGCCGAATCGACACCAATGAAGGACAATGTTGCTATAGAGGAGATGAGACGGTGAATGTGCATAAACCCTCATGCTTTCAAGCTCTCCCTCTCACTTTTTTCTCTTTTCTCCTCTTTCTCTTCCCCTTTTCTCCCTTTCTTTCTTCTAGGGTAAATTCGTATGGGGAGAGGGGTGCCCAAATGAAACCCTTATAGAGAGCCAGATTTGGTGTAAATGGCCCCAAGGGCTAGGTTTTTACTATACTAGCCCTATGGGAGGATCTTTCTAACCTCTAAGGCCCACAATAGGGCATACATATTGATATACACCGTAGGATAATTAGCCCTAACAATGATCTACGTATGGGCATTATCGGCCCACCATTTAGATGCGCCGATCGACAGATATGATTAGAAGTCTGTTCAACGGTCACCGATGGTCGATCGGGGCTGCGGCTATACAGATATGAGCAGAAAAATATCCTTACTCTACATGTGAAGCTTGGTCATAAACTGACGATTCAAAATTCTCAACTTTGCATAAGAGTGGACGACCCAATTCACTTAAGTTTTAGCTTCTTCCTTTAGGGTATTTGCACTTCTCATGCACTCATCCTTTGGCTCAAGTTGAGCGGTTCTGAATACTACCCAGGTCCGACTCTCACAATGGACGTCGAGCCCAGAAAGACAGACATTATTCTATAATTTTGGAACTAGTGGCCCACTAACAAGCGGTCTAGAGCTTGTTCGGAAAATTGAGGCATTTTTGAAATAAATTAGGTATTGATATTTCTCGTGGGCAATGATTAGGGTTTGGATTAACTATGTTCATATTGTAGCCTATTTATAACTAGTGAAAGTGGAGATTTAATCATGATTACTCTAAACCATCGGTTTTAGGCTAAAAGAGTAATGGGGTTGATTTGGTCTATTAGTCAAGATCCGGGCCTTATCTGACTCGACTTCAATTAGATCTTTAATCTAGTTGTAATTGTCTTGATTAGTTAGAGACGGGTCGGTTAGATTTGCGTCCTATGTGAGTAAATCATGGGGCTAAACTTAATGTTCAAGTGATCGGGCGGATTCGTTGGCTTCCTACCGTTGATTAATCAGACTTGTGCGGTTCTTTACTAGTACCACCTGTGTGTATAAACTAACATTGAGTACTAATGGTTAGAAAATGATAATATAAGTTAATTATATAAAAAAAAATTTAAGGATTTTTGGAAATCCAAAACAGTGAGAATCCAGGACGTTACAGTCCCACTACCAAGTGGGTCCATAATAAGGGGATGAATGTTGTGGACAACATAAATACAACATACAACTTGCACATGAAATATCTTGATCAAATCTCTATGATCAGATTCTCTGTTGGAAAATCTTAGCCAATAGATGATTTAATAATACATCATTTAGATTGTATATATGTTTCCAACCATATAGAGCCTTGGATCCATCTAGACCACAAATAATAATTCAAAGTTTATCATTGCAGAAGTATCTATCGGTCCAAATTTTTTTAAATTCTATCATGAAAGAATCTTACCATAGGGATCGTACATGTGATTACTAGTTCTATCTTAAGTATGTTAACAAAAAATATCAAATACATCTGACCGTCGGAATCACGGATTTGGCCCACATAATATGTAGTCACAATAAGCTCTCAGATATATTTTTGTACAAGGCTAAAATCTCAGCTATCGAAACTCTAATCTAGGCATATTATATACCATTGGAAAGCTACTTTGATTTTCTACGAATCCAATAGAATATATCTATCTATTGGGTTTAATAAAGGGACAAAAATGGGTCATTTTTTTGGCAAATCGAAACCCTCCATGTGTTGGTGGACACCATCCAAGTTAAGTTAATGGCATAGATGAGTGGACCGTTGGATGGATACGAAATTTGGCCCAAAGTTAGCTTATATTGTGATTCATGTTATTCCTAAGTTTCAACTCAGATCTTAGAATGGTTGATTCTATACGATTTTTACAAGCTATTATCTAGATACAAAATTGGGATTACATGCGAAGGTCGGGTGTAGATATAACGTTCATCATGGTGGACCATACTAATGTCGGTCATCTTGCTGACCACCATGGCCATTAATATATGCACCCATGGGGATCCACACCAACGGGCCCCATACATATCAAGAAAATTTTTAAAAAAAATAATAAGAAAGAGGAGGATAGAAAAAAGGGTGTAGACTCACCTCAAATGGATAGATGGCTAGATGATGATGTGTGGTCCACTCTCTCTAAGTTTGATGATGTGCCACACCTTAGCCCCACTCTCTCTCACTCTTTCTTAAAATCTCAAAATTTTCTAAGTATAACAAAAGTTTGAGTGTAAGAGAGCTCCTACTCTTATATAGGAAATTGGGGGTTGAGGTAGTAAGATGATGTGGCAAGTTTATGGAGTCTTATTGGTGCTAAAAGTGAGGTGTAAGGTGGTGTATGGTATGGGTAGTGGATGGTGTTAAGCATGCATTAGCTAATGATGAATAAGGATTGTGGGTTGTAGGTGATGCATAGTGGATGATGAAGTGGAGTATTTCAATTGGTTGTTTGAGGTGATGTAGAACAAAACAAGACATGCATTGGATACATGTGTAGGATTAGGTGGACATGGGCCATGATTAGTTTCTAAGGCATGGAGAGAGTCCTAATGATGGATTTTGGGGTAGAATCCAATTTTAGCTTATAGTGCATTGTCTTATATATGTTAGCTCCTTATTTGTCATGTAATGCTTATCTTTTCTTGTGATAATTCGTACATTCTAGAAAGTGGGCTTTAAGCCCACATGGGCTCAAGTCCAATGGGCCTAGTATAATAAAGGTTGCTCATATTATAAGATACGCAAATTTAGTCATGGATTCGATGGATCGTATCTCACTAAAGTGCTGAATAACACACATTTTTCACCATGGCGAGCACAGCAACGACGCAGTCCACATGACAGAGGTTTTAAGGTCATCAGGAAAAAATCACTCGGGTGGGGTTTTCTAACGCACTGAAAATCGAGGGTCGAGCAAAAGCTCAACTCCCGAGTTCTAACGCATCACTTATGCAACATAGATAATGATGATTAAATGTTGCCCGTATTAGTGCATTAAACATAAGTGGGATTGTACCAAATCAGCATATCATACTCCAGAGACAGTTAAATTACGCAAGCGGAAGACTGTGATAAATATATAGAGCATATAAGTGTTTGTAAGTCCCCAAAGTATGAATGTCACCAGGTTAAATAATTACATGTATAGTTTCAAAATGTATAAAATGATAAAATGTAATGTCATCTAATCCATATCCCTGTAGCCCCGGTGGTGGAACTCCAGGTCTACATAGACCCGCCAAAGAGTTGCAGGTAGGAGAACTCCTCATCGTCGTAAAAGTCAAGCTCTGCCTTGTAAGCCTCGACATCACCTAAAACTACAACAGAGTCTGGTTGGTGTTTTAAAACACCGTCCCAAAGTGGGAGTGAGTGATCAACTTAGTGGAGCTATAAGGCAAAGGTTAACATGTTATCAATTCAGTCAAGCAGTAATAATAAAGCAATACAACAAACATTCCTAAGTACTCTGGTTAATGTAAGGATGGTATATATTAATAATGTATGCCCTCGCCTGCACTCCCTCTACGACATCATCTCACTGTCGCACATGAAACACTCCCGCTGTGCTCAACTCCAACGCCAAAGGCACATACAATGCAGTACATGTGCGTGATTAGCCAAGTTCTTAATTAGACCTATTCATACAACAGGTTTGGGAAGCTAAGGTACCTCCCTTTATATCATTGACCTAAACAATGATCCATCTAGGGTCGTCAATCCTAGTTAGTCGCATACGATGGTAGTTTCAGGTCGCTACGGAGAGGCTCGTCACCTCAGCACAGGCCTATTTTGTACTTGAAGTCACTACAGAAAGGCTCTTCACCTTAGCGTAGTCCTAGTGTATACTTGAGGTCACTATGAGAGGCTCGTCACCTAATCGTAGGCCGACAGCTCGAATACAGTGTCTCATACCAGAGTACTCGACTCACAAGTTTGGTTTGCTCACTTGACACTACGGGAAGGCTCATCACCCCAGCGTAGGCCGACAGCTCTACCACGGTGTCCCATGCCACCATACCCGGCTCATGAGTCTTAGCGGATCGTGGTACTGAGGTTAAACGGGCTTTACACTGGAAAGTAGTACCTTAGGTTCAAACAGTAACATCCATACATGGTGAACATACATTAGGTCAATTGGGATACTTGACAAGTGTTGAGGGTCAAATATTGCATATCAGACCCAGTTGCTGCATAGTTTTACAAGCATGATACCGTTTAATGGCCTGATTTAATTGTTTGTGATGCAGAGTGTATTTACGAGCATGGACTGAAAAAGGGTGGTAAATGCATGGATTTGACGCTCCAGGAGCACCAAGGCAAGGAACGGACTCTAGAAGACCAAGAGCGATGGAATTATACACCAGGGGTCCGCGAAAATCGAGGAATTGAAGCTCAAGTGGCCTGAAAAGTGTCCAGAATGCAAGATCATAGGGTTCCCACCATCTGATCAGTTCGAAACTTCATACGTGGCTTGAGGACCATAAATAAACCGTACACGTAAAATTTCAGCCCCTGGATCACTGTGGAAGTGGCCCAACGGACAGATCAGCCCCTTTAATCATTATGTGGGCCCCGCCTGATATCTGGATATACTCCAATTTTGGTCTCAACGCCTTAAACTACATGTCAAAACAGATGGATGGTGCAGATTTCTTGCAAACATCACCATGGGACCCACACTTGCAGTGCACGTGCAAGGTGCACAAATGCACCGGACGAACAAAAGAAATAAGGAAGTCGGTCAGCAGGCGCTGACCGACTCAAACTCGAACTCGTCCCTTACGCAAGCAGCGTAACGCTGTCCGGCTTGCGGTTGGGTGCAGTGGGCCACCATCTTGATTCGGTGGTCCAATCGGGACCGTCCATTGTGTACGTAGGTAGGGTATTTACCTCACCAAGGCGGCCTTTTGAGACCATGTAAAATGTTACAGAATCCTGACCGTTAAAGGCATGATGAACGGCGGAGTAGAAGGTATTGTGGGCCGCATAGAATTTGGTCCAAAAGTAGTGCTTCCCACCTGGTTTTTCGTGTAGAACGCAGTGGACGGATTGGATTTTCCAAAAAGACAGTAAAGTGGGGCCCACCATCGTCACAGCGTCAATGACGCTACCCTGTTTTCGCAACCGGAAACCGTCCGGTTTTTGCGGCGGATCCTGCACTCGTGGGAGCGATCGGACGGCTGATCCGAGCCGTTCATCAGGTAGGTCTGCCAAAAATCTTCCAAAGGACGTTGTCCTTTTGGAAGGAAAGCAAAAAAGAAGAAGCGCGGAGACGTAGTATTCCGGATTGCGTGACGTTCCTCGCAGCAGAGGGCAGGACGTTTTTTTTTTGCTGCGGAAGGACTGTTTCCGCAGCCTGATCCTTTCAGGACTCCACGGCAGCTCTGGAGAGAGCTTTCCATCTTTAAAAAGGAGCTGAACGTGGAGGGAGAAAAAAAACAGCAGAAAAAAAAAAGAGAAGAAAAGTGAAAGAGGAAAACGGAGGGTGGCTGCTGCTGTGCACGAGAGGAGTTTGGCTGCTGGTCCATTGGCAGGGGAAGTTCTTTTGGAACGTGAAGGTGCTGGGCTGGCACGTCAGGGGGGTGCTCGTTCTGGCGCATGTGAAGGAAGGAAGGAAGAAAGGGAAGTGTTTGCCTGATTTTCTTTTTCTTATTTTTCTGGGTTGTTGATCTCTTCTATTCTTATGAACCCTAAGGATTTTTTCCTAATCATGGTTGGATAAACCTCTTAGCTAGGGCTAAGAGGTGAAACCTGTAGCGAGATGGGAGACTACTTTATGCTTTAAATATGAATGCATGAACTGAATTTGTTCTTTGATGATTATTATAAGGAATATTTTTATTAGTCTTTAATGGTCTGTTGTGACTGAAATTACAATGGGTTTGCAATGGCTTTGAATATTTCTTTCCCTTTCTATGTTTATGAAGTCAGGAAGCCCTGTTGTTCATCATTGCTCCATGGGCATGGTAGGATGACAGTACCCTTCCTGATCTTCATACATTGTTGATTAGTTGGTAATTAGTTTAATCCTGTTGTTTGCTTTGTCTCCTGGGCATGGTTAGATGATGGAATCCATTCTAATTCATATACTTTTCATCTCTTAAAAACCAGATCAAGTAGGTTCAGTTTGATTTCCATAAATCTTAATGCAGGCATAAGATCTCCCTGATCCCTACAAGTGGATCCTCTGAATCCCTAGTTTCCACTCCTCTAAATTCCTTAAGTTTTACATTAATCTCTCACCATTATTCATCAATTTATATTTGATTTAGATTGCATCTTAGGCTAGTTCTATTTCTAGTTAGTTTCAGGAAACGTACAAGTTTCAGTCCCTGTGGATTCGACCTCGGTCTTACCGAGTTTATTACTAC
Source organism: Magnolia sinica (assembly GCF_029962835.1). Classification (NCBI taxonomy): domain Eukaryota; kingdom Viridiplantae; phylum Streptophyta; class Magnoliopsida; order Magnoliales; family Magnoliaceae; genus Magnolia; species Magnolia sinica. The sequence continues at coordinate 69,531,072 of NC_080589.1, read as the reverse complement.
ATCACAACCCTATACTTGGGGAGTGAACAAGTTTTTGGCGCCGTTGCCGGGGACTGACGGTTACGTTTTTCTGAAATTAATTAGTTTTAGAATTAAGTTAGGATTGGGATTTTACTTACTTTAGGATAGAAGTTTTTATTTTATTTTATTCTATTTTTAGAACTTAACCTGTTTTCCTGTTTTGTAGGATCCTGACATAAATTCTTAAATTGGTAATTCCTTCCTAATTTCTCTACTTCTTCTGTTTTTAGAATTAAGGTTTAAATCTTAGAAATTTTCTAACTCTAGTATCCTCCCTTCTGTAGGAAATAGTTTATTTTTAGAAATTAGGTTATTTCTTTCCCTTTTTAGAAATTAACTTTCTATTTTTATTTTAGTAACTTTCTAAGTTTAACTCTTTTAAAATCTAATTTGTTTCCTAAATTAGTTTTAGAATTTTTGTTTAGAAACTAACCTTTTTTATTTTGTAGGCCTTTAAGATAGAAATCTCTAATTCGGTACACTCCTTCCCTACTTTCTATTTTTCAATTCTCTTTTAGTAATTTACTTTCTAATATAGGACTTTCTTAATTTATTTTAGAAGTTTCCACTTTCTTTTAGAAATCAGTTTACTGTTATCTTTCTTTTAAAAGATTGTTTTTCTCCCTTTTAGAATCTGACTTATTTTGTTTTATTTTGCAGGTCCTTAACTTAGGGGCTTCAATTTGGTAATTCCTTTCCAACTCTTCCTCTCTTTCTTTTTAGATTTTCTTATCCTTTCTTAGGATTAGGCTTTGAATTTAGTTGAGGGCTGTAAGTGTTTCATGCCCAAGTGGGCCCGTGACAACACTCGACGTCTCTTGACTGAAGGAGGATTGGTTGAGGGGTTGACTATCCATCGCAGGACTAGACACCGCTCGAAATCTCCTGAGTTAACTGAGGTTATGGCTGAAGACCAACCTCCTCCACTTCCACCCAGGGTGGAGGATACCCAAGATGAGAATGAGGTGCAACAGGCACCCCCGCCTCGTACTTTACAAGATTATCTACAACCGGCGGGAGTGAGTATGCCCTCATGCATGATTTTTCCTGAAAATACAGGACAAATGGACATCAAGCCAGGAGTTATCCAACTCCTTCCCAAATTCCATGGACTTGAATCAGAAAGTCCATATTTACATTTGAAAGAGTTCGATGAGATTATAGCTACATTATGTTTTCCTAATGTATCTGAGGATACAATTAGGCTGAAACTCTTTCCTTTTTCCTTAAAAGAGAAAGCTAAGACGTGGTTACATTCACTGCGTCTTAGATCCATTGGCACATGGAACGATATGCAGAGGGAATTCATAAAAAAATTCTTCCCACATCATAAAACGATTACCCTCAGAAAAGCGATCATGAACTTTGCCCAAAAGGAAGATGAAACATTCTTCCAATGTTGGAAAAGGTTCAAAGATTTGGTCAGTTCATGCCCACAACACGGATTCGAAACGTGGCGCATTACAAATTTTTTCTATGATGGACTGACATCTTCCATGCGCCAAATGGTCGAGACAATGTGTAATGGAGAGTTCATCAACAAAGATGTTGACGAGGCATGGGATTACCTCGATAGTCTCGCTGAAAAAACACAATCATGGGACTATTACCCAATGGCGAACACCACATCTAGGCTGACTCAATTAAAGGAGAAAGGTGGATTATATCTCTTGAAAGAAGAGGATGATCTCAAGTGTAAAGTGACTACGCTCATAAGGAAAGTTGAGGCCATGGAAGGAAAGAAGGATAAGGTCAATGAAATTGTTTGCGGCATCTGTGATTGCAACATTCACACAACTGAAAACTGTCCTACAATACCCACTTTTCGAGGAGTGTTGAATGAACAAGCCAATGCCATAAATAATTATCAAAGACCTTTTACTGGACCTAACTCCAACACATACAATCCTGGCTGGAAAAATCATCCAAACTTTAGTTAGAGAAATGGACAAACGGCGACTCCTCCAGGTTTCTTCAATCAAAATCCAAATCAAGTGAAACCTCAAGAGGAACCGGTTCAAAATTCCATACAAGAGCTGGCTCAAGCAATGCGGGGAATTACAGATTTTATGCAAAAGATAGATTCTCGTATGACGGTTATAGAAAAGGGGATGCTTCCTGCACAACCTCTCCCCAATCCTAAACCGCAGTACGAGAATAACGATCCCAGCTCTTCAAATCAGATGGGGCATGCTAAATCCATCACCACTCTTAGGAGTGGGAAAATCATTGATAAAACTCTTCCGGTTAGGCCCGAAAAGCCTCAAGAATCGGAAAAGGACAACAATGATGGATCCAGTGATGCCCCACAAAAAGTAGAACCGGAACTTCTAGAGAAGCCAGTTGCTCCATTCCCTCAACGGTTGGTTTCACCAAAACCTCTTTCTAACTCTCAGGATATCCTAGAGGTGTTGAAACAGGTGAAAGTCAACATTCCTCTACTTGATGTCGTTAAACAGATACCTTCATATGCCAAATTCCTAAAAGACTTATGCATGACCAAGCGACGGAAAATTATTCAAAAGAAAATCTTCTTGACTGAGAAAGTGAGTGTCATCCTGAAGCAAGACGTGCCGCAGAAATTCAAGGATCTCGGTAGCCCAACCATATCATGTGTAATCGGGAACCATCGAATTGATCACGCACTTCTTGACTTAGGAGCGAGCGTCAATTTGATTCCCTACTCGGTATACAAACAGTTAGGTTTGGGTGAATTAAAACCCACCCTAACCACACTACAACTTGCTGATCGCTCTGTTCGTATACCAAGAGGGATAATTGAGGATGTGTTAGTCCAGGTCGATAGATTTTACTACCCTGTAGACTTTATCATCCTGGACACCGAACCCATCAATAACATGAGCACTCAGATTCCCGTCATTCTTGGTCGCCCATTCCTTGCCACGTCAAATGCAATTATCAATTGCAGGAATGGTATCATGACTATGTCTTTTGGAAATTTGACATTGGAGTCAAACATCTTTTTCAATAACGGCAGCAACTCAGAGGATGATGACGATTTTCACGACATTAACATGATTGACTCTTTCGTGGAAGAGACGACACCTCTGACCTTATCCTCCGACCATCTAGAGACGTGCCTGGCCCACTCCCATGATTTTGATGATGACATGATTAGGGAGACGTGCGCCTTGCTTGATACTGCACCGGTACTTGAAGTTAACCGATGGAGGCCACAATTTGAAGAATTACCACAAACTGATGTAGTGCCTCTACCGTCTAACCTCAAGCCGCCGAAGCTTGACCTAAAACCTTTGCCCTCTGATTTGAAATATGCATATTTGGGTCAAGATGAGACATACCCGGTGGTGATCTCTGCCCACCTGAGAAAGAACAGGAGAGTATGCTTATATCTACTCTCATTGAGCACAAAGGAGCCCTGGGATGGACGATAGCGGACCTCAAAGGAATCGATCCCTCGATTTGTACTCACCACATATATCTTGAGGATAATGCAAAACCGCCGCAACCACAACGTAGACTAAATCCAAGCATGAAGGAAGTGGTTAAAGCCGAGGTTCTTAAACTATTGGACGTGGGTATTATATACCCTATATCCGATAGTCAATGGGTGAGTCCAACTCAAGTGGTCCCTAAGAAGTCCGGAATCACCATCGTAGCCAATGCTAATAATGAACTCGTGCCAACTAGAGTCACTACTGGTTGGAGAATGTGCATTGACTACAGGAAGTTGAATACCGTCACGAGGAAAGACCACTTTCCTTTACTATTCATTGATCGGATCCTATAAAGGTTAGCTGGTCATTCCTATTACAGTTTTCTTGACGGGTATTCGGGCTACAACCAGATAGAGATGGCCCCCGAAGACCAGGAAAAGACCACATTTACATGTCCCTACGGCACCTTTGCGTACCGAAGGATGCCATTCGGACTATGTAATGCCCCTGCCACCTTTCAGCGATGTATGCTTAGTATCTTTTCTGATATGGTAGGGCAATATCTAGAGGTCTTCATGGACGATTTCTCTGTTTACGGTCCATCTTTCAGCAAGTGCTTGGAAAGTCTTAAATGTGTGCTGAAAAGATGTGAAGAAAAGAACCTGGTACTTAATTGGGAGAAGTGTCATTTCATGGTTCAAAAGGGAATTGTCCTTGGGCATATCATCTCATCCAAAGGAATCGAGGTAGATAAGGCAAAAATCGATCTTATCTCTAACCTACCTCCACCCAAGAACATCAGAGACGTGCGATCCTTCTTAGGACACGCAGGATTTTACCGGCGATTCATAAAAGACTTTAGTCTTCTTTCTCATCCTTTATGTAATCTTCTTCAAAAGGATGCTCCGTACAAGTGGACTGAGCAATGCCAGGAAGCTTTTACCAAGCTTAAGGGCACGTTAACCACTGCACCTATCATGCAGCCACCCGACTGGAGTTTTCCTTTTGAGCTTATGTGCGACGCTTCTGATTATGCTCTTGGGGCGGTCCTAGGCCAGAGAAAAGATAAGAAGCCCTACGTCATTCATTACGCAAGTAGGACTCTAACTCCTGCCCAGGTGAACTACTCGACTACGGAAAAGGAACTCTTAGCCGTAGTGTTCGCCTTGGACAAATTTAGGTCCTACCTAATCGAATCCAAGATCATTATCTATACAGATCATGCGGCACTGAAGTATCTTCTTTCTAAGAATGATTCTAAGCCCCGCTTGATACGATGGATCCTTCTACTCCAAGAATTTGATTTGGAAATTAAAGATAAAAAGGGAGTAGAGAACGTAGTGGCCGATCACCTTTCTCGCCTTAATACCTCTGATTCCCTTGAGGCGACCCATATCAATGACATGTTCCCTGATGAACAGCTGTTCAGAGTCTCCCATTCACCTTGGTTCGCTGATATTGCTAATTATCTTATCACAGTGCCATACCGACACAGTGGACTGCGCAAGATAAGAAGAAATTTTTCACCGAGGTGCGCAACTTTTTCTGGGATGATCCTTATTTATTTAAATATTGCCCAGACCAAATTCTAAGGAGATGTGTACCAGACGATGAGCATCAGAGCGTCATCTCCTTCTGTCACTCAGAGGCCTGTGGTGGTCACTTTTCTGCTAAAAAGACCACGGCCAAGATTCTGCAGTGTGGCTTTTACTGGCCCACTATGTTTAGGGACACTCATGAGTTTTGCAAAGCTTGTGAGCGTTGTCAGAAATTGGGAGCATTGTCCCGATGAAATATGATGGCTTTGAATCCCGTCCTTATCATTGAAGCATTTGATTGCTGGGGCATCGATTTCATGGGACCATTCCCCCAATCGTTTGGAAATCTGTACATTTTGCTCGCCGTGGATTATGTCACTAAGTGGGTCGAAGCGATTCCGTGTCGAAAGAATGACCATCGCACGGTCATTAAATTCCTAAAAGAAAACATCCTTTCTCGATTCGGAACACCTCGAGCCATTATTAGTGATGGGGGCTCACACTTCTGTAATAAACCATTTGAGAGTTTAATGAAGAAATACGGTATCTCTCATAAGGTGAGCACCCCATACCATCCTCAAACAAGTGGACAAGCTGAGTTTTCTAATAGGGAGATCAAACACATTTAGGAGAAAACAGTTAACCCTGATCGAAAGGATTGGTCAATCTGATTGACCGATGCTTTATGGGCATATTGTACTGCATTTTAAACTCCTATTGCAATGTCTCCCTTTAGACTTGTCTATGGGAAGGCTTGCTACTTACCTGTGGAGTTGGAACATAAGGCCTACTAGGCGATTAAAACTCTGAACTTCAATTTAGACAACGCTAGCTCACTGCACAAACTACAATTGAATGAATTGGAGGAAATCTGGAATGATGCGTACGATAATTCGAGAATTTACAAGGACAAGATGAAAGCATTTCATGACCAACACATTTTGCGAAAATCATTCACGCCTGGTCAGAAGGTCCTTTTGTACAACTCTCGATTACATCTCTTTCCGGGTAAGCTTCGATCTCGTTGGACCGGCCCTTACATTGTTGTTACTGTTTTTCCTCATGGGGCCGTTGAGATAAGAGATCCCGACAATGGCAAGGAGTTTAAAGTCAATGGCCATCGATTAAAACCATTTGTCGAGAAATTTGATTCAGAGGACATGTCCATGCCTCTGACTGATCCTGTTTACCAGGATTGATCTCCTAGTCTGATGGAGGTATAGGTAGGTTTCCTGTTTTCTTAGGACTAGGATAGTTGCTTTATTTGTCTGGCTGAAGACGGTAAACTTAGCGCTCCTGGGAGGCAACCTAGCTCTTCATTTCATTTCATTTTTATCATTAGTTAGTTCAATGTTTGTGGGTAACATTGCTGCAAAGCCTCACGAGACTACAACTCGTCCACTAGGGGAAACCTAGGGGTTTAAAGGCTTGTTGCATACGCTAAATGCAATCGAGAGCACCTACGAAAGTGGTATAGGTAGGATTGTATTTTTGTTATTTTATTTTACTTCTTGTTGATTTCTCTCTTGTGCTGACCGCTCTTACGTAGAAATCTTTGACAAGCCTCTTGATTCTTTCATCCAGGTATTATCTTTCCATCACTTTTCATTTACTTTTTGTCCCATGTGCATCGCATGCTTATTTCTTTTACATTGAGGACAATGTAGATTTTAGGTTGGGGGTGGGAGATTAGGTCACCTAATCAGCACATTTTCTTGGTCTTGTACAAAAGTTGTGAAAATTTTAAAAATTTTCTGACATTTTGTTGAATTTGAAGTGATTTTGATAACCATCTTGGATTTAAAATTACAAGATAAGTGAAGTTGGTATGTCCTTAACTTCGAGGTGAGAATAGAACATGATACTACATTGAATCGAGAAATAGCGCCAAATATTGCAAGCCTGCTGGCCACGTAAGAAAAGATGAGGGATGGTTTCCTCCTGCGGGCTAGGAGAGGGGCCAATATTGCAACATGAGCATCTGGAAGCGAGGTAAACTCCTTTGTTTTGAACCCGAATGTCCACAGGGAGAGCATCCTGAAGAATTCGCCAAGCGAGCAGCGACATCTTTGTGGGGATTTTTAGATGCCAAATCCAATTGAACCACCAACGACCTTGCCCTGGTTCCCTACCCAGAAGGAAAGCTGATTTTGAAGAGAACTTACCTGATGCTTCGAGGGGCCAGAAGCAGGAGGGGGGGTCCGCAAAAGTTGTTAAACCTGAGCTGCAAATAAAATTTAAGAGATCATCTGACAAGAGAAGGTTTATGGAAGAGGGTGGGAAAGGCCCCGCCGGGCCAATGTAGTCCTTAACCTTCAGGGAGGCCAGCTCCTGAGGAATGGGAGAGAGCACGAAAGACTAAAGAGGACCCATCCCTGTCCAATTTGTAGTCCAGAGATTCAAATCACCATTTCCCACTTGCCATTGAACAGTGTTGGCTAAAATCGAAAGCTCACAACTGACCTCTTTCCAGAAAGGGGATGTCGTGGCTGAGGCACTCGACGAGCTACCCTCCACATCCGACCGATGCTTAGCACGCATGTATAGAACCCAAGGGCTGACCACCTGCCCATATTTGACATTCCAAGCCACTTTCCTCCTCAGGGACTTCAACACTTCCTGTAGGTTTCGAATTCCTAGACCACCATCTTCAACTGGACGCGAGATCTTTTTCCAAGCTATCTAATGAAACTTTTTCTTAACTTCCGCCCAGCCCCAGAAGAATTGGGCAAACCTGCGCTCAAGCTCTCTCACTAGATCCACTGGAATTTTTGTAGCTGTCATTATATGAAGGGTGATACTTCCTAGAACATGCTTAATCAACGACAACCTACCCGCTTGAGACAACAGCCTGGCATTCCACCCCGAGATTCTGTTCCTCGTCTTGTCAATTAGCGCTCTGAATGAGGCCGTGGAGAGTTGCCCTTGAAAAGAGGGATGCCTAAGTAAAGCACCCCCGCACAAGCTTTTGAGATGCCTAGGACCCTTTCAACCTACCAGATTCTCCCTGTGTTCATCTTTTCTGAGCAAAGGAAGCTACTCTTCTGGAAGTTAATCCTCTGGCCAGACACTTCTTGGAAAGCTTGCAAGAATGCCTTAACACAACGCAGAGAATCCTGTTTTCCATTCACAAATAATAAAGTATCATCAGCAAAAAGAAGGTGAGAGGGAATAGGGCAGCCCTGCTGCAGCTTGAACAGACTACACCATCCCCTCTCCACCAGCTGCTTGAAGTTTCTGGAAAAGACCTCAGCCGCAAGGAGGAAAAGGGCAAGGGAGATGGGGTCACCCTAACGAAGCCCCCTAGATGATTTGAAAAAACCTGTGGGCTCCCCATTAAAGAGAACCGAAAACCAGCAGTTACCCCAGCAAGCTTCCATCAAAGAAACCCATTGGTCGGAAAAACCAAAACGTTTCATCACCTTCTTAAGAAATACCCAATCAACCCTATCATAGGCTTTTTCCAGGTCGAGCTTGATTATGATGTTTCCACCTCTAACTTTCCTATCAATGTTCCGCATTGCTTCTAGCGCCTTGCAATATTTTCTGTAATTGACTTGCCTTGCACAAAATTTTGTAAATCACGTTGCAAAAGCTGATCGGGCGGTAGTCAGCGAACCCAGCAGCAAATGGTTTTTTTGGGACTAAGCTGATGTAGGAAGCAGTGAGAGCCCGAAAAGGCCCCCTTCCAGAAAGTAACATACCGCCTTGTGGATATCCTCCCCAACCATCAGCCAACAATTGATGAAGAAAGACACAGGAAATCCAACAGGGCCCGAAGCACTATCCATAGGCATTGATTTGATAGCTACAAGAGTTTCGACGGACGTAGGCGGGGCAAGCAAATCTGAGTTCTGCTGAGAAGTTACTAGCTAAGGAATAGCAGCAAGCAGGTCATCCGACGTGGGCTCCTGGTCCGCCTGGAAAAGTGTAGGAAAAAAGTTCACAGCTTCAATTTTCATTTGCGAGACCTCCGAAATAGTGGCCCCATTGCTAACCTGAATCTCTGATATCGTGGCTCTCCTTATGCGCTCTTGAGCTGATGCCTGAAAAAGTTTGGTGTTTTTATCCCCCTCGTGGCCTAACCACTACTGATAATCACCGTACGACTTGGATTCATCGAACGTATCCGTCGTGGCTAAAACAGTTCGGCCACCAATTGTAAACTGTTACCGATTACCTAGACTACATCGTAGCCCTAATCATACTCCAAAGCAATAGCATTCACATGTGATAGTCAAAGACAACATGTGACAACCAATCCAAATATAAATCTCATTTGAGCATTTCAACAAACACATAGTGTACATGTTATCATACTAAGGCATTTCGACCATAAAACACGTAGTAGCAATATAGGTTACATGAAGGAAACTGTAACTATAGATAAGGTAATTGAGAACCCTATCTCAACGCCCTCGTTAAATACATTTCAACAAGTATTTTCTCATTCAGGCATTTTATCAAACACCTAGACTACACATATCAATATACATGTAATAAATTAGTTACACTACAAGAAAAACGGGCAAAAGCTACAGCCAAAAACCGTAGCTAAAGACCTTTTGCTACGGATCCAGTCCATAGCACATCCGTCGCTATTGTAGGGTAGCTAGAGGTCAAAAACCTATGGCTACGGATTATATCCGTAGCAATAGATATCAGTAGCTACAAACAAAAGCCGTAGCTATAATTTCTGTAGCGAAATGTAGCTACACCTACAAATTAAATCCGTAGCAATAGATATCAGTAGCTATGGATAAAGGTTGTAGCTGTACTTTCTGTAGCGAAATATACCTACGGCTACAGATTAGAACTATAGCAGTAGATATCACTAGCTACGGAAAAAACCAGTAGCTATAATTTCTGTAGCGAAATGTAGTTACTGCTACGGATAATATCAGTAGCTAAAAGTGGAATGAAATCCGTAATAATATGCTGTAGTTAGCAATAGCTACGGTTTTTAGAACAATAGCTACGGCCAAAATTCGTAGCTATTTTTAAAAAAATTATAATAATGGTGCCTGTTTCCATTGCAAGAACCTGCTGTGATTTATACCTCATCTAAGCTTAATGCTGATAGGAATAGTACATAAAATGCAATCAAGAAAAAAAATGATAGATTTATTACAATACCAATCAAGTCATACAATGCATCCCACATTCACATTTCTAAATAAACAATACTTCACTTTGCTCAACCTATCATAAGAATTACAACTAAGGCATGCCCTCATGTTCAAGAAACAAATACACTCCAACATAGTAAACACCTTTCATATAATGTAATAATGCTCATGCATGTTTTATAGAATTTTCTTCCTTCAGACGGTCAATTTCAGCAAATGCAGAAGATAAAGCTTCTTCTTTCCCTGAAACTGCAGATGTAACTTCTGTTGACTTTGACATAAGATCAGTTTCAAGTTCTAAAACCCTTCCCTTGAGAAAATGAATTTCATCCTCCAGTGACTTCTTTAGCTTGTCAGCCTGTATAAAACAGCATTTGTAGACACAATCAAACAAGCATACCTTTGTACACATCTCAAAAGGAAGAAAGACAAAAAAAAAAACACTTATATAGGAAGAAATCAAAAATGTACTTGCTAATCTTCTAAACTATGGCAAAATCCAACATGAGTAATGTGGTTTGATCGACTATTAGTTTGTGTAACATTATATAGGAAGAAATGAAAATAAAAAATTAAATAAATAAATAAATAATGCCTCACCTGTAAATAGAGTGATTGGCGGCAGCAATCACCATCGAGATTACGCAGTAAAAAAGAAATGCAATGTCACTGTACTTCTCCACCAACTACTCTAGCATTTATACTGAAAAAGATAATAACCAGATAAAACATGTAAACAATCTTGCCCTAGATATTCAGATGACACACCTCTAGGCAATTGGTCATAGCAGTAAGAAATATCATGTCTGAAATACTAGAAGTCAGATATTCAACACCCATGAGAAGTGTGGCTCTGTTCTCTGGAGTGGATTCAAGTATTCAAATATGACACTGCATAACCAAAGACATTATCAGAGATCCAATAGAAGTTCTATCAGATTTATTTGTGTGCTAAACCTGTGAACAGAAAATGACAGACAAAAGTAGTTTCAGTATGGTTTTGCATAGAAAATGACGCACGCACGCACGCACATGCACACATACACACACATCAACACAACAAGACACTCTTTGTCAGAAGTTATAGAAGATATTTCTACTATAAGGACGTGCAATCAGTATCGCTTCATATACATCATGAACTCTTCACCTTTCTAAACCTTGGCATTCATATCAGCTATTCACTATAGAGCCAATGACGTACTTGCCTTGTAAAATGAAGTGAAAAAGAGGGCCAAATTCTGAATAAATGCCTGAATGAACAACCAAAGGAAGAATATCAGGCATGCTCAATGGCACGTCAAAATCTCAATATGAAGATGCAGACGAAGGCATCATGAGTTTGCATGCATGCAGCAATTCCATGCAATGAAAAAGTACCCGCTCTTCACTGGAACCATTTGCATAAGCATCAGGAATAATCGTTCCAGGTGGAAGAATACTCTATGGAACATCAGACGATCCCAGCAATAGATACAGATGTAAAACAAAGTGAAACAAAACTGAGATTTTCTGTCCAAACACCACATTTGAGTGGGTTGCCTCTAAACCCTTTACAACTAATAAAACTTCCAAGCATCCAAATGACCCCTAAATGCACCGGAAAATTGAGAAATTATATGATCCTTGGCCTCTGCAAACCTATTTTCTGTAACTCACAACCAGTCTACCAGAATATACTGTCCATGTTTCTCTAGTTTACAAGTCCATTCACCGTGAATCAAATTCAACAACAAAAACCAAACAAAATAAAAGAAAAGTCTGACAGAACTTCAATACTCTGACAGAATTTCAAATCAACAACTTATAACAATTAAAAAGAAGTTGGTAGGAAAACATACGGATCTATGGAACTTCAATACTCTGACAGAACTTCAAATCAGCAACTTATAACAATTAAAAAGAAGTTGCATGGACTGCCTGTGACCTGCATCATTAAGTCTTTTTTTAGCTACGTAAAAATTATACAAGAGAAGAACTTCAATACTCTGACAAAGTGTGATGACAGATTTCTTAAAACACTGCTCTAGTTGCTTATGATAGTGGCTGTAAGGGCCGATCTACACACAACATGATGAGCCCAAGTTTTGAAGACTCAAGGCATTGAATGGAGTTACCACCATGGTTTGCTCTTCACTGACTACACCTATACAGTTGGAGGGAGAAGATCAGAGAGTGATTAGGTACGACCATATCCTCATGCAATCATGTGAACCAGGATATGAAGATTTATGAGTTGTATTCGCAATGTGTCTAGGATAAAAGAAACTGGAGATATCTATGCTACTCTAGATTCCAATGCATGTGTTTCTTCTCTCATAAACTATAGGCTCACTCCATATTTCTAATGATATTTCAATGTTTTGCTCAATGTGTATACAGACGGGGTGTGTTTGCACTAGTTTGTTTACTTTAGTATGGAAGATTTGACTTACAAGTTGGTGTTAGAAGAACCTGTCTTTGGGATGGATTTGAGTAGCCATTTTGAATGTGACTTGCCTAGGGACCAAAACGGGTATGACTCGCCCCGACTTGATCCCCTTTCATTACCGTACGGTTGTGGCTACTCGTTTTGTTTCAGACTGAAACTGATACAACTTAGACGATATTGAGTCATATCATATGATTTTTTAAATCAGCCTTCGGAAACAACTTCTTTTGATGTATTTGCAAAAATGTTAAGAACATAACCTTTAGACCCTGTTTCAATTGGTGGAATTCTAAAAGTGACCATGGAAAAGATGTTTTCCATTGATGTGACATTTTCCATCTATTGTGACAATAAGGTAACGTTTCCATTTCTCCAAAAAACTTTTGAAACTTGTGAATTCTCATATTCCACTTTTTAACCATTAACCATTGCATTTTCCCTTAGAAATCACCAAGACTAATACAAACCACCTTTTGTAGTATTCTTTTCCATTGATGATGTTATCCATAGTTTTCCTCATATCTGGTGATTTCCTTTCCAAACGTACATCAATCCAAACAGGCCTTTAGTTGTCTTATCATCTTCTTAGCCTATGTCCCAGCAATTTGGGGTCTTTCTACACATACATCAATCCAAACAGGCCTTTAGCTTTTAAATGGTAGATTGGCAATTTAGATTATTGGCTTTTTATCTCCTCACCCATATAAATAAAGAAAGAAAAAAAATTATAAAACTGATGATTTTGTGTTTGCAACTTACAAGGACTGTTGTAGCTAAAGACCTTGAAGGGCGTCATACTCTACCAGTTAATCTAACATCAGAGGTGGATGTCCCCTAGGTACAACAGTTAAGGGATTAAATGAAGGTAGCACTTAGTTGCCATTCCTTTATTTATCTCATCAATCTAACATCAGAAGTATTTCCTACGCAAATGCACCCTGTAAAAAACAAAGAGAAGTGGAACTCCCTTGGCACAAATTCAATAAGAAAAAAAAAAAACTCTTAATATCTTTTCAGTCAATGTGAAAGAAAGTATCTGCTTGAGAAAAAAAAAACTCTCAATATATTTTCAATCAATGTGAAAGAAAGTATCTTTTCAACGAAAATGCATTTACGGCGCATGTCTTAAATTAGATGGACATGTTGCCAATGTTGTGATACGTGACATGTCATGCATATGCTTCATGTTCACCTGGGTACATTATTCTCTTACCTTCTTGCCTAGGAACAGCTTTTGAAAAATTAACTTTCTCCATAACTGAAAGATCCTTGTCCTCTCCCATCTTGCATTTTAATACAATCAGCAGAAGATAGAATCAGGGGGAAAAAAAAAAACCATAAAGATGGCAGATTTTCAAAAAAACTGAGAAGACCCAGATCATAGAAACATATTGCACTACAATGTCACTCAAGCCATTTCTTAAATATGGAGTCAAGCCAAACAAAGATTCAGGCGAGTCTTCAAATGTAAAGGTAGAAGAAAATACCAACAGAAGGGGAGAAAACATGTACCTGGACTCACTACAAGGGTAATCTTTCAATGATGGCCCACTACTTCTGATAATCACTACAAGGGTAAGAAAATTACAAAAAGTAAGACTCATGAAATTGACATTTGTACAAATAGTGACAAAACTAGCTAGTAATGACAGGAGGCTAAGACATCAAATTATTTATGAAGAACAGGAAAAAACAAAGATAAAATAACTAGTTAAAAACTTTACCATTTCAATATTGAAGCTTGTAGTGGCAACATTGATCTGTGGAGCTGAAAATACATTAGCCTACATATAAAAATCTCAAGTTAGTTGGGCCTTTGAGGTCCTCAGATGGTAGTAGAAGAAGCCATTACTAATACGTTTTATAGGAAAACTCTTGAAATTAACCATCAAGCATTTTAAAAATGTCTCTCAGAAAATGAATAAAAAGTACACAACTCACCTTGATGCCCATTCTCCCTCCTCCTTTACCCGGGCTTGGGATCAGCAATGCAAGGAGTTGCATTGGGGGAGTTAAAAAGGGGCTTAGGCTCCATTTGGCTTGTTTTGTGGGTTCTTGTTTGGTTAGATGGAAAATTTTCCTATTTGTATAATAAGGAGAGAATTTAATTTGTCACCTATGTTTGCAAAAGATTGTATGTGAAGATCCCTATTTGGAGATGTTGGTGTAATTTATTTTTCTAAATTCTGCAGAAGTTTCTTGATGTTATGCAGTGAGAAGAATTTTATTACAGATGATTGTGTAAAGACCAGCTTTTGATGTCTTCCTGCTGCAAAATGGTATGCTTTATGGTTAGTCTGAGTTGGCGGTTTTGATGGCTGTTGTTATGCTTGGTATGTATCCAGGGGCTAGTGTAAGGTGGTGGTCTGGTTGTATCATTTTATTGGTGGGCTTGTTGTTTGTAATGGTTATGTAGTTTGTTTCCGCTTCAATCACATGAGGAACCCCTCTCTATACACATTTTCTTCATTGCAATAATACTCAAGTAGTGAGCTCCCAACTTTTTGAATAATTCAATTCTCTAGTGCCCGCTTGAAATTCTAGTATCTTCTATTTCATGGTTTAAAAACTCAAAATTGACTTTCCAAAAGTAAATATACATATAGAAATGGTCACATCAAAATAATGTTACAAACAAAAGAAGAGAACCTTCCCGCATACAGGTGCAACTTTTAGAAGAAGATACATTGAATAAAAATAGGCACAATTTCTAATTGATCTGATTGAGTTACAGAAGTTAGCACTTTTGTTTAATACATCATATGAGAAAGATGGTTATGGTTGGGTTCTCTATAAGAAATTGGCTCCACAACAAACAATGATGCCAGATTCATCAATTTTTAAATTGTGGACTATTCTTGATTCAGAAAACAACCTGAATAATTCAAGCCATTTATTTTATAATTTAAGAGAGGGAACCTAAAAACGTCCAAAAAGATCATTTTGTAAGATATTTTATATTTCAAAATAAAACCATAAGCAATGTCTAGATCTCATTTGACCAATTCCTACAACAACAAGGGAAGGAAGAATAAGGAAAACTTTTTTATTTCTCCATTTCTATGGAATCATAAATAGTTGCCTTCCTGCACCTTTTCTTGAGTTCCTAACTTCTAAACTCAACCATAAACCATGGCCTTGGGTAAGATAGATGGCCCCGAAACAACAGATATCAGGCATGGCACATAAGAATTACACATGAATACTAATAAACCACACATTAACGTAGTAATATCCATGAACAACAACTTACCTTGCAAATGTTAGAACACCAATTAGTCAACCATCATATCTAAGATTGAGCAAGGAGTAAAACATTCGTAGCTGAATAGCCTGAGCTTCTTCAATCCATTTTTTTAGTTCATTAACCAAATTATTTATGGGAAGAAGCATAGGCATTCTCATTTTGCTCGGGAAGCTTAGAATTCTAAAATAAGTAGACTTTAGGTTTGTTAGTCATGCAACAAAGCTTCTTGAACCATTTATATTTGATATACTAATTAGGTTTGTACAGTAACCTAAAAAGTAAATCTAACCCTGCATGTTCTTATTGGAGCTTACCACAAATGGGGAAGAAATGGCACTTTTTTATACTCTTGCCTGAACTTACTGTCATTTACCTGTTCAATATTTAAAGTCAAAAGAAACAAACATTAGCCCGTGAGCTTGAGTACTTCAGAAGCTGTGGAAAAGCTATAAATACCTTCTCTCAGACATTTTAGCAAACAGCCTTAAGGCATCATCAATGCTACCACAGTTGGCATCATTATTGTAAATATAAGAACCAAAAATCATGCAAATCAAATCATTGAAGAAGCTTTTATCCTTAATGATCTCATAACCAAAAAGGACTCATTTCTACAATCAATGATCTCTCCACTAATATCATAAATCAACATTTCAAAAAGCAGAACAAGGAATTCAATAAAGATAAACCTAATTCCGATCAAATCTCAATTCAACATATATTACAAGAAAGGAAATGAAGGAAGAACAATATACCTGATTTTTTACCACCGATCACTCCCTCGAAACCCTAATTTCCATTAAAAAACGACTCACCTAGAATTAGAACTACGGAAATACCACTGCACGTACTCGCACCTACGGAGCTTCGGGCCTTTCCCGATCTCCGGACATGATTTTTGCCTTGGACTATCAATCGAACAGAGGAGAGAGTGCCATCCCAGGACATGGATGTTGGGAGAGGAGGGTTTGGGTTTGGGTTGAGAAGGAGAGAGGGAGAGAGAGAGATAGAGAGGGCAGAGATGCATTAGATAGAGGGAGGAGAATGAGAGAGATGGAGCAGAGATCGAGAGGGAGAAAGAGGATTAGGGAAAGAAGAGCTTAGGGAATGCTCTGATTAGGGAACAGAGAGAGAGTGAGAGTGAAATACCTGTGTTTGGGCATGGCTCTGTTTTAAGCGCGCGCCCAAATTTGGGGGTCTTCCGACGGACAGACGTAGACGGTCCGATCAGGGGCTCTGTGGGGCCCACCATGATGTATTTCATTAATCCATTCTGATCCATAATTTTAATAAATTATTTTAGTTTATGACACCAAATTTCAGAAATATTGAAGGCCCAAGTGGACCACACCATAAGAAGTAACTGTAATTTAATATCAATGTTTCCTACCCTGTGGTCCACTTGAGCCTTCGATGTAGCTGATTTTTTTTCATCCTCTAAAGTAATATTTACAAATATATAGATGGCTTAGATAGAACATATAGGTTTTTTAGGCCACATAGAGCCCCTTACAACACTATTAATTATTAATGGTGTATCCACTTTTTAGCTACGGATTAAAACTGTAGTAACCATAACTAAGGTTTATATCCGTAGTAAAAAACTAATGTGGTCTGAATCCTTTGCCCCTTTTTTGGTAGTGTTATAACATATATTATAGCAAATCCTTTCACAAGGGAGTTGTCACACATACAACAATCATATATTCTTAAACAACAATCATGGCAAGCACAAATCATAATTCCATATTCATACAAATATTTCAACAAACACATGAAATGCATTAATTTCTACATAGTTCATATATGTGTGTAATACACAGAAAACATCACATCTAAGCATATGTAATAGCAATCAAGTTAGTCATAAATCATTAACCGACATTGAAAGCCGTGAAAACCATAACCTAAACGTTTATAGTCCGCACCTTCCGTCGGTAAACTCGTATCAAACTCAGTTCGAACATTATGCCTTTGTCTATGGCACAACGGCAACCTATAGCATGAAATAGGTTAGCTATTTCACCGATCTATCTATTTGGATACCTAAAACAGATTAGGGTTAGAATTTCTTACCCAAGAACGGAGTCGAAATCGCCGGTATAGCGATACAGATAGGATAATTTGGCACGTGGAGTGGTGGGATCAAATCCCAGCAACTATCTCTCACTTTCTCTCACTTCTCCTCACTTTCTCCTTCTCTTTTCTCTCTTCTCTCTCTTAGGGTTTTAGAAAATCGTATGGAATGAGAAAGGGGTGGGTTAAAGCCCTTATATAGGCCCAGAACTGATGTCAATGGCCCTAGGGCCATGGTATACTTAGGTTATAGCCAAAGGTCGTCTGTTTCGGGCCCGTGGAGCTCATCTGGAGGCCCATTGTTTGAAGAAAGTTCCCTGACAATAGATCTATATCAAGTTAAAGTTTTGATCCGATCGGATTTGTAAATCGACCACGGAGGACCAGTTTCAGTTCAACGGTCATCGTTACTCGATCGGGGCCACAAATACACTGACATGTGTTGGAAAATTTTTCTGATCCGAGGGTGTAGTTGGGTCGGATTCTGATGGTTTGAAACCTTAAATTTGGCCTGTAAGTGAACGGCGCAATTCACTTAAGTTTGAGTCTATTTTATAAAAATATTCACGTTTCTCACACACTTCGCTCCGGGCTCAAGTTGTGTGCGGTCTACGTCTGTTATGGAGTTTCAATGTACTCCCGAGAGTAACTGGGTTTTGAGATTGATCCTAAGTTTTTAGGTAATATAGAGTTAGCGATTCTACTGGTTTTGGGTCTTGCAGTTCATATAGAAAGCAGTTCATGCTAATCTACTAATCAATTCAGTTTAGTACTTAATTAATTTTCATCTAATTTCTAAAAGATTCGGTCCTTAGTGATTTCTACCTGAGGTGGTACCCGGGTCTTTGTACGGATTTTTTCGAGACGTTACAGGCTTTTAGGTGTACTAGGGTGCAGTGTATGCTCTATCAATGGTGTGGGTTAGGACATGTGTGTGCATGAACGGTGTGACAAAGGACCGGGATCCTACATAAATATCTCTAAATAGTGATAAATGCATAATCATGAGACGTAAGAGATGTTAGAAAAGAGGTGGCTTGCTTATTAATTTCACTTTGAAAATCGGATTGCATGCCAATTAAATCTCTTTATTTTCAAGAGAAATCTCAACAATAAATACAAAATTTGGATACATGCTATGAGAGAATAGTTGATGTACTCTTTGTTCTATGAAAGTTCCTGATTTCTTATATATAAGTGTACAATATGGTTATTTAATTCCACCATAATCACAAACTTTTGTCCTTACCTCCTTACCCTTTCATGGACGCCTATCAAGCTAGCCACCACCGACGAGTCACCTACTTAAGATCTATTCAAATGCAAATGCCAAGGAAGGTGGTCTGACATCTAATAATGAGGGAGCGGCCTTCATCTTGGTAATTACTATTTACACCCATTTTCAACGCCCTAACATGCATTAATGAAAAGTTGTCATGTGTCAACATTATGGGCTTGGTACTCACTAAAATCATACTCACACCTGAAGATATATTCAATTGATCTTCCTTCGGCGATATTCTTTCCGTTATTAATGTGGTGGCAAAGACCCTTACGCATGCCACGTGGCCACGATTGGCGAGCTAATTAATGAAGCAGCGTGCTTGGCACGTCTATAAAGACTCATCGAGGGAAAGAATTCTATTACAAATCTAGTTATGATACACATAGAGAGGTCATCTATCATAGTCCTTCTAAACTGGGAGATCATCCCAAAGAAGTTCAGAAAGTTTACAGAGATAACAAAGAATATTTCAAATATTCAGAGATCAGACCGATATCCAAGAAAATTCGATTATGGTTCGGACCCAAATCAGGAGAGGATAAACACTAAGCAAATTAGGTCTTGATCCGTATAATAATCCAAATTAAGAGAATGGGAGAGCTCGATGAAAAATCTAGTTTAACTAGTTTAACAATCAGATGGGACACGGTAGGAAGAATAGTGGAGATAGCTCTGATTGAGCTAATTTTTTTTATATACAATAGTATCTTGAACAATCCAACCCCTCTAAGACCATTATTAGAAGGGAGAGAGAGTTCAAGGTCCTGTAAGAGGTGGTTTGATTAGGTTACCAAATAAATAACCATGATAGATTTGAGGTCCGGGATCAACAGTAAAGGTTTTCCTTGATTGATCTAATTTTAGATGCAACATCGTCCAGGAGACCATCTATGCGAAGATTCGAGAGCCACAGACTCAGATATATACAAATCTTCCTATTTGGAATACACATCGTAAAAGCAGAGCATCCTTGATGAAGATGAAAACCTAGCGAGGGTTTACCTGCCTTGACAACCTATAAAAGCAGCAATCGAAGAAGAACTCAAGGCCCACACCAAACACAATTCATTTATCTTCTATATCTATCGTTTCACGTTTATCCTAACATAACATAGCCTAGCCTAGTCTTAACATAAATTTCTATTTTCCAGTGACACTGTTACAGCATCATAAATTAGATTAAATGTCCACAACCTTAAGTTGTTAGATCTTGATCAACTGAGTTCTTACCTTCTTACTTAAGCAATCATCCTTTTGTTCACATCTTGCAGACCATCAACCTCGATCATCTGTTCTTATAGACGGATTATGGTATTTATTCCTCATTTATTTTTCTCTAGATTATTTATTCTGATACAATGTCGATTGTAATTGGCCACATATTCAAATATTAATAAAATCGACATTGTTTAGCCTTCTTTTTATTTATCTGTTCATCTCCATTTCTTTGGGAAATTTTAAAAATAGTTACCAGTGAAAGAAAAGTCCTAAAGTCCTAAGGCAAAAAGAATTCATGGGGAAGGACTAACCCTTACCCTTTCACAAATCACATTACCATCGATCACATTTAGTGGCTAATTCAATAGTTGGATCTACTGATTTACAAAATGACACCTGGATGAATAAAAATATATATCAGATCATCTTTAAGTAGTTGAATGGCATAAATGAAACTCAAAGATAGGCACCTTATTTCAGGTCCACCCTTACATACTGAGATCATCTTGAACTATATAGCCTTCTATAGTGAGAAGATCAGTGATGCATGCAAAAAAGTGGTCGACATATGAGCTTGAATTATATGCAGTGGTCCAGCCATTGCGACATTGGCAACATTACTTGATTCATAGGGAGTTCGTTAATCTTTTTACAAATCACTTGTAACACCCCCAAACTTTTCAATACCCAAGTATTGAAAGTTCTCAAGTGTCACCATGAAGTTTAACTTAGTATGTACATGTATACGATACTAATTTAGCTGTCATAACCTTACGTTTATTCCCCAACATGAATCCGATCGTTGAGAATGATCTTCATCCATAGATCAAGCTATCCAACCGTTGATTTTAAGACAAGATCATCATATATCCAAGTATTCTCACTTGTCTATCATAACCAACCATTCAATCAATTATCCACCAATAGGTAATGATATTTGACCGTCCACTTTGAGTTTGGCCCACCCGATCATAGTAAACTAACTACTTGATATCTGCATACGCTCATTCACATATCAAATTGAGATTTTGATCTATTCATCTTGTTCACCGCCTATGAATATGTTTAACCCACCATCAGAACTACAATCTGAGAAACCTACACATGTGAACAAATCACTTAAATCTAATGGTATACATGTTCTACCTCTTGATCACTCCAAAAAACCTACTTGTGTTCATCTATTTTCAAAACTGACCATATAACTACCTACATACATGATCAGAGTACTAATCATCAAGTTTTCATATTATTAACATGTCATCTGACCATCCATCATATTTGGATCCGCCAAACGGGCCGCCTAAATATCAGAATGAACAGCTCAGTTCGAAGATTGTAGGGTATATGGCACAACTACCAGCTAACTTCTCTATTAGATATATGAAAGCATTGATTTAGACCTTGGGGTGGTATAGCCCATTAAAAAGGTAACTTGGTCATCTATAAGCGATCAAGGCCCAAAATAGGGCGATATAAAGAGAATGAAAAATAAAGAATGTCTGTGAAGTTTCAATGCATTTGGATGGTATAGTCCGATGTTAAAGACAGTAGAAGTTGGAGAAATAAAATATGACAAAATCATAAATACTTAATGTCATTAATCTATAGCCTTGAATTTTAGATCACATGGTTCCCATGATCCGTTTCATGTTAAATTTTATACCATACCTATTTATCATAAATTAACCATACAAGTTGAATTTCAGCCCTTTGATCGTTGTAAAAGTGGCCCAATTGACAAATCACCCCCTTAACCATTGATTTTGGTGTCCATCGAGTGAAGAAATGTCATGGGTAGTCATAGTAGGATATTTCCCTTTGTATGAACGACTTGGATTTTCATCATATAGACCAAGTATGAAATATGAGAACCCCACCTTGGTAGGCTTTTACTTAGCTGCGAAATTATCCGTTTTAGACTTACTAACTCTTCCTAAATCTAGAGCTTCCGATTGACCTACATTACACCGTTAATCGCAACTTAATTTGAACCATACTTTGGTTTCATATGACTACAATATCATATAAAATTTAGACCCCGATATATGATCATAAACCGTTGAATGATGACCGCCTTGACTCCAATTCTTTCATTTTGGTGTAAAAGGTGAAATTTCATATTTAGGCCTTTTTCACCATCGAGCAACCACCAACTTTTGTCCAACCATTTTCTTATCCTGACTACACATTTCTTTCAAAATTGGGTCATGATCATTAAGTGTGGACCGTTAATTGATATCAAGATCGTTTCGACACCCGTTAGGAGAATTTTTAAGATGGGTCAATCTAAATTTTGAATCATATACCCTGGCTCTATTCGACAACCCCGACACACTGGACGAATTAGATTTAAAGAAAGATCGCTAGAAAATGTCAAATTGGAGAAAGTCAATCCAAGTGGAATGTAAAATACAGCCCCTCCCACACGCCCACTCTACGTCCCCTTCTTCACTCACACACCACCTCCCAACGTAAGGAGGAAAGAGAAAGAGAGAGAGAAAGAGAAAGAAAAGCCTAATCGCGCATCATCCTCTTCATTCTCCACATATATAGTGTCTCCCTCTTACTCAAGTGATGTCATGATTCATGTAGAAGTTTTCCTACATCGAAATGTACCTAAAGTTTAGATATAAGGCTAAGGTGAGGGATTCCTTTAAGCTTATACTAATTTGAGTTTATATGATTTATCTTGTTTTTGCATACTTTCATATTATTATGATTTTCCATACAATTGATTGATAGATCGTTATGAATTATTTATCCTTTTGAAAATTATGGTTAAGGTATAATTTTAATTATGTGTGATTTTTATGAATTTATGTGGGGTGATGGATACAAGCCTTTTCCTTTGCCAATTTTGAGAGCGACGCGTGCTTCCACTCTATATTGAGTCGGTCTTTTGTTCATCTCCCCTTATTCTTGTTGAGTTAGCCCGTTTGCTACTCTTCTCTTTTATTAAGATAGCTTAATACTATTTTTATCCTTTATTAAGTTAGTCTTGTACTACCACCTCCCTTTATGGCTTGGACATGTGTCTTGAAATTCTAAAACTCACATGGTTCGATTTATTTTCTCATTGATGCAAGTGATGTGTTGGAGGTCTCACATCTATTGATTCATATATTTTATTGGTGGATATAATGCGCTCTGGGTGGTGACCTACTTGGTCGACACGTAATTTCATGGATTTTGGGTAGTGGTGTACAAATTAATGTAAATAATTCGCAATTCGTGTTACATCACTTCTAAGATTGGATGTCGCAAATAGTCACTCCATGAACAAATCATGTCACGTAATTCATCTTATCCATGTGTTGTGTCATCTTGAGGTGTTCACGTAAATCCACGGTAGCGTTCGACATGCTGGCGAATCTTCGTAGTGTGAGAATGCGGGACGAGCCAGGTTTTCTACGAATTATATTTCACATTGTTATGATCACTACGTATGATGACTGCACACACTTTGCTAGGCATGCATTTATATATATTGGTTGCGCATACTGACACCACTCGTATTGGTGAAGTACGAGGCATATAAGAACCCTCACATTATTCTTGTGAATCTCTTGAATTATTGTTAATTTTAAAGGATAACTGTCACTATGAGTAGGGCATTGACCATCTCCAACCATACAAATATTGCAAGTGAATTACATGTTGATGATATGGTCAATAATCATTATATGGAAGATTCTTTCGAATAAAGAAGAAGAAAGATAGCACCATGAATTATTTTATTTATTTTTCACTGCAAACTTTGATAATGTAATAAATTCTCATTGAAAGGGCATTAAAGAATTATTTGTACGCTTTTTACTCTAATGGAAAAATAAATACAGTCAATTTTATTTTCATAAATGGTTACATTTTTGAATGTCACTGAATGTGATATAAATGGGTAAAAAAAAGGAGGTGCAATTTTGAAGCATCCAATATTTACATTATTAGCACCTGAAATTCTCGGGCACGAGTATGTACTCGGGCCGCAAAAATTCGGTATGTTACACCATCAAACTCTCAAATTCATAAATAGTCAAGCTAACATGAATCGTGTGCATGCTAGGTAGATTTCATTCTTGCAGGAATTCACATTTGCGTTGAAGCATAAGTCCAGGTAACAGAACAATGTGGTTAATGCACTTATCCAACGTACAACCTTGTTACTCACCATGAGCAATGAGGTTGTTAGATTTAAATGCTTCGAAAACATTCATGCCGACATTGACGACTTCAAGGAAGTATAGATTAGATGCTAAAAAGGTCAGCCTAGCGACCTCCATATTCAAGATGGATTTCTCTTCAAGGAAAATCATTTGTGCATTCCTCAAAATTCAGTGCGAGACCACATCATCTAAGAGCTACAAGGAGGTGGCCTCAGCGGTCATCTAGAGCGAGAGAAGACAATAGCTCTCCTAGAATAACGTTATTATTGGTCACAGGTAAAATATGATGAGGAAAGGTGGTACAGTGGTGCCACACGTGTCAGACATCCAAGGGGCAATCGCAGAACACTGACCTATAAACTCCATTACACATCCCTGACGGCCCTCGAGAGAATTTACATATGGACTTTGTGCTAAGTCTTCCATGGACCCAGCGTGGTGTGGACTTAGTGTTCATCATGGTCGATAGATTTTCCAAGATAGCCCATTTCATATAGTGCAAGAAAAATTCCGACGTTGTAGATGTTGTAAGTTTATTTTCCCGATAAGTTGTTCGGCTACATGGGTTCCCAAAATCCATCACCTCAGATCATGACACTAAGTTCCCCAGTCACTTTTAGAGGACTTTTGTGGTGATGATTTGACACCAAATTACTGTTCAGCAGTGCATATCATCCACAAACTGATGGGCAAACCAAGGTAGTGAATCGTATACTTAGAAACCTTATACGATACATATCAATAAATAAACTTAAACAATGTGACTTGGCCTTGGCTCAGGCGAAATTCACGTTCAATAACATGCTGAACTGTTCCACGAGCAAATCCCCATTTGAAATTTTGTACGGACGAGTGCCTCAACATACTCTCGATTTAATTCCTTTGCCCAAACTCCTAGGTATGAGCGTTGCTTCAAAACATGTGACGGACTGAATCATAAGTGTACACGCTGATGTTCAAGCTCAATTAGAGGCATCCAATGACAATTACAAGGAAGTGGCTAACACGCATTGACGTCTGAAGGTATTTAATGTGTGCAAAGACATTATGGTTCATTTGTGCAAAGAGAGATTTCTGACCGGGACGTATAATAAGCTAAAGAATAAGAAGATTGGATCATTGCCTATCATCTGTAAGATCAATGACAATGCATATGTTGTTTATCTTCCTGAAGATATAGAGATCTCACACACGTTCAATGTGGCAGACCTTTACGAGTATTATGAGCCAAATTCAGAGAATGACTCAAGGACAAGTTCTTTGAAGTGGAGGGGATTGATGTAGAACGGGTCGTGGATTCATTCACGGTTAAGATGGACCGAAGAAAAGAAGCCAAGAAGGATCAACCACGCTCAACATAGTTCGACCAATTGACCTTTGTGGTCGACAGGTCAAAATTTTGATAAAAATTTCAGATTGTTTGCTAGCTAATTTTTACCAATTTAGACAAGTGAAATTATTGTTCACAGGAAGGGGTGTACACAAACCAAGCTAGCTCGGTCAACTCGCTTAACTCGGCTCTAAAAAGCTCGATTCAGCTCTGTTCGAAATTGAGTTCGATCCGAGTCAAGATAGTTTTTAGAGCTCAAAAAAATTTTCGAACTGAGTTCAAGTTGGCCTGAGCTCGACTCAATTCGGTTCAATATATAGTTCGAACTCGGTTTGAGTTGACTCAACTCGGTAAGGTAGTATAAAAACAAAAACAAAAAAAAAACCTTAAATCTCTCTTTACTCTTTTCCTTTTGTTTTAAAACAAACCAGCCCGCCCAAACAGCGACCCTACAGCGTCTCTCTCTCTCTCTCTCTCTCTCTCTCTCTCTCTCTCTCTCTCTCGATGCTCAACCAACGACCCTATGACCAGCCCATCGTCGCCACCCTGCTCAGCTACCCGTCCAACGCCCTGTGCTATCTGGTGGTCCCTGCCCTATCTGGTCATCTGCTGCTCGCCTACTCGCCCTCCTCTTACCCTACCCGGCCATCCACAGCTTGCTGCTAGCCCTCCTCCTGTTGCCGCTTGCCAGTCCAGCCGTCGCCCTGCCCACTAGTAAGCACTCAAATTGAAAACTCGAACTTGGCTTAAAAGCTCAAGCTTGAACTTGGCTCGAACTCGGCTCAAAAGCTCAAGCTCGAACTTGGCTCGAACTCGGCTCGAACTGGTCCGATCTGCTGACCAAGTCGAGTCAAGCTGAACATGGTGGCTCGATCATCGAGCCGAGCCAAGCCGAACACAAGTTGGGTGTGTCTGTTAACCGAGCTGAAGCCAGCTCGACTCAGTTCAACTCGGTCTACACCACTATTCACGAGTCTATTTGATAGGTCAAAATACTATTCGAGAGGTCGACAGAACTGTTTAATAAGTTGAAATATTGTTCGATGGGTCAACAAAATGAGTCAACAAGTCAAAAATCATAGAATTTCCCATTTAAATTTTTTGACACTTTTTGATTATTTCGACCACTTGACTTGACCGGTCGACAACAGGTCAACGAACGCAAAAAATTTATGCGATTTTTTGAATTTATTTTCTAGTTTAATTAAGACTCTTTGATTACGTTTTTAAGGTTTATTTAGAGTTATTTAAAAGGTTAAACTCGTTTTTATTATTCATTCAAACAATAAAATTTTTAGAAGTTATTCTATTTTCTCTCGTGGATTTGAAAAATCTCTTGTAAATTCAAGAGGGTTTCATGGATTCAAGACGTTTATGGATTGAAGAAGACTGTGCTCGACCTCATCACATCCTCCCCTATTTCACAGGTCTACTCTTCTCCCGTTGCTATCCTTGCAGGGGGTTTCCTCTGTTCTTCCTGGCACCAAACTATGCTGGGCTGGAATTGGAATTGGCTGCTTGCAGGGGCTTCTGGCAGGGGCGGGTTTGTATGTATTTTTGTATGCTGCTTGGATGGATGCAAGGAAAGCTGTGTGGAGGGTGTCTTTTGGGTAGTTGGACCATTGGGTCGTTGGATCTGTGCGTTCTCTGATAGGTTCTCCTGGTGCAGTTTGAAGCCAATGGTTGGGTCGGCAGGCGGATTGGGGCCAGCTGGAGTCTACCCTCTTAGTAAGGCCCATTCCTCTCTTTTCTACTCTTTGTTAGTTTTTTTTTTTTTTTTTTGGCAATAAGTCTGTACACTTTCATTGGTAATATAATGCTGGTGGAGTAATTCCACCTTCTTTTGAAAAAAAAACTTTTTTCTTGTTGCTTAGTTGATGTGTGTGCAGGTGAGTCCTTCATGCTTCGGTTGTAGACTTACATGAGTTTCAGATTGGTGTGATGCTTGCAAGGTTGCAACTTGAAATGTGGGTTGACCCCAGTGAATAGACCAGAACAAGGGTGTAAGTTCAGCATCCAATTCGTCCATCATCACCCATAGTTATCATGCTCGGTCATCTAATTACAATTATAATCTAAAAATTTTATAAAACTTTTTACTCTTATACTTGATTAGAGAGCTAATAAAGAAAATTATTTGAATGACCAAAATAGCCGTCTAATAATTGAGCCTTAAAACGTTTAAGTTCATCCAATGTGGCCTACCTCAGTTTTAGACTAGAATAATTATTTTTTACATTTTCCCTCCATCCCGGTGAGTAACACCTGATGAATGGGTTTGATGGAATATCCAGACCATGGTGGCCCCACCACGCAAACCTATTGTTCCAATATTCATTGTTTCATGTGGTGTGGCCCACTTGAGTTATAGATGATCTAGTTGGTTTTTGGCCACATGGCTGAGCTTTGAGGGACACACCTTATGACAGACTGTATGTCTTAAAGATAACATGGTGGCTCCTCGGAGCTGGGGTGTTGTATGGCCTGTATAAAGGACTGTCGTGGCCTTACTAGGTCATACAAATATAGCTAGGCACAGGACGACTCTCGGCTCGAATGACTCATTCAGATTCGATTCAATTCGAACCGAGTGAGTGAGTTGATCCGAATTGAGTTGACTTTGTCCAATCCAAACTCAACTGAGTCGAGTTTGAGTCACCCAGTAACTTGACTTGACTCAACCTAAAATCTAACTCAGTACTAACTTGACTCGATCAAAAACTTGACTCATACATATATATTAAAAAAAAAACAAAAATAAAAAAAGAAACCTCAGATCTAACGCCTTATATATGAGATGTCACGTAGCTAATGGAGAAGCTGCAATTCTGGCAAGTGAATCTAGGTTTTGAGTTGTGATTTTAGCCCTTGGATACCCGCTGCACCTGACCCGATTTGGTGCCAACTCAACCCAACTCAGTACTTGTAACCGGGTCAGACTCGGTCCCAATTAGTTCATGCCAGACCCGGACTAATAAGATCAAGTTAGGATGCTAGACTTGATACCGTGTCGGGTTAAGTTCAGGTTAGGCATATTTCAAAACCAAAATGGAGTCGTGTCAACCCTAACTCAGTCCGACTCAACTAGATGCCCAGCTCTACATACAGATGGCATAACTTGCATTGATTGACCACTAAGTAGAATGAAAATACATTATATCCAATGCACCCAGTCTACAAGGTACTCCGCCACATTTTCGACTCCGCCACATTTTCTCCATGGATCATCAAAATCGGTCCAATTTAGGACTTGGATGGGACACACCATAAGCAACGGTGTGAAATCATTCCTAAAATTTGTAAATTAACGTGTTGCAATCATGTGAGTATTGAAATGTCCTGAGCATCATTTCATCTTGGTGGTCCACGTCAGAAGAATAGATTGGATGGCATATATATATTGACCACCCAGACAAGTTGAACGGTTTGAATTATGGCCCTCCCCATCTCAATTGTTTTTAATAGCTTATGCCAACTACGTTGGAAGTTGGCAAACGGATGGATGCGTTGGCCTCCCCAACGTCACAACGTAAGTCACGGTATTGGGCCCTTTAGAAGGGAATCGGATTGGCCGGTGTACCATACACGAGCTATATAACTGGTGTAGGTATGTGTCGTGCTAAGACGAGCGCTGACGCTCGTCGAGAACGGTTCAAAGGAGGTCAAAGTTACATGGGCGCAACAATGATATATTTGTTATATCCACGCCGTTCATACATTTTTAGAGATCATTTTAGAGCATTATCCAAAAAATAATCATATCCCAAGATCAACTGGACCACACCACAAATAGCAGCGGAGATAATGATTTTCACCGTTAATAGCAGCGGAGATAATGATTTTCACCGTTAAAAAATTCGTAGGGCCAACATAACATTTATTTTCCATCCATTCTATTTATAAGGTCACAGGGACCTGGATGAAAAGGAAAAACAAATTTCATATTAATCCAAAACTTCTGTGACCTCAAAAAGGTTTCAATGGTAGACGTTCAATCCCCCGCTGTTTTTTGCATTGTGGTACGATCCTTATATATGTCTTATTTTTTGTCTCAAGTCTTTTTACGAGCTTGCAAAATGGATGGACGATTTGGATATAACACATACCTCATGACGGGACCGACAGAACTTGCTGATGTCAAGACATCAGCTATATAGCTGATGTATGGTACACCAGCCAATCCGCTTCCAGAAGCCAGCAAAGCCATCCTTCTAAAAGGTGTGGAATCACATGCGATGCCTGTCGTTAGTGGGGCGCGGAATAGATACTGACAAGGTCAGTAGCCAAATCGCTACTGAAGTGATGTCACCAAGCTGTGTGAACCCCACCATGATGCATGTGTTGTATCCATACTGTCCATCCATTTGGAGAGATCGTTTTATGGCATTAGAAAAATATTGAGATAAATCTAAAGTTCAAGTGGACCCCACCATAGAAAAAAGTGGAGACAGTGACATCCACCGTTCAAAACTTCTTATGCGCCACAGAAGTTTCCCGATCAAGCTTACATTTTTTTTTTCACTTCATCTATCTCTATATTAACTTATGAATAGTTTGGATCTAAAAAATACATCATGGTGGGCCCTATAAATGTTTCAACGGTGGGTGTGACTGATCTCACAATTTTTTGTGGTGGTTCCACTTGAACTTTAGATCTATCTCATTCTTTTTCTCATGCCATAAAACTATCTCTACAAATGGTTAGACGGTATGGATACAACACATGCATCATGGTGGGGTCCACAGGCTTGGTGATGTCACTTCAGCGGGGATTTGGCTACTGACCTTGTCAGTATTTCGCGCCCTCGTTAGTGGCAGCCTAAAAATCTCTTTTGGGCCCACCATGTTTTATATGTGAAATCTACTGTCCATCAGCTGTATTCCTCAAAGCTTATGCCAATGGGCCAAAATCATCCAGATGTATTGAATAGGAAACAGTTTGAAAACCTTTTTGAAAATTGTATCAGAATGTAAATTATATATTAATTAAGTAGTTCTTTCCAAAATTTTCCTAAAAATTCCTTTTACATTACTGTAATTAAATACTTAGCACTTTGGATTTGGGAGGATTTGAGGGGATTTTAAATCCCCCTTTGTTTGGCCCCACAAAGTAATTGGAGATTTCAAATCCCCTCAGATAGTTTGAAATCTAAAGTAGAAGCTAAGATTTCATCTAAAATCCTCCCATGAGTCGGATGTGTGTCACTGGGCTACTAATTTTTTGGGCATGTGTCCCATGAATGATATCAGAATAATTAGATTATCAACTGCATTACTAAAATTATTTTAAGAGGATGATCTGTGCAGTCCAAACATTGTTCATGTGAATCAATAGTTAAAAATCGTTGGTTAATCACTCAGTTGTAATCTTATACTTGTGGCCCATCTGAAACTTAGAATTTCATCATTTATGCCAAAGTATATATTTTAACGGGCTTATTATTGTGTCAAACATTACATAAGTAAACTAATTAATAATATTAAAGCTGATTTAGTAATTAAATTCAAACCCCTCTGGATGTATCATGCATAATTACTTTTAGATTGAGATTCTAAATCTAGTATGCCTAACACAATTGGAGTATTCCAAATTTAGGATATTTCCAAATCCCTGGTGCCAAACGAGGCCTTAAGAGATTAATGACTTCAAATATACTATAAATACAGGTATTAGACTGTAATATTCCCTAACTTAAAAGACCTCCCAAAGCCGTTGAGCATTATATACTTTGCTGGTAGGCAGAAATATGTGCAAACCCGAGGAAATGGATGGACTACTCCCCCTCAGCAACTGTGGCTGGTGGTCGGTGCTCTGTGAGCACCCCCATGATGTATGTGTTTCATCCATGCCGTTCATCCATTTTTACATATCATTTTATGGCATGATCCCAAAAATAGAGGATATAAATATCACGAGGACCACACCACAGGAAAACAATAGTAATTGGATATCTATCATCAAAATCCTCCTAAGGCCCGTTGTCCTGTTTATTTGACATCCAATCTGTTGATTAGGTCATACAGACTTAGATGAAGAGAAAAAACAAAAGATCGGCTTGATCCAAAACTTTTATGGCCCCCAAAAAGTTTTTAATGGTGTATGTTCATTCAACACTATTTCCTGTAAAGTGGCCCACATGAGATTGGGATATACCTCATTTTTTGTCTCATGCCCTAAAATGATCTAGAAAAATAGATGGACGGCATGGATGAAAGACATACATCATGGTGGGACCCACAGGGCACCGACCACCAGCCATTGGCTGGCGAATCCGTTTCCCGAACTGGATGGGCAGTGAAAAGTGAGCCCCGATAATTTTGAAAAGAAAAAAAGAAAGTGTTCCTCGTTGCAGAGCAAGACTGAGGTGATAGTTTACAACCATATTGCAAGTGGTGATGAGCACATGGACGCCATACATGCAGTGATCCAGGCCGTCCAAATTATGGGGTCCACTGTCAAAGGGATCCTGACCGGAAAAGGCACTAATTAGAGAAAACGGATTGGCTACTTCCCCTGCCACCAGCCAATGGATGGTGGTCGGTGCTCCGTGGGCCCCACCATGATGTATTTGTTTCATCCATGCTGTCTATATATTTTTATAGATCACTTTATGGTACGTAGACAGAAACGAAGTATATCCCAAACTCTATTGGACCACATTACAGGAAGTAGTGTTGAATGAACGTCAACCATTAAAAACATTTTGGGAGCCATAAAACTTTTGGATAAAGCTGATATTTGTTTTTTCCCTTCATCTGGGTCTTTATAACCTAATAAACATATTCGATGTCAAATAAACAGTACAGTGGGCCTTAGGAGGATTTTATTGGTGGATATCTAATCACTATTGTTTTCCTTTGGTGTGGTCCACCTGTGATTTATATCCCTCTCATTTTTGGGATCGAGCACTAAAATGATCTGTAAGAATGGATGAACGGAAGGGATGAAACACATACATCATGGTGGGGCCCACAGAGCACCGACCAACAACCATCGGGCTGGTGGCAGGGGGACTAGCCAATCCGTTTCCCTAATTATACTATCTTAAACATCTAATCACACCCATTGACCATAAATATGATCAGTGTGAGTTTCGGTACCCGTGCTTCATACGCAATGGCCCCACCATTTAGACGATATTGATTGATTTACGATTATGCCACGTCGAGCCCATTATAAGAAAGCTCATTGAGGGGAGAGAGAGAGAGAGAACAAAGAAAGAAAAGACATGGTGGGTAGAAGGCTCTTTCTTTTCCTTTTTCTAATATTTGCTTCTTCCTTCTTCCAAAAACCATCATTTGCTATCAAGAAGAAATCTTATGTTGTGTATTTTGGAGCACATTCTCATGGATTCCAACCTTCTTCCATCGACTACAAACGTGTCAAAAACTCCCACTATGAGTTCTTGGAATCGTTTGTCGGGAGCAAAGAGAAGGCGAAAAATGCCATCTTCTACTCCTACACGAAACATGTGAATGGTTTTGCCGCAAACTTAGAAACGAAGGAATTTGAGGAGATATCGAAGCATCCGGATGTTATATCGGTTTTCTTGAATAAGATGGTGAAGCTACACACGACTCGGTCGTGGGAGTTCCTAGGGCTGGAGAAGAATGGCAAGATTCCTGAAACATCGTTGTGGCAGAAAGCGAGGTTTGGCGAAGATATAATCATTGGGAATATTGATTCGGGGGTTTGGCCGGAATCGGAGAGCTTCAATGATGATGGAATGGGGCCCATTCCAAAGAGGTGGAAGGGATCATGTGATAGTAAGGGTGGAGTTCGTTGTAACAGGTAATTTTCTCTACTAATTTTAGATTGCTTCTCTTCATAATCAAGTGGTTTTTGGGGCAAGGGTTTATGTGGGCTTGGGGACTGCTCGAAGTTGAATATCCTGTATAGCTTCGCTTTCTTTGGCTAAATGAAGCTTTTCTTCCTTTCCAAAAAAAAAAAAAACAACTGTTTTTGGGTTTACTTCAAGAGTTCCTGGCAACTACTGAATTTACCAAAAGATGTCCTCAAGTGCTTTTGGACGTGTAAAATAAGTGCTTTTGAAGAGTAAAGTGAGTGAGATTCCCTGGCCCATTATCTTTTTAGCTTTGTGGTATTTGACAAACGTCCAAAAAATCGAAATGTTTAAACAAATGACCCTGGCTACTTTTTGACAAAAATTGAAGTGAAATTGCTCTCACTGCTTTTGCTTAACGAGTGATTACGGGAGGGATTTGGATGTCGTAAACACTATGGGGCCCACTATGGTGTTTGTGAGAAATCCATACTATTCACATGTTTTTTCAAATCATTTTATGACATGAGCCCGTAAATGAAGTAGATCCAAAGATCAAGCAAGCCACGCAACAGAAAATAGTAGAGATCATATACCCATGGTTAAAATATCCATAAGGCTTACTATTTATAGACCTAGACTCCAACTCAAACACCCAAAAAACATGACTTAATATAAATAGTAAACTTACTATTTATAGACAGCCTCTATTCCTACTCGACTTCATGATTTTGGCCCAACCAAGTTATTCTCCTAACTTTTCTAAGCCCTTTTCATGTTGAGCACGACTTCTGTAACTTAAAGGATCAAAAGTTATACTCAAACTAAAACTTACTATTTATAGTAAAAATGAAACTAAATGGGACTTTTGATTGTCAATATGATGGAATCTCACAAATCCAGCATGGCCAACCAAGCATAATAGGGTTGGTTGAAATAAGTAGGTCCTCCTACCCCAAAATCATATATAATATGTTGAAAAACTCATCCCAATTTACAAGATATGACTAATTTAAGGTTTTGACGGTCCGGATTGCTTCCACCTCCGATCAAGCCTTCTCTGGTCCATCTTTTCCATGAAAATGTATGTAACCCACTCTATATCAATCTCTTCCACTTCAAAAGAACTTGATCTCGAGTTCTCATCCAGCTTCGGTAAATGATACTTATTTAGGTGTGTAATGCTGAAAGAACGTGAATCTCTATGTCATCCGAGAGATCAACAACGTAAGCATTACCATTAATCTTTCGAAGAATCGATACCTGTCCAATCTTCTTGTTCTTCAACTTATTATAGGTCTCGGTTAGAAATCTCTCCTTCCGTAGATGAACCATAACATTGTTGCCTACCTCGAATGCATTTTGTCATTGATGCTTGTCGACTTGCTCTTGTATTTATCGTTCAAAGCTTCTAACTTAGCTTACACATCCGCATGAATACCTATAATTTGGTCCATCATATGTTCTGTTGCAATGCTCATGCCCAAGAGCTTGGGCAAAGAGACCAAGTCAAGTATGTGGTGAGGTACTCGACCATAAACAATCTGAAATGGGGACTTCCCTGTCGAGCGGTTCACTATATTATTAAATGTAAACTCCACTTGAGACAATACCAAATCACATTGCTTCAGCTTGGAACCTGAAATACTTCGAATGAAGTTTCCCAAAGTGCAATTCACAACTTCAGTCAGCCCATCAATCTGCTAGTGGTAGGCACTACCGAACTAAAGTCGCGTACCGAACTGATTACACAAAGTCCGCCAAAAGTGGTTAATGAATTTCATGTTACGGTCAGAAATAATGGTCTTAAGAACCTTGTGTAGCTGTACAACCTCTTTAAAAAATCGATTCACCACGTGTGTTGTATCAAAGGTCTTCTTACATGAGATAAAGTACGCCATCTTTGAGGAATGATCAACCAAGAATACCAAATTTATGACGCACTGTGTTCGTGGGAGACCAAACATGAAGTCCACATATAAGTCCTCTCAAGGATCGTCAGGCACAAGTAAAGGGTGTAAAGACTCATATTCTGAGACTACCCATTGAAGGAGGTATGACAAATATGATAGCGTTGTACCTCTTTACCCACGTCACATACCAATTATGGCTAGCAATACCATTTCTCAACAAGAGCATGCATCTTGTCTCACCCAAGGTGTCCACCAAGGCCACTTCCACATATCTCTTGGATAATCTGATCCCTCAGATAACTTTGGAGGATGCACAATTGATTCCTTTTAAAGAAGAAATCATCTTGCATATGTAGGTCACTGAGATGACCATCTTAACACCTTATCCATACATCCTTGAAGTCATCATTCTTGGCATACAATTCCTTGAGACAGTTGAAGCCAACTACCTCATTGCTCATCGTAATAAGTAGAAATGCATGGCAGCTAAGTGCATCAACCACCTTATTATGCTGTCCTGACTTATGTTTCAGAATGAACGTGAATTCCTATAAAAATGTGACCTATCTAGCATGTACGCGGTTCACATTAACCTGATTATTAATAAACTTTAAAGCTTGATGGTCAATATAGGAAAAAATTCTCTCTTAACATCTCAAGCTCATATGTCAACCATTTCTTTCGAGTTTCGTTAAGCTTCTCGTTATAGAAGGCTACCAGTTTACCTTCTTGTGATAAGACTCCTTCAATTCTAACATATGAGTTGTCACGCTTAACCTCAAACAGCTTGTTGAAACTAAGAAGAACTAAGACTGGTGTTGTGGACAATCGATGTTTGATTTCAACAAAACCCTTGTCAGCTTTATCGGTCCACTGAAAATGTCATTTTTATGCAATTTGTAATGGGTGCAACTATAATGCTGAAATTTCGCACGAATCGACGATAGAATGTCGCCAACCCGTGAAAACTCCTCACTTCATGAATGTTCATCGAAATCAGTTTTTCCCTGATGGCTGGTACCTTTTCATCGTTCATACGGATGCCCGTGGACATCACAACAAATCCTAAGAACAAAAAGTTATCAGTTGAAAAACAACACTTCATCAAGTTGAGGTATAACCTGTTAACTGTCAGGACCTGTAGCACGTGCCTAACATATTTAAAGTGTTTCGTCTCACCTTGTCTATATATCAAGATATTATCAAAATATACTACCACAAACAGGATAAATGGCTTCAACAATTGATTCATCAAACACATAAAAGTGCTCGGTGTATTCGGTAAACCGAAGGGCATAACCTATCACTCATACAACCCTACCTTAGTCTTAAATGTCATTTTTCATTCATCACTGGGCCAGATACGAATTTGATAGTACCTTCTGCTTAGATCTAGTTTAAAGAATACTTTAATACCTTCTAGCATATCAAGCATGTCGTCCAACCGCGATATCGAGAATCAGTATTTAATAGTAATCTTGTTAATTGTCCGACTGTCGATACACATGAGCCAGCTCCCATCTTTCTTCGGTGTTAATAAAGCCGGTGCGATGCATGGGCTCATGCTCTCTCTTAGAAGACCCTTACGAATCTATTCCTCTACCTACCTTGAAGTATCTCACACTCTTTTGGACTTATCCGATAGTGAGGGAGGTTGTGCAAGCCAGCCCTAGGAACAAGGTTTATGTAATGTCGGACATCCCGCATAAGAAGCAATCTATCAGGTAACTCTTTAGGCCATATTTCTTTAAACTTGTTCATCAATGACCTTAAACTTAGAGGAATGTTTAATGGCTCTGATTCCCCGACATTTACCACCATGGCATACACCTTACCGGTTTCCTTGGATTCTTCTACAAAATTTCGAATGGTCAAGAGGGAGCTCCCCTCCACTTTAAAAGCTTTGGGATGATTCTCTAGTGTCATAGGGTCAAGGATCGTCTTATGACCATCCTTGACAAAGATACAAACATTGTCTCATCATTAGTGGGTCATATCATGGTCCGATTGCCATGGTCGACTGAGCAACATATGACATGCTTCCATGTTGACCACCTCACAAAGTACGTAATCCTTATAATTCCTATTAATTGAAAATGAGACAGTCCATTGTTCAGTTACCTTAGTCTTGTTCACATTTTTTATTCAACCAATTGAGTAAGAGAAATGATGTTTTTTCGTAAGTTGCCGCAACTTGTCCACCATCACCTTTGAGATGATATTCTCGCTATTGCCATTGTCTATAATTATATCATAAACATTACCGTTGATGGTACACCGCGTGCCGAATATATTATGTCACTGCGGGTGCACCTCCTTCCTTAGAGTGTACAATAACTATCTCATGACCAAGGATTCACCATAATCCTCGACCAACCATTCTTCATCACCAGCTCCTTCTTCAGCAACTTGTTCATTCTCATTAAATCTAGTGCCTTCTTCCACTGTCTCACCTTCAGCGCGCCAAGGGCTATGGGGTGTTGAGGGCAGGTGTTCGATAAGTGGCCCGGTTGATCACAGCGAAAACAATGGTCCAACTTTAGCTGACCATAAGGATTTGGAATCATGCTCGGACCTGCTACTGTGAGCGTTGCACATTAAGGCCTAATTGGACCGCTTTTCATGTTAGTTTGCAGTTATAAGAGCTTGAGGACACCCTCCTATTAGTTCATTTTCTTTAGCTAGCGTTTAATCATGCATGGGACCCGTCATAAGGGCCCGAGTCGAAAGATAAGGCCAAGTATGGACTCTTGCAAGCTGCGTTTTTACCTTACCCACCAACTGAACCACTTCATTCATGATCCTAACTAGGAGCATCTGAACTCAGTCCTGAATTGTCGGTTGTAAACTCCCTATAAACTGTGCTACCTTCTGCAATTCAGTCTCCAACAAATCATTCCAAGTTACAAACAACTAGAATTCTTCGGTGTAATCTATGACGGTGTGGTTCCCATGCCGATAATTTTGGTATTATTGGAACAATACTTGCTCTTAATCACTGGGAGAGGAATCGTGATCAATGAAGGCATCTCATCCGCAGCTATAATCGGATGGGCACCTTGTTCTACCGGGCATGTGAGAGCTATAATTGCTCCCACTATGTAGAAGCACCGAATTTCAATTTAAACGTAACCAACTTCACTTTCTTTCCTTCTAATACGTTCATATAATCAAAATATCACTCTACTTTGGCTAATCAATTGAGGAAGTCTTCTATATGCAATAAGTCATTAAAACTGGGAAGTTTGACCTTACCTTAATAGTCTCTTTCAGGATGATCTAGTCAATCATTTCCATGGATCGATCATCGGGCAACGACGCCACTGACATTCTCTTCCTTGGAGCTTGACTCATTTGGGATAGCCCTACAATTTTCCTCTGGAAGTCCTCTATAGAAAATGGAGTTGTATCGTATAGCAATCACGGGTAGCCGAGAATCGCCTTAGGCTCGGAGCGGAATTAACACATCTGCAATATAGTCGATGGTTGCTTGCCGCCCTTTCATGGTCTACTGACTCTCGCAATGGAAAGCTTCCATTTTTTTCTATATATAATGAATCCTCAGATCACCGTTCACAAAATATTTTCTATTCCATCATTAGTTTCCATTGGCCTGAGGGGAGTCCTCACACTGATACTACTTGCCACAAGGAGGGACGTGATGAGGTCGATCACCATCTTCTTCAAGAGATAACTACTCTGAATCCACGGAGCTCTCTGAACTCCTCATAGAGCTTCCTTGAATCCACGAGGGATAAAAGCAGGAATAATTCCTAATAAATTTTAAATAACTTGATCGATCATAAAAAATAAAATTACAACTCTTTAAATAACAAACTCAAACCTAAGATGAAAATTTAGACTCATACTCCAACAAAAACACCCTAAAAATATAACTTACTATAAATACTAAACTTACTATTTATAGGTGACATCTATTTCTACTAGGCTTTGGTTTTCAATCCTAACTTTTCTAAGCCACTTTCATGTTGGGCACGGTTTCTACAACTCAAAGGATCAAATGTTATACTTGATCTAAAACTTAGTATGTATAATAAAAACAAACCTAAATAAGACTTTTGGCCATCGATCCAATGGAATCTCACAAATCTGGCATGAGAACTCGGCTTAGCGGGGTTGGTTGGCTTAAGTAAGTCCTACTCCAAAATCATATACAATATGTCAAAAAACTCATCTCGATTTGCAAGATATAACTAATTTAAGGTTATGATTGTCCCCATCGTTTTTGCCTCCAATCAAGCCTTCTCTGGTCCATATTTACCGTGAAAGTGTCTTCCACTGCGACTGCTCACAGCCACAGTTTATGATGATTCTAATGGATAAATTCACCAGGAAGCTGATCGGAGCAAGATACTTCAAGAAAGCCTATGAGGCCATAATTGGACCGATCAACGCCACACTCTCAACGGCACGTGACCATAGTGGCCATGGGACCCACACCCTCTCAACGGCTGGCGGTCGCTTCGTCCCTAGAGCAAATCTCTTCGGTTATGGCAATGGTACAGCTAAAGGTGGATTACCCAATGCCCGTGTAGCCACATACAAAGTCTGCTGGCCTGCCTGCATGGACGCTGACATCATCGCAGCCGTTGATGCAGCAATCCATGATGGCGTCGATGTGTTATCCATCTCCCTTGGTGGGCCACCCACTGATTACTTTCAAAGTGGCATCGACATTGGATCCTTCCATGCTGTCATGAACGGTATCCCAGTCATCTGCTCTGCTGGGAACTCAGGCCCATATAGTAGTACGGTTGAGAACGTAGC
This sequence comes from Magnolia sinica, assembly GCF_029962835.1. NCBI lineage: Eukaryota > Viridiplantae > Streptophyta > Magnoliopsida > Magnoliales > Magnoliaceae > Magnolia > Magnolia sinica. The sequence goes on along the minus strand of NC_080589.1, from coordinate 69,490,727 downwards.
CCCTTGGATCATGACTGTGGGGGCCAGCACAATGGATAGGGAATTCCCATCATATGCCCACCTCGGCAATAACAAGCACATCAAGGGACAGAGCTTCTCCACAACAGCCCTTCCATCCAACAAACCATATCCGTTGATCATATCCATTGATGCCAAATCTGCCAATTCAACGGCTCGTGATGCTGGGCTCTGTCTACCAGGATCCCTTGATCCTAAGAAAGTAACAGGAAAGATCGTCGCCTGTACGGATGGATTAATCAGTAGTGTGGAGAAAGGCGATGTAGTCAATCAGATGAACGGCATCGGGGTGATCATCTTGAATGGGCCCACTAGCGAAGTCACTGCCCAACCTCATGTCCTCCCAGCCATAGATATTGCTTGGGACGCTAGATTTGCTTTATTATCCTACAATCGAGCCACTAAATCACCAACGGCTTACATTACACGGCCCACCACACAGCTCAGAACCAAGCCAACACCAACTATGGCTGCATTCTCATCACAGGGGCCCAATTCTATCACACCGGAGATTCTCAAGGTGAGTACTAACATGCTTTGAATGTGGTCCACGTGTGAAGTAAATCTAGTTCACTAACCAGGCAAGGCCGGACCGTCTATCAGAATTCCGAATCGGACCTTTGAGTTACGATGGTGGCCCACAAGAATGGACCGCGGGTCCCTGTTTCAAACAGAGAACGGTATTGCCGTTTTTGAATTGTAGTCGGCCAACACCCTGTTGACCGACTTCACTTTCTTGGTGCACAGCAAGTCCTCACGTACATGGTGTACACGCACTGCAGCATAGGGTCCACTTTGATATATTCATGAAATCCGCTCCGTCCATCCATTCTGTCATATCATTTAAATCGTCCAGACCAATTTTGAAGCATATCTAGATAACAGGTGGGCCCCAAATCAAGATTTTATGGTTGATCTATCAGTTTAGCCACTTCCACAGGGATTCAGGAGCTGAAATTCGACGTGTACGGTTCATTTATGGTCCTCAGGCCATGTATAAAGTTTCAAGCCAAGAAGATGGTTGGAACCCTGTGACCTTGCATTCTGGCTGATTTTTGGGCTACTTGAGCTTCAGTTTCTCAGTTTTCTTGGATCTCTGGCATGTAAATCCATTGATCTTGGGCCCCTGGGGTCCATCCCTTGCCTTGGTGCATTCTGAGCATTAATTTCATACTTTTAGCATCCTTTTTCAGCCCAAGCTCCTAAAGTCACATTGCAGCATAAACACGATTAAATCGAGCTATTAAACAATATCATGTTCATAAATCCAAGCAATAACTGGGGTCTAATATGCAATATTTGACCCTCAACACATCCACCGTTCAAAACTTCTTAGGCCACGGTAGTTTCTGATGAAGCTGATATTTTTGTTTTCACTTTATCTATCTCTATGTTAATTTATGAATAGGATGGATGTCAAAAATATGTCACCATGGACCCTATAAATGTTCCAACGGTGGTGTGAAGGCTCCCACAGTTTTCTGTAGTGGGTCCACTTGAAATTTAAATCTCTCTGATTCTCTTTGTAATGCTATAAAACAATCTCTAAAAATGGTTGCACAATACGAATACAACACATGCATCATGGTAGGGTCCACATAGCTTTGTGACATCACTTCCGTAGCAATTTAACTAGGGCTAAAAGTTGGGCGGGTTCAACCCGACCGACCCGTGACTGACCCGACATTGGGTTGGGCTCGGGCAGGATATTTCGAGTCTGATCTTAAGCTTGGCCTATACAAACACCAACCCGATAAAACTAAGGTTGGGCTCAGGTTGAGGTCTCAGGTTGCCTGACCCAACCCGAACCTGATCAATATATAAGTTACTTATAAATTATAATTGAGTGTGGATCGTTTGTGTTGAAGGCACACTAGCAATGTCAAGTCTCATTTGTCCCCGTCATTTCCAAGGCCTCAAGCTAACAAGATATGCCAGATTTCTCTCTCCCAAATAGACTTCATGCTATGCTACATGACTTTTAAAGGAGTAGTTGTCTTATATTTTAGCTTGTTTTTTAAAGAAAAAAATGAAGTTCTTTATAATGAATGATCACATATATAATTAATAAAATTATAGATACAAAAAATATAAGTCCTATATTGAAATATAATAAACTAATGTAATAACGAAAATATTAGCATGTATATACCTGACCAACCCGATCAACCCGACCGAGCCTGCTTGGGTTGGGCTTGGGTTGAGAATTCCCAACCCGAGATTGGGTTGGGTTGGGTTAGGGTTGAGGTATAGGAACCTTGGGTTGGGTTAGGGTTGAGCACCAACCCGACCCAACCCAACCCGCCCAACTTTCAACCCTAGATTTGACGACAGAACTCGTCAGTATCCAATCTGCGCCCCAAGGCATTGTTGGTCATAGACTCGCCTGGTATGGTTGAAAATCTAAGTGGGTTTTAGAAATTTGGGCCCAATTAGTTGAAAATCTAGGTGAGTCTGATGCCGGTAACTCTGGGCATAACTTGGCCTGATTTCAGTTCATATATATATGTGTATATATATATATATATATATATATAGATATATATATATATATATATAGATGAAAGATTATAGGAGCATATGATACTACCATAACATGCTTTGATTCTTCATATTTACGAAAATGTTCCTTAGATGACATGATTGAATGATGAAAAGTTAAAATTACCTTTAATGGGGAAATTTTCACAAAACCGAATGCCTTGGCGATCCACGGTGTGGAGCTCCAAGAAATCAAAAGCTGTTTTAGCCCTAACTTATTATTTTATCCAATCTGATCACTAGTTGCACGAACTAAGCTAATGAGCCAAATCCATGATATAGGTAGACAATTCAATTAAAAAGAGGGTACATAGTGATGCCCACCCTTTGAAAGTATTTTCCTCTATTAGGAGAGATGTCGAACATTAATTTTTTATAGGGCCCATCATTAAGATTATAAGAAATCCACTCCAACCATTAGATTACATCTTATGGTAAAAGAAAAACCGTCTAACCACTTAATATTTAGAGTTTTTTTACAATCCAATATTTATGAAGGGGAACTCATGAAGAGAAGTTGGACACATTTATACATAATATTGGGTTCCAGAAGTAGATGATAAAAACTCCTAAGCCGAGGTATTTTTGTCATTGGGTGCAGATTCCTCTAACGCCTTAATAGAGGAGGGTGTTTATAAATTTCAGAAACTAGAGGGAGGTGTTTACAATTTTCTTTAAAAATTGGCCCCCAAAAAAATATAATTTGGAATGGACCATGAATTCGACATCTTCTGCCTGCCGCAAATAGGAAATTTCTATTTGTTATAGTCCAATTGGGCCCTATCATCACACATTGCATTTAAGGTAGCAGTGCTGACAATGACAGTGGTGATTTAAACCAATCACTACCTGACAATGACAGTGGTGATTTAAACCAATCACTACCTAAGAAAATGGGATTTCTCAATTGTGGCAAGCAAAAGATCTGAATTCCAAACAAAAACATTCGGTGCTTTTCTCTTAGTGTAAATGGTTAATTTATCATTCCATCCGTTAATGGGTTTTTTTCTATATATATAGCCGGATATTACTGCACCAGGAGTCAATGTCCTCGCGGCCTATACCCAATACATTGCACCCAGCGATCTCCCTTCTGATCCACGACGAGCTCTCTTCAATGCAATATCTGGGACATCCATGTCATGCCCTCATATTGCCGGCATCACAGGCCTTCTCAAGGCAATCCACCCCAAATGGACCCCATCGGCTATCAAATCAGCAATCATGACTACTGCACGAACAAAAGACAACACAGGAGCTCCCATGAGAAACTCTTCTTTATTTAAGGATACCCCTTTCAGCTATGGTGCAGGACATGTGCATCCTAACCGTGCAGTGAACCCTGGCTTAGTTTATGATCTAACAGTTGAGGATTACCTGAATTTCCTATGCACCATTGGATACAACAAGACTCAATTTGCATATTTCACCAAAAAACCTTACTCATGCAATCAAAAGTCCTTAAATCTCTTGAACTTCAATTACCCTTCATTAACTGTTCCTCATCTCTCTGGTCTGACCACTGTAAGTAGGACTGTGAAGAATGTGGGAAACCCAAGTACATACACGGCCCGCATCCATGCACCGCCAGGAATTTCTGTATCAGTCAAGCCCATGAGCTTGAAATTTGAGAAGATTGGTGAAGAGAAGACATTTAAGGTCAGCCTACAGGCCAAGGAAGGAGGTGTGGTTGGTGAGTATGCGTTTGGGAAGCTTATATGGTCAGATGGGAAGCACTACGTGAGAAGTCCTATAGTTGTGAAGGCAGCAAAAGCATGAAAGGTGTTGAATTTGCTTGGTGGTTTTGGACGGTAGCTTTTTTTATTATACAAGCTCATGTCTAGCGTGAATGACTAAGGTAGAAATTACCCCAGCAATCTATATTTAAGTATGATTTTTTTAAGGGCCTGTTTGGTTAGGGGTAAGTACCCCTAAATGATGGTGAAAGCATAATGATGACTTCGATGAGATGTATCATGTGTTTGGAAAAAAAGAGACATTGCCGAGTAATTTCACCCCGAAAACCAAAATCACATGTCAGTAATTTCAAAGAAAATCTAAATAATGAATATAAATCCAGAACGCCTGCTATGAGAGGAGTGCTGATGCATTGTGTGTTCTGTAGAAGTTTTTGATTTCTTATATACATGAATGCAGTATATCTATTTAATTATTTAATTATGTAATTGTGTCACACCATGCTAGGCCTCTGACATAAATATCAACTCCATGTGTTTCAAGTGGACCACATGATTGTAGATGGTGTAAAGGGCACATTGACCCTCCAAACCGTTTCATGTGCCCCACCCAATAAATTAATGGGCCTGATTTTGAACCTGAGCCCTACTTTTTCGTGTGGTATCTAATGGTTGTGGTGGATTTTATATAATTATACGGTAGGCCCTATAAATATCAAGGGTGAACATTTCTACCACTTTTTCCCATAGTGCCCACTTGAATTACAGATCAGTCTGTTTTTTCACATGCACATCATGGTAGGCCCCTAGAAAATAAAGAACGGTGTTCCAAATAAAATTATTTTACTTACACAACATCACATCATGATTGAAAGGAGTTATTATTTGCCATAAATTTTGGAAAAGCAGGTCAGTAACTTGGGACTTGTGGCACTCATGTAACTGCCATAGAGGGGATTGCGTGGACTTAGAAATTGTTTTGTGAGAGGTTTAATAACAAATACTTTCTCAAAAGTGTTCAATGTAGTAAAATAATCGAATATGTAAACTTAGAGTAAGGAGACTTATCTATTAGGTAGTACGAAGCTAGATATAGATCACTCTATATATAGTCTAAGAGGAACTTAAGCAACATCAACGCAAACCAAGAGATCATCTACCATTCAGCTAAAGGAATAGTCTACTACGCCGAATCACCTGCAGAACAATCGGCTTTAGCATACGAGAACGAGGAATCACCACCTTAAGGAGAGCCACATCCCAAAGAAGAGTCAACGTAATGTTAGGCCTATGTAGGAGCGCCCCTAGATTCCAACATATACGTGTGTTTGCAAATTTTAGGGATAAAATTTTTGTTAAAGGGGTAGAATATAATAACCCAAAAAGTTGTACACACTAATAGATACAATAGTGCTCTCTCACATGTGTAAATGTATGCAATTTCGCAAGTAAAAATTTTCTTTTTAAAGATATATAGATGAACGTGGATACACACACTCTTAGACTCACATATACACTAACCTCGGACCCTAATACATCATCTTAAACTCAATCGTTATCGAATCAAAAACTGAAATGACTCATCATCACTAACTCAGGATATCTAATTGTCCACTTCGATTTTGGACCACCCATCAACTTCATATTATCATATCCGCTCATACATAGATCCATATAATAATCAGATCTGGTCATCTTACCCGTTACCTATATATACTTAGCCTACCATTGACATCTTGATCTAGAGACTCGACTTCCGTGTGCTTAGACATGTACACGCATAAACACATCTTGAGCTTATATATCTTAACCCACTCGATTAGCCATCAATCTAAATCATTGAGATAACTCCTTATAGGTTGACTAAGCTAACTAACCAATCAATTTCAATCTGGACTTTTACATCATCACTAAATAGATAAAATAGTTCATCTCGGCCGTTTACACTCAATCATCCTTGACTGTGAACCCATCATCTTTGTGAACCCATCATCTTAATTCTACTATAATTAGAAATATTTTACACCATTATAGTTTAGATCCAACGCTTAGAAACATGTCATCAATCATCCTAAGTTTTCTATGACGTACACATTCTTATTTGACACTGAATCTTAAAAAGTTGATTTCTAATAACCCCATTGTAATAAAATTTCAAATAATGTTTAATGTGATTAAGCCTTAAATTATCAATTTCGAAACCTAACTCACAAGATTCATCATCCATCAAATTTTATATCATATCTAATAGATGACCCACCTGAAAATCAAGTAACGACTATCATTACAACCTACAAATGAATACCAATGAATCTAATAGATTATTTTTCACCAAAAGAATCATTTGCACCAAGTATTAGAACTCCCCTGGAGCAATCCTACCTAATCTATAGTTTACCAAAATTCAAATAGAGTCTGGCACTCGCATATGCATGTATACCTTGCTTCATACACCTTCATCTAATAAACAGCAATCTAACCATTCATCCATGAGTCTAACCGTACGTCTATGCTTTAACGCCTTAAGAAGCTTTATGAACCCTTAAATTTTGATTTTAGAGGTGATCCAATGTTAATTATCGTTCATAACTGCTTGATCTAAAACATTCTTTTAGAAGCATTCTCTGATGATCAAGCCCGCACAATAGTTGGACCATTGGATGCCACGACCCGAGATCGACCTACACTCAACTCCAAACCTATACACAAATGAGTCGAGCTCCAAAACATTCACGCACATGTGCGTGTATACAATCTGAAAGTAATGTATGTGTGCTCACATGGAGGTCGAAATCGAAAAACTGGGTTCAGCGCATGTAGCCACATTCGAAAAAAAATTCCGTCTCCAACTTCCTCGCTTTGAAAGAAGTAAGATAGCTACGATATGGGAGAGTCATCTCCAGTTGATCCAGACCATTCATTTGAAGATCTCCAGTCGTCTAAGTGCATGCTATTAAGAGAATAGAAAATCAAAAATCTTTTCAATTTCTCTCCGTCTTTCTTATTTTATAAATGGAACTTAGTTGTGGGCTTCCTCTGGATAATCCAGGCTGTTCAACCTCACACGAATTGTGGTTTGACAGAAATCATCCGTATGCAAGGTTTTCTTCTTCGCCATCTGGTTATGCACAAAGTTTAGAAAATATGAAGCAAATCTATTTCAAACCATCCGCTTAAGCCTCAAAAGATTTCCAAGGCCTAGACAAAATATTCGAAGCCCGGAGAAACCCGTCGCCACGACTGAAAACTCCATCTTTTGTGAAAGCTTGCGGCTACCGGTCGAAAACTTCAAACTCATGAACCACTAGGAAAACTGTTATGAAGCTTCAATTTCTTGATTTCTCAAGCTTTTTAGAGATGATCTGGATCATCTAGAAGCATTGAAAAGAAGAAAGAACCAACAGATGAAGTTTCTCCATTAACGATTGCTTCTTCCATGCCGAACAAACCACCATCGAAGAATTTGTCACAACAGTCGATCCAAAGATCCGTTTCGATCATGATAAGGCACATATGGTCTGCATCTGATCACCATTAATTAACCATAAATCAACCCAACATTTAGCTATGGAAATCGATTTGAGATTCAACGTTGAAGCCATTACATCAAAACATGTTAGGAAAAATCGACACGGAGTCCTTCAATCATGATTATGAAGCATTTGAGGGAGGGCAATGAGGGTGGTTAGAGAAAGAGAGAAGCAATGTGTTGATTCCCAATTAACTCGCCCAGTTACATCAAGTTGCAATTGAGTCACAATTGAGTCGTCCTGAGTTGAAGTGAGTCGAATTGAGTTTGAGTTTTTAGTGGGATAGAAAATTACGTTGTGAACAGGTGAGTGATCCTCTACTCGTTTGATTTCATCTTTAATTCATCTTTTCAATCCTAGTTCGTTTCAATTCAAATTCCCTTGAATTCTTCTTTGTTAAATTCTTTTTTCCATTTATGCAATTCACCTCTTTTGAACCATGTAATCATGAGCTATTAGCATTGAGTCTAGCCCTTTTGGAATCGGGTCTGGCCTTCTTACCTCGGGGCTAACTATCTTTGCCTTGAAGTTTGCTCCTTTATGTTGGGAATGGTCTTTTCTTTTTTTTCTTTTTTTTTTTAATCCTTAGTCTTGCATGGGTGGTAGACTCTCAGGAGTTTCAACACCCGGTCAAGGGTTCAAGCATCCATAGGTGGTGAAATTCCACTAGCGTGTGTGTGGGGTGTGTGTGCGTGTGTTAAACAAAAACAAAAAAATGGTCCTTTTTTTTTTCATTTTAACTAGAAGGTGTTCCTCTCAACTTTGCATCCTTTAATTTCTTGTGTGTTAATGTATTTTCTTAAATATATACCATTAATGATAAGTCTATCATTATCTTTCTTTCTTTTTTAAATCTAATGCATATAGTGTATTAATTTCTTAAATTTATCTTGTATTCTTGCCTCATAATTTTTTTTGAACTGTTGATGTATTCTAACATGTGTACTTTACATTGAATGTTAATTCTTGTATATATTTACATGTATTATGATTGTGAGTGCTTGAACTTATATGCGTAGTTTTGCTTGACTTGTATGGAATTCATGGAGTGCTTAATGATTGAATTGTATACCTCATAATAGAATGCATTATATTTATTATACTTTAAATTATGGTGGGATTATCAAATAAGGGTTCCCTTGGCCTTTATGGCAAGGATGATGATTGCGTTGAGATTATGGAGAAGGGTTTCTTCGGCCTTTATGGTAATGATGATGATTGTGGTGGGATTATCAAGCGGGGATTCCCTTGGACTTTATGGCAATGATGATGATTGCGGTGGCATAATCGAGCAGGGTTCCCTGAGAGATCATACTTAAGATGACTTACATTACATGTATAATTCATGCACCATGATATCATACTTATTTAATCATGACATGGTATCTCGTTATATGTTTTATCTATCTCTATCATGTTTATTATGATTTCATAATAGCCTTTTATCTTTCCTTGAACTGTGCTAAATTGTTTTTTACTTGCCTCCATCGAATATGTTTCAAGTTGGTAGTGGATATGATCTGCCTAGACTTCGAGCTTTCTAAATTAGTAATATATGCAGGTTTACTGGATGAGAGGGGAGCTAAAGATGAAGAGTATTTGGATGGATACTTCCATTTGAGTCTAGACTTAAGATATCTTATTTTATTTGAGAATTGTAATGAATCAAGAGTGAGAAGTGAGAGGAAATTATAATAGTACCAGAACTATAATAAAAGTTTAATTTTGAATTTGAATTTAAAATTTATATTCAATTGGAATGATTTGATTTGGATGGATGATGATCTGAATGTTAATGTGATGAATGAATACATGAAGTTATAGTTCATACCCTTGAACTCGAAATTAGAGTCGCTATACTCAAGTTTTGAATTTTGATGCGTGACATATTATTTGCCATGACTTTTGAAAAAACATGGCAGTAGCTTGAGTGGGGTCCATCTTAGTGTTTATGTTAGATCAACCTTGAGCAACTAGTGTATCACACCATGTTAGGTCAATGGCGCAAACATTAGCCCATTCATGTTTCCAGCGGACTGCAAGATTGAAAACGGTGTACAGGGCATACACTGTCCAAATTGTTTCCCTTCATATGGCCCACCTTATTAAGTGATGGGCCTAATGTTTTGACTTAGGCCTAGGTTTTGGTATGGTATCTAAGGGTTAGAGTGGATTTTATATATAATCATCACAGTGGGCCCTTTAAATATTAAGGGTGAACATCTCTCTCCCGCCTTTTCCCTTGGTGTGGCCCACTTAAATCAAGGGTCAGCATAATGTTTTCACCCATTCCTAACGTGGTATTACACATCTAATGGCCGGAGTAGATCTCACCCTTATCCAATTGGCTTGTCCAACATAATAGAAAGATTGCATCTCCAACACATGTGCCATGATAGCACGTGTGCTTGCGTGTGAAATTCAGCAGGGCTCTAAACATGCCTTGGTTTTTCTGAGACATGCAATTATGCTGGGGTCTTTAGTTTTTTTAGTTGGGTACATGTTCACTAATCAAGCCGTTTGTGAGGGGCGCGACTTGGCTGCGACCCAGAATCAACAATGTGGATGCGAAGCTGACTGTAGGGCCCACGTTGATGTATGCATTGTATATCCATGCCATCCATCTGTTTTTCCAGCTTATTTCAGGGCATGGTCTCTGAAATCAATAAGATACAAATTTCAGGTGGACCACACACATGGAAACAATGGTTGTTAAATGCCCACCATTAAAAACTTCCAAAGGTCTATCATAAGGTTTGTTGACCATCTAACCTGTTGAAAAAGTCACACAGACCTTGGTAATATAAAAAATAAAAAAATAAAAGCAATTATCAGCTAGGTTCAAAACTTTCATGGCCCACCAAAGGTTTTTAATGGTCAATAACCATTATTTCTGGTGGTATGGTCCAACTAAAATTTGTATCTGCTTAAGTTTTAACCGTGCCTTCAAATAAACCGGAAAAATAGATGGATTGCATGTATATACAATGCATACGTCAAGATAGACTCTAGGGCCAGGTTCCCACCCACATCACTGGTTAAGGGGTTGCAGCCAAGTTGTACTGGTCTATCTGCTAAGCTCAGCCAGTGCAAGGACTACGTCTTAAATGTTGGGGGCCGTTGCACAAAACCTTAAGATCTAGCCTCCCAAAAACACACCAGAATTATGGGATAATAAAGCAATGAAATAAATCAAAGCACAAAACCACACGACACAAGAGATTTTTACGTGAAAAACCCTTAAAGAGGTAAAAACCACGGGACCTCATCCAGATCAACAATCCACTATGAAGTAAAACGTTACAATCGATTACAAGCATACTTCGCTTAGATCAAACCTTCTTCACTTATGCAGGAGTGGATAGACAATAAGAAAATAAAGAAAAACAGAGAGATCTCATCAATTACGAATACGTAGAAGCGTTGAGATATCAAGTGCACAGTAGATCACCTCTACAAGCAGAACCTCCCTTCCACATGCTTCCTCTCTCTCTTTTCTCTCTCTTTCTCTCACCTTTGATAGCCCTAAACCCTTTAACAAACCATTACAAAGCTTTAGAAAACTCCCTTGCATCCCTAGAACAGACCTAGGGACCCATATTTATAGTTTAAGAATCTCCTTCCTGCACCTCTGTGAAAACCGCCTCAAATTTACGCAGTCTTCACAAAATCCGGACTTGAATCTGTGTAACCTCGACTAGTCAAGCAGGGTCTTCGACCGGTTGAGCGGCCTACTCGACCGGTCAAGCATATCCCTCGACTGGTCAAGCATCAAGGAGTCTCAAACCAATTTGCTCGTTGGACTTTGAATCGAGCACCACTCAACCGATCGAGTAGCTCTATATGCTCTTTTAACCTGGGGAGGAAAAACCCCATCAAATCTTTCCATTTCCGACTCAGGAGGAATTCGCTTTCTTCAAGCCAGCCAGGTTTCTACAAACCTCAAACTTGCCCCTGAGCAATGTCTTAGTCATCATGTCTGACACATTATTGTCCGTGTGGACTTTCTCAAGCTGTAACACTTTCTGTTCCAAAGTATCTCTGATCCAGTGATACTGAATCTTTATGTGCCTCGACTTGAAGTGCTGACTTGGATTCTTACTCAAGTGTATAGTACTTTGACTATCGCAATAGACCACATGTTGCTCCTGCTTCAGGTTAAGTTCTTGTAGGAACCTCTTCATCCAAAGCATCTCTTTATATGCCTCTGTGATTGCAATGTACTCGGCCTCTGTCGTTAATAATGTTACGACCTTCTATAGCTTAGTCTACTAAGAGACCCCTCCCCCTGTAAACGTGAACATGAACCCCGATGTACACTTCCTAGAGTCTATGTCACCTGTCATATATGCACCTGTGTAGCCCTCTAACACAGGTTTTCCATCATCAACCTGAATGAGCCTCTTAGATACCGTAGCATCCATTTCATCACTGCCCAATGCTCTTTGCTAGGATTGGCAAGATACCGACTAAAAACACCAACCGCATATGCTATGTTTGGATGCGTATACACCATAGCATATATCAAACTTCCTACCGCTGACGCATAGGATATCTTCCTCATCTCATCTACCTCTATCTTCATCTTGGGACACTGCTTGTTGCTCAATATGAAGTGACCATCCAGTAGAGTACTGACCGGCTTCGCTGCATTCATGTCGAACCGCTCTAGGACTTTCTCAATATACCGCTCTTGTAACAGCCAAAGCTTCCTACTGCTTCTATCACAGGTTATCTCCATTCCTAGGATCTACTTAGCTGGGCCCAATTCTTTCATCACGAACGACTTACCCAACTCTTGTTTCAACCTGTCAATCTTCTTGATGTCTTTTCCCATGATGAGTATGTCATCAATGTATAACAACAGAACTAAGAAATCACCATCTGAGGACTTGCACGTGAACACACAGTGTTCTGACTCCATTCTGTCATACCCATGCTTTAACATGAACGAGTCAAACTTCTTGTTTCATTGCCTTGCAGGTTGCTTTAGCCCATACAAGCTCTTCCTCAACCTACACACTATATGCTCTTTACGTTTGACTTCGAACCCCTCTGATTGATGAATGTAAATCTCTTTTTCCAGGTCACTATGGAGAAAAGCAGTTTTAACATCTAACTACTTTATCCATACTAGCCATCAACCCAAGCAACACCCGTATGAATGTCATCTTCACCACTGGTGAGAATATCTCCTCGAAGTCTATGCCTTTCCTCTGAACAAATCCTTTCACCATAAGTCTGGCCTTGAACCTCGTTTGTGAATTATTCTACTCAATCTTCTTTCTGAATACCCACTTGTTACATATAGCTTTTTTGCCCTTAGGTAGTTTTACCATATCATAAGTGTGGTTCTTATGCAAGAATTCTATCTCCTCTTGCATAGCTTTCAACCACTCCCCCTTATGCTCGTCGGCTAGGACCTTAGAATAGTCTTCTGGCTCTCCCCCATCAGTGAGCATAATGGACTCATGTGGTAAGTACCTCTTGGAAGGATGTCCATTCCTAAATGACCTCCTCACCTGTGGCTCAACAAGTGAATCAAGTGGGAGCTGATCCCCCGGTCCATCTTTTGTAGAAACTTCCTCGTCCTCTGCACTTTGTTATACTCCTCTGTCATCAGGCACCATAGGAGAATAACTGGATCTATGTCCTCTATCTCACCTGAACTAGGCTGGGTCTTCTCTGACTTATAAATATCTTCAATACATTGTTCTTCAAAGAATAATACATCTCTGCTCCTGACGAGCTTCTTCTTGGTCGAATCCCACAGTCTGTAACCAAACTTTTTATCAATATACCCCAAGAACACACATTATCTGATCTTCATATTGAGCTTGGACCTCTCGTCCTTTGGTACGTGAATAGATGTCTTGCATCCAAACACCCTAAGATGACTGTACGATGGATCCTGTCCAGTCCACACCTTATCAGGTACTTCTCCATTTAACGGGTCTGATGGGGACCTATTTATCAAATACACTGCCGTGTGCATTGCTTCTCCTCATAACGTCTTGGGTAACTTCACATGGGATAGCATGCATCTGATACAATGGTGCGATTCATTCGCTCAGCCACACCATTATGCTGGGGGGTCTTAGGAACCATCTGTTCATGCCGTATACTCAGAGACTTACAATACTCATGAAAGTCGCCAATGTATTCACCACCATTATCAGTGCGGATGTACTTTAATGATCTACATGTCTCTCTCTCAACTATAACATGAAACATTTTAAACACACCAAAGATCCCGTCCTTAGATTTTAAAGTATAAGCCCAAACCCTCCTAAATGCATCATCTATAAAAGTGACAAAATACAATGCCCCACCTAAGGTTTTTGTCCTCATAGAACCACAAACATCAAAATAAACCAAATCTAATACATGCAATTTATTAACATGAGAAGCAGATTTAACAAATAAAACTCTATGTTGTTTGTCTAATAAACTATCAATACAGGTTTTGAGAGGTATGCCTGTCACGTCTGGAAGGAACCGCTTCTTTGCTAGTAGCTGAAGCCCTTTTTCACTCATGCAACCTAAACACATGTGCTATATGTCAATAGCTGAATCTTCCGCTGCGTTCAACCCACCCTTGCACACACTGACACTTACCTTATAAAGGGTGGAACACTTCTTCCCTCTGGCTGCAATCAACGAACCCTTGATGAGCTTCCAGCGCCCACCAACAAATCAACTTTCATAGCCATCATCATCCAACCTTCCCGTCGACATCAAGTTGAAGTGAATGTTTGGGATATGCTCACATCAATGAGAACCAATGTGCAGCCCACATCAATTTTGACACAAATATCACCGACCCCTACGATCTTCGATATGTCAGAATTTTCTATCTTCATGGTCCCATAGTCACCTGACTTATAGCTTGTGAAGAAGTCCCTGCGTGGAGTCGCATGAAATGAGACTCCCGAGTTTATCACCCAGTCAGTGTCCTGACTCGTAGCCGTGAGACAAACATCATAATCTGTTGAAAGAATAACTACAACGTCGTCATTTGAAGCGATCGTAGTGGAGTCTAATTCATCTTCCTTCTCCTTTCCTTTTCTTTTCTTGTCGTTCTTTTTGTTACGACATTCATACTTGTAGTGTCCCTTCTTGCTACAATTTCAATATTTAACATCCTTCCTGGTACTCGACTTGCCTCTTAATTTATTTCGGGCCTTTCCGCTCTTTCTGTTAATTCCTCTCCCCCGTTCTTGTGTCATAAGGGCCTCTTGTTGAGTAGACCCCTGAGACTTCCTCCTTGTCTCCTCATTGAATAACTAGTTACATTTTCCATGTATACCTTTTCGTCTGGCGCGGAGTTACTTAGAGACACTACCGATGTCTCCCAACTATAAGGTAATAAGCTAAGCAATAGCAAAGCCTGTAGTTCATCGCCCAGGACCATCTTCATAGCGGAGAGTTGGTTCAATATATTGCTGACATCATTCATGTGCTCAGCCACAGAACCACCATCTTTGAACTTGAGATTCACAAGTTGTCTTATCAGAAAAATCTTATTATCGGCTGTTTTCCTCCCATACAGCCCTTACAGTTTCAGCCATAAGCTAACGGCTAAGGTCTCTGTAGACACATGGTGGAATACGGAATCGTCTATCCATTGTCTAATAAACCCCACCGCCTTATAGTCCAACTTCTTCTAATCATCATCTAACATATCCTTTATCTTCGTTGATATGCCTAGAATTGGAGCATACAAGTCCTTGCAATATAGCAAGTCCTCCATCTTAGCCCTTCCATATGGTCCAGTTAGAACCATTGGACTAATCATCCTTGATGAGCCACCTTCCATAATTCAGAACCGATCCCACTCCGTTCAATAAACCTGTACGCTCTAATACCACTTTGTTGGGGGTCATTGCACAAAACCTTAAGATCTAGCCTCCCAAAAACACACCAAAATTATAGGATAATAAAGCAATGAAATAAGTCAAAGCACAAAACCACACGACACAAGAGATTTTTACATGGAAAACCCTTAAAGAGGTAAAAACCACAGGAACTCGTCCAAATCAATAATCCACTATGAAGTAGAACATTACAACCGATCACAAGCACACTTCGCTTGGATCAAACCTTCTTCACTCACACAGGAGTGGATAAACAATAAGAGAATTAAAAAATGGAGAGATCTCACCGATTACGAGGACGTAGAAGCATTGAGATGTCGAGTGCACAGCAGATCACCTCTACAAGCAGAACCTCCCTTCCACAAGCTTCCTCTCTCTCACCTTTGATAGCCCTAAACCCTTTAGCAAACCATTGTAAAGCTTTAGGAAACTCTCTTGCATCCCTAGAACAGCCCTAGGGACCCATATTTATAATTTAGGAAACTCCTTTCCACACCTCTGTGAAAACTGCCTTAAATTTACGCAATCCACACAAAATCCAGACTCGAATCTGCGTAACCTCAACTAGTCGAGCAGGGTCTTCGACCGATCGAGCGGCCCACTCGATCGATCGAGCATGTCCCTCGACTGGTCGAGCATCACGGAGTCCCAAACTAATTTGCTCGCTGGACTTTGAGTTGAGCAGACTCCTCGACCAGTTGAGCAGTCCACTCGACCAGTCGAGAAGCTCTGTCTACTCTTCTAACCTGGGGAGGAAAAACCCCATTATTAAAATCCTCCCAAATTGGCCAATCCCAGCTGCTGATATTATAACACTTATCTCTTTTTTGCCATTTAATTTTCAAATGCAAAATGAAAAGATGAAATTGTCCGGGGTATCAAATAACATGATGGATGAATATCGAGCATCACACTTTAACAACAAAGTATTAAATAACTCAAGAAACACACTCCCCTGAAATATAAAATAACTCAAGCATAAAAAGGCATGCTTACCGAACCATAGGAAGTTCCCGTGGGGGGTGGAGGGGGGGATTGTCTTCTAATACTGCCAGCAAGGTGTCTATTAAATGGTGATATGTGAGCCCACCATAATGTGTTTTATCGACACCATTCATCTATTTTTCTATATCATTTTAAAGTATGAGCAAACCATGACATAGGAAAACATAAGTAATTAAACACCCACCATTAAAAACTTCTTAAAGCTCATTGTAATGTTTGCTTGTCATCTAACGTGTTTACTAGGTCCCAAAGTCTTATATAATAGAAAATACAAGTATCAACTTCATCCACAACTTTTGTGGCCCAAAAAGTTTTCAACACAAGCATTCAATCATCACTATTTCCAATACTCCCGTGCACATGGAAATGTTTAAGGCCTGTTTGGACAGTGGTATTAAGTTGTATTAAATGGGATTACATTACTAATCCCACTTTAAAATTCAAAAAGGCATGTTTGGAAGGAGTGTAAGATGGAATTAAAATGAACCTTGTAGGCTTTGAAAGATGAGCCTTGTGTTGGAAAGTGTGAGATGGGATTACTAATCCCACCGCTGATGGATTTTTGTTGCATCCGCTCCAATTCAAATGCAATTTGAAAATAAATCTTAGAATTTATTTTTTAATGCACACATTCCAAACACAGTATTAGAAAACATGGGATAAATCCAATCTAGGTCAATACCTTACACATGCATTTATTGTAACTTTTACGACCTTAATCCCACCTAACACAGCTGGCCAAACACGCCATCAGTGATTGTGGTCTACATGAGATTTTCATCTGCTTCATTTTTTAGTTCATGCTTTAGAAAATGAATATACTGCCAGGATAAAAATACATACAGCATAGTCGAGCCTACATAATATCGTACAATAGCCAATGGTTACTAGAGCTGGGCATCGGTCTGAGTCGGATCAGATTGAGACCAATCCAATCCGATCTAAAATTTGGGTATCCTAACCTGAATCCAATCCGATCCGGGAACGGATCCGACTCACCTAATCCGATTAGATCCGAACAGTGCATTAAATGATCCGATCCGAGACCGACTCGGTCAGCAAAACCGAGTCGGATCGGATTTGACCCGGTTCGGATTCGGTCTAGAATTAATTTTAAAATTTTTTGAAAAACGTATGAATTGGATTTGTCACAAATATCATGGTGGGCTCCACCTAAGTTAATCAACTTTCATCTTTTGATTTAAATGTCCACCAAACCTGAGTTTAAAAGTCTCCCATTAATTGATGACATTGATTGCAATGACAACCCACGATTGATGGCTTTTGGAAATTTACCTGTCTTAGCTCATTTTAGGGCATGAAACTAAAAATGAGAAAGATCAGAAGCTGAATATTAGCCTGGCAATGGCCCCAACATGTCTCAACAACATAGCTGGAATCTCACTTTTTCTATTGTGTGGCTTACTTGAGATTCAGGTTTGCCTAATTTGTGGGCTCGTTCTCTAAAATGAGCTGTAAGAAATGGACAGAGTGGATTTGTCATAAACTTAGAGCGGCCCCATTTACAGTCAAACCTGCATTTCCATACTATCTCCTGTACATCAGCGCATGAAATGATTGATGGAGACGGTCTCTGAATAGGCATAGTGGATTAGATGTCACCTGGACCCCACACAAAACAGTGTGACCCTTACCGAAAGGTTGACAATCAATGTCTAGCAATAAGAAATTCCAAGCAATCAATGAACTCTCAACATGATAGACTTACAGGCAGATATACTAAAAAGAAGAGAAGCCTTCAACTTGCATAAAAAAAGGGTGGGAAATACCTAAAGAGACTATCCACACATCACACGAACATATCATGACAGTTTTACATTCAAATAAATCATTCCATTCAGTCATTGATTAAATGAATCTAGCAACTACAATTAATAATGAAGGCTTACACATTCAGTTCCAAGTAATCATATACAACAAATATATAGGAGACCATAGGTACCTGCATATAACATAGTTGGGCCTTGTCCACAGTATCGCAAGATGAGAAAGTTACTAAGGTAAACTTATTGTCTTCTACTTCAAAAAGAAAAAAAGAAAAAGAAATAATTCATATGCAAAATATAAATGTAAAATGAAGACAAAGATGGCCATCATTAGGAGATGAAAAAGTTTGAGGGTGAAGCTTCATTTTCTTTTTGTCTTGCATTGTAGGTCCCATAAGAAGTTTGAATCTTCTAACCAAGCCAGGACTTTACCACCTTCACAGGTGGACTGAAACTTATCAACAATTAGGAGTTGGATCAAAAGAAGGCTGAAACTTATCAAACAATGCACAATATTAGCCTGTTCATCCACAGAAAGGTAGGATATCATTCATGGCTAAAAATCCTCCAACAAAATAATAGGAATGCTGCACATGAATTGCCAGATGAACAAAGCATGTTCTTTGAAAGAGAGACACTGCATCATCAAAGGGAAAACCTGCATTAATTTGCATAACAATGAGAAAATTGTGCTTTTCCAATAGATGCATGGATTGCCATTCTCTGCCAGAGTATCAAATAACTTCTTTGAAAGTTAATATCCTACCATTAAGTAGTCTTGACTTGGAATGGAGAAAAATCAACAATTTCCATAATATAAAATAAATAAATAAAAAGTAAAAACTAGGAAATTGAATTCTTGAAAGTATGAAAATCACAATCCATATCCAGAGTCAAGTCCCTCAATTGGAAAACTGCCTGTTTGGAAGACTCCTAACAATGAGTTCATCTCATTTTAGTTCATTGTAATTATGCATTAGGGTTCATATTTCTTTTTGGCAAAATAATCTTGATAAATGATAACCAACCATCATAATCCCTAATACATAATTAGAGATGAACTAAAATGTGTCTACCAAATAGGTCCTAAGGAAATTGCACTTCATATGAGTCTTTACACATTTTCTTCTCAGCTAATGGTGTGTTTGGGTGCCTTGAAAATGCAGTGGTCGGGTAGAACTGATCCCCGCCCACAACTAATGCCCCACTCATCTCACATCTTGCATGAAATGAGTTGCGCATCAATTTCAGGCAGGAAAAACGGAAAGGAAATTGCACTTTCAATGCCGCCCACAAGACCATGCCATTTCAATCATGGGTTGATGCAAACACTTCTGTTATGCAGACATCCAAATGCGCCCAAAACTACTCTTTGAAATGGCAGTAGGTCAAACAACAGCTACTACACATCTACACCTCCATAAGAGGAAATTTGGTGATATGAAAAAGCCAGAAGTAGACTATGGTTCATTTGATGAAGCTAAGTATGGGGATCATTCACATCATGGCCCAACTTTTTAGTTAGTGGCTAGGGCTCTAAATATTTTAATCTACATTCCTAACCTTAAGGTAGTGGATATTTAAGATAGAGATATTTGTATAAACAAAATGATAGAGATATACAGTTTTTAAAAGAAATAGAATGTCACTTACTCACGTGATCCCTTTAAGTTCTAAAAGAGTGTGTGTGTGTGTGTGTGTGTGTGTGTGTGTGTGTGTGTGTGTGTGTTTATTTGTATTTTTTAATAACTGAAATGAAGGAGTACACAGCCTATATCAATATATGATAAAATAATGAAATACACTTAAGAGGGGATGGTGACTTGACCGGTCCATCCGTTTGATTTGATTATATGAGCCTAACATGAAGCAAATCCATATATGAAGTGGGTCATTTCATATGGAGCTAGCAATGCTGATAGACCATTAAAAACTTCTTATTGGCCACATAAGTTTTTGATTAGGCTAATATTTCTTTTCACCCCTTCATCTATGTTTGTGTGACCTCATCGACAGTTTTGATGCAAAATAAACATTACGCTAGCCCTAGGAAGTTTTTAATGGAGTGTTCAATCACAACTGATTCCTCTAGTACGACCCACCTGAGATTTGGATCTACTTCATGTTTTGGCCATGCCCAAAAATGATGGGAAAAACAAATAAATATAATAGATATAGAATAGATACATTGAGGTGGACCCACAGTAAAGGCCACACCGTCTTCCAAGAGGTGGGGCCCACCTAATCTGCTCCGCTGAAAACTTCTGGCCATTCGCATGGGGCCATTATTTGGACGTCTTGCATTGGGAACATGAATGTAATGTATACTATGGCTGGTGGTAAGAAAAACATCAAAGAGACTTTTTTTCTTTAAAAAAAGTCAGGCCCGGTTACTCATCAGGTGGACAGGGACCCCATGTTACTAAACAAGAGTCCTAGACAAGTTTTTTTGTTTTTAACCCTTCCCATTCGACATGCCCTGTTTTCATCTTCAGACAGTACCGAGTGGGTCCTACCTGATGGACAGCTTAGATCTCAAGCTCATGTGCCAGCTATATATAACTAGCTTCCGTCTTGTTATCTGAATCATTCAGATTACTCCAAGGCCCTTTGCCAACAAGCCTAAGCTCCGAGTAAGTTCTCTCCCGTTCTTAAGTTTTCCATTTTTTTCTTCTTTTTCTTGCTAATTCGACTCTGCTTCTAACTAATATTGTCTGGATCAATAATCTCAAACTGTGGCCAACGATCCTAGGTGACCGGACCACCAACGGGCAGCGTCCATGGCTGGCCGACCAGCGAGTTATCTCTTACAAAAATAAAAAAATAAATAAACAGTAGCTGAGTGGGTCCACCTACCTGATGAACGGTTGCGAATGGCCGGATGAGGATTGTGAGTCGCCGGCGTTCGGGTAGGGACGACAAAGGGGAAGGGTTTGAGGGATTTTAGGGTTCGGGTGTGGGGAGAGAGCGACGAGTAGGTAGGGTAAAAAAACAAAAAGGGGTAAAAGAGATATATATAGGGGAGGGGCAAACTTGTCAATTTACACCCGGTCCTGTCAGGTTCGAATCAGCTCGGACCCAAACGGATCGGATTTCGGTTCGGGTCGATCAGTTTTGTTGCTTATCCGAATCCGATCTGAATTGCATTTGGATCTGCCCTTTTGTACCCGAACCTAACCAATCCAACCTACCGGTCTTGTTCGAATCGGGGCGGATCAGGGCGGATCGGATCGGATCCGCCGGATCGGACCCATTTTGCACACCACTAATGGTTATTGTCAGTAGACAATCCACTTTTGCTGTAAGCTCCATAAATACACTCCGATCCATCGGAGTCGCAAAAGCTATTAGGACAGAAAATAGGTAAGTAGGAAAAGTGTACGACACTAGTCTACCGTAAAACTTTTTTTGAGCCAATACCATAGGCAAAGCTGATTGCATACTGAGTAAACTGTGTGGTCCACCATGATTTATTTATTTTATCCACTCTATCCAGTCATTTTACCAGATAATTATAGGGATTTAGCCGAGAAATGAATCATATCTTAAGGTCAAGTGGACCACACCATGGATAAAATTCTTGGGGTCACAGAAGTTTTGGATCAAGCTGATATTTATGTTTTATCTTCATCCATGATCGTATGATCTTATGAATAGGTTAGATGACCAACAAACATCACTGTGAGCCCCGGAAAGGTTTCAATGGTAGAAATCATTATTCTCATTGTTTCATGTGGTGTGGTCCACCTGAGCTCTTGATATGCTTAAATTTTGGACTCAACTACTAAAATAAGCTGGAAAAACGGATGGACAGTGTGGATAAACCACATACATCCACAGTGGGTCCAACAGAGTTTACTCAGTACGATCAAAGGGTACCACTAACTCAGTACGTAATCCAATTTCTCATGCTTAAATATCATTCTAATCCAAACCTTCTGTGGCCCCACAAATTTTCCAACGGCGGTGGGCGTTCAATACCAGCTCGTCCACTTGAGTTTTGGATCTGCCTGATTTTTTGGAATTCTGTCCCATCTTGAAAAACTGATGGACGGAGCGGACTTCTCACTGAAATCTCTGTGGGCCCCACATAGCTTCCAGCCACTAGAACTTGTGGGAGTACAGGCAATTCGCGTCCGTTCGTAGGGTTTTCAGGAAACGGATTGGCTACTCCCCCTGACACCAGCCCCGGAGCTGGTGGTCGGTGCGCTGTGGGCCCCACCATGATGTATATGTTTCATCCATTCCGTTCATCCATTTTAAAATATCATTTTATGACTTTATCCGAAAAATGAGAGGGATATAAATCTCAAATGGATCACACCACAGGAAAAAAATAGTGATTGGATATCCATCATTTAAATCCTCCTAAGGCCTGATGTACTGTTTATTTGAAATCCAATCCGTTTATTATGTCATAAAGACCCAGATGAAGGGAGAAAACAAAGATCAACTTGATCCAATACTTTTATGGCCCCCAAAAAGTTTTTAACGGTCAAAGTTCATTCAACACTGTTTCCTGTAATGTGGTCCAGTTAAGATTGGGATATACCTCATTTTTTTTGTATTACCTTGAATTGATCTAGAAAAATAGATAGACGGAATGGATGAAACACATACATCATGATGGGCCCACAGAGCACCGACCACCAGCTCCGGGGCTGGTGTCAGGGGGAGTAGCCAATCCATTTCCGGGTTTTCAAGGGTTTTTTACTGGCTCGCTGCATTCGTAGGGTTTTCCGTTGGTGGCGCCAAAAGAGAGAGAGAGAGACAGAGAGAGCCGCGAGAGAAGGGATTTCAGCGACGGATAGAGAGAAAGACGAGGAAACCTTGGAGAAGATTCCGATTCACCTGAGGGTTTCTTTTTGAGAATTCCAATTACAATCGATTTCAAGCTCCCAACAATGGAGGCTGATTCTCTTCCTCCTCCATCCAGCCGCTGCTGGACGGACATCGTACAAAAGCCCCCACCGCAGAAGCCGCAGGAACCGCCGATCTCGAACCGCATCATGTTTGACAGTTGCAAGTCGAGCAAGGGCGTGGCGGTGGCTGTGGTGGACGCCAACGCCATAATTCAAGGTGGGGAGAAGCTGGCGAGCTGCGCCGACAAGTTCGTGTCGGTGCGGGAGGTCCTTGAGGAAGTGCGGGACCCGGTCTCTCGCCGCAGGCTCGATTTCTTGCCCTTCACTGTCGAAACGATGGAGCCTTCTCCAGATGCCTTGAAGAAGGGTTAGATTCTCTCCTCTTTTTTGAAATATTCGTATTTTATTTATGGATTTTGTTAATATCTCCACATTCAGTCTGCTGTATCTGTCCCCACTGAAACCGGACCTTGTACTTGATCCGATATACATAGTGTTTGAAAAAATCTCCCATTGCAAGCTTACATGAAGAGTACAATAATCAGATAGCAGCACAGAAGGAGAACATGTAACTTTTTCATCCTCAGACAACAGATTAAAGGAGCGGATGCCCTAAAGATAATGTAAATGGAAACAAATTGAGAAAAGATTTTTTTAAAAAAAATCTTCAACACCATGCTGGCACATAGAAACAATAGAAGAGAAGATAGTATTTTCCAAATTGTAAACCACTCAAGTAAACTGCAAGTATGAGCCATCCCTACCACTGAATTGGTGAAAATGTCCACTAATACAAATGGTCCAATTGATGGCCCACCCCAGGGTTCATTCTGCAGTGATTAATGATCCTAGTTCCTAACCATTTGATCAAACCTTTGTTTGCTAGTAATTTGGCTGAACAGATGCACCAATTGGAGTGAACATGGTGTTTAGATGCTAACACCATTTTTATATATACAGCTTATAAACATGATCATTCAAAATCTAGGGGAAAAAATACGCCCGCAGAAATCGAATTTGAAAATGCCCCTACATTAATCACCCCCAGTGAAGAATCTCGAATACGAGACTTCCCACTCCTATACCACTTTGATGCATGACAACTAACCACTTGCTCTAGAAGCTCGTACTGATAGAGCGTGGTGAATCAACCCTTTTATCTCATAGCCTAGGCGCCCCCCATCCCATGGGTTAGGTCCTCGGTTGAACCCCCCACGTGGGCCCCACATCACATGGGTTCTACCTCACACAAGCCACCTGCCTCACACGGGCCGCCCACCCCAAGTGTGCCCCTGCATCCCATAGGCCACCCCACTCAAGCTTGGTGTGAAAATGCCCCTCCGTTACATACCCACAAGGGAGTTGATGCAGCCATTAGCGGTTTGGGGTAATGATTTGTGATTTGAGATTTAAATAAGTTACACAAATTAACTCAAAAGACTATTTTATCAAAAATAAAAATAAAAATTATTTTTTGAATCACCTTGGAGATTGCAGGTGAGAAGATCAAGCCATTCTCATCATCAAGTGAACCATGCCTATGTCAAATCAGATCGTTGTCAGTTTGATTTAGACCATCCATTATTTTAATACATGAAATCAGTGTGATGACTGGATGGCTGGTATTGTTTGATGAGAATTGGATGTGCACACATGCAGAAACCATGTGATGATTGGATGGCTGGGATTGCTTGATGAGAATTCAACACACACAAATGGACACATGCAGAAATGTATGTATGTACATGTCGGTATGTTTGTGTAAACGGGTTTGAGTGGGTTCGGGTATGGTTTGGATTATACCAATTACTAGTCGGGCTCAAAAAATTACCTAAAACCCACACTCACCACCCATTTAATTACACTGATACCCATTCAACTATGACCATGAAACTTTCTAGATCAGAATTGAGAAACCATACATTGGAAGAAAAACACCGATAATGAAGTAGTGGACTAAAGCTATACATTAGGTCAATATGTTGAGCAGACTTTCTATTTTATGTTTTCAAGTTCCTTGCTGGTTCAATTAGGTAACAAGTGGCAGTGTGTAAATTCAACCCTAAATCACCGAAATAAAAGTGATGGGTAAGAAACAAATATTATGGTTTGCTATTATAATTTTGCAGTTATCAACTTTGCGAAGGCGACTGGGGACTTGCAGACTCTTTCTGATGTTGATCTTAAGCTAATTGCTCTGACTTACATGTTGGAAGCTCAGTTCCACGGGACTAACCATCTTAGGGACAGCCCTCCGTCACTGCACATGGTCAATGTGAAAAGACTGCCCGAGAAAGAAATGCCTGGGTGGGGCTCCAACGTGCCTAACTTGGCAGAGTGGGAAGCTCTAGAAAATGATGCAAGCTCAGATTTGGGTTCCTCCCGGATCCTCCCACTAAAAGACCTCAGCTTGAATGTCCCAATGGATGGTCAAAGTGGGTCCGGAAATGTAATACCAGAGACTGGTGGTGATGCGGAAGCTGAGAATCAAGAGGGTGGGGATCACGGATTTAGTAACACTAGAAGGTTCATTCATCCGAAGAAAGAGATTAAGATTGAAGGAAAAAAGATGGTAGCTGATGGAATTGATGCCTCACAAGGAGAAGCTGCTGCTGATGACAGTGATTGGATGCCAGCCGTCAGTCGGAGCACTCACAGGAGATATATAAGAAGAAAAGCAAGGCGTGAATCGGCTGAGGCATTGGAGAAACTCGAGCCAGATGAGGTGGCAAGCACAGATGCTGAAATTACCGAAAATGCTGCAGGTAGTGTTCCCGAGGAGAGCAAATCGGAACAGACTGAAGCTTTCTTGCATGAAAGTTCCAAGGGGATGCAGGCTGCAAATTGGATTTCGAAAGATGAAGCAGCTGAGGTTGGTATTGATGGAGATGATAATCTCTCAACTATCTTAAAAAATATGAGATTGGAAGAAGAATCCTCTGAGCTTCTCAAAGATGATCAAGAAGTTGCGGAAGTGGAACCTTATGACTCTGTGATGGACCAAAAAAGCCTAGATAATGAAGATGTTGTAGCTGAAAACAGAGTTGAAATATCAGGCGAGGGATTGGATCACTTAGAGATCTCTAGCCAAACAGATGAAAGCATTGATACTTCTCAAGTGGACGATAACGGTAGTGAACAGAGTTGGATGCTCCGATCTTTGTCTGACTCGAGTGTAGCATGTGTGACAAGTGACTTTGCAATGCAAAATGTGATTCTGCAGATTGGTTTGCGGCTTCTAGCACCTGGCGGAATGCAGATTCGTCAGCTGCATAGGTATGCCCTTTTTTAATTTAGCTTGGTTGGGTTTTAGCTGATTTTCAATGTGGTTACTTTTTTTAATTTTACATTTTTTTAAAACGCTGCTTTCTGGGAAAAGGGGATCGAATGAGTAGCCCTCCTTTTGTAATCCCATGCATGGTGCATTGAATGACCCACCTTCGGCCAATATTATGCATTTGATCAGGGAGTTTGTATTGCATTCCTCCTGAAGATCACCTTGATCAGATAGCCTGCCTTTGTAGGATCAGGATGACATTCATTTTCTATAGCATTCTCGCTTTTATTTTGGTAAATGGTTGACTACCTTCCAATCAGTTTGATATACAGGTAATGCACAATATACCCCTATTCCCGTTATCCAACAGTCCTCTTGATTGGAGGGCCCTACAGACCACTTTGCATTGGAATAAAATTAGAAGGCCTTACACTGGATCATTTCCCCTGTGCAAGTAAAAATAAATAAATAAATCCGGCTTCCATGTTCTTTGTAGCACATTTCTAAAACTATTTAAGAGTCATGGTGAATTTGTAAACCAATGCCAATGGTATATCAAGGCATGCCATGAATTGGGTGACACAGTTAGTGTTTGTATGTCTGAGATATTGCACTGGATCGTAATGTGGTTCCTTCTTATACCTATTTATTCCAGGTGGATTTTGAAGTGTCACGCCTGCAATAGAGTAACTGCAGAGATTGGGAGGATATTCTGTCCAAAATGTGGCAACGGTGGCACTCTACGTAAGGTATCTGTTACAGTCGGTGAAAATGGGGTTGTTCTAGCAGCTCGTCGGCCACGTATTACCCTTCGAGGCACAAAAGTAAGAACCTTTCCAGTTTTCTTCATTGTACCCTTGACAGTTCAGAAGCAATATGGACCATAATTATAAAACTCACCAAGTCAACTCAAAACCCAGCAGAGTTCAGCTAGACTCAAGAAACTTATGATTCAGTTGGACTTCTCCAAGTTTTGTAGACTTGTCGAGTCCACTGCGATTGTAACCCCTGCAAAAGATCCAAGGTCCTTAGCCAGTGGAATACTAATGCAATTGTTGTTTGTTTGGTTATTTTATTCTATTTACCAAGATTAAGAAAACCTAATACTGTACCACTATTATCATATTAATTTAGTTATACTAAATCATTGAGTCAAGCCACGTAAGACTCGATCGAGTCTTCTAATCAACCCGACCTGGATGGACACTGAGTCAAGTCGAGTTTTTGGGTTTTTGAACTGTGGTATGGATCAGTAACTCACTCACATGCAGTCTCATCCACTTGCGCAATCTTTGTTTGAAATGTGATTAAGTTTGTTGTTCTTTTATCTATTTGTTTTGGAGATGCATACTTTGCCCAGGCTTCATCTTTTCATGGCTAAGGTTGCAGCATTATCATCTACCTCTCTACAAGCCTCTCTACAAGTATATGTAGAAGATATATTAAACCTAGAGGATGAATTATATATCTTCTTAATGCCAGTCACCTTGTTTTGAAACGAGTTTAGCTGCCAAAGATATAGCATTGCTCGAATCTCCTTCAATAATCAGCCATCCAGAGAAGGATTGAAAGAAGATTTTTGTTCCTTCCCGGAGAGCCCTGGCTTCTGCTTGGCTTGATATCTCCTATCCTGCCATACCGCAATAGACTAATTTAATCCCCCGTCTGTCATCCCATACTGCCTTACCACTCCTATTCTACCTAGATGGTCATAGACACTTGTCAATGATCCATCAGAATCTAATGCTATCACGTCTATCTTATTATTTTTATGATTTTGTAGACTTATTCGCCTTTAGGGAGCTATTTTGTTTTTTGAGTTGTTGGGTTTTGTTGATGCAGCAAGGCTTCAAACCAAGCCAAAATCTGAAAGTGAACATGTTTGGCAGTCCAAACACTACAACAGTCCACACCAGTTGCAGAATTTCAAGATGAAAGTACTGCTGGATGATTCCAGACAGCCTACTAGACTACTTTTAGTATTTACAGGATAATTGCCACTCCAATTTCATGGAGAGACACTAGTAAAAGCTGTATTATATCATCAGTTGATAGCATAGTTCATGCATATGATTCAGTCTTTTATAGGCTTACCTACAGCTTTTATCACACTCCACACTTTCCATTTTCTAGAGTACAAACTGAATCTTTGAAGCTGCTATTTAAAGATACTCCAAATTTAGGACATAAGTAGGGCTGATAATGGACTGAGCTGCCCAGCCTGGCCGGCCCTAAACTTGGTCCAAATGCTGGGCTTGTGCTTGGGCTTGAACTCTAGGTCTGCTGTCAGGGTAGAGCTGGGCCAGGACCAATGATGGATGGCCTATGAATGGCCTAGTCTGGCCCATTGGCCACTCTTATTATACAAAAGAATGGACGATTTAAAGACGCTTGTGAGTGGTCCTGTTCAACATATATCTTTATTGTAAAATCATTTTTGGATTTGCGGTTATTTTTCTATGACCAAAACCATTTATATGTTGGGATTCATTGCAGATGGAGGGGATACTGCAAAAGATTTCTTAGATTGGGACTATCTCAAACATTCAATCATATCACTCCTTTCCTTACAAGGCCGGTACTTGCCCAACCCATCCTAGTAGGGCTCAAGGTATTCCCTGACAGTAATGATGGCCATAACCACCACCACCGTTACTGTTATGATACAGGTCGTAACAGCCATTGCAGCTCCCTTTTTTTTTTTTTTGAAAAAATACATTTCGGTCCCTTAATGGCCCTTTTTTTTTTCTGTAACGGCCATTGAGGCTGTTTCAGACCCTTAACACATAACAGTTGCCACTGTTACCATTATGTAACGGCCATTACACAATGGTAACGGTGGTAACTAGTACACGTTAACAAGGGTCTGTACTCTTGCCCAGTGGTAGACTCACAAGAGTTTCAACACCAGGTCAAGGGTTCGAGTACCCGTAGTGGTGAAATCCCACTACGGCGTCAGTGTGTGCGGGTGTGTGTGTGTGGGGAAAAAAGAAAGAAAGAAAGAGTACACGTTACCATAAGTAACGGTCGTTTCATAACCGTTTTGGCATACCTTGGGAGGGCTAGGGCTAGGGTGAGGCCTTTTTAGCCCAATTGAAGTGCCAGGCTAGTGCAACCTGATTATCGAGTCAATAAGATCTTGATACTCAAATTATAATTTTTTAAAATAATTAAAAACAAAAATAAAAAATGGTACACCCACAAGAACAATGGAGTATAGAGAGAGAGAGAGAGAGAGAGAGAGAGAGAGAGAGAGAGAACTTTATTGATATCAACCTTCTTCTCTTACAAAAACTTTAAGAAAACTCATTCTTAGAAAATTTGGAATGACTAACTCCTACACCAACCTCTCCTTTTATAGATCCTAAATGAATCTTTAATTAAAATCCTCCAAACTAAGAGATTGATTTCAAATCATCATAATTTATTTCAAACCAATCTAATCTACCTAAGACATAAAAGCCTAATAATAATAAAAACAAACAAAGAAAATACTCATAATTACATTTATAAATTAGCCCTATATCTTCAATCATATCAATTACATCTTCAATTATATCCAATGTTTTAAATATCGACAATATTGGCCGATATATCCCACGATATATCTTGTATCCCACCTGTGCGATACGAAACACATAGGTAGTGCCGATATATCCCACATATTCGATCTGGTGAGCATTTTCAGTTTCCAATCTCTCTCTTTTTGTTGAAATTATGTTAAATCAGTGTCAAATGGTTATAAATCCATTAGTTCTTCATGTTTTGCATGAAAAATAATGGAGTGGGCCTTTGATTTCGATATCCATTGGTTCTTCATGTTCTTTATTTCTTTTTCTTGAAATTTTCCTTCAACCAGCTGTCAATTGAGACTAATTTCGAAGTATTTGATGAAATGATCATCACATACATTCTAATTTTGAAATTTGAGTGTAGGTAGTCCAATTTGGAGAAAATTAGGGAAAATTCAAAATTTCCTCAATTTCTCCCAAATTGCTTGTAATGTTGCACTCCAAACATGAAATCAAGTATGTATGAGGGCTCATCTACTGATTCGTCAAGTCTTTGTCATTTTTTGGAAAATAAAAATCATTTTTAATTATTATTATTATTTATTTGTTTTTTATTTTTTTTGAAATTTCCCTTCAACAAGCTATTGTCATTTAGGACTAATTGGGACTAATTTTGAAGTATTTAAGAGTGTTTGATGAAATATGTTATGCATTCAATTTGAATATAGTTACATTAGTTCAGTCAAACAATGAACAACTTGGGACCCTATTTAAAGGAAACCTATTATTTGCATTTCTTTTTTAAGATATTATGATTTAAAAGTGTATATTAAGGTCTTTTGTAACAATCCCTGAATTTTCATTGAAAAATTCAACCATTTTCCTAATGTTTCCCCATGTTTCCCAACAAGTGCGATAAATTACCCGATACAAACGATATATCTCGTGCGATAACCGATACGTATCCGTATCCCAAGGATGCGATACGTAACACGATACCGATATTTCGAACACTGATTATATCTTTAAATGAGCTCTCTTGTCTCCCAAAAATAGTAAATTGCAATTCTTGATTTAGGCTCACAAGTTTGTAAATAAACATCCAAAAATCATCACATGTTGGGCTCTACAGTGGGCTATGGACCTACATCTTGTTGGGCCCTACTATGGGCTTAGATGGGCCTAGGTTGGCTGGATGCTAGAGTCCTAAGCGAGCTGTGGGCCTGCATCACAAGCCCATTGCCACCATAGACTGCCCTAGACATAAGTAACAGAGGCCCCTATTTCTAGAAGGAGATGACATATCTTTGGAAGAGGGCTGTAGATGCAGCTGTTTGTGCACAAAAAGCCATACAGTTGCTATATGTTTCCAAAACAAGATGATCGGCTGTCCCAAAATTATCTTTTGCTGCATGTGGGGCACGGTTGAGATTGCTTATATTTCTCCCAAAATTGGCAATCGGCTGAGTTATCTGCTGATAATATGTCTTGGATGCAGGAAACAGAAATCTACTTGTTAGAAATAGCTTATAGCCCATTCTGTAACCCAGGGAGCTGTCCGGTTGGACTGTGGGCCCTCCATCCAATCAAACACGTGGGAAACTGATAATTTGAGTGTGTATCAATTGGCTCAACAAATTTAACATGACCTGGATTCAGCTCATGAATTTGGCTTTCTATCCTATGTTGGATCATCAGACTGCTGGTTTTAGTTTGTACTCTTTTATCAACAAGAAAAGGCTGAAATGAATTGGCTTTCAACCATGAGGGCCTCTTTGGTCCATGGCTCCACATCTTTTCTCTCTAGTTTTGCAGAAAGACCCTGCTAACATGATTAATTTCAGCTTGAGTGGGCGTTAAAAGGAAATTGATTGTGTCTGGTACTTCTTTCTGCAAGACAACGTGAGAAAATGACATGAAGCCATGGGCCCCACCGTTCTTGGAAGATGTCAGGAATTAAAACGGATTCATATCCCTTCGGATTCTTGCATGCAAACAGGCTATATCACAGGCAAACGACTCTTTGAAGTTGGGATTGCTATCTTTTGATATTATTGCCATATCACATGGCATCTGTTCATTGTTGTTGGATGAGGAAAGAGGTATTTTTGTGATGGTTTGGGGGCTTTGTTTCCTTGTGTTAGTATTCTGCCTCATGCCACAGTTGAGGGAAAATACATGAATCGTGTGAGAGGAATTATTTGCCAACCTTCAAAAGAAGCTAGCCTCGATAATGATTATTAGAATGGGTTACAGAAAAGAAGAAAAAAGTTCAACTTTATAGAGGTCTGAGGTGCTGAAGATAATAAAAGAAAATAAAGGCAAAGGTTTATGGGACAGGAAAACTAATCATTTTTTGTTAATTACAATTGTAAATGATATCCATTCTGAAACTTCCATATACCTGCAGAAATGTTCCCAAATGGGGTTTCTTTTTTATAAGGTTGTATTGAGTTTTCTGTAAGTTCCCATGCAACATGGATATGATTTTATTTTTTATTTTCCTTTCAATTCTTTGGTCTTTAAAAAATAATAATAATAATAATAATGCCTTTTTTTATTTTCTTTTCTATTCTTGTATGTCTTTGTCAGTTATTTATGTAGTAGTTTCTATAAATTTCTACCTGTCTGTCTGGATGTGTATTATGAACATTTCATGTTTGCAGTTTTCACTACCTCTGCCTCAAGGTGGAAGAGAGGCCATCACCAAGAACCTCATTTTACGTGAAGATCAACTCCCTCAGAAACTCCTCTACCCGAAATTCAAGAAGAAACCCAATAAACAGGTTTGACATTCTTCTTATAGCAAGTATGACTTTCCCTTTCTTTGGTGGGTAATGAAATTTATTGAAAGAAGAAATAAATACAAGAAAAAAAAGAGTATGCACAACTGCTTCATTTGCCAACCAAGCACTCGAATGGGTACAATCCGCTTGACCATTGGCTTCTCTATCAGCCTTGGATATAAGGTTACTTTTCAAACAACAACAACAACAATCACTGCATCTGCCAATCTCCATGAGAAAGCTCTGCTCCTACTTAACTATCAAATCACTTCAATGGAGTCTCTTTCCAAAATCCATGGTCACCCCATAAAAGCCTACTTACCCAACCACTGTTCCAATTCCCTTAGTTTTATAAACCCTAATTTCTAATTCTCAGCCAAAACCTTTCAATTCTTAATGCTGACATCTATAATCTGCAACTCTTTAACTTGTGCTTCAAGTTACTCCTATTCCCCTATAATCTTTAAACCAGTTCATACACCCAGAAATTTGAAACTCTAGGCTTTAGAAGTTTGCCACCCAAAACTGAATTTTTTTTTACTTTGATTACCCTTCCAGCATCACCCTCTCTACCCAATCAAACCTGCAAAAAAAAACAACAAAAACAAAAAAAACAAAAAAAACAAAAAAAAAAAAAAAAAAACAAAAACTCTTTCGATGTTGTATAATCATGGTCACAAATCTACCGACCAACCTGGTCCTGACTATCCGAAATGAACTTCCATTAGAATTCTCCTGGAGGCAACCATGGCCCCGTAGCTCGACAGTAGATAGGGCGTGTTTCAAGTTTTCAACATTGAGGTCTCGAGTTCCAGCCTAGCCTAGCTTACCTATCAAAATAAATAAATAAATAAGGCTGCCACAGTATACCAGCTTTCATTTACGCAGCATCTTCCTTGTTAATGAACTTGAACTCTTTTTGAATAGTATAGGGAATGATGTCTTTGATCCAATCACTAACAAACTCCACAGGGCACCTTTATCTCTCGGACTTCCATCTAATCACTCTTGGCAAATGCCCAACAAGATCAATTGGAAGGAAACACCATCAGTCCCTCCTTATCCTTTGCCTACATCTAAGCAATGGCTATCTATCTCGACATATGCACTCCATAAAATATGGTCTAAAGATTCCACCCATGCCATGACAGTGCAAGGCAACTCCTTAACCTCACCATATTACTCAAAGACAAAGCTCAAGATCCTCCATGTAAGAGGACAGTAGATAGGAGAGGATGGTAGATAGTCTCCTCTGCCTCACAATAAAGAGCATGTTTATTTTGAATTGATGTCACCTGCATTGAAGATGGTCCCAATAGGAATTTTGTTGTGTGTAATTGTCCAACAAGAAGAATCGATGAGAAGCATATTAAAGTTTAAACCACAATCACCTAGGCCAAACCACAACTGAGGACCTGCAACGAGAAATGGATAGAAAGACCAAACTAAAAAGCCCCCTCATGTTCCCAAATCCAAAAACTACAATCTGAACCCTCTGTAGGAATCTATACTCCATGAAACAAGCCTAGAAGCTCCATACGGACCATTTTCAAATCCCCTAAGGGCCTGTTTGGGTAGGGTGACATATAAATGTGGATACAGAACCCCCAAGAAATCATTTTGTGGAACAGTGAAAATTTTGATAGGATGCATGTCAATGTACATTTTTTTTCAGGTTGATTTCCACTGGAATGGGCCTAAGCTCAATGGTCAACAGTGATATGTATCACATTATCGTGGAAATGCTCATGGATTAGCTTTTTAAAAAGAAATCAAAAGGGCTACTTTTCCAATGAAAAGTGTAATCATGATGGTCAATTTGAACTACTTTTTACAATACAAACAACAAAAAACAATATTCACAAGGGGGGGGGGGGGAGGAATGGAGACAAAAAAATCAATTTCCTCCTCATTCCTAAACAGGCCCCATGTTCTATGTGCCATGGGAAACCAAGCTATACTCTTCAGCACTCATAACACCTCACTGCTCAAGCCCCTTTTGCTAGAAGCTGTCCTTTACAGTCTCACAAGCATGAGTAAAGGATCTAACCCCCCCAAACAGTCCGCCCAAAAATAATCCTATATTTTCCCATATCTCAAACTCTCTAATCCTATTACACATTTAGACCCTGATTATCTGCTCTCGATGATAGTGATTATCCTGAATTTGTGCTTGCCCTGGTTTTGCACTTGCCAAAGAACATGGAAACAATGATGATGTAAATAATATGGTTATTTATGAAATATGGGAAATTCATCTGCTTTTGTGCCTCATGCTTAAGAGTATGTCTGGCAACTGCCCCTCCATAACTCTCCTTTTTCTTTGCTTGCTTGCCTTTAGAGGCGCAACTCTGGTGGGTTCGGTCGGGTTGAGGGTCAACCTGAGCCCGACCTGACCTCAGGAGGACCCAACCCGCAGGCCAACCTGACACAAATTCCAACCCAAAGTCCTCTATATTCAACCCAAATTCAACTCAGATTGGCATTTTTCAACCCAAACCCAACCCAAGGACCTTGACAACCCCACCCAAACTCGGGTTGGGTCCCCAGTTTGCAGCCCTACTTGCCTTTGGGTGTGCATGGGTTTACTTCGGCTGGGGAATAGTACTGGGTGTCAGACTGTGTTGACGTTCAAGCGTGGTCAATATGAGCCTCTGTTGTGGCTAGTTCCAGAGCCCATATAAAAGACAGGTCAATGCCCAGATGGCAGTTTTCTCTCAAAAATTCCAAAAAGAAAGAAAGAAAAGAAGTCACATATGGGCAGTTGATCATAAAACTTTTGCCAATCTAGATATAAAAGCTAATGCCAAATTGCTGGGAGAAAGACGAGAAGTTGATTTGAATATGCATCTATAGTTGATTTTCATGAAAATATTATGTATCTATGGTTATGTATATTAATTGTGTATTCACAGACCCTTGTTTATTGCTTCTTGCTAGGGAGTGGAATTTCTGAGTTCAGATGATATCTTTTCTCACACTGCTGACAAGCGAGCCCCATTGAAGCCTCCTGTTCGAAAAGCTTTGGCAGTTTTCAGCGGAAGGAGGAACCCTAACGACAATCATTTCTCTCGTTCGAAGCATTAGAGTCCAATTTATGGAATATGTGATGTTTAATGTTTTTTCCCGGAATTTGAATGGAAGTCAGTCCAAGCAAATCCATCTTTTTGGTCCTATTCAATCTATTTTCATTATGCTGGCATGGTACTTTCTAAGGCGACTTTGTCTCAAAAAGGAAACAGTGAAAGTGGGCCTATTTGGATACAAGTTTAGATAACTGTAATGATTACCTTTCTCCTGCCCACTTGATTCCAGAAAAGAGGTGCCGTTTGGATAACAAGCGGAAATCCTCATATTTGTTAGACAATGATCACCTTAGATCTTGCGACAGAGAATTTAAACTATGGATAAGCCTGATAATTACTTTGTGGAATCCTTAGTTTTCTTTGCAATCCAAACAACCGGAAACATCAAATTAAAGGAAAGTACATTGTTCTGCATGGATTCCTCCGATTCAAAAAGGCATTTAAGGTAATGTTATGGTTTATTGTTTGTATCATTCCCAGGTAACCCAGATCCGTATGTTTTCCGCTTCCTATTGCCTCGTGCATTTCACACATTTGTTGATGATTACAAACATTGTAGAATGTGACAATTTCTACATCCTTTCCTCGCATGCCGTCTCTTTCTTGATCTAGTAGTATCGTTTAAACCATGGTTATCTGATACAAGGTTTTTGTTTATGTAGCAATATTGGAAATGCAATATATGGTCAGTAAACTCAATTGGGAAAATGTATTCACTGCAAATCCCGTTGATCCCTTTAGTGGTCTACTAATCTGTTCAGTAATTCCATTTAGCTATCATTTTGTTGTAGCTGATCTTTGTATGGGGTGTGTTTTTCATGGATCTCTCTACCTTTGGGGGAGAGTGCAGAGGAAGGGCTTGGAGGAATCGATGGATTTCATCTCTCTCATGTTTCTTTCTGGTCAAGGAGTTGTCTTTTCTTGTCCAAGAGCTGTTAGATTCTTGGATTTTCCAAATGCACAACCCCATAAATCCAGTCTCCTCGCCCAAAAAGGACTAAGAAGATATTTGGCACCCTGTATTTAGGTGTATTAGTTGGTGGTTGGGTGTAAATGTACATTTGTTTTTTTCTTATGCACATGGCATGTTAATAATACCAAAAAAAAAAATCAAATTTTGGCTTGCATCACTAAAACGACATTTGTCATCTAAATGGACGGTTATGATTGGTAAATAAATGTTGGTGAGTTGCTCATTTGTTTTTCTTATGCTTGCGGGGTACTTGAGGTTCAAACTATACTTTTTGTTTTTGCCAACATATATATTTCAATGGGCTTATTACAATCATTCTAAATTAGATAGTAAAGTTGATTTAGTTAATCAAATCTAATGTGCATCTAACTCGCATTCAAACACAACTTCTTCTTTTTTGGATGTTATTGCGTTTCATTCACTAACTACACAAGTGAGGATTTCAGATAACATCAATTCCATGGGAAATGTGATTTGGATTCTAATTCATTCTAAATAAAAAGCTCCAAGACAAGCTCTTAAAACTTTTGCAAATCCACAAAGTGAGAAACTAGCTTAAAAGCAATTAATCTTATTTTATTGTAGCAAATGCTCTAAAAATGCCATCAATGATCACAAATTCAAGTATTTGTAGCTTGATACCCAAATAGTGAATTTTGGGATTTGCCAAATTCAAATCAAATGCAAATAATATGAATTCCATAACTTAATGAATTTATCAAATCCAAAGTCTCATTTCTCTCATTGCAAACAAGTCCTAAAGAAATACTTCAAAGAAAATGTGCAAACTACACACAGAAATAAGAGAGAAATGGTACAACCTACATAAAAAGAGGCTATGCGGGTATATAGATGAGAGAGAGGGAGAGAGAGTATTCATATTATTTCCCATGTTTTTAAAGCTTAGAATATCCATATTGTGTACCACGGGTGGCTCGTGCACCATATTCTTTAACTATATTTTTCTTTGATTGGACCATCTTACCAACCATCTGCTAAGTGGGCCTTTCCTCACTTAATGAGGCCCTTTTGTTTGTTTTTTGTTCTTTTGGTATTCATTTGTAAGCTAATGCCACCAACGACTAGACCTGCCTAAACATCGGGATTTTTGGACCATGGCCCATTTCACTACTTGAAGCACAAAATGGACGGTTTAGATCTCATCCATGTGTGCCACGTAATGTACTCCCAAGAAGAAATACATGTCATCTCATTGAAAATAAAACCCGTCATATAATCTCTCACAAATAAATATATAAGGCACAGCCTAATTGCAACAAAAATCCAATAAACATTAAACGGCATAAAAGAAAAAATATGGAAAACTCTGGTATTGCTGCAGAGTGACATCGTTCTTGCATGCACTCACGAATTGTACCAATGGCATACATCTAACTCAGTTAAACCGTCCAAATGTGGGCCCCACATTAAATAGATCATAAACGAGCCGACTCCACTTAATCAGCGGTTAGGATCGTCTCATAAATCTAATTTTTGGAATTATGATCTATCTACAATGGACCCTATGATCTGGACGGTGTAATTTGACTTGGGTGAATGCCACATGGCCAATCCGAATCCTGAGTGCATGCGTATGAACCTTCACACACTGCCAGAGTATCAAATAACTCCCCCTCCCCTAAAAGAAATCCATTTGCTATGCCGGTCCCTAGCAATGGCGTAGACATTAGTAACACATGTAATGAAAATCTCAAGAAAAGAAAGCCCAGAAAATCAAATTGGGCTCCAAGAGCTTTGGGCCGTTAGAGGGCTCGAGCCTTGATGATATCAATGCTCATCTCGCTCGGATCTGTGGCTTGCAATTCCACCTGAATTCCATCAAGCTCTCTCTTGAATCTGTCCTTGGAGCTTGCATACAACATCTTACTCCTCACCCTTGATGTGTCAGGGGACCTGCATTCAAATTAAAATTAAAAACATAAGGCCCATGAGAAAAACTTTGATACTCTGGTAGAGTATGGGGAATGATACACAGGCATTCAGAAATTAAATAGGGTGAGTTGAATTAAAGTTTTAAATTATGGGTCTCAATTTAGATATATCATGAAGCGAAAAATATGCTTATTCGATAGTCTGGTTATCAGATTAGTATATACTGATTGGACGGTTAAAAATGAACCATAAATCAGAGGTTAGGATTGTTCTAAGTAATCTAATTTTTGCGACTGTGGCTTTGTAACAATGGTTGGACAATTTAGCAGGTTTAATTTGATTTTGTTGTATTTCCAAGTGTTTAATTTCTTAGTGCCTGTATATCAAGTGTCATACCCTGCCAGAGTATCAAGTAACTCCCCAAAGAGGATTTGATTCGGTACACTGCGGCATAGAAAACTTCTATGCTGTGCACCCAAAGCACACTGCTAATTATCATGTCTCCCAGACCCAAAAAAAAACAAAGCGGAGGGGGGGAACAAGTGGCACAATGATGAAGTGTCCTGGTCCGTTCATCTAGTGGGCCATTATTTTTAAATGGACCATGAGTTAAAGAATCAAATGAATAATGAAACTTCTACTGTCAGATTGGCAGAAAATTTTCCGTTTAATATGGACCGTTGCTCCTCATGGTTAGTCATTGGGCTTATAACAATCAGTCCTTATACAATCATGGCCTTCAAGGCTCAAGCCCAAAATGGGCCAGACCTGATCTGGGCTGGGCCACCCTGGCCCAGTTACTACCCTCAACCCACCTTCATAAAAGCTACTAGGCAACATTGCATGCACTTGTAGATTCGTACGTTCCTACAAACATGGATGCATGCATGCATGGAAATTCACCTTCTCATGGACCACACTAGAAAGAGGAAATATAGTGCTTGATGAAGGGTCCTTCCAGCCCAATGATGTGTGCTTGTGGGGCCCATCTTCTCATTGTAAGACTCTTATTAGGTGGGCCATACGTGATCATCAGTTTAGATCCCACTGCTTGATTATTCAGATTGAGCGGCCTATTGTGATCATTGCAAATATGTTTGGGGCAAGACAATTGAACCATGGTCCCATACATGGTTATTAAGCCAGATATAAAAAGCTATGGTAAGAAAACCCTAAATGAGAGAAAAGTGTGATGGGTACGCTTCTTTGTCTCTCACTAACGTAGGAGAGAAAACCCTATTATCATTTAGAGGTTCTCTTAAAGCTGTGAGGTACGGAAGATCAAGATTCATGTTAGATGCATCGCTTTAAGGTTATGGCATCTAATCTCCATTATTGATACATATATGATCTGTCAATTCTGCAACACAGATATAACACCCGTGATCAAAATCATTCATATGGTGGGCTCCCACATCAGATGATTCTAGCCGTCTAATGGCTAGAATCATCTCTTTTCATGGGGTAGTAGAATAACCCAATGGAAGATGAGATTACGCCAATGGCAATGATGATGGTTATAAACATAAAGGGCCCTACATTTCGTGGGTATGTTGAGTTACCAAGCAACGAAGAAGATCTTGCTCTTGTTGCAGTTCTCGTTGGTGGTGAAATCAAAATCGTAGACAGCATAGCGGCATTCATTAGCAGGCAAACAGGCAGCGAAATCATCATAGCTCTCGTGGGGTTCCCCCAGCCTCTCCACCATCACCTGCTGTATCCTCTCATCGATCTTGAACACGATGAATCGGAAGTTCCGCTTCGCTTTCAGCTCCAAGAACCTCAGCTTACAATCATCATTCACCGCCATTCCAGATGCTGAGTTCGCCTACATTCATTGTAAAAACAGAAAATTACCAGTGCAATGGTGGTGGTGGTGGTGGTGAGAGTGATTATCTAGGGATTTAGATCCATCAGAAAGATCAGATCCAACGGTTCAGATTGATTGTTAGGTCGAGGATGCACTAAAGTCTGTTGATGCATGTTTAGATCTTTTAACTAAGATGTTAACCTCTAAAGATAAATGATGCCCCATCTTTCCTGCCTATATTTCAGTATTGTACCACATCTGAGCCATGAAAAATGGTGGGTCCCACCATGAGGATCAGATGATGCAGTAATCAGGACGGTTCAATCATCAGGTAGGCACACCATCAAAATAAATGGACGGCCTACTATCCGACCTGGCATACAGGTTTGCCCTCCCTAATGAGTGGATATGCCTGATTTTTGAGACAGGTGATTTCATGGTGGGGTCCATTTTTTTCTCTCTGGTTAGATCTCCTATACATATGCTACATTGGTCAGGAAAAAAAAAAAAAAAAACAGGTCAGAATTCTAAGTAGAGCCGTCCATTTATTTGGACGGCCTACTTTCTTCAATTTATTTGTCCTAACAATTCTCATGTGTGGGGCCCACCTTTTTGTGATCCGAACCATTCAAATGGTGGGGCATCATAAATAGTAGGACCCCAATAATTAAATTAAAAAACTCCGATTGAATTAACATAAAAGGAGCATTGGCTGTAATTATACATTTGCAAACTACCTATCCAAAAACTCGGATCATGCATCCAATAGAGGACATATCAACGCATGTCCAATCCAGGATGGAGCAAGCCAGATGAACGGTTTAGGCCCCCCAAATGTGGGCCCCACCTTTTGTATTGGATCAAACAAAAAAACTTCCATCCCTTCATCCTTTATCTTCTTGTCATAGAAATAAAAAAGGAACTCTTGATGCATGGAAATGCAGATGAGAGAGAGAGAGAGAGAGGGAGAGAGAGAGATACCATGTTTTCTTCCAATGAGAAATGGCAGATGAGAAATGAGAAAGAGTCAGGGAAGATTTTCAAAAGAAGAGAAGGAAGATCCTTATTTTTGGGAAGGGTGTTTGGGAGGTTTGTGTTATTGAGGGAGGAGAGAAAGGTGAGGAATGAAAGAGATTTTCAAGGAAGAAACCAACAGCTGATATTGAAACCTCTAGGCTTCGTTCACTACCTTGTTGCCACGTCTCTATATTTTTTCTTTTATTATCTGGTCAACGGTCAAATCCTTTTTCGTTTTGGTCGAAAATCCCGTTTGTTGGTTTCAGTTTTGGATTTTATATTTTTGGGTGGCCAGATGTAGCAATGATATTATTCTATCCAGACCATCCAAATTCTAGGTCCCATTATCAATGGAGCATATCTCTAAAATCACACAATCAAGCAAATCTTAACCATCCAATTAATGGCCCAAATTGGAAGGGAAAATCAGATGGTTAAAAACATCTTAAGATTGCAATGTTTCCATTATAAGCCATCCACGGTTGGATTAGTGATTTTGATGGTATGGATTGACAGAAAACCATGCCATGCATCCTGTTGGAGAGTCACCACATCTTTCAAAGGGTGCTTGACAAACAGAAGAATTTCCAACTCAATGAGATTCCCATGAGGTGCTTTGTGGGCCCCACTGCATTGTGTGATGGGCATTTGGTAGGTCTCTTCTGCAATATGGGAAGTGCAAGAAATCAACCATATTCAAAACTAAGGTGAGCCACACCATCTGAAAGTGAAAGCATGGAAATCATACTTAAAATATCTAAAAGGACTTGGTGGGGCCCACTTAAGTTTTGAAATGTACTGAAATTTGATGTGACCCCTCATTCAAGTGAGATACACACAATGGATGAGCTGGATGTCTAAACCACTTCTCACTAGGACTTTTTATACAATCAACAGGGTTTTAATGGATGGGCATCTACTTGAATTGTTGTTTGATTAGTGGCCCACCTAAGGTATGGATTGACCTATTTTTATACCCATGGCTCAAGATGATAGGTTGCATGATGGGATGGATGTCCATCACACATCATGGTGGGGCCCACAAAGCTTGACCTCATGGGAAGCTCCCATGAGGTTGAGCTCTATGGGCCACCATAATTAATGCTAGATGGACATCCACACCATGCATTTGGTAGGTCCCTTCTAGATTATGGGATATGATGAAAATCATTCATATCCAGAACTTAGGTGGCCCACATCATCTGAAAATCGTGGTAAATCATGCCACTTGGTAAGACCCACTTAATTTTTTGAATTGCCTAAAATTTGATGTGACCTCTCATCGAAGTGGGACACACATAATGGATGGGCTGGATGTCTTAATAACATCTCACTGGCCCTAAATATAATCACAAATGTTTCAATAGGCATGTATCCACTCTCAACTTGTTGTCTAGGTTGTGGCCCACTAAGTCACGGATTGAACTAATTTTTAGGCCCATTGGTCATCATGGAATGGTACATCTAATGCATGGCATGGATGTCCAACACACATCACTGTAGAGCCCACATGGCTCAACCTCATAGAAAGCTTCCTATAAGGTTGACATACACACACATACCAATTAATTTAATTTTGGATTGACAAAACACCAGTAGCTATCACTGACCTCTGATTTTTTATTTTATTTTTATTTTTATTTTTTATTTTTTTATCTTTTTGATCAGACTCCTCAATCTGATCCATTTGGGCCCTGGTATTAGGGTTGTCTCAACCAGTTGGGTCCTGGATTACCCGTACACAGGATGTTCGGGTTTGAGTCTTGCCGGATCTGGATATTTCTTTTATGGACCCTGGTCCAATCGGGTCTTTAAACCATGGTCCTGATTTTCATTATGGTCGAGCAAGATCAAATAAGGGCATTTACATGATTGGGACCACCTAATGAGTGGATTAGATTGCACACACATGTGCATGTACGGTGTGTAAACAAGCTTTCTTACATGCCTATGACTTAGCAAATCTTGTTTAATAACTAAATTAACTAATATATTTTTAATATATATGATATGTTACTATTAACACTAAACGAACGGGTCTGAAGCCCCACCTGGCTTGATTTTAACTGGATCCAATGCGGTGGACCCGACAAACTGGAATAGATCCAAATTTTAACCGATTGTTGAACCTGCACGAAAATTAAG
Source organism: Magnolia sinica (assembly GCF_029962835.1). Classification (NCBI taxonomy): domain Eukaryota; kingdom Viridiplantae; phylum Streptophyta; class Magnoliopsida; order Magnoliales; family Magnoliaceae; genus Magnolia; species Magnolia sinica. The sequence goes on along the minus strand of NC_080589.1, from coordinate 69,446,911 downwards.
ACCCGACCTATAAAAATAGGTTGGTCCATCTGGTACATCCATCATATCACGACAATGGGATGCCACTCATCTATCTTAAATCTAAACCGTCCAAATGGTAGGATCCACTGTAGATCGATCATATCCCTAGAATCTTATCAATCAAATAACTCTAATCAGTGTACATTTGTTCTTTGAATTCGGACCACTTGCTACTTTCCATATGCACCGTCCATTAGATGTCCCTCTAATCTGCATTTAAGATCTTGCTTTCAATCTAATTTTTTTAGTTATAATCCATCTACAGTGGGTCCCACTATTTGGGCGGTTTGCACTCGAAGTACATGCCACGTGTACAGAAGTGGAGGTACTTTTATGCATCATAGTTATGATATGGGAATGCCCAGTGACCCCACACGCGCGTATGACAAGGTGCTCAAGTGAGACGTTGTCTTCAAGCATGGAAAGAGAGGCAGATAAGCATCCCCACCACATGATCATGATTTGTGGACCACCCAAATGATTCACAGATGTCTGATTAATTCCTTAAACTCCTTCACTGCTATGATTTATGGGGACACATATCTAACGGCTGTCCGTGTTCCTTCAGCATTCGAGTGTATTCTTCGCATGAGATGGGGGCTACAAGGCCTCAGGAACACGATGCCAATGTAGCACACGTATAAAAGATCTGAGCCATTCATCAGTCAGATCTCACTATGATTGCACCATGATCTAAAAGTGAGGCCAGTGAGCTCATCAGGTCGTGTACATTGGTATTATAGAAATAGACGGTTAAAGAAAAGGATCGATTGTTCTATATTCAACGCACGAGTGCAGCCCATTTAATAAGTAGATCTCCGTTAATTCTGGGATATGGAATTTTCATGGTGGGGTCCACGTTATGGATGGCCTCGATCACTTGTTGGTATGAAAAGTTGACGTGTGATCCGGGAAGCCCTCTGCCCATCTCATGCGAGTGAGTGCACTTTAAAATTCATAGGATCTTTCCCTTGTACAGTACTGCGCTATGTATTAGACTTCTATGTTGGTTTTCCACCATTTAAAAAATGATAATGACTCTTCACCTGTACAGATGGCATAGTTTTGCGGCAATCCACACCGTCCAAAAAAAAAATACTGAAAATATAATAGAAAATTTTGACCACCATATTTTACTCCTAACCGTCCATTTAATAGCGTTGAAACATTGATACTCTACCACAACACAACGATCCACACCCGTGCACATAATAAACTAAACCGTTCAAACTGTCGGGACCAATCTCGATGGGGCATAGCCCAAGAATCAGATTGATTAGACGATCCTAGCCTTTGATAGGGAGGGATCAGCTAGTTGAATTTGAACCTTTGACTAAGTTTCATTTTAACCATCGATTTTATGAAAACCAATCTGCTAATCATGATCATCGTCTGTTTAAAATGAATTTATAATGCTCCATCCGCAGTGGGTCTCAAGATTTCAACGGTTTGGATCGAGGTATATGTGTGCCACGTGTACTGTCTATGAGCATTAGTGTGGATACTCATGCCCTGCCTTCATGTATCGTTGATCATGTCATGGTAATATCAGCTGCGGCTGTGTGGGTGCTTTAGATTAGATCCCTTGAACGCTTTCCCAAGGTTTCCTGGCCCCACACGCGAAATCATGGACAGCACGTGCCGCCAATCTATGTGGTGTGTGGAAAATCTCGGTGGTGCATAAGGTGGCCCCCAGCATGAGATGGTCACATTCAAAAATTCAGGTAGGTCCACTCGTTCTATAGGCCACCCCGCTTAAAACAGAACGATGGGTTCAAATAACATTTCCAATGGTCCACGTTATACTAATCTTCGTGGCCTGCCTGATGAGTAGACCTCTCTGATTTTTGTTTACTCTGATATTCACAGTGGGGGTCACCTTATGAACGGACCAGATTTTCCGTAAATTTTCCAAGGATGGCACGTGTGCTGCGTGTAAACTTGCGTGTCCTTAGAGCAACCTCCCTCGTGTACAAAGCCCGTTCAACAAAAAAGCTCTGTGGGGCCCACCTTAATGATTTTCTGAGCCATCCACTTCGTCCATCATTTGTGAAATCTCATTTTAGATCAGTAAGAAAAACATCAGGCCAACTCAAAATTTAATTGGGCTACACCACAAGGAATGGTGGAGATGGGATCCCAGCATTAAGAACTCCCTGGGGCCCACCATGAAGTTTAAATTCCATCAAACCCGTTCATAAGATGAATCCCATCAGGATGAATGGAAAATAAAAATATCAGCCAGATCCAAATCTCTGGTAGTCCTCAAGAAGGTTCAATGACAGACGCCCCCACCTTTACTTTTCCTGTGCTGTGGCCCGGTTGAATTTTGGATTTACCTGATTTCTGGGCTCCACATCTTAACATGATTTAGCTAAAATGATGGACGGACTGGATGTGCCGTATACATTATGGTGGACCCCATGGACCTTTTTGCTGCATAGGCTATGGACTTTCGTCTGACAATTGTAATACACATGCATGCCGTCGATGCCGAACGTGGTAATATCAAGAGAACGGACTAGGTGAGACCCAGGCATCACCCAAGACGGTGCGACCCTTACCGTGGGGCCCACCTTGATGTATGTATTATGTATCCACACTGTCCATCCCTTTTCTCTGGATAATTTTAGGGCACAATCCTGAAAATGAAGCCGACCCAATTATCAAGTGGACATACCGTATGAAATAATGGTGATTGACTGTTAACAAGTCACAAGAGTTTGGAATGAAAATTATATTTGTTTTTTCCCTTCATCCGGACTTACCTGATCTTATCAACAGATTGGATGGTAATGGTAGGGTGTTCAATCACTATTGTTTCTATGGTATGGTCCACCTGATAATTGGATTTGCTTAGTTTATAGGATAATGCCCTAATATGATTAAAAAAAATTGATGGACAGTATGGATACATAATACATACATCAAGGTGTGCCCTGCAGTAAGGGTAGTGCCATCTTGGGTGAGGTTGGGGTCTCACCTAAATCTCCTACCTAATATAAGGAGAGTGGATTAAGCCTTACATGGGCAACCCATAATGGGTGTTGCCTTGACCATATGGCGCCAACCTTGATGTATGTGTTATATATCTACATCATTCATTAGTTTATATATATTCAAGTTAGGGCATGATTTAAAATATAAATTATTATGTGTATTCAACAAATATTATGGATACTTTGATCAAAGCTCTATATATAGAAAAAGTCTAAAAAACGTTGAGGGAGATGGAACAACTATCGAATACTAAATTACAATAAATTAAAATTTAACTTAAAGACTAAAAATCTCAAAAATTAGGTTCAATGGGATAAACAAGTTTTTATGTGATTCATTGCATGAATTGCATTACATTTTAAGAGAAATTATTTCTTTGTCCATCTTTACAATGTTTATATCATTGTTTAAGGTGGAGTGTAGATGATATAAAGGCACCGTTAATAAATTCACCTATATAAGTGTGGACGTGGAACCTCTTCCTATGAGAATTGGGCTAATTCTCTAGACCGTTTATGAAAACCGAGATAATGCACATAATTGTAATGTGCAACTCTTAAACACCTTTGAATAACACTAGAACAAATGTACACATTCTGTGTACAACCTACTTTGAAAGTAATTTAGTTTAAGACCTAGTTTACTATTTTTTTGTAGTATAAATATGATTCACTAAGTGAGGTTAAATACATTTTATTATCGTCATTTATGCACAACAATTCATCTTCTTCTTTTTTTGTCTAATTTTGTTTTTAATTGAAATAAATGGGAGATTATTATATGTATTTCAAAAAAATTATGATAATTTGGAATTGCTAATGTATTTGTTTGGTTTTTGTCCATTTGTGCTTTTCTTTAGTCTTATAGTGGATAGAGTGGGAGAAGAAAAATGGTTTATATATTTTTGTCCAATATAGACTCTTGTCAAGTGTGTTCAATTATGCATAAGCCCTTATGCACGCGTAGGGATGCAACCGGTGAGAAATTTGGTCCGAAAACCTTTAATGGAGTGTGTGCACATTTGCACACCTACATATACTAGCATATAGGGGGTGCAATCAGACCCTGGATAGCCTAGATTAGAGTCTTGATAGGCTAAGTTTTGCCCGATTTTATAAAATCTTTTTTATTCGTTGCTTTTTATCGTGATCATTAAATGTGGCCCACTTAATTGAATTTTGTCTGAGAAAATTGAAAAGATTGTATAGTGTTGTGTGGTGTCCTATTGGTGTTGATATCTTATTAGTAAGTATACACTGTGTGGAAACATTGCGCTAGGGAGTAGTCTCTTGCAAGATAACAGTGTGAGCGGCCTTCTGCACTAGTTCTTTGCATTGAAGGGCTCAAACTATTTCAAATATAACAACACATATGCGGTTCGAACCAACACCAATGTATATTATCAATGTTCTAATCGTGCTAACTACAAAGATCTGCTCAACAAGTATGGGTTTCCTTGTATAGATTTCTTTCTGTCGAATATTTTAAGTTTATTATTACAATAATTTTAATATAAATTAGATCCAAATCTCAAGTAGGGTACATAGTAGGGATTGAATGGCAACCATTAAAAACTTCTTACACCATGAAAGTTTTGTATCACGCTTATATTTGTGTTTTCCTTTTTTTCCAAGTCAGCGAGGCCTCATCAATTGGTTGGATAGGAAATAAATGTCACCTTAAACCTTAGAAAGTTTATAAGGGTAGCAGTTCAATGACCATTATTTCCTATGATATAGCTCAGAGGATCTCTTTCTTCTTAGGATTATGCACGAAATAAGTGGGACTTACTTTTTTGTAACATCCTGGATTTTCACTGTTTTGGATTTCCAAAAAATTCTTAAATTTTTTTTATTAATTAACTTATAATATCACTTAAATGACCATTAGCACTCAATGTTAGTTTATACAGGGGTGGTACCAGTAAAAAAACTGCACAAGTTCAATTAATCAGCCGTAGGAAGCCAACGAATCAGCCCGATCACTTAAACATAGGGTGTAGCCCCATGATTTGCACACATAGGACCCAAATCTAATCGACCCATCGCTAACTAATCAAGACAAGCATAACTAAATTAAAGATCTAACCAAAACCTAGTTAGATAAGGCCCGGATCTTAACTAATAGACCAAATCAACATCGTTCCTCTTTTAGCCTAAAATCGACGGTTTAGAAGTAATCATGACTAAATCTCCACTTCCACTAGTTATAAATAGGCCACACTATGAACATAGTTAATCCAAACCCTAATCATCGCGCATGAGAAATCTCAATACCTAATTCATTCCAGAAATGCCCCGATTTTCTGAATAAGTTCTAAACCGCTCGTTGGTGAGCCACTAGTTACAAAATTATAGAGTAATGTTCATCTTACTGGGCTTGACGTCCGTCGCGTGAGTCGGACTTGGGTACAGTCCAGAACCGCTCAACTTGAGCCAAAGGATGAGTGCATGAGAATGCAAATATTCTAAAGAAATGAGCTGGAACTTAAGTGAATTGGGTCGTCCACTCTTATGCAAAGTTGAGGATTTCGGACCGTCAGTTTGCGGCCAAACTTCACACGTGGAGTAAGGATATTTTTCTGCTCATATCCGTATAGCCATGGCCTCGATCGACTATCGGTGATCGTTGAATAGACTTCTAATCATATCTGTCGATTGACGCATCTAAATGGTGGGCCGATCATATCCATACGTAGATCATCACTAGGGCCAACTGTCCAACGGTGGGTATCGACCCCTACACCCTATAGCGGGCTCTAGAGGCTAGAAAAACCCTCCCATAGGGTTAGTATAGTAAAAATCCAACACTTGCGGCCATTGGCACCAAATTTGGTATTATAAAAGGACCTCATTTAGGGCACCCCTCTTCCCATACGATTTTTCATTTCAAAGGGGAGAAAGTGAGAAAGAGGGAGAGAGTAAAGAGAGAAGAGAGAGAGCAAGGAGAGAAAGAGAGAGTGAAGGAGAGTAAGGGTGGACCATAGATCGAGGTGAGCCCAAGGGAACTCAATCTTGCAACTCACTATCCCTTCTCCAAAGGAAAACCTTACAGCATAACCACAAGAATCATTCCGTTGATCGTCTAGGCAAGATCTCTCATCCTTTTTTCTTAAAACCCTTGTGTTAAGAAGGGATTGGTATAGATTTCTAACATGTAAATGTGTGCTTTAGGGATTCTGGCCGATCGACCCCAAATCCATCCTCCTAGTTTGTTTCCAAGATCTCAACGATCCATAGGTGCGGACTATTGTTCTTAGGTGGCCTAACACCAATTTTAGTATGAGTTTAATGATTTTGATTGCTTGAATGCTATACTTGAAGAATCTAGAGAAACCGTAGGAATTGCATGTTTGTTGGGATTGTATGGAATTGTATGTTTAGCTCTCATATGATGTTGTTCTTGCCTCTTGCATGATTTTATGTATGGATGATTGCCTGCTCATGCCTTGTTTGATTTTCTCATATGATGTGCCTTATAACATGTATGATTCATTGATTTTTGTGCATTTTGGTTCTAAGGGAGGTAGGAAGTGTTTAACTTCCTCACCAACCCACACAACACACACGCACCTTGTTCATGATATTATTAGCTCTACTTGTTAGTAGATATTTAGAATTGAATGTTAAGAAGTATGAGAACATGATGTTGTTTATGCTAGATGATACATTGATAGTTGACATGTTATAAATCACCACCCAAACCGTTGGGTTGGTCAGAGACCAAGGAGAGCGAAGGCGGCCCCCTAAGTAGGACCGCCTTAAAGCTAAACCCATGGACGTGGGCGAGTGCGGGTGGGTAACAGTAGTTAGACTACATGGGTCGCTTGCACCCAATGCCTTCCTGCCATGTACTTGCCTGGACCCGTGTGGTCTAGTCTACTGTTTGACCAACCTTATTTGTTAACCCTGTTTGCTCATAAATGTATGGAACCTGATCCACCTTACAACCATCATAGCCCATCAATAACCCACTTGGAGCTGGTCAACAACCTCTTGAGCCGGGCATGGTGAAATGGGACACTGTGTTCAAGCTGTCGGCCTACGCTGGGGTACCGTGCCTCCCCGTAGTGACCGCGAGCGATCCTTTTCTCTTGGTACTTCTCATGTGATTGGAGTCGGAGATGAGGAACCCCACGGGATCACGGACCATGGGGCCTCGATCTCACGTGTTGGGGGGTCTTGGCCTCGCAACCAGCTTAGGGCATTGATACGTGGGGTGTACCAAAATTCTCAACCTGCTGGATGAATGGACTTAACTAATAACTCGGCTAACATGATCGCATCGCATCACATTAGTTAGGGTGGCGACTCGGCAGTCGAGGTCGCTCTGAGGGAGTGTTGTCATACGCGATCGTTAGATGGAGTCGTTCAAGGGAGAGTTATGGAGAGGGCACACATTATATCATTTATCATGCATGTGCATTAATAAGATTAGCTAGGTGTTTATGATTGACTGTTTTTCATTAAGTTCATATTATAATTGATGCCTGTTATAACTTAAGACTAATAGCACCCACTGAGTTGATCACTCACTCCCACTCTGGGACGGTGTTTTAAAACACCAACCAGACCCGTTCATAGATGCAGGTGACCCATGGCTAGAGGAGCCTGGCGAGGCGAGCTTCGAGGAGGAGGACGAGCTGTCCTACTTCCAGTTGATGGACGGTTCACCGCCAGCTTGAGAGGCGGGATTGGATCGCTGAGCAGGGGGCTCAGTTCTATTCTTTAGACTCTCTATTCTTTGTGATTTTGTTGGGTGACGTCACGTGCGCCCTTTTATTCTTTTGGACATGTATAAAGATATATGTTTGATCTCTTCACCTCAGTAGACTTATGTGATTATGTTCATGTTCCAGAAAATTTCAGGCTGCGCAATCAAATCAGATTAAATGCACATTAATAAAAATCGGTTATAAATGACTCTCGGGAACTCGGGAGTTGAGCATATGCACGACCCCCGATTTCCATGGTGTTACACTTTTACAATGGGGACACCTCGATTCGCTCCAAATCTGACCTTTCATGTATTGTACCCTAATGTGGATGGGGGACATACATACACTAAAATACACATGGGTGGGTTGATCTAGGCCACTGATTAAAGGACTCTTGCATATTGCTAATAGATACTAAGGCCCCGTTTGTTAAATTTGAAGTCTAAAGCCTGAATCTGAAATCTGAAGCCTGAATATGAAATCTGAAAGCTGAATCTAAAATCTGAAGTAAAAAAAACTTGTTTGGTAATTATGGCGGAAGTCTAAAAATTAAGTACCGAATTTGAGACAACATGTTTGTTAACAAACATCTGAAATGTCTGAAATATGTTAATTTGACGCATTTGCCCCTATCTCCTATTTGGAAATGTTTTACATTATAAAGAAGTTATTTTTTATTAAATGAAAATAAAATTATTCTATTTACTTCAAATAAACTATAGTAATTAAGGGAAAATTAAAATATCATTATTCACAAAAATATAGGTAAATTCCTTATGAGGAGTATCCAAAACTCAGTTGAGGACATTAGACCAAAATGAGGAGTATCCAATACTCAAGTAGGCCATATAAGATGAAACAGCGAGAAAGAAATGCCTACCGTTAAAACTTTCCTAGACTCTACCTTGATGTTTATATTCCATCCACACCGTTTATAAGGTCATTTAACTAAGATGAAGTGAAAACACCGTGCACCTAAACCAATACAAAACTTTCGTGGCCATATAAATGTTTCAATGGTGGTCACAAAATCTCCATTATTTCCTATCGTGTGGCCCATTTAAGTTTTGGATACATCTTATTTTTGGTTGCATGTCCTAGGGTAAGCTCTAAAAATGGATGGGTGGACTTTTTTCTCATAAACATCGCAGTAAGCCCCACACAGAATCTTTCCCAGGAAGATCGTGCGGAAGGCTTTCACAAGACGAGGGTGATTAGATACTGACAGGTTGAGTGGGAGACTCTCTACTGAAGTGATGTCACCAAGTTACTGAGCATGATTTTAGGGCTTCACACAAAAATTGAGAGGGAAGGTCGACCACACCACAGGAAAACAATAGTGATTGGATATCCATCATTAAAATTCTCTTAAGGCCCACTGTACCGTTTATTTGACATCCAATCTATTGATTAGGTCATATAGGCCTGATGAAGGGAAAAAACAAAGATCATCTTGATCTAAAACTTTTATGGCCCAAGAAGGTTTTTAATGGTCTACTTAAGTTTTATTCAATTTCCATTGGTTTTTCGGTGTAGCCCACCTGAGTTTTGCATGTACCTTATATTTTGGGCTCATGCTCTAAAATGATCTGAAAAAGTTGATGGACGGTATGGATCAAACACATAAATCATGGTGGGGCATAAAGAAGTTGCATAGGTTAAAGGTTGATTTTGTATTTCGCAAACAATTTAAAAGAAAAAATTGCCGTACTAACTTAAAAAATGGTACTTTTGGAAGCAAAAATATTTGTTTAATGAAAAATTACAAAGCGCATTGCGCGTTCGCCATTAAGCCAGACTCCTATCACGGAAAGAATTCAGTGAAAAACCATTTAGCGCTTTCCGTCTTCTACGTTAACAACGCATTAACAAATACCACTAAACATAGAAAATTTTCCCAATTCTTCGTTAAGTGCAAAAATTAAGCGTTAACAAATACGGCCTAAGAAACCGTATTAAATGGCATGAAACCCTTCAAACGGTATGATTTCTGATATTAGTGATAAATAGGATGCATGACTAAGATTTTCGGAAGCCCACCGATGGCTACATCTGCTCTCACTCTCAAAACCAATGAGGCTTAACTACCACAAAAGCATCCAAAGTACCTAATAGGCCCCACATGTATAGCCCTTTAAGTAAAATGCACATTTCTCTTATACTTCCAAAGCCGAGGAATGTTGATTCAGAGCTACACATGTTCAAGCGTCACATACAATTAGCACCACACGTGCCAACATCAGTCATATACGAAGGATCCAGGCCGTTCATAAGCTGTTAAAAAAGACAGGTGTTCTTAATCATAAAATCCAGCCATTAAAATTATCAGGTGGGACATACACAAGTAAAAGAAATGGTCGGTTAGGAAAATGATAAGAAAAATCTTACATTAGATGTGCAAATGTGGCTAATCTCGCGAATGGGATGGACTGAATTACAATATGACCGGGCAGGGGTAATGGGGAGGGTCTAACGAACGATCCAAATTCCACATACGTGACATGCGCGATTCTGTTTGGCGCTTGAATATTTTCGCGTTTGGAATTAGTGTCCATCAGGCTTTTTGTAGCTTCGTCAGATGTCAGGCTCTGCACCTTAATGAAAACCACGCCTTCACCTGCAAGATCTAAAATGATGCCAAAGGTTAGGTGATCCAGACCATTCTTTCTAGTGGGCCCACTGTTCTACTACCGCCAAAAATCGTCTGTAACGAGACATTCTAACTATTTAATTAATGGCTTTCAAATCGAAAGGTTTGTGGAATAAAACAGTTTTTCCTCATCCCACACGTCCCGTGCAAGACAACTCATGTGCACCACACGTGTGCCATCATGGCACATGGTTGCGAGAACCAATCCATCCATCATGTGGTCCGCCCTGTACAAGATGTGGTCCACTCAGCAGGTGGGCTCGAATACTGGAAACAGGTCGACGGGTTGGACAACTTCCTGAGTTTTCCACAGCCGTACGTTTACTTATAAAAATGCGGTCCACCTGAGTAGTGGATAAACGTGAGTCTCGGGCCTACGCGCAGTGTGTTTATATATCTATACATAAAAGAGAAATGCTCAGACACGACTAGTTGGACCGTAAGTTTTGGTCCAACTAGCTGGGCATTTAATGAAAAATTCCTCCTTTTATACAGTGCTTACACCTATATTGAGGAATTTAGAAGGTATGTCAGGGTTACATAAAGTGTAATATTTGTTAAGATCTAAGAAATTCATCAGTTAGAATCCATTAAGGGGCAAAAAAAAATTACATTATTAACTTGTTACGGGCAAAAAAATAATAAAATGATGATCTTATGATCAAACATGTCAAATACTTATGAAAGTAATGGGTTGTTAATAAAATAGTCCAATGATCTAGATTTAACATGCACACTTGTTCTTTTCTTATAAGTGTAATTTCTTAGTTTTTAGCATATAAGTTCTCCTTAGTGGATTCTAACTGACGAATGGCTTAGATCTTAACAAATATGGCACTTCATGTGACTATGACATGCATTCTAAAATCCTTCAATATAGGTGTATGCACTGTATAAAAGGAGGATTTTTTTCATTAAATGCCCTGCTAGTTGGACCAAAACTTCCGGTCCAACTAGTTGTGTGTGAGCCTCTCTCTCTCTCTCTCTCTCTCTCATCTTTACACGGAGTGCATCAATTAATGGTCTAAATGATCTGACCCACTTGTATAAATGCCCATCTATTTCCCAAGTGGGACCCATTGGTTGGGACAATTCATCCGCTGCCTCTTGCCTTTGGAAGGACCATGTCCTAGCAATCTCTCAAGGGTGTTTGGTGCATGGCATTAGGAAGGATTAGGTGAGATGGGATTAAAAAAAACATAATTATTACACATGGCAGGAATTCTTCCCTGTTACCATGGATAAGCTTAATTCCATCTTCAGGTTGTAATCCAGTAGTACATTGAATGAATGGATATACACACCATTATTTGAAACTATTGAGAATAGCACGTATATTCACTTGTACAAATGCCCATCTATATAACTAAGGGCCCGTTTGGCCGGGTGGATTGGAAGGGATTGAATGGTATTAGGGTGGTTGGCATTGACTTTTAGGTAATGACGGTGCTGTCGGTGGATTGTCTTGAGATTCATGGGATTGTGGATTGCTATATCCAGTTTGTTTAGCACGCTGGGCCAATCTCGGAATTAAACCTTCCCATCCCTTCCAATCCCTCGTACCAAACACGCCCCAGGTAAAATTGAACAGATTAAGGTGGATTGGATGAGATTTAAAGGTAATGATGATGTTGTCAGTGGATTGTGTTAAGACCCAAGGGATTGGGATCATATCACCGACTCTGTTTGGCACGCTCAACCAATCCTAGGATTTAACTTCCAATCCCTTCCAATACCATCCAATCCCTTCCAATCTGACCAGCCAAACAGGCCCTAAGTGGGAACCATGGTTTGGGACCATCCATCCGCTGCATCTTGCCTTTGGATGGACAATGTCCCAACAATCTCTCAAGGGTGTTTGCTGCATGGCATTAGGAAGGATTAGGTGCAATGTGATAAAAAAAAACATAATTTTTACACGTGGCAGGGATTGGGCCCTGTTACCATGGATAAACTAAGGGGTCGTTTGGCACCGTGGATTGGAGGGGATTATAGGGGATTGGAGGGGGTTTCAAATCCCCTTGTTTGTTTAGCGCGCAGCATAAAGTAAACGGGGACTGCCAATCCAGGGGGGTTTCCAATCCCCTCTTTGAGGGGGTTTGTAATCCACGGTAAGAACCTGGACTACACCTAAAATTATTTCAATAGTTGTGGTTGTAACATGTGTGTCATTGTACACTATCATTCTATTGGGCACATGACCCACTAATGATGATCAACACCATTTAAAATATTGTCCATGTAAATCAGCATTGTTCAAACATCGTCCAGCACCGTCCAAACATTGTCCATATTAATCAATGATTAAAAATCGTTGGTTAGTCACTCAAACATGATCTTGTACTTGCCATCCATCCGAGACTTGGAATTTCATCATTTTCAGGCAAAGCATATATTTTAGCGGGCTTATCACAACTATAGTGTCAAAAATTATATATCTCACTAATTAGAGATATTAAAGTTGATTTAGTAATTAAATTCAAACCCTTGTAAATATATTAGGTATTTTTGAATTAAAGTTGATTCACATTTCAGGGTGCCAAATACACCGGGGGCATTGCCAATCCAAGGGGTGTCCAATCCTGAGGGTTCCATGGATAAGCTTAATTCCATCTCCCGTTTGTAATATAGTGGTACATTGGAAGGATATGCCCACCATCATTTGAAAGTATTGAGAATACATGTGTTATACGTAAATAGTTTATTTGTTTTGTAACCTAATTTTATACAGGGGTCTAAAAATGAGACAGGTCCGGAACTCATGTGGCCTTAAAGAAGTTTTCAACGGTAGGTATTTAAGTCCCGCTGCTTTTTATAATAGGGTTCACTTGAGCTTTAGATCTATCTGATTTTTGGCCTATGCTCTCAAATGATCTCGAAAATAAGTGGCTTGTGTGAATATAGCCTACACATTATGTTGAGACCTACGGAACTTGCCAACGTTGAGTGAAATTGGCATGGGACCCAATGTAATTCCATTTAATCTAATTCTAAGCTTTTCCAATCTTCCCAAACATTGGAGTGGAATTGACATGGGACCAAATACAATTCTATCCCACCTAATCCCATCTAATACCATGCCTCAAACGCCCCCTCAGTCCGAAAGATCCTGACCATCAATCTTGGACATCATAGCCACCGTAACATCGTCGGCTTCTTTGCACCTTTTAATTTTAAAAACAAGGAACAACATGTTAAAGGCTCCGAATGATCACATGCTTTTGAAGTGTGTGGGCACCACCTGCAATGTGTACGTGGAATCCGTTTAAATTCCTGTGGGAACCGTGCATCCTAAGAATAATCTCTATCAAAAACCCTGATGGACCCCACATTGCAACTGGATGTTTCTATAGCGGGAGCACACCCTCCCATGGTCTCTCCTTTTTTTTTTTTCCCATTGGTGTGGCGCACCTGAATTATCAATCAAGCTGAATTTCGAGATTAAAGCTAATATTTGGGAGTCTATGAAATTGACGGTTTGGATGGGACTTAAGCATCATGGTGGGCCCCAAACATCTCGATAGGTTAGGATCGCATGTGATAATCACGCTGAATTTAACCAAAGGATCAATCAAGCTGAGTGTTTATCTTTTGTTGTAACTTTCTCCCGACCGTCCATCTATTAGCAAATTCATGGAATCTAGTGGGTCCCATCAGATGGACGATGTAGATGATTAATAAGATCAGGCTCGGGAAGGAGTTGCCTAAAGTCCAGCTCTATGATTGATCCTTGGTTAAAACTTAAAACGTTTTGATGGGCCTGGGTCCGACGCAAGCAGCGTGTGACCTTTTACACCGAGCCGGTGTAATCTAAAGCGTGGGGCCCACTGAGACGTCCACGTGAAATCTACTCCGTCCATCAGTTTTTTCAAATCATTTTAGAATATGAATCCAAAAATGAGCCAGATTCAAAATTCGATTTGGCCACGCCACAGTAAAAAGTGGGGATTGAATGTCAACCATTGAAACCTTGTGGGGGCCCCACCTTATGAACGGGTAGGATTGTATATAAAGACCAGAGTAGGCCTATGAAGGTTTCATCCCACTATTTCAATTTGTGTGGCCCACTGAAGTTTTGGATCATATCTTATTTTGGCTTACGTCTGGATATGATACGGACATATCAGTGGGCCCACAAAGCTTTGGTTTACATTGGGTCCAGCTCATTTCCACGACTAACGAACGGTGCAGATGGATTGTGACTGTATTGGCCTAGAGAGGCTTTTGAGCTTGGATCCATTCCCATTTATAACGATATGGTGGGGACCACACCTTAATAGAAAATCACGTGTGCACCTGGCCCATCTTACTACCCACATCAGCTACGCCCATATGGTTATCTGGACCGTCCGTTCATTGGCTCACGCCTTGGGTGGGCCATAATCCAAAGCCTGCTCCAATTGGATGATTAAAACGCCCGATCATTGCTATGCAGATGGACGGTGGAGTAGAGAAAGTAATAGTGTGAATTCGATGGACAAGAATCTATCATCCACTCGATTGATATCCGTCCAATCTGAGTTACACCTGATCCGTAGCCAGTGGAGATCTGAATGGACGGTACGGATCACTCCATAAGCTTAGCTGAGAAGTGAGAACTAGGCCTTGCACCAACACGTACTCAGATGTGTGTTTGCCGTACTGATTTAAATGGTGGCGACTTATCCATTGCACACGTGGCATGCATGGACATCAATCCGGACCATCCAAATGGTGGACTCAATCTCGTATGTATTTTACCCAAAATCCCAGTTGAGCAGATAATCGTAACCATCTGATGTCGTCAGGTGGCTATTTTGGACAGTCCGGATTCGTCAACACACGCCACATCTACAAGTAACGAGTCACCACCATGTAAGTTTGTCCGAAAACCACTTCCCAAGCCAGTCTCCCGCATTTCAAAATTCAAAATTCCCACGAAAAATAAACGCCGTTAACTTAACCCCGTTAGATCTCACACCTCCACCTTTCTCCCCCTAACGGCAAACCAAAACCGTTATCTCCCAAAGATAAATATCTCTTCCATCCCTCTTTTCTCCCTCACTCTTACTTTCCCTCTCTCTCTCTCTCTCTCCTAGGTCTCCGTCTCGCCGTCCGATCTCGACCCCACCTTCCATCTCAACCGTCCAATCCTCCCAAGATGCGTGAGATCCTGCACATCCAAGGTGGCCAGTGCGGCAACCAGATCGGAGCCAAGTTCTGGGAAGTCGTCTGCGCCGAGCACGGCATTGACCCGACCGGACGCTACCAGGGCGACTCGGATCTGCAGCTCGAGCGCGTCAATGTCTACTACAACGAGGCCAGCTGCGGCCGCTTCGTCCCTCGGGCCGTTCTCATGGATCTGGAACCCGGTACGATGGACAGCGTTCGATCGGGTCCCTATGGCCAGATCTTCAGACCCGATAACTTTGTCTTCGGGCAGTCCGGCGCAGGGAACAACTGGGCGAAAGGGCACTACACCGAAGGTGCCGAACTAATCGATTCGGTTCTTGATGTGGTGAGGAAAGAGGCCGAGAACTGCGATTGCTTGCAAGGTGATTTTTCCATTTTTTTTTTTTTTTTTTGTTGTTGTTGTTGTTATTGTTGTTGCGAATTTTGGTTTTAGATCGGGTGGCGTTCATTTTATTGTATTTCCCTTCATTTTTAGGGAATTTTCTGCATTTTTCTTTTGTGATTTATTGCTGATATTTACTGATTTTTTTTTTTTTTCTGTATGATGGTTGTGATTATTTGATTTCAGTACTGTGTTGCTGTTATTTGTGTTTTTTCAACCGTATTTCAGTGGTTCTGGGATTTTCTTGGAATTATGTGGTACTTGATTTCAGTACCTGTACTTTTGTTGTCACAATGTCTGGCTTTCGTTATATGTTTTTGTAGTTTTGCTGTTGTTGTTGATTTTTTGACCTTTGTTTCTGTATATCTTGTTGTCATTAGTGGATTTTGTACTGTTTTTTCTCTCGTAAATCTTGATTTTTTACTGTATTCTTTCGGTGATTGTTGTATTCTTGTATTTCCTGCAACATGATTTATTTACTTCTGTGGAAATTTTTTTTTGGGGAATTATTTGATACTCCGGCTGCGGATGATGCTTGATAGGCAGGCACCTCGAAAAAGACACGTGGCATATATTAAGCCGAATTAAAACGATGTTCTTAAGATACAGATTTGGTGGATTGAAAAATTCTAAACTCTGATTCATGACCCTTGTTTTTAATAAGGCCATTGGATATTTTTATTTATTTATTTTTCATTTCCAACCGTTGGACGGTTTTGAATTTTTGCATGCCGCATAACCAATTTCTTAGTAATTTCTAACTGCCAGAGTATTAGATATATTTCTCTTTTGCCTTACTCGTTCTGAGTGTTGATTTTTGCATCTGGCTTTGGGTTTTTCCATTTGGATTGTATTTCTTGCTATGATCTTAATTTGAGCTGGTGACTGATACTTCCAAATTATTATCATGTTGTCCCTACATATGAAAGATGTAGTTTCAATTAGGTGGGTCTGTCCTTAAGATGCATGGCCTGAAAATCAGGGGGGCAGGGGTCATAGGTTAGGACATGTTTATGTTCGATCCGGTTCATTTTTGTCTCTTCAATTGTCCATTTCTGTTATGCACTTCCTACCTTGATAATCATCATGGAATGATCTTTTGGGCCATGTAATATGTAGTAAGTGTTGGGGAACTGTGGAAGCACACAGATATGAATCAAGCAAAGTATTCTAATCATGCAATCAAGTCCAATCACAAACACTCAGAATTTAACATCGAAAAACCTTGTGCGGGAAAAAACCATGGCACAAAGCAACAGTAATGCACTATGAAAGCATAAAATTACAAGAGATAAAGATAACCCGATTTGAACAAGTCTGGAATTACCCCAAGCCATGCCCTTGAAACCTTAGAATGAATTAGAAAGCTCTGAGATATACCATATTCCCGATTACACCCATATATATAGTCTTTATGGGAATCATAATTGAAATAGGAAACAAATTCTATACTTACGCAACTCTATGTAACTCTGCGTGATTGTTCGATGACACTTCGGTATCACTTCGATGGCATCGAATTAAACATTAAAATGTTCCAGCGGTAAAACATGGATTTTTCAAATTTTTTCGAAGGCACCTTGATGGGACTTCGATGGCATCAAGCGGAACATCACAAAGTATTCAGCAATCAACATGGGATTTTTGGATTTTCTTGATGACATCGAGAAGTTGTTGATGGCATTGAACAGCTCATGATGGTATCGAACGGTCTGTTGATGCCATCGATAGATCCTGTTGTTGAAAGATTTGAGATATCAACAACAGTAAGGCCTCCCGATGGACTGGAATCTTGCATATGAGCCATGGTGCCCAGAAGCATGCTAAATTCTGTGCTGTGTGAATGGAAGGCTGTCAATTAATTGATGACTGTCTTGTGTGAAAGGCAGGATGTAGACTGGAGTTTATCGGGTATGGAATCTGGCCAGTGCAACTGTCTGTTGGATCAGACCAGTGGCCAGTTGATTTACGGGGGTTGCCTGCATGATGATTTGACTAGCCAAAGCTTTTGCATCTAGTGATCTTGGGTGGGTTTACCTTTTAACAGTGGCACGCCTTGATGAGTTGTAGCTTAAGCTAAGCTACTGCCAGTTGTATGTGATCCTTATTCTGAAGATAAAAGAGTAGGATTTTGATTTGAGAGATGATAAACATGGTACAATGGCTCACTGATTGGATGGTACGAACCATCCAACCAGTGGCCCACACATGAGGATTAAAATCGATACTAACAGGCAATCAACCATATTCACGAGGCAGTTCAAATTGTCCAGTCACTGAGATTTTTTTTTAAAAAAAACTGTGGACCCAATAGATTGTGATACATGATCAATGACCTGATTCATTGGACAGCTATAATTGTCTAATCACTGTGTATTTTGTGATAAGACCTACCTGATGGAATGGAATCTTGCACATGTGCCATGGTGGCCTTGGGCATGCTACATGTTGTCATGTGTGTGTGTGTTGTATTTCTTGTTGTTGTTGTCTGTACTGTATTTCTTATAGTGATCATGGCTGAAAGATTATTCAATTACCAGGGCCTAATAGCTGTAAATGCAATGGTCCTTGCACATCTGAAGCACCGAGAGTCGGCCACCTGGGGTGTTGATCAATGGGTCATGTGAAACAATTGAAGGCCGGTATGATCAGGAAGGATCCCTGGTGGGTGGAAATCAAATCTCCAACAAGTGACCTCCATATTGTTGCTGGAAATAATATTCCAGCCAACCAATGATACTGACTTTGTTTGGACTGGGTCCCTGATTGGTGGAAACCCTATTCTTGCCAGTCATGGATCCTACTCTGTTTTGGTGGTTCATGTTTGTTTCTTGTTATTATTATTATTATTATTATTTTTGGGATAGTTTGTTACTCTTCTGTTGTGAGTAGTCAGAAGTTAGTTGGAAATTGTATGAAAACCCCTTAAGAGAATGGTGTGGAGATGGTCTCTCACTTTTTTTCCTCTCTTGAATTGGAGGTATGGAAAATTACAGAGGAAGGGGCCTTTTTCTTCCTTTTTCCTTGTTCTTGGGTTGAATTCTTCTCCAAAGTGCATTTATCTTACCTGATTTCTCTCCTCTTTTTTCTGAGTGATCTGGATTGGCATTTGTCACCTCAGAGAGGTTGGATTGACATCATCAATCTGTAAAAGATCTATTATGGATGCTCTTTAGAAGGCATGGGCTGTATAGATTAGTGGTGTCTTTAGGACTGAGAGAAGGAATGTGGTCATGGCTTTTTCTGGTCCTCGTGGCAAGGGCCCACCTCTTCCTGTGAAGCTGTGTTAATTTGGGGGAGATCTTGTGTGTGGGACTTTTGAGGAAGTTGACAGTAGGTTTCTGAGGCCCCTTGTGTGTAGCTTCCTCTCCTGTAATCCAAGCCTTTTATAAGCTTGAGATGGAGCAGCATGCTCTGTTTTTGCAAGGGGGCTGATTAGTTTTTCAATATCCATCATCTTTTCATTTTGTCATAAACTTTTCTATTTGAAGAATGTGGATATGTTATGTATGATATTAATCCTAACTCTTAGAAGACATTTATGGAGTTTTGGGAGGTGTTTGTTATGAAGTTCTTCTAAATGCTTCTTTGTTTGTTTTTGTTTTTTGTTTTTCCAGGATTCCAGGTGTGTCATTCATTGGGAGGTGGAACGGGTTCTGGCATGGGTACTTTGTTGATATCAAAGATAAGGGAAGAGTACCCAGATCGGATGATGCTTACATTCTCAGTCTTTCCTTCGCCAAAGGTGTCTGATACAGTCGTTGAGCCCTACAATGCGACGCTCTCTGTGCACCAGCTAGTGGAGAATGCAGATGAGTGCATGGTTTTGGACAATGAGGCCCTCTACGACATCTGCTTCCGTACCCTCAAGCTCACCACTCCTAGTTGTAAGTTATTTTTATCTCATGTAAAATTGACCATAATGCATGGTTTTGCTTCGAACATTGCTCTCAAGGCACCAGTCATTGTATCAAACATGTAGTAGATGTTGTACACTCACCATTGATCTTTCCTTTCTGCCCAGTTGGAGACTTGAACCACTTGATCTCGGCGACCATGAGTGGCGTGACGTGCTGCCTCCGCTTCCCAGGACAGCTCAATTCTGACCTCCGCAAGCTTGCTGTCAACCTCATCCCCTTCCCCCGTCTCCACTTCTTCATGGTTGGGTTTGCCCCACTCACCTCCCGTGGGTCCCAGCAGTACCGGGCCCTCACTGTCCCAGAGCTAACCCAGCAAATGTGGGACGCCAAGAACATGATGTGTGCAGCAGACCCACGCCACGGCCGCTACTTGACGGCCTCAGCCATGTTCCGGGGGAAGATGAGCACAAAGGAAGTGGATGAGCAAATGATCAATGTGCAGAACAAGAACTCGTCCTACTTTGTGGAGTGGATCCCCAACAACGTGAAGTCGACGGTCTGTGACATACCACCAACAGGGCTGAAGATGGCAGCCACATTCATTGGGAACTCGACATCGATACAGGAGATGTTCCACAGGGTTAGTGAGCAGTTCACAGCCATGTTCCGGAGGAAGGCCTTCTTGCACTGGTACACTGGAGAAGGAATGGACGAGATGGAGTTTACAGAGGCAGAGAGCAACATGAACGATCTAGTGTCGGAGTACCAGCAATACCAGGATGCTACTGCCGACGAGGATGAGTATGATGAGGAGGAAGAGGAAGCGCAGGAAGCTCTATGAAGATCGGAAGAGAATGGTTTGCTGCTATAGATAGAATAGGTATGAAGACTGGATTACTGCTTACTTACACAAGCTTGCCTGTTTTGTTTTTGATTTTTAGGGGTGTTCTCTTTTTTTCTTTTTTCTTTTTGCTGTGGTGACTGAGGGCTTGCTTGCAATATCCTGTTGCTTGTTTGTTTTCCCTGGTTTGTTGTGGTGATGGAATGTAGTTGGTTGTTGTCTGGTGTGGGGCCTCTTCTTCTCAAATTGGTGTTTGATGCAATTATCTAATGGGTTGAGAGTGTTTGTCTGGAGGATGTTGAAAGCTGATTTTGGCTTCAGCTGCTGGTTAACCCATCACAGCCATCGGATCACCATCGACGTGATTAATGATTGTTGGATGGTGGTAAGATGTTGCCTCAAAGACTTCGCAAATTGCGATGTGATGTGATGCCCTGGGCCAGCACTATGGGATGGGCCAACCACTGCAGTTTGATTGATGGGAGAGAACCACGCAACCGTGTGGATACAATGCTTCATCTTCTGTATATTTGAGCTGTGGAAGAGGTGGGCAGCACCATAAAGATCAGCTGGGGTGAAAATCGGTATGTGGTCCATTAAACAGGATGATTATGTTGCAGTGACCATTGTTTTTGGTACAGGAGCAAGATGAGTGCCAGTTGTGTGATTTTCAATCCATGTGATATTTATGGTGTGGCCCACCATTTTAATGGCTATTAAAGTTGTAATATGGGAAAATGAGAAATTCACCTTTGGGAACCATGAAATCTAATTGGCACTGAAAATGGTGAGATTAGTGAATTAAGATGCATGTGGATTGCATGTGAAAGGTTTTTGTAGGAAGTTCTTGCGCTGAGATGCTTAGTGGGTTCCATCACAATGTTTGTGAGAAATTTGTCTAGACCATCATTGGCATTTATTAATTTTAATATAAAATCAAGGTGACCTAGACCCATTAGATCCGACTAGATCTGTTTGTAAGTGGGTTTGGTTCAGGGTCTGGATAGCCCTTAACCAGACTTATTGGATCTGATCTATTTATAAATAGGTTTGGGTGGATCTCCTTCTACTAGATAGATACCCATTTATAATTGGGTCTAATGGAGTTGACTTAGACTTGACTTAGCTTCACTCATTTAGTAAAAGGATGTGGGTCTAAAATTTGAACCTAGGCTCATTTAGTAATTGGGCGGGTCTGTTTTTGTCTAGATTGCCCTAAATCCAACCATTTACAATCCTAGAAGCGAGTTTTCTTCTCCCTCAAAAGAATGGGAGAATGTTGGGCATGAAGCGTGCACAAAAGCTTCTCTATGTATTGCTTTGACCTCATGCAGCCATCCTAGCCATAGATTTTAGTGGTCTCCTTTAATCAAGGCGACTAGATCTTAGGACCCAACTTTTCAGTGGCCTGCAAATGGATTCCAAAGACAATTCATAGCTGAAACTTTTGTAACAGTCATCAACTTGTTTTTTAAACGCAGATCTAAGAAGGGGTTTCAATTGCATGATGGCTACAATTTATCAACTATGACCTACACAGCTACACTCAGGATGGTCCACCTGTTCAACATGGTCGCATTATCAAGTATATAAGTGTAATTTTCTATCTAAACATTGTATATCATATCCTTGTAAATATTTGTCCATATCAACAAAGTTGAAAAAGAAAAATAAACTAAAAATTTCCGTCTTTTTATTTTTATTTTTCATGAAAATTTAAAAAAAAAAAAAAAAAAACTGAAACTACTGCTCTTCTACCAGGGATTGGGTGTAATCCATATTGGTGGGTTGAGACCACAATGAGTAATACCAAGGGGTAGAAATGGCTCAATACTCCCATCCTCTAAACTGCACACTACGAAATCAGTACACCTACGATCTGGATATTTCTCTTCTGGAAAAATGTAAAAGCCTTCGTAATAGTCGTCTGAGAAATAAATGCAGTTCCCTTTGCCTTTGAAGCTTGGGAAATCTTTAAGTGAAAGAGATAGAGAAGCGTTCTGACCTAAGAACAGCAAGGTATCCTTACCTAAACTTGTAAGCTCCACCCACCGTGGTTTTGCCCCTTCCTCACTTGTCTCCTCTAACTTGAAAACGTTGAAACTCTCCGTCTCATGAAGAAAATCTAAATCCCATGTGTCTTCTTCATCAACATCATCACCATCATCATACTTCAAGAATCTCCAAACTTGCAACAAATCCCCGAACAATGACTCCACGAGATAGTTCCTATGGGGATAACGATTTAATATGGGACGAGGAGCTATTTCTGTTGTTCTTGGATTCATCCCTTCCAGATGGCAAAGCAGTACTCTTCCATCCTGACTTAGAGCATAAAACTTACCTTTATGGTATGTAAGGTCAAGGATGTCAACACCAGAAGAACTGGTGTCTACATGTCTCCAACTCTCGTCTCCCTTCTTTAAAAAAGCTAATTTAAGCGTCTAGGAATAAACAGCCATGACGATGAAGTCTGGAGATGAAGCAGGATCTGAAGATATAATGGCTTTATGGATGAAAAGAGTGTTTATTGGCTCTTGTGGATGATTAGTAAACTGACGAAATGGAAACTTTGAAGGCGGTGGAAGCTGAATTTGTAATCACGCGAAGGGATTCAATAGATGGAGTGACTCTGAATTGTTGGATGCTGTTATTAGCCAACCATGAGATGATCCACAGCAGCGCATTCCATGGATTTCAGGCAGCTCAAGCCTAACGATCTTATTGTCGAAGAGTCTGAAGAAAGCATGAGTTTCGGGGCCTTTGTCGTCATCTGAGAGTACTAAGCATGGAAACTTGCAGTGGCTTCTCTCTAAGATGAGAGATCGCCATGAAGAGCAGACAGCGCTGAAACTTTGGTAGTCGGCAAGGTAGAGTCGTTTGACAATAAGCTCCAGCAGATCTATGTTAAGTTCGGCCCAGTCTGCCATGATACGATTGAAGGAAGAGATAGCGGAGAAATATTCAAGAAACAAAGGAAAAAGAGAGTGAGAGCTAGAAAATCTTTAAAAAAAAAAAAGTTCAAAAAGAAGAAGAGAGGTAGAAAATATTCAAGCAACAAAAGAGTGGACCACACCACATGAAACAGTGTTATTGAACCTCTACCATTGAAAAATTCTTGGAGGTCACAGAAGTTTTGGATCAAGCTGATGTTTGTGTTTTCTCTTCATCTATGTCTTTGTGATCATATGAACAGCTTTGATGAAAAATAAACATTACTGTGGGCCCTAGGAAGGTTTCAATGGTGGAAATCATTATTCCACACTGTTTCCTGTGGCATGGTCCACTTGAGTTTTGGATTTACTTCAATTTTGGGATCAACATCTAAAATTATCCAGAAAAATGGATGGACGGTGTGGATAAACCACATACATTCACAGTGGTCCCAACTGAGTTTACTCAGTACAATAAAAGCGTACTGAGTAACCCAGTACGCAATCCGATTTCGCAACAAACACGCAGAGTAGCGGAAGTTCCTGCGCTGGGAAATTAGGTGGGGCCCAATGTGATGTTTGTGAGAAATCCTTCCCGTCCATCCGTTTTGTGAAATGTTACCAAAATTGAACCGTATCCAAAGCTCAAGTGATCCAAAAACGTAATAATTAAATGTCCACAGTTGAAATATTTGTGGACCACAGAAGTTACGAATCATGCTAATATTTTTGTTTTCAGTTCATCCCAATAGGAATGACGTTATTAACGGTATAGATGGCATCTAAACATCACTGTTGAACCCAGGAATATTTCAACGGTAGGAATTTCCCTAACCACATTTTCCTTTAGTACGGCTCACTCAAGATTTGGATACGATTCATTTTTGGCAAAATGTCCTAAAATGAACTCACAAAACGGATGGACGGGGAGGATTTCTCACAAACATCACAGTTGGCCCCACCTAAGTTCCCAGCGCAGGAAATCCGCGTCCACTTTTTTATGCGTCCTCTACGTAAGAGAAACGGACTGCGTGGTATGCTACGCACCACTGACCTCAGTGGTGTGTTGACGTCACCAAGTTCTGTGGGCCCCACGATGATGTACGTGTAATATCCAATCTGTCCATCCGTTTTAGGAGATCATTTTAGAAATGAAGCCCAAAAATGAGATGGATCTAATTGTTAGGTGGGCCACACCATAGAAAGAAGTGGGAACAGTGATGCCCACTCTTGAAACCTTCTTATGGCCCACCATAATATTTATTTGGCATGTAACTGTTAATAAGGATGTGAATATCTGGATGAAGGGAAAAACGAAATATCAATTTGATCCGAAACTTTTGTGGCACTCAATAAGTTCTCAACGGTGGAAATCATTGTTTCCACTGCTCTATGTGGTGTGGTCCACCATATATTTGAATCTGCCTCATTTTTTGTTTTATTACATCGAGTATTATTATAAAATATATTTACAGTTTAGATATAACACATACATCATGGTGGGGTCCACGAAATTTAGTGACATCCCACGCAATCCGCTTCCAACGGGGAGAGGAGACCAGTAGTCGGAACCGGCTTCGGTGGATCCCTGACCGTGGATCATACCGTGATAAATTTTCCTTACATCTACACTGTCCATACATTTTGAAAGATCGTTTTAGGGCATTGTCTCAAAAATGAAGCTGATCCAAAATTTAGATAGACACATCACTGTAAACGGTGCTGACTGAATACCTACTATTAGAAACTTCTTAAGGGCAATTGGAATTTTTATTTTCCATCCAACCTTATGAAAATAACCGGATAGATGAAGAGACCATACAAATATTCAAGAAACAAAAAATCGCACGAGCGGGAGATTAGTTTGTTTGCGTGTATTCATTCATATAAAGTGAGAGTTTGAGTGGGACGCGGCTTCAGTGCATCACGATTCATCAAGGTCGGTCGAACCTGATTGTGAGACCCACTGTGATCTATGTGACACTATTTTAGGGTTGAAAGACTAGAGAACTGAATGAGGTTCCTCGGTATATATATAGAGGTTGGAAATATGACTATTGCAGGGAGGTGTAACTCTTCATGCAATTCATTATAGACCATGCAGAAATCACCCAACAGCTAGAAACGGCTATCCAGTATCTCACAACAGTCAGCATGTAACACAGTTGTTATGGTTCATGCACAACAACTAGAAATTGCCAATAACAACTAGTTTCTCCAATAGTTAGAAAACAGTCAATGAGATTTATTTCTCTGGACCATAACCCCCCAGCTACCATAGCCTATATAAATAGGGCCTGGATAGGTTTCCAATCCATCACAACTCACTCCAACAGAACCCATACGAACCAAAGCCACTCCACTCGTATAGACTAGAAATTTCAGCAAGATAGTAGGGTTCATCTGAACCATCATCAGAAGAACAGACTAGCAATGTGGTCTAGAACGGTTCATCTGAACCACTAGTTGAAGAATAGACCAGTAGTATAGTATAGAACAGTTCATCTGAACCACTAGCTGAAGAACAGACTAGTGCAGTGTGAAAAGGCCTAGCTATATGTCCTCGAGGGGGGTGGGGGGTGAATAAGACTATATCCAAATTTAAACTTTAACAGCGGAATTAAAATAAATAACGAAATGATAGTACTTTAAATGAATCATAATACGGAAATGTAAAGCAACCTCAAATATAGAGAATGATACCAATGTTGTTCTAAGGACAACCTTTGCACCATAAAAACCAAGGGTTTATGGCAGAACAACTTTACTAGAACAATTTGAATATCAAAACTCAAACAGAAATGAAATAGCAAGAAATAAATTCTAAACTATTACAACATTCCCCACAATGCTTGAAATGTAAATATTAGAGCATCCACATCCACACATACATTATACAAACTTCAATGATAAAAGATAAGAAAAATAAATCACACATCCACAAAACACAAAGAGTTATAGTGGTTCGCTTGTGTGTACACTAAGTGTTAAACAACAGCCACACAACTTGCTACTTCACTCCTAATATCCTTACACAGGGGATATCAGCGCTCATTATGAAAATAGATTTCTCACAGGTTCACCTAAAACCTTCACAATTGTGTTTTTCAAATGGGCTTACACAATTCAAAAAACCCCACTTTTTGAGTTTTCTGGCTCTCTTCAGATAACCAACACAATGAGATTTTTCTGGCTCAATCTCAAAAGAAAGCAAAAGCATATAAGATTTACACAAATGTAAAATACCTGGATTTCTCCTTTTATAGCAGCCCGGAAGAACCAATCGGAGTAGACGTTCAAATATAGAAGTTCAATGTCTGATACTCACTTTAAAATGGTTCTAATTTCTAATTGATTTTAAATTAAATCAGTTGGGCTAGCTATATTTGATTTTGATTCCAAGAAGAAGGAATACAACAATTCCTCTTTTTAATTCAGATTGGAATATAGAAACAAAATCAAATCAATAAAGCTAACAAAAGAGAATATTAAATATGCACAATATAGCTTAAAATGAACACAGACTTATCTCAGAGTGATGCCTTGATTTTACTTGAATTGGATATGAAACTCTGAAATTCGTGTTCTATTTATAGTTGCAGAAATTGCATCTACGATTGGTCCTGAGGACACTACGACTAGTCGTAGGTCGAACAAATTTTTGAAATTTTGAGCGCGATCGGATAAAACCATTTCACGACTGGTCGTGGGCATCCTACGACTGGTCGCGAGGCACCAGATTTGATTATTGGAGTTCGAGTCGTAACTCCACGACTAGTCATAAGACGAGTCGTAGCTATTCACATGACCGATCGAACAGAGTCTAGGACTGGTCGTGGATGAACAAAAAATTCTAAAAAAATTACAACAAACTTAGGACTGGTCCTGAAATTTCTTGGACTGGTCGAGGTAGTGCTAGGACTAGTCGAACAGAGTTCAGGACTAGTCTTAGAACAGTCCAAATATATGTAAAGTAATTCTATTTGAATTATATATACAAAATGACCTATCCTAAGGTTAATCTTACCTTGAAAGTGAGATATGAACATCGAGACTTCATTTCTTCAGATGATGGTTGACCTTTGAAGATTGTGAGGCTTGAGATCTCTTTACTTGATGTAGCATAGAACTTGAGATCTTCCAGAACTTGAAATACACTTCATCTTGAGTTGTACACAAACTTGAGTCTTGAACAAGAACACTTCTTTTGTTATAGCTTGAACTTGCACTTCTTGAAATAGTTTGAAGTAGTTCTTCATTCTTGACTTGAAGCAAGGTGTTTAGAGAGGTGATGCAATGTCTTAAACATATAAACCAATAAACTACACAAGACATAAATTGAAGTTTTGGCATCATAAAATTTGACAATTAAAGGAGCGGGAAACCATAGCACTTACAATCTCCCCCTTTGTCAAAATTGTGACAAAACACATTCCAATAAAATAAGAGAAGCACAACATGCTCAATAAGGAATCATGCACCAGTTATATAAGAAAACCAGTTATTGCCTGGTTAAAGAATCATGCACCAGTTGTCATAAACTAGTACAAACTCATTATAACAAGAGCACAAACTCATCATAACAAGTCAGCACCCCTTATATACTAACAAGTCAGCACCCCTTATATGCTCCCCCTGAGTAGCATACCTATCCATTCCAAACATCTTACGATAAATCTTCTCCCCCTTTTTATCACAATAAGACAAAGGAAGCAAACAAATGGAATAGAATAAAAAAACAGGAGAGTAATAACTGGATTAACTAGTCAAGATATAAGCAAAAAGTCCACAATCCATTAACCAGTGTTAACATAAGTCAGGCAACCAAATTGAAGTAAAATAAAACTTCACACATTAATAACAGTAAAATAGTATTAGAGTTAATACAAACCAAAAGAGAAAAACTCTTAATTAGATCTAGACGAAGTAGGAGCAGGTATGGTAGGATCAAGTTAATGAAGGCCCTTGTTTAAGCGCCTAAGATACTTGCACATACATTTAAATTGTAAGTCATGGGCAACATTCATGTTATCTACCTTCTCCTCAAGAGCACGAAAACGAGCATCAAAATCAAATGACTCATAATCAGGATCATTAGTAGAATCTGATTTAAGTTCATCAAAAATATCATCCATATTAATATCATCAGGAGGAAGATCATCAGCCTCATCTACATTCCCTGCTTCCGCTCTACCACCACCACCATCTGAAAAGGTCAAGCTATATGTCCTAAATGGGGGGGGGGGGGTGAATAGGACTATGCCAAATTTAAGGTTTAACAACGGAATAAAAGAATATGATAACCAATTAAAAGAATTCAATTCACAATGCTGAAAATGAAAAACAACCTCAATAATCAAGAATTAAGAGGTTGATACAAATGTTGTTCTAAGGACAACCTTACACCATAAAAACCAAGGGTTTATGGCAGGACAACCTTATTTCTAGAACGTTCTTTATATCAAGAACTCAAACAGAAAAGGAATGAATAAATAGCAATGAATTGAAATAAATTGTAAGAATTTAAATCTAAATTATTACAACATTCCCCACTGTACTTGAAATGTAAATATTACAACATTCACATCCACACAAACATTCCACAATTCTGAATGATAAAAGATAGGAAAAATTAAACGAACATTCAAACCACAAGACACAAGAAATTATAGTGGTTCGCCTGTGTGTACACCAACTGTTAAACAACAGCCACACAGCTACTCCACTCCTAATATCCTCACACAGGGGATATCAGCATTCACTATCAAAATAGGTTTCACAGGTTCACCTAAAACCTTCACAATTATGTCTTTTTAACTTGGGCTTACACAATCCAAAAAACCCACTTTCGGAGTTTTCTGACTCTCCTCAGATAACCAACACAATGAGATTTTTCTGGCTTAACCTCAAACAAAACCAAAATAATGGAATTTACAATAAATGTAAAATACCTGAATTTCTCCTTTGTAGCAGCCCAGAAGAACCAATCGGAGTAGAAGTTCAAATGTAGAAGTTCAATGTCTAATACTCACTTTGAAATGGTTCTAGGTTCTAATTGATTTTAAATTAAACCAGTTGGGCTAGCTATATTTGATTTTGATCCAAAGAAGAAGGAATACAACAATTCCTCTTTTCAATTTAGATTGGAATATAGAAATAAAATCAAATTAAATAAGCTAACAAAGGAGAATTTTAAATATGCACAATGTAGCTTAAAGTAAACACAAACTTATCTCAGAGTGATGCCTTGATTTTCCTTGAATTGAATTATCAAACTCTGAAATTCGTCGTCTATTTATAGATGCAAAAATCACGTTTACGACTGGTCTTGGGAACCCTTCGACTGGTCGTAGATGAGACGAATTTTTGAATTTTTATGCGGGATTGAATCAGATAGTTACACGATCGGTCGTAGGGTGTTTATGACTAGTCGTAAGACCTCTACGACTAGTCGTCGGACCTCTATGACTGGTCGTAGAATACCCACGACTGGTCGTAGGACTCAAAGATTGGTTGCTATAGTTTGAGTCGAAGAACTAGGACTGGTTGAAAACTATTCACACGACCGGTCGAACAGAGTCCAGGACTGGTCGTAGATGAACAGAAAATTCTGAATAATTGCAACAAACTTAGGACTGGTCCTGAATTTTCTAGGACTGGTCGAGATAGTGCTAGGAGTAGTCGAACAAGGTCCAAGACTAGTCTTAGAATAAACCAAATACTTATAAAGTGATTCAATTTGAATTATGTATTCAAAATGACCAGCCCTAAGGTCAATCTATGGTCTTTCATACCTGGAACATGAAGTATGGACATTGAAATACCATTTTTTCAGATGATAGATGACCTTGGAAGATTGTGAAGCTTGAGATCTCTATTCTTGATGTAACATTGAGCTTGAGATCTTGTAGGGCTTATATTACACTTAATCTTGAGTTGTACTTCCTGTAGCATGAATTTCACTTGACTTGGGTCTTGAATAAGATCACTTCTTTATAACTTGTACTTGTATTTCTTGAAATGGATTGAAGTAGTTCTTCATTCTTGACTTGAAGTAAAGTGTTTAGAGTAGTGATGCAATGTCTTGATCATATATACCAATGAGCTACAAAAGACATAGATTGATGTTTTGGCACCACAAAATTTAACAACCAAAGGAGCATACAATCATATCACTTACAATCTCCTCCTTTGTCAAATTTGTGACAAAACACACTCTAATAAAAATAAGAGAAGCACAACATGCTCAATAAAGAATCATGCACCAGTTTAGTTAAAGAATCATGCACCAGTTGTATAAGAGAACCAGTTACAGCCTGGTTAAAGAATCATGCACCAGTTGTCATTAACTAGCATAAATTCTTCCTTACTTATTTACTCCCCCTGAGTAGCACACATATAAAAAATTTAATGTTACTACCCTTCAATACATATTCCATTCCAATCAATACTTAAAATCTTCTCCCCCCTTTTTGGCACAATATGACAAAGGAAGAAATCATAAGGATAATTACCAGGAGAGTAAGAAATGTATGAACTAGTCAAGATATAATCAAGTTAAAAAGTCCACACAACATAACCTAGTTCAAACAAAAACTTAAGGTTCACTTAATAAAGTTAATACAGACCAATATAATCACTAAATCAGATCCTGAAGGAGCAGAATAGAATGATCAAGTTGATGAAAGCCCTTGTTTATACACCTGAGATACTTGCGCATATATTTAAACCTTAAATCGTGGGCAACATTCATATTTTCTACCTTCTCTTCCAGAGCACGTAAGTGTGCATCAAACTCAGATGGCGCATAATTAGGATCATTTTCAGGAAAATTTGAAATCTAAACACATATATTATCAAATATATATACATATGATACATACATACATGAATAATCAATTTTGAATGCACATACCAAGATCAAATTTTAATTTATTAATCCTCCTTTTGTCGAGCGATTTAGTGAAAATGTCAGCAAGTTGAGTTTCAGTCGGAATGTATTCCAAAGATATTATCTTTTCTTCCACTAATTCATGAATATAATGATACCTGATGTCAATTTGCTTGGTACGTGAATGTTGGATTGAATTTTTTGAAATATTTATCACACTGGAATTATCACAATATAATATCATTGATTCCTGTGCATTCCATAATCGCTTAACATACGTTTCATCTAAACAAGCTGAGTACATGCATTTCCTGCTGCGATGTATTCAGCCTCAGTAGTTGAGAGCGATATAAAACTTTGTTTCTTGCTAAACCAAGAAACTAAATAATTTTCAATATAAAAACAACCACCATCGGCTGACTTCCTATAATCGATATTACCAGCCTAATAAGCATCAGAGTACCCAGCCAATTGAACACTAGTATCATATGAATAGTAGAGACCCAATTTAGCAGTACTTGCAACATATTTCATAATCCACTTAATTGCAGTTAGATATGACTCTTTAGGGTTAGACTGATATCTAGCGCAAATACCAACACTTAAAGCAATATCAGGTCTACTAGCAGTTAAATAAAGTAGACTACCAATCATACTTCTATATAGTTTAGGATCCACATATTTACCTGTAGAGTCCTTTGAAAGTCTTAAAGTTGTACTCATAGGAGTATCAAAATTCTTACCATTCTCAAATCCGAACCTTTTAATCAAGTTCAAGGCATACTTGGTTTGAGTAATAAAAATATCATTAGGTTGTTGTTTTACTTCCAACCCTCGGAAATAATTTTATTCCCCAACCATGCTCATTTCGAACTTAGATTTCATTAAATCTGCAAACTCAACAGTCATGTTAGTACATGTTGATCCATAAATAATATCATCAACGTAGATTTGAACCATTAAGATATCATCGTTATGTTTCTTAATAAAGAGCGTCTTATCGACACTACCCATTTTAAAATTATTACTTAGCAAAAACTTAGTCAATTTTTCGCACCATGCCCTGGGAGCTTGTTTTAGACCATATAAAGCTTTTTTTAAGATGGTATACATGATCAGTTAATTTAGGGTCTTCAAACCCTGCAAGTTGTTCAACATATACTTCTTCATGTAAATCATCATTCAAAAAGGCACTCTTTACATCTATTTGATAAATTTTAAATTTTCTAAAGCATGCAATGGATATAAAAAGTCTGATTGACTCAAGGCGAGTAACTGGGGTAAAAGTTTCATCGTAATCAATGCCTTCTATTTGAGTGTACCCTTTGTACAACCAGTCTTGCCTTGTTTTGAATAATATTACTAAGTTCATCAAACTTATTTTTGAAAATCCACTTTGTTCCAATAATATGTTTATGTATAGGTCTAGGAACAAGGTACCAGACATTATTTCGAACAAACTGATTAAGTTCTTCCTGTATAACTACTATGTAGTTTTCATCAGAAAGAGCTTCTTTTATATTTATCGGTTCAATCTGGGATGTGAAGCACACGTAATTACATATGTTTTCTAGTTGTCTACGAGTGCGCACACCAGTAAAAGGGTTTCCAAGAATTTGAGTAGTTAGATGATCTTTAACAGTCCTCTGTTCAGAATTATTTTGACTTAATAAAGTATCTGGTTTGTCAATCAAAAGAACTTCATCATTATCTAAATTAGGGGCAGGTGTATTCAAGTGATCATTAATGACCATATTAATTGACTCTTGAATCACACCGGTCCTGTTGTTCAGAACATGGTATGCACAACTGTTTAAAGAATATCCTAAAAAGATTCCTTCATCACTTTTTGTGTTAATTTTTTTTAGATTTTTATGGTCACGTAAAATATAACACTTGCTGTCAAAAAATCGAAGGTATTTGACAGTAGGCTTCTTATCAAACCAAAGTTCATAAGCAGTTTTATTATTAGATTTACATGTATAAACTCAGTTAATAATATAGCACGTAGTATTTACGGCTTCAGCCCAAAGATTTTTAGGGAGCTTCATACTATTCAACATTACATTTTTCATTTCTTGAAGCACTCTATTTTTCCTCTCCACAATTCCATTTTGTTGTGGGGTTTTGAGAGCAGAGAATTCATGCGATATTCCCTGATCGCTACAGAATTTCTCAAAACTGCTATTCTTAAATTCAGATCCATGATCACTACGGATTTTACTGACTTGAGAACCTTTTTCAGTTTGAATCCATTTGAGCACTCTTTTTTACTTCATCAAGGATTTCTGATTTATCCCTTAAGAAGGCTACCCATGTAAATCTGGTATAATCATCCACGATCACCAGAATATATTTTTTTCCACCTTGACTCTCCGTCCTCGTTGGTCCTATAAGATCCATATGGAGAAACTCGAGTGGTCTCGATGTGGCATTAGAGTTCACCTTTTTGTGAGAGCTCCTTATTTGTTTGCCAATCTGGCATTCGCCACATATTTTGTCTACTTTCTGTATTTTAGGTAGACCTCTTATTAGTTCTCTTTTGCTTAGTCTATACAAATTATAGTAGTGTATATGTCCAAGATGTTTATGCCACAATTCAGTCTCATAAGTGTGGACCATGTAACACGTTTGACTAGATGGGCTGGATTCACTAACAATATAGCAGTTTTCAGAAGTTCTGCGACCAGTTAATATTACTGAACCCTTATTATTTAGAATTTCACAACCTTGGTTAGAAAATCTTACACTATGATTGTTATCACATATTTGAGATATGCTTAACAGGTTGTGGTTTAGTCCCTCAAAATAGAAAACATTCTTAAATAAGGGAAGATTATAGAGTTGATTCGTACCTTGGCCAATAATCTTGCAGTTGCTACCATCACGAAATGTGACTGACCCATCAGTTGTATTACTAAGATCGGTGAATAAAGCCTTATTGCCTGTCATATGCCTGGAGCACCGACTATCAAGGTGCCACTTTGAATGGCTTTTAGCTTTGAAAGCAGTGTGGGCAACTAAGCAAGTAACCTTAGGAACCCATTTCATAACTGTTTTGGGTTTAGGAGTATAGTTGGTCTTCTCGTATTTGTAATTGATGTAGGAGTAACCCATTGAGTTAGATTTTAAGAGCTCTTTAAATAAATCAACTATTTTTTCAGCTAAAGGGTTTTGGTTTTGAGTTTTATAGTTGACATAATTGCTTTTAGGTTTTTGAAAAGTTTTAGCATTTTTAGAAAAACTTTGATTAATACTTTTCCCTTTTGAGTTAGAGGTTTCTCCTTTCACAAACTTAGGAGGAGTATTCTTCTATTTAGAAGGTATATTCTTATCATAGCCCAACCCGGATCTGTCACTACGTTTTCTAGATCCGGATAGAAGTTTTTCAAACTTCGGATCTCCTTGGGCATACCTCTACTCAAAAGTGAAGAGTTTTCAAGCTTAAGTTTGTCATTTTCAGATTTAAGTTTTTCAATCAAGGAGGTTTTGAATTCTAAATCGCATTTAGCCTTTTTAAAACAATCTGAAATATGAGATTTTTCTAAAACAAGAGACTCAAAATTTTCTTTAAGCTTTGAAATTTTTTCTTTTTGTAGTTTAAGTTTGACAACAATTTTACAACTTTTCTTGTATAAGGCATTGTAGGCATCTTGAAGATCATCTTCATTTTCACAGTCACTATTCAGATTTTCTTCACTTGTTGAATCATCGTTATCTGAAAAAGTGAATTTGGCTAAAGTTATAAGGGCTTTAACTTCATTGCCCGACTTGTTTTCAGAATCTTCTGATTCAGAAGTAGCTTCAGAATCAGAGGATTCATCCCAAGTAGCCAACATGCTCTTCGTTTTAGGTTTGCCCCTTTTAGGACACTTGTTTGCCAAATGCCCATATTCTTAACAGTTGTAACATTGATTATCTTTTAAAGATTTTCAGGTTTTAGTTTTAGATCTTTTTTTATCATTTGATTTTTGAAAATCAACTCTCTTTTTACTTTTGAAGATCTTGTAAAACTTTTTTGCTAAAAGCGCCATAACGTCTTCAGAATTTTCTTGAGAAATATATTTAGAAGATTTAAGAGCGATAGATTTACCTTTAGGAGCTTTAAAGTTTAACTCATAGGTTTGTAAAGACCCAGCTAATTCTTCTACCCTAATATTGTCCGTATCACGAAGTTCCTGGATCGCGATTACCTTAGAGTTGAACCGTTCAGGAAGTGAGCGTAGTATCTTTGCACACACTTTACTTTTTGGGATTTTATCGCCAAGACCCCACACAGAGTTTACAATGTCATTCAATCTTATATAAAAGTCCATAAACATTTCATTTTCTTCCATATGAATTTCCTCAAATTTGGTTGTGAGGAGTTTGACTTTAGTTTTCTTGACAATTGATGTACCCTCGTGTGTCATTTCTAAAATATCCCAAGCTTGCTTTGCAGTATCACAGGATATAATTCTTTTGAACTCATTCGGTGATAGTGCGCAAGTGATTACATTTAGTGCTTTTGCATTGGTACTATTCTCATTTTCTAAAGAGTGGTCCATGAGAAATATGATGTTACTCTCATCGATTTTGAACCATCGATACCAGTCACTTCAGTGGTAGGTGGGATCCATTCAGTCACTGTGGCTTGCCACATACTCTCATCCATTGATTTGAGGAAAATCCTCATCCTAGCTTTCCAATAGGCATAGTTGGAGCCATCAAATGGTGTAGGCCCAGTGACTGAAAGGCTATTAAAATTTGACATCTTATATATAGCTTAGATTGTTAGCTCTGGAAATGAATCCAAGAATAAAGAATTAAAAACGAGCTATTAGGCTTTGATATTACTTGAAAAGGCCAAGCTATATGTCCTAGGGGGGGAGGGGGGGTGAATAGGAAAATGTCAAATTTAAGCTTTAACAGCAGAATAAAAGAATATAATAGCCAATTAAAAGAAATCAATTCACAATGCTGAAAATGAAAAACAACCTCAATAATCAAGAATTGAGAGGTTGATACAATGTTGTTCTATGGACAACCTTACACCATAAAAACCAAGGGTTAATGGCAGTACAACCTTATTTCTAGAACGTTCTTTGTATCAAGAACTTAAACAGAAAAGGAATGAATAAATAGCAATGAATTGAAATAAATTGCAAGAATTTAAATCTAAATTATTACAACATTCCCCACTGTACTTGAAATGTAAATATTACAACATTCACATCCACACAAACATTCCACAATTCTGAATGATAAAAGATAGGAAAAATTAAACGAACATTCAAACCACAAGACACAAGAAATTATAGTGGTTCGCTTGTGTGTACACCAACTGTTAAACAACAGCCACACAGCTACTCCACTCCTAATATCCTCACACAGGGGATATCAGCGTTCACTATCAAAATAGGTTTCACAGGTTCACCTAAAACCTTCACAATTGTGTCTTTTTAACTTGGGCTTACACAATCCAAAAACTCCACTTTCTGAGTTTTCTGGCTCTCTTCAGATAACCAACACAATGAGATTTTTCTGGCTTAACCTCAAACAAAACCAAAATAATGGAATTTACAATAAATGTAAAATACCTGAATTTCTCCTTTGTAGCAGCCCAGAAGAACCAATCGGAGTAGAAGTTCAATGTCCAATACTCACTTTAAAATGGTTATAGGTTTTAATTGATTTTAAATTAAACCAGTTGGGCTAGCTATATTTGATTTTGATTCAAAGAAGAAGGAATACAACAATTCCTCTTTTCAATTTAGATTGGAATATAGAAACAAAATCAAATTAAATAAGCTAACAAAGGAGAATTTTAAATATGCACAATGTAGCTTAAAGTAAACACAAACTTATCTCAGAGTGATGCCTTGATTTTCCTTGAATTGAATTATCAAACTCTGAAATTCGTCGTCTATTTATAGATGCAAAAATCACGTTTACGACTGGTCTTGGGAACCCTTCGACTGGTCGTAGATGAAACAGATTTTTGAATTTTTATGCGGGATTGAATCAGACAGTTACACGATCGGTCGTAGGGTGTCTATGACTGGTCGTAAGACCTCTATGACTAGTCGTCGAACCTCTATGACTGGTCGTAGAATACCCACGACTGGTCGTAGGACTCAAAGATTGGTTGCTGTAGTTTGAGTCGAAGAACTAGGACTGGTCGAAAACTGTTCACACGACCGGTCGAACAAAGTCCAGGACTGGTCGTAGATGAACAGAAAATTCTGAACAATTGCAACAGATTTAGGACTGGTCCTGGATTTTCTAGGACTGATCGAGATAGTGCTAGGATTAGTCGAACAAGGTCCAGGACTAGTCTTAGAACAGACCAAATACTTATAAAGTGATTCAATTTGAATTATGTATTCAAAATGACTTATCCTAAGGTTAATCTATGGTCTTTCATACCTGGAACATGAAGTATGGAAATTGAAATACCATTTCTTTAGATGATAGATGACCTTAGAAGATTGTGAAGCTTAAGATCTCTATTCTCGATGTAACATTGAGCTTGAGATCTTCTAAGACTTATATTACACTTAATCTTGAGTTGTACTTCCTGTAACTTGAATTTCACTTGATTTGGGTCTTGAACAAGATCACTTCTTTGTAGCTTGTACTTGCATTTCTTGAAATGAATTGAAGTAGTTCTTCGTTTTTGACTTGAAGCAAAGTGTTTAGAGCGGTGATGCAATGTCTTTATCATATATATCAGTGAGCTACACAAGACATATATTGATGTTTTGGCACCACAAAATTTGACAACCAAAGGAGCATAAAACCATAGCACTTACACTATCAACTTAGCCAGGAGCCAATTCCAATTTCATCTTATTTATATTTGAGTTGTTGAAAATGAGATGATGAATTAGTGCCTCTCCAACAGGCATAGTAACTAGCATATGATTAGCTAAAACTGTCATAAGATAGGTAAACGGAATATCACTATGACCTGGATGGAGACGAAACTGAATGATGGAATGACATATTAAAGAAGGCAGACAAACATTTACTCCAGTGATGACAGAATGCAAAATCCAAACCATAAAGGCAGTTAGTTCTGTTTTGTTATCAGAACGAGGATACAAATTAGAAGTAAAGATTTCGTGGAGAACCCTGTATCTGGGTAACAAATACTTTGAGGGGAGCGCATTCCCTCTATGAGTCCATTGCACATTTATATTGCATAATGCTCTAGTGAGCATGTGTTTTTCTGATTTGGAGGGTTTTTCAGTTAAAGTATGAATAGGAATACCCTCATCATTCACAGGTATGTCCATAAGGCCGGATATAAAATGACGATCAACATCAAATGAACCTTCTCTAGTATCAATTTTAAACGTTAAATTCTCAGTTGAAAAATCATAAATACACTCAAACATGGCTTATGCAATAGATTGGTATGTAGGCCTACCCCAATGTAAGATGTTAGCCTATCCTACAGCTTGGAGAAGAGGAAGAATACCAAAAATAGCAATGTGATCAAGATCAACAGGGCATTCAACAATGACGTTGCGCATACGCAAGTCCCGCACATGAGAGGGATCATCTTCGGGAGATCGAAGATGGCGCCGAGTAATAGGAGTTAATCTAGAAGAAGATGGACCACGGGATGATTTCTTTTTCCCTCTAACATCCATTGGCAACAAGAAAATCAATGTACTAAGGAGTTACAAAAGATGAGGATTGAGTTTTCTCAAAAATAGAAATTTGAGAAGAAAAACCCCAAATAACTCAACAAAGCTTGAAATTAAGCACTCCAATGAAGAACTTGAAGAAAATATACCATGAATCTGCAAGCAAGACTAAAAAAATGCACTAACCTTGACAAATCAAACAGTAAGGTTCGACTAGTCGTGCCATGGCTTATTGGAGAGAAAAGAAGAAATGAGGAAGATGATGATTTTCCTCAAATTAAAGAAATCACACGATACATGACCAGTCTTGGGCAGTCCTCGACCGGTTGTACCACGACTGGTCGAGCACATCCTCGATTGGTCGTGTACCAATATAAACATGCATTTTTCATAAAAATTTAAAATTTAAATAAATTATCAAATATATATACATTATGATACAAATAAGCATGAATATTCAATTTAGATTGCACATACCAAGATCAAATTTTAATTTATTAAATTTCCTTTTGTCGAGCGGTTTAGTGAAAATGTCAGCAAGTTGAGTCTCGGTAGGAATGTATTCCAAAGATATCAACTTTTCTTCTACTAATTCACGAATATAATGATACCTAATGTCAATGTGCTTGGTACGTGAATGCTGGATTGGATTTTTTAAAATATTTATACCACTGGAATTATCACATTATAATATCATTGATTCCTGTGTAATTCCATAATTACTTAACATACATTTCATCCAAACAAGCTGAGTACATGCATTTTCTGCTGCGATGTATTCAGCCTCAATAGTTGAGAGCGATATAGAACTTTGCTTCTTGCTAAACCAAGAAACCAAACAGTTCTCAATATAGAAACAACCACCACTGGTTGATTTCCTGTCATCAATATTACCAGCCCAATCAGCATCTGAGTACCCAGCCAATTGAACACTAGTATCATATGGATACCAGAGACTCAATTTAGCAATACTTGCCACATATCGCATAATCCGCTTAATTGCAGATAGATGTGACTCTTTAAGATCAGACATCTAGCTCAAATACCAACATTTAGAGCAATATCAGGTCTGCTAGCAGTTAGATAAAGTAAACTACTAATCATACTGCGATATAATTTAGGATCCACATTTTTACCTGTAAAGTCTTTTGAGAGTCTTAAAGTTGTACTCATAGGAGTATCAAAATTCTTACTGTTCTCAAATCTGAACTTTTTGATTAAGTTCAGAGTATATTTGGTTTGAGAAATAAAAATGCCATCAGATTGTTGTTTCACTTGTAACCTTAGGAAATAATTTAATTCCCCAACCATGCTCATTTTGAACTTTAATTTCATTAAATCTGCAAACTCAATAGTTATGTTAGTATAGGTAGATCCATAAATAATATCATCAATATAGATCTGTACTATTAAAATGTGATCATTATATTTCTTAACAAAAAGAGTCTTATCTACACTTCCCATTTGAAAATCATGACTCAGTAAAAACTTAGTCAACTTCTCGTACCATGCCCTAGGAGCTTGTTTTAAACCGTAGAGAGCCTTTTTAAGGCGATACACATGATCATTGTTCTTAGGGTCTTCAAAACCTATTGGTTGTTCCACATACACTTCTTCATGTAAATCACCATTTAAGAAGGCACTCTTTACATCTATTTGATAAATTTTAAATTTTCTAAAGCAAGCAATGATATGAATAGTCTAATTGATTCAAGACGAGCTATTGGAGCAAAGGTTTCATCATAATCAATGCCTTCTATTTGAGTGTACCCTTGAACAACCAGCCTAGCCTTATTTCAAATTATATTACCAAGTTCATCAGACTTATTTTTAAAAATCCACTTAGTTCCAATAATATGTTTATCTTTAAGTCTAGGAACAAGATATCAACATCATTTCTCACAAATTGGTTAAGCTCTTCTTGCATTGCAACTATCCAGTTTTCTTCAGTAAGAGCTTCTTTTACGTTTGCCGGCTTTATCTAGGATGTAAAGCACACGTAATTACATATATCTTCTAGTTGACTACGAGTGCGTACACCAGTGAGAGAATTTCTAAGAATTTGAGTGGTTAGATGATCTTTGACAGTCCTCAGTTCAGAGTTAACTTGATTTGATGAAGTATTTGGTTTGTCAATTAAAAGAACTTTATCATTATCTGAACTTGGGGTAGGTGTATTCAAGTGATTGTCTATGACCACATTAATAGATTCCTGAATAACACTGGTCCTTTTGTTCAGTACTCGATATGCGCGACTGTTTAAAGAATATCCTAAAAAGATCCCTTCATCACTTTTAGTGTCAAATTTTTTCAGATTTTCACGGTCACGTAAAATTTAGCACTTGCTGCCAAAAACTCAAAATATTTGACAGTAGGCTTCTTATCGAACTATATTTCATAAGCCGTCTTTCCATTTGATTTTCTTGTATAAACATGGTTGATTATTTAATATGCTGTATTTATGGCTTCAGCCCAAAGATTGTTAGGGAGCTTTATACTATTTAACATTACATTAGCCATTTCTTGAAGCACTCTATTTTTTCTTTCAACAATACCTTTTTGTTGAGGTGTTTTAGGTGTAGAGAATTTATGAAATATCCCTTGATCGTTACAAAATTTCTCAAAATTACTATTTTTGAATTCTGATCCATGATCACTACGGATCTTACTAACTTGAGAACCTTTTTCAGTTTGGATCCGTTTGAGAATCCTTTTTACTTCATCAAGGGTTTTTGATTTATCCCTTAAGAAGGCTACCCAAGTGAATCTAGTAAAATCATCCACGATTATCAAAATATATTTTTTGCCACCTCGACTCTCTGTCCTAGTAGGTCCTACAAGTTCCATATGAAGAAGCTCGAGTGGTCTTGATGTGGCATTGGAGGTCACCTTCTTGTGAGAGCTCCTTGATTGCTTGCCTATCTGTCATTCACCACATATTTTGTCTACTTTCTATAATTTAGGTAGACCTCTTATTAGTTCTCTTTTGCTCAATCTATATAGATTGTGGTAGTGTACATGTCAAAGGCATTTATGCCATAATTCGGTCTCATCGATATGGACCATGTAACGCAGTTGATTAGATGAGCTAGAATTACTTACGATGTAGCAGTTTTTAGAAGTTTTACGACCAGTTAATATTACTGAACCATTTTTGTTTAATATTTCACACCCTAGGTTAGAAAATTTAACACTATGATTTTTATCGCATATTTGAGAAATGCTTAACAAGTTATGTTTTAAACCTTCAACGTACAGAACATTCTCAAATAAGAGGAGGTTAGAAAGTTGAACTGTACCTTGGCTAATAATCCTGCAGTTACAACCATCACCAAATGTGATTGAACCATCAGCCATGTCTTTAAGATCAGTAAAAGTTTTTCTAACTTTGGATCACCTTGGGCATACCTCTATGTATCCTTTAAACTCAAAAGAGAAAAGACTTCAAGTTTAAGTTTTTTATTTTCAGATTTTAGATTTTCAATCAGGGAAGTTTTGAAATCTAAATCACATTTTGATTTTTCAAAACAATCTAAAATGTGGGATTTTTCTAAAACAAGTGAATCAAAATTTTCTTTAAGTTTTAAAAACTTTTCTT
The DNA here is from genome assembly GCF_029962835.1 of Magnolia sinica. NCBI lineage: Eukaryota > Viridiplantae > Streptophyta > Magnoliopsida > Magnoliales > Magnoliaceae > Magnolia > Magnolia sinica. The sequence continues at coordinate 69,404,209 of NC_080589.1, read as the reverse complement.
TTTAGAAGTTTTAGTTCTACGGCAATTTTACAACTTTCCTTGTATAGGGCATTGTAAGCATCTTGAAGATCTTCTTCATTTTCATGATCACTATTCAAAATTTCTTCACTAGTTGAATCATCATGATCTGAAAAAGTGAACTTGGCTATAGTCATAAGGGCTTTAACTTCATTGCCCGACTCGGTTTCAAAATCTTCCAATTTAGAAGAGGCTTCAGTGCCAGAAGATTCATCCCAAGTAGCCAATATTCCTTTCTTTTTAGGTTTGTCCTTTTTAAGACACTTGTTTGCTAAATGCCCATATTCTTGGCAGTTGTAATATTGACTATCTTTTAAAAATTTTCAAGTTTTAGATTTAGATTTAGATATTTTCTTATCATTTGATTTTTGAAAATCAACCCTCTTTTTACTTTTGAAAATTTTGTAAAATTTTTTCGCTAAAAGAGCCATATCATCTTCATAATTTTCTAAATCAGAATTTTCTTGAGAAATATATCTAGAAGATTTAAGAGCGATAGATTTACCTTTAAGAGCTTTAAAGTTTAACTCATAGGTTTGTAAAGACCCAACTAATTCTTCTACCCTCATATTGTCCGTATCACAAAGTTCCTGGATCGCGGTTACCTTAGAATTGAACCGTTCAGGAAGTGAGCATAGTATCTTCGCACACACTTTACTTTATGGTATTTTATCGCCAAGACCCCACATAGAGTTCACAATGTCATTTAATCTTGTATAAATGTCCATGAACATTTCATTCTCCTCCATATGAATTTCTTCAAATTTAGTTGTGAGGAGTTGGACTTTAGATTTCTTGACAATTGATGTTCCTTTATGTTTCATTTCTAAAATATCCCAAGCTTGCTTTGCAATATCACAGGATATAATGTAACGCACTCATCCGGTGATAGTGCCTAAGTGATTGCATTTAGTGCTTTTGCATTGACACCACTCTCATTTTTCTGAAGAATGGTCTAAGAGAAATAAGGTGTTACTCTCATTGATTTTGAACCATCGATACCAATCACTTCAGTGGTAGGAGGGGTCCATTCAGTGGAAAATCCTCATCCTAGCTTTCCAATAGGCATAGTTGGAGCCATTAAATGGTAGAGGCCTAGTGACTGAAATGCTATCAAAATTTGACATCTTATAAATAGCTTAGATCGATTAACTCAGGAAATAAATCCAAAAATATAATAATTAAAACGAGCTATTAGGCTCTGATACCACTTGAAAAGGCCTAGCTATATGTCCTATGGGGGGACGAATCGGACTATACCAAAATTTAAACTTTAACAGCGGAATTAAAATAAATAATGGAATGATAGTACTTTAAATGAATCACAATACGGAAATGGAAAGCAACCTCAAATATAGAGAATGATACCAATGTTGTTCTAAGGACAACCTTTGCACCATAAAAACCAAGGGTTTATGGCAGGACAACCTTACTAGAACAATTTGAATATCAAAATTCAAACAGAAAGGAAATAAAGGAAATAGCAAGAAATAAATTCTAAACTATTACAACATTTCCCACAATGCTTGAAATGTTAATATTACAACATTCACATCCACACATACATTCCACAAACTTGAATGATAAAAGATAAGAAAAATAAATCACACATCCACAAAACACAAAGAGTTATAGTGGTTCGCCTGTGTGTACACCAACTGTTAAACAATAGCCACAGAGCTTGCTACTCCACTCCTAATATCCTCACACAGGGGAGCGTTCACTATGAAAATAGGTTTCTCACAGGTTCACCTTAAACCTTCACAATTGTGTCTTTCAAATGGGCTTACACAATTCAAAAAACCCCACTTTCTGAGTTTTCTGGCTCTCCTCAGATAACCAACACAATGGGATTTTTCTGGCTCAATCTCAAAAGAAACCAAAAGCATATAAGATTTACACAAATGTAAAGTACTTGGATTTCTCCTTTTGTAGCAGCTCGGAAGAACCAATTGGAGTAGACGTTCAAATATAGAAGTTCAATGTCTGATACTCACTTTGAAATGGTTCTAATTTCTAATTGATTTTAAATTAACCCAGTTAGGCTAGCTATATTTGATTTTGATTCCAAGAAGAAGGAATACAACAATTCCTCTTTTCAATTCAGATGGGAATATAAAAACAAAATCAAATCAATAAAGCTAACAAAAGAGAATATTAAATATGCACAATATAGCTTAAAATGAACACAGACTTTTCTCAGAGTGATGCCTTGATTTTACTTGAATTGGATATGAAACTCTGAAATTTGTATTCTATTTATAGTTGCAGAAATTGCATCTATGACTGGTCCTGAGGACACTATGACTGGTCGTAAGTCAAATAGATTTTTGAAATTTTGAGCGCGATCGGATAAAACCATTTCACGACTGGTCATAGGCTGTCCACGACTAGTCGTGAGCATCCTACGACTGGTCATGAGGCACCAGGTTTGATTGCTGGAGTTCAAGTCGTAACTCCACGACTGGTTGTAGGACGAGTCGTAGCTGTTCACACGACCGGTCGAACAGAGTCTTGGACTGGTCGTGGATGAACAAGAAAATTCTGAAAAAATTACAACAAACTTAGGACTGGTCCTGGAATTTCTTGGACTGGTTGAGGCAGTGCTAGGACTAGTCGAACAAGGTTCGGGACTAGTCTTAGAACAGTCCAAATACATGTAAAGTAATTCTATTTGAATTATGTATACAAAATGACCTACCCTAAGGTTAATCTTACCTTGAAAGTGAGATATGAACATCGAGACTTCATTTCTTCAGATGATGGTTGACCTTTGAAGATTGTGAGGCTTGAGATCTTTTTACTTGATATAGCATAGAACTCGAGATCTTCTAGAGCTTGAAATACACTTCATCTTGAGTTGTACACAAACTTGAGTCTTGAACAAGAACACTTCTTTCGTTGTAGCTTGAACTTGCACTTCTTGAAATAGTTTGAAGTAGTTCTTTGTTCTTGACTTAAAGCAAGGTGTTTAGAGAGATGATGCAATGTCTTGAACATATAAACCAATGAGCTACACAAGACATGAATTGATGTTTTGGCACCATAAAATTTGACAACTAAAGGAGCAGAAAACCATAACACTTACACAGTGGTTTAATTCACACTTCTTCTTATTTCTAGGATTTTTCTTTTATTTTCTGCCAGATACTGTGTAACATAGTTCCATTAGTGGGTCTTCATATTTGCTGAACGCAGACTCACACCAGGCTCATCGTATCCTAGATGCAATTTACCTGTAACCTTTTCAGCATACTCAATTTACTTGAGTAAGGGGCAAATAACGCTTTAAGGACGGCATTTCAAACGTTCTTCAGCCTATCCTTATTTCCAGATTATTTTGGTTTCCATATTTTACAAAAAATATAATTTTCATATTTTTCTCAACATTCTTAAAGTGTTATTTTGTAATGGAAGTCTATAGTGTATCATCTATCAAGTTGATGAATCAGGACTTGATTCATCTTGATCGGTTCGATGGAACCAATTTTATTCGATGGCAAGACAAACTCAAGTTTCTTCTGACAGCGCTGAAGCTCTTCTACATCTTAGATCCAAATTTGTAGCCATTGCTTGAAGCATCTGAGAATGACACACCTAAACAAGTTGATGCCCGCACCAAACGAGCTGAAGACGAACTCCTTTGTCATGGACACATTCTGAATGCACTCTCTGACCGACTGTACGATTTGTATACACAAACATCATTAGCAAATGAAATCTGGACCGATCTGGATTTCAAATACAAGGCTGAAGAAGAAGGAATCAAAAAGTTTCTGATTGTCAGGTATTTCGACTATAATATGGTAGATAACAAATCACTGCTAGCCTAAATCCAATAACTACAGCTAATAGTTAACAAAATCAAAGCCATTAAGATTGATCTTCCTGAATCATTCCAATAATTGCAGCAGATGTTCAAGAAAGTAGAGATACAGAAGTTTCTATACTTGATAATGAGGATGTGCAAAATGAATACATGTCATACTTGACACAAGAACGAATAGGAGTTCAAACTAAGATATCAAAGGTAGAATTGTAGCTCAATGAGTCAATCGTAACATGATCCAACTTTAATGTGTTGGAATGATGGAAGGTGAGGGTCAGTGAATTAAAATACCCTACATTATCTGTGATGGCACAGGACATATTATCAATACTAATTTCAACAGTGGCATTAGAATCCACATTTAACACAGGGAGTAGGGTTGTGAGCAAGTATCGAAGCTCACTTTCACTAGATATAGTTGAAGCATTGATTTGTACGGAAGATTAGTTGTGCCCGATATAGGGAGGAGATGATATTAATGATGATGAAGAAGAAGAGATTGAGATTCATGACGAGTCTCTACCTGCAGCAACAAATACATGAAGGTGTTTTCAATTTTTCAATTATTTTCTTTTTGGTTGAAACTTTAATGATTTGTAATATTGTTTAACTTGAAATATGAATGTAACACTGTACCCAAATCGGAATAGTGTCCTGGGGCGTCCACGTGCAATTTGGAGCAGGACCGTATGAATTGATCACACGTGTGGGTGAATTACCTGTAAATTAATTCGAATTAAGCCGCTAATGTGATGCAATCCAACTACATTCGGGCCGAGTACGGGCCGTAGGGACGGTCAGGTCTAATAGTACTTGACGGCTGCCTGTATGAACCGTTCACCGCCCGAGGTAGGACAGAAAATTCCGAAACTTGGGGAGGCCAAGGGCCTCACTGGGATTGTGTTCCATTGTAGACGTCAGGCTCAGATAATGCCTAGAAATGGACAAATTGTGCCATCCAGTCGGCACTTGTAAACCGTGAGTCGCCACACTTAAAACCAAATTGCTGAAATTTTAATCAATTGACCCTATGGCTTGAGTTAATGAATATAGACTTTTCAGCCGTTGGATCTCTTTTAAATTCACACCAAAGGCTAGAAATATTTTCCTACACTCACCCACAAAATCTGACTCTTGATTGAGGGATGGTAATTGTTGATCACAAATCAAACTATTCCGACAAAACCCCACTTCTGTTTGTGATTAAAACTTTGCCCAGCCCTTCATCGGGCCATAAGGCACGTGTCCCATGAATCAGATGGGTCAGGAGGCCATCAGTGCAGGCCCAATAACTAGAATGGGCCCCACAGGGCCATTGGAGGCAATTACCAACGTGCAGGGCCAACTGAAATAAATTTTTGGATATTTATATCTAGCCCTCTCTCTTACTCCCATAAACTCCAGCAGCTAAGAGAGAGAGAGAGAGAGAGAGAGAGAGAGAGAATAAGAGAGAAAGGTGATAGGGTGGGTGATTGTCGGTCAGTGGTGCTTGGGATTTGGAAACCCCCGCACCTATGCCTTTCATTGGCCGGAAAACGCCGACCCAATCACCATTGGAGCAAAACCTCGTTCAATCTGAGGTAAGATTGAGCTCCAATCCATCCCCATTCAGTTTCTAGCAACATGCATGCAACTTACCCCTACTCCATGTAATGTAGGGCCCCAACACGTCGAGTTTGCGGACTCACTGACGTTAGGACGATTTCAACGACTTCCGGTCAACAATAGGTGCGGACCATTACCTTTAGGTGGTCAATTATTGTGCTTAGCATAGGTTTAGTGAATGTATGTGGTGCATTTCTATTACATGTTGATGGAATTTCTTTGGAATGCAGATTGGGACTATAGGTCAGGGATTTCCTAAAAATGTGGGAAGGGCTTTAGGCCCGAGCATCCCCAATTGCGTGGAATGCTGAATCGCATATCTAATTAGGGTGTAAGCCTTTAATTTCTCCGAGTATTTCTGATTTGCTATTAAATCTTGTTGCATGTCATTTATGCTAGAAATTATAGGAATGGATGTTGACAAATTTCTAGATTGGTAAATTAATTGCATACAATTCCCACTACATGGCTGATTTGTATGATTCATGCTGGCGTATGTAAAATTGAATTGCTGTGAATGGGTGTATGACTGTCCATCTTGTTAAATAGTTGGAACGTGATGAACATGACCCTTACAAATTTAGTAGAGTTTAGCGTTTGCTGTCCAGGTACTTAACTCGCTGAAATTATGCTTATCATGTGTGAAATATCCTTGAATTTGATGATACATGATGACTATTAGTGTATATGCCCCTTATGTATTGGCCAATTAACTGGAATCACTTGGGCGACCTTCCGTTGGATTAACCCACCAGTAAATCTAGCCTAACTAGTTAAATTATAAGTTGTCGGCCGTAGTTGGACTACATGAGACACCGTTCTCAGGCCGATCAATTTATGGTGTAGCTTGTCGGGGTATATTAGCTCACAAATCGGCCATCCTTGTATGTTAACATTGATTGAACACGCTTGTATGAACCCGAAGTACCCTATGACCTTTGCGCCCACTGTTAAATATGATTTATGGCCCACAAGACCCATGAGCCAGAAATGGTTGTATGAGACACTATGCCCATGCTGTCGGCCTACGCTTGGGTGACAACCCTCCTCATAGTGACTAGTGAGCACCTAGACTCATGAACTGGGGACGGTGGTATGGGACACTGTGCCCGTGCTATCGGCCTATGTTAGAGTGATGACCTCCCCATAGTGATCGTGAGTAGGACATTAAAGTCTCAACTATCTTTATCTGAGCTTAAAAATTTCAGGATTGATGAACCCATAAGGGTTAAGGATCGCGAGAGTCATATGACCACGACCCTTGTGCCGCGCGATCAGGTTAGGGCAATACTTCTACTAAGGGTATTCCGGTTTCCCCACCCTACTGGGTGAATGAATCTAATTAATCAATTGGGCTAACATGTTACATGACATTGCATTATCTATTGTGGCGATTCGACAGTTGAGGTCGCAATTGAGGGAGTGTTAGTCATTGCGATCGTTAGATGTCGTTGCTTGAGGGAGTGTTGGTGTAAGACCCGTGTCCTAATCCGTACCATTCTGTTAGCTTCCGCGGTCCTTCCGGTCAAATTCCGGCAACCTTCGCACCGTATTCGGTGTTTGCGCACGATCCTAGGCCAGGTCCCACGCACCGACGTCGGCTTGATCCGAAAGTTGTATCATAGCGACCGCGTCGTCGCCGCGGTTCCAACGCCGTGACTTGCGCACCGAACCGATACCCAGGTAAGAAGATGCCGATCAGCGTTTATTCCGAAGAAACACCGCGCGTTGCGGATTTCGAGGGAATCTCTACACAATTAGTTCCACTAATTAACCATAAATGCAACCATACCTCAAAGTACCTCACCCATTCCCTCTTTTTCCAAAAGTCCACCATCTTTCCACCTCACCATTCCTCTTTTCTCATTTTCAACCTCAACCATCCCTCTCCTCCACCAATTTCAAACTAAACCATACCCCTCATCACTTCTTTCTTACAACCATCACTCCACCCATCCCTCCACCCATTATTTCTATCTCTCCCTCTCATTCTCTAGCAAATTTTCCAAATCCCATGAGAAATTTCACTCATCCAACACTCCTCTCTCAACTTCAAGTGTGGCCCACCCTCTCATCTCCAATCTCAACCATTCATCCTTCATCAATCTCCATTAAAAGTGAAGGTAAGGAGCTAAGGTGTCCAAGGGAGCTAGGAGAAGGAAGATAAGGTGGGTGTTTTTTTCATTAATTTAAATTTTAGGACCCACTTGTTGGTGGGACCCATTTGGATGTATGTGATTTAATCTAGAGGGCCCATAGTGGCGGGGTTCCTCTATCTCACCGTGTATCTCTCTTTATCTCTCTCATTCTTTCCTTGTAATGGTGTGGATCCCACCGATAGGTTACATCTCCTCCGTCCATCCACATCAGACGGTGTGGCCCACTCTATTATAGGTGATGATCCGCACCCTCTACTGTTGGGATGGGCCCAATGCATCTTTTATATGTGTATATATATATATGTATGATATATTTTATATAATATATGTATATATATGTATATAATATATAATATAATATGTACTTATATATATATACAATATAAGATAAATATTAAATGTATTTGTATATATATATATATATATATATATATATATATATATATATATATATATATATATATATATTGGTGGGCCACATTCACGTGGGACCCACCCCATTTTTGTGAAAATATACGGACCGTCCAGCGTCCCTGGACGCTGGACGTTGCAACAATGGGTAAAAAAAAAAAAAAAAGAAAAGAAAGGGAGTGGTGGGCCACTCATGCAGGCCCCACTTTGATGTATATGTAAGATCCAAACCGTCCATATTGTTCCTCAACTCATTTTAGGCGTTGAGCCGAAAAATGAAGTTGATCCCATTTTCTGGCGGGCCGTACCATAGGAAACAGTGTTCCTACCTTCGGTTTACTCCCTAAGGCTCCTGCATATCAAAAATAGCCCGATATTGGACTCTATGGGCTTGTATCAAGCCATAGGGACCCATGGCTGGAGTGGATTTTGCGGATGTGGGCCCCGTCTATGAAAATCCGTAAAAAAATAAAATTTTTAAAAAAAAAAAAAAAAACAAAAGAGGGAGGCAGCAGCGCTGACGCTGCTGCTGCCATGCCGTACGGCTGCTGACGGACGGACGAGGTGGGCAACACCGTGCATTTGATGGGTCCCCATAGTTCAGCCGTCCACTCCAAAATTCAGCTGTATATGGAACTCCGGTGGGCCACATCATTGAAAATCATGTGAAGACATACTAAAACATATAAAATCATTTGGCAGGGCCTACCTGAGTTTTGGATGTCGTTGAAACTTGGTCTGTACGGTCATTTAGATGGGACCCACATAATGGATGGGCTGGATTGTGAATCACATCTCGGTGGTCCCCAAAACAAAAATAAAAATTTTTTAAAAAATTTTGCTGCTGCTGCAGTGACGGGCGGCCAAGAGGCAGGGACCCACGGCTCCATCCGTGGGCCCCACCATGATGTATATTTTGTATCCACACCGTCCATTTGGTGGGCCACTATTTGACATGGACCCCCCCTCAAAAAAATCAAGTCAATCCAGCGCTCGGGCGGCCCACATCACAAGAAACAATGTGAATTGAACTCTACCATTGAAACCCTTTCTGGGTCCACAGAAGTTTCAGATCAAGCTGAAAATTGTTGTTCCCCTCCTCCCTGGCCCGTGTGACCTTATGAATAAGTTGGATTTCAAATGAACATTTCAGTGGGCCTTACCCAAGGTCCAAGTGACCTTATGAATAGGTTGGATTTCAAATAAATATTATGGTGGGCCCTAGGCCCATGTGGTGGAGCCATATTGATGTATTTCTGGCCATTGGGGAGGCCCACCTTGATATATATATATAAGGCCCATGAGGTTAGGCCCATTCGACGTATTGGTGGCCCGATGTCGAGGCCCACTCCGATATATATAAGGGCCATGTTACGAGACTCATTGTGACGTATTCTAAGGCTCATGGGTTATGGCCCATTGCAATGTACATAAGGCCCACTAATGCGGCCCACTTGACTTATATAAGGCCCATATGAGATGGCCCATTTGATGTATCTGAGCACTATGGGTCGAGGCCCAATGAGATGTATATTAGTCCATTGCAATGTGTGATTTCCTATGGTTTGTGTAATGGTGCTTTATGGCGGGCTAAGCCTTGGGAGCAATGTTGGTTTGACGTCCACATTATAAGGACAATGTTGGTTAAATGTCCGCATTGTCACACTCCTTAAGGCCACTGATAGGTTCATACTTATACTCTGCAGGCCGTCTAGGCCCATTTCTGTGATACGCAGAGCCCATCCCTATATGCATGTTTAGTATAGATCCATGGTTCATGATCATTCGCATCATATGTATGCCTGACGTGAGGAGTGACCGATCATAGCATATGCCTTTGGGCAGACTGTTTATGGGCTCCCTGATAGGCGGAGTTGCCCCATATAAGTGCATGGTACATACAGACTGTTGCATGACTGATAATATGACTCATGCACTTGCATTTGTGTGATTATAGTTACTATATGCCCTAGCGACATCAGGGTCATAGCCTCCACAGATACATCGTGGATGGCAGGATTGGGGACCGGAAATATTTGATTCTAGCATACGGGCACCATAGATGTCCCTGGGTGAAAATCCCTAAACCCGATGGTACCAGAGGATGACTCCAACGTCGAGACCGAGTGGATATACGAGCGCATGAAGGCCGAATACCAGGAGGCCGTGTCTCCCACTGTGTCGTGGTCGGTTGGGAAGGAGTGTGGCCTTACTCGCCCGAGGGTAGGGGGCAATACTAGGCTGAGTTTGACCAGCTCGTGAATGGGTCCGCTATCGACGTGCCGGATAGGTATTGGCAGACTATTGGCCAGGCGGATAGTGAGGTTTCTTACGCTCACTTGGACTGTGCGGCTAGGAGAGCGACAGTGCCACTTGGAGTGTATTGAACCCCGGTGATTATCCAGAATGAGAACTGTACTGATACATGTTGAGGATTGGCATGCTTGAGTCGCATTTCACATCGCATGGCCGTGTTTTGGCCGATGGCATTCATATCTTGCACCGCATAGCCTTGGTACGGCTGATTGCATTCATGTGCTCATTACCATGTTTCCACATCACTCTGACCTTGCATTTTGAGTACGTTTATATTGCGCACACACTTACACCACCCTCTAAGCTTTCCATAAGCTTATGCACGATTGATGCGTGCAGGTGACGCCAGGACGTAGCAACCATAGTCTCGCTGTAGTTGGAGCGTGCAGCTGAGCTTCTGGAGTTTGCTTCTTTTGTTACATTGTATTTTCCCTTTTGTCGCATTGTACTAAAAAGTTTTGATCATAGTGGATTTTGTGGTGGTGTTCTTGTGGTTATTAGTTGTGGGTTATGCTTGTGTTATGCTCATTATGAATCAGACTGATGATTTGAAATCCTCCTTGTAGTATCCCAGGATCTGCATTATCTATTGTGGCGATTCGACAGTTGAGGTCGCAATTGAGGGAGTGTTAGTCATTGCGATCGTTAGATGTCGTTGCTTGAGGGAGTGTTGGTGGTGAGGGGCATGCATCATGTTATTAAGCCATGCATTGCATTAATCAATAGTACTTAGGATTTTATGATGTATGTTGTTCACTAAATTTATTGTATGTATGATAATTTGTATGACTTATTGCTAATGGTACCACTGAGTTAGCTACTCACTCCCACTCTGGGACGGTGTTCTAAAACACCAACTAGAATTGGCGTAGATGTAGAAACATTGGAGCAGAACGCGTTAGAAGATGTCGGTGCATACGATGAAGAGAAGCGGGTGTACTTTCAGACTTTTAGCAGACCCTACTAGCTCAATGGATGACAACGGGATTGGGCCAAAGCTCTAATCATTTTGGCGAAGATATGAGGATGGGACTGGATCCTTAGTTGATGACATTACGGAAGTTGGATTTATGTTATTCATGATGGATTTATGTTGGATAGTTTACTTCATTAGTAGCACATGAATCTTTTAATTAGCTTATATGTTAAGCATGCTTAGTTTAATTCTCCATTACCTACTAATACCTGATATTTATATGCATTTGAGGCTCTTTAGGGTACACGTGGCACTCGGGTATTTAGGAGCCGAGTTCCCACTCAGCCCTTGAATTTTGGGACGCTATAACTTAGTATCAAAGCATGGTTCAGATTAAATTGGGTCTAGGGTAGCGGGCCTAACATGACACAATTTCGACTTAGAAGAGAGCGATTGAACTTAGAGACTGTCGTAGGATCCTGGGATCATGCCATTGGCGAGCCCAAAAACAAAACACTAGATTAGGGCTTATGAACAATAAAATTTAGACTACGCGAAGTGATCCAAATCACTTTTAACCCGAAGGTCGATGACCTGAATTGACCAGGATTATACTTTATAGGTTTGAGCTGTGCAAGTAGCTCAGGGAATCTCTACAGTCCAGTTTATGGGTTCGGTGGTCCTACTCAACGCAGGATCAATTTGATCCCAGCTAGGATGGGGCGAAAGGTTGTCCATATCAAGTCTAAAAGGTTTAAGTCCATTCGAGCCAGCACGCTTAGTTTAAAAGTCTCCGTTTACGCAGAAAATCAAGCCCTCGGACCACAATAAGCAGACCCAACAATCACAAGCTTAACCAAAACACACAGGGGGCCTATGTGGCCCTAAACCACACCAAAAGGGACCCAACCAAGGTGGGTCACTGCCAAAATGGCGGCGCACTGTCGGAGACACCAGAGGGTGGTGGCAACGCACCGCCGCTGGTACCAAAGGACGGTGGTGCGCCGCCGGTCCAACGTCCATGTGGGGCCCCTCTCATGTGTGGGGACCCCCAATATCCCTTCCTTTCTCCTTTTTAAGCTTGAAAACCCTCCTCCAAGCCTTTTCCTACCCTTTAGCACCCTCCAAACTCCTCTTTCTCTTCCAAAACCTCATTTCCCACCTTTTCTAACCCATCTCCTTCCTTGCATGTGCCATTTTTATCTTCTTCCAACCCCTAATCATCCCAAACCTTCCTTATACCCATAGAATCTTGACCCTTGGAGCTCAAAACCCCTCCACTAAGGGACCCACAACCTTCATTCTTCAAGATTCTTCACTTGGCCATCCCTACTTCTATGGATTTCCATTTCATGGCCCTTTTTGAGGTTATCTCCTCCATTTTCTCCATTTCCATGCTCTTATCCCTTATGGGGAAGAAGCGGTCGGCCCCCAATGAAGCCGGGAGAGAAGACCTAAGAGGAGGATGGACGCAGGTGCAGGCCCGAGCACCAAGTAGAGGTCGAAACGGGACCTTGATCCCCAAATTTAGCTGGATAGGGCTTTGCCGTCGAACATTGACTACGGTAGATATAGAAACCGTAAGATCGTGTTTGAGGCCCATGTGGATGAGAAGCTTTTCGGCGAGTGTCCGCTTATGGACCACCTTCTCGAGAATGGTTGGGGTCCGATCTTTGAAGGGAAGTATCAAGCCAGTGAGGACCTCGTATGGACCTTCTATGCGCGTATAAAGAACCCCTCCCTCGACCCCCTTGGATTTACCATTCCTTTAGGCAGACAGGAGGCTTGGGTCGATGTGGATATTATTGCATGCACCCTCGAGGAAGAGCGCAATGTCATTCATGCCAGTGAGGATAACGTTGTTGATACATGGGATAGAGACCGCCGCACATGCCACTTGTGCGGTCAACTGGTTGAGTGGAGACGTGAGAACAGCATCAAGCCAACAGATATGACCCCCGACTACCACATACTCCACCACATATGCACCTACAACGTGTATTCGAGGTCGAACAACTGTATGGAGTGCATTAGGTTCATGGTAGACTTCCTCTACTGAATGGGACAGGGAGATAAGGTTTGCCTGCCCACACTTATACTGACTCAGATCGTGAAGGTGGTGCAATCCATTTGGGAGAATCAGTCTCTCCCATTTGGTCGACTGATCTGCAAGATTGCCCATAATTATGGGTATAGGCAGTACGCAGAGCACCATGTCCCAATCCGAACGATTGATGAGAACACCTTAAACAACATGAAGATAGGCCCTAAACAGCACAGGGTCCGATTGGAGGAGTTTGGGGATGAGATAGAAGAGGAGAGCGAGGAGGAAGGAGAGAGTGAAGCTGAGGAAGAGGAGGAAGTCGAGGCCCAGGACTCTGACTGGGAGCCTCCCGCTGCTCATGTCGAGCACCAGGGTCGGGTCACTCTAGACGCCTGCTTGGCCAAAATAGAGGAGAACCAGGAGAACATGAGGCGAAGACTGAAGAAGATGTCTCGCACGTTGAAGGCTCTCCTGTGCTGCATGCATGATAAGGGAGCACCTCCACCTTCGCCGGAGTCGGAGGACTAGAAGGATAGTAATGTGGTTGTGTTTCTTTTTGTAATAGCCTTGGATAGGCTTAGTTTGTTTGTCTTGGGTTGTAGGCTTTCGAAGCCTTCTTTTGTGTTTTGAAAATTGGCGACCATGTATTTCTCGTCTTTATACATGTAGTGCTTTAGCATATGTAACATTGACAATTTTACTTAATGAAATATATGAAGTTACCTATATTTGAGTAATGTGTTAGGACGCTGTAGTAAATTAACAATACTTGTATAATATTGCTTCTCTAAATATGTATACGCTAAATGTTGTATTCGTGGATTTTACGATGCTAAATGCTATGGAAATGTCTTTTAGGACAATGAGACCCCAAGGCGATAGTCGTTTAGTCCACCTAGCTTTGGGCGGAAGAGATAAGAGAGGGCACCCCGCCCCTAGTGAGCAACAAGGTTGCCAAGGCGAAATCAATCCACTCGATGTCGGGAATGATATACCGGATCAATTCCCAGAGGCACCATCGACTCAAGGCGAGACCTCCTCTTACCAGGCGACCCCAGCTATAGGCACCATGGAACAGTTGCTATGCATTATGCAGTAGCAATAACACTCACTACACACATTGGTGGGGGCTATGGCCCACCATATGAATGCGCCCTCGCCAGATCGAGTTGGGACATCAGCTGCTCCATATAATCTCTTCAAGCATTTTCAGAGGCTGAGACCACCCACGTTCGCCGGCACACATCGACCTGAGGAGGCCGAGAGTTGGCTAAATTGGGTCATCAAGGCAATCTGGCTCCCCTTCTGCATTGAAGCGGAACAAGTGGAGTTGATCTCCTATCTGTTCGAAAAGGAAGTTGACGTGTGGTGGGATAGTGTGCTAAGAACCATCCTCGCCAATTTCGTCTGGACCTAGGGAGATTTTGAGATGCACTTCTTCCAGAAGTACTTGCCTCGCACATACCGAATCGAAAAAGAAAATGAATTCCTTCACCTTCATCAAGGAAGAATGTCGGTGGCTGAGTACAAGAATTGGTTCACCGAGTTGTCTTGCTATGCCCCCAAGATTGTTGCCGCTGAAGAAACCCGGATGAGGCGCTTTGCTGAGGGACTGAGGGCCGGTATTCGCACTAAGATGTGTTGTGTGAACATACATATGCTGAGTTGGTGGAAATGTCCTTGCGATCGGAGCAGGATGGTGAACGAGTCTCCCAAGCGCACATCCAAGCCGAATCACGGGGATGATCAGGAGGACAGTCTTTATCCTCCTTAGGAAGAAGGATGCAACTGAGCTCGGCTCCCCAGTATGCACCTCCTCCGCCCGCATACGCCTGGCCTGATGGTGTTTGTGGGTACTGTAAAAAAGTGGGGCATTCGGAGGCTTATTACTTCTCGAAGATGAGGGACCATGGCTATGTACCCCCTCAACGCATGAGCCGACCACCGCAACAAGCATTGCCAGCTCCCCCTCAATGAGTCGCGGGCCCGTCCCAATAGATTCGTAGGTTGCCGACACCTCAAACTAGGCTGCTGCCTCGACCTACACATCAGCCCAATAGACCACAGCAAGCCTGGGTACACGCTCTGACTGATGAAGGTGTAGATGTAGCCACGACCGTACCCACGACATTTGAAGTCACGAATCACATTCAAGGTATCCCTGTCTTTCTTCTTGTGGACACTGGGTCCACGACATCACTCATATCATACACGACCATCAAGAATCTAGGGTTATCGACCGCTCCCATGTCGGTAGTAAGGATTATAGCGACAGCCGGAACCTTCACTGAAGTTACATCCATCCATCGGGGTTGCCCTGTCGATTTGGGGAGTAAAAGAATATGGGTGGATCTCATAGTCACGAGGTTCTTCCATTATGACATAATCCTGGGCATGAACTAGCTCTCCGCAATGAGAGCCGAGATCGATTGCGAGGATCAGACAGTGACAATCTACGAAGATGATGGCTCACCCTTTACATTTCCGGTTTAGGTCAACTATCCGCAACGAGTCCTATGTTATACTTCCCTAGAAGAAGGCAGCGAGAAGCTCTCACTAACATGCACACCTGTCATTAGAGACTACGTCAATGTGTTCAAGCACATACCAGGACTCCCCCCGGCAGGAGATCGATTTCACCATAGATTTGGTGACGGGCACCACACCCATTTCTCTCCCAACTTACCGAATGCCTCCGTATGAAATAGAGGAACTTCGGATTCAGATAGATGACCTGTTGAATGCGGGTTTCATTCGACCCAACGTATCACCTTGGGGAGCCCTAGTTGTATTTGTGAGAAAGAAGGATGCCTCCTTACGGTTGTGCATCGATTATCGAAGGTTGAATCAAGTCACCGTAAGGAATAAGTGCCCATTGCCTCGGATTGATGACCTGTTCGATCAATTGAGAGGTGCCCAATACTTCTCAAAAATTGACCAACAATCTAGATATCACCAATTACGAGTTAGAATAGAGGACGTGCCAAAAACAGCGTTCAGAACTAGCTTTGGACACTATGAGTTCTTGGTCATGCCTTTTGGACTCATGAATATGCCAGCTGTGTTCATGGACCTAATGAACAGAGTTTTCAAACCTTGCCTGTATTGATTTGTCATCGTATTCATAAATGACATCTTAATATACTCCAAAGGTCACAAGGAGCATGAGGAACACTTGCAAGCGATTTTAGAAACGCTCAAGTGGAACAAGTTATATGCTCAATTCTGAAAGTTTGACTTCTGGAAGGAAGAAGTCAAATTCCTAGGCCACGTCGTGTTTAACGAAGGCATCTCCATGGACCTAGCCAAGGTAGCGGTGATATAAGACTGGAAGTGGCCAGGCTCAGTTACTGAGGTCAGGAGCTTCTTGGGATTGGTAGGATATTATTGTCGATTTACCAAGGATTTTTCAAAGATAGCTCAACCCTTGTCTCAACTCACCAGAAAGGATCTTAAATTTGCCTGGGACAAAAGGGCGGAAGCAACCTTCGTAGAGTTGAAAGAGAAATTGACTTAGGCCCCAGTACTCGTTTTGCCTGAGCAAGGGGTCAAGTACACCATCTACACAGATGCATCTCGTGTGGGGCTGGTTTGCGTTCTTATGCAAAAGGACAGAGTCATCGCCTATGCCTCTTGACAACTAAGAAAACACGATGAAAATTATCCTACCCACGAGCTCGAATTGGCAGCAGTCATCTTCGCCTTGAAGCTATGGAGACATTATCTCTACAGGGAAGAATTTAAGCTCTTTTGCGATCACAGGAGTCTCAAATACATCTTCACCTAGAGAGACTTGAATATGAGGCAATGTCGCTGGATGGAGACTTTGAAGGACTTCAAGTTCGAGATTTCTTATCATCATGGTAAGGTCAACTTAGTGGCGGATGCATTAAGCTAAAAGAAGACGTTGGAATTTGCGACCCCATTAATGGTAGAAGAGTGAGGTATGGTAAAGTTTGTACTGGACTTTGAGCTGAAATTGATGATAGAAGAGCCATATGAAGTTGTTGCACATGTTCACGCTCAACCGATGATTAACAGTCAAATCATCGAGGCCCAAAGGGGCGATGAGTTGTTGAGAAAAATGAGAGAACTTGCAAAAGTCCGGAGTGATTCCAAATGGGAAATCGGCTTTGATGGAGGTTTACGGTTTCGAGGCCGCCTTTGTGTCCCAGACCATCCTAAGCTGAAAGAAGAACTGCTAGCTGAGGCCCATAACTCTAAACTGGCTATGCACCTCGGAAGTATCAAGATGTACCGGGACCTCAAGCGGAATTATTAGTGGGATAACATGAAAAGAGAAATAGCTGACTATGTGTCTCGATGTCTTACATGTCAACAAGTCAAGCCTGAACATCGTCGACTGCCAGGTCTCTTACAACCCATGCCACTTGCCGGATGGAAATGGAGATTCATATCTATGGACTTCATATTAAGTTTGCCAAGGACGAAGAAGGGACACGATTCAATCTGGGTGATTGTGGACCGATTGACTAAATCGGCTCATTTTATTCCAATTCGAGCTTCTTACTCTGCCGACGATTTGCCAAATTGTACATCAAGAAAATAGGTCGGCTCCATGGTGTCCCTTTGGAAATTGTGTCGGATCAAGACACACGATTCGCCTCGATGTTCTAGACCTGAATATAGGAGGCTATGTGAGTAAAATTGAAGTTCAGCATCGCTTTCCACCCACAGAAGGATGGGCAGATGGAACGAGTAAATCAGATACTAGAAGATATGTTGAGATCGTGTGCACTGATTTCTTAGATAGTTGGGATGAATGCCTCCTTTATGCTGAGTTCGCCTACAACAATAGCTTTCAAGCTAGCATCGGCATGACGCCTTATGAGGCCTTATATGGGCGCACATGTTGAGCTCCTCATTGTTGGGCTAAGATTGGTGAGAAAAGCTTATTGGGGCTTGACTTGGTGCAGACAACCACCGAGAAGATTGAAATCATTAGACGACGCCTCTTAACTACCCAGAGCAGACAAAAGAGCTATGCGGATACAAGACGAAGAGATTTGGAATTTGAAGCAAGGGAGCATGTGTTTCTAAGAATCTCACCAATGAAAGGAGTTCTACATTTTGATAAGAAAGGGAAAGTCGCCTCGCGATATATTGGGCCTTTCCAAATTCTTAATCGCATAGGGCCGGTCGCGTATCGCTTAGCCTTGCCCACTTTACTCGTTGGGGTACACAATGTGTTTCGTGTCTTCATGCTTAAGAAATATGTCCCTGACCCCTCGCACGTCATCCAGTGGGAGCACGTAGAACTCAAGGACAATGCCACGTATATCCTTAAACCCACTCAAAATTTGAACAATAAAGAACAAGTGTTGTGGAACAAGGTGATGAACAAGGTGATTCCGCTAGTTAAAGTATTATGGACGCACCACGGGGAAGAAGAAGCCACGTGAGAAACTGAAGCTAAAGTTCACAAACATTACCCTAGCTTGCTCAAGCAATACGAACAGGTACAAATTTCGAGGACGAAATTGATTTATAATGGGGGTAGATTGTAATACTCTGCCCAAATCGGAATAGTATCCTGGGGCACCCATGTGTGAATTGGCGCAGGACTGTATGAATTGATCACACGAGCGGGTGAATTACTGGTAAATTAATTCGAATTAAGCTGCTAATGTGATGCAATCCAACTACATTGGGGCGAGCACGGGCTGTAGTGCCGGTCAGGTCCAATAGTACTTGGCAGTTGCCTGTATGAACCGTGCACCACTTGAGGTAGGATAGAAAATTCCGAAACTTGGGGAGGCCAAGGGCCTCACTAGGCTTGTGGTCCATCGCAGACGTCAGGCTTGGATAATGCCCAGAAATGGATAAATTGTACCATCCTGTCGACACTTATAAACTATGAGTCGCCCCACTCAAAACCAAATTGCTGAAATTTTAACCAATTGACCTTATGGCTTGAGTCAGAGAATAAAGACTTTTCAGCCGTTGGATCTCGTTTAAATTCAATCCGAAGGCTAGAAATATTTTCTTGCACTCGCCCATAAAATCTGACCCTTGATCGAGGAATGATAACCGTTGATCACAAATCAGACTATTCCGGCAAAACCCCGCTTCCGTTTTCGATCAAAATTTTGCCCAGCCCTTCATTGGGCCATAGGGCACGTGTCCCATGAATCAGATGAGGTAGGTGGCCATCAGGGCAACCCCAATAGCCAGAATGGGCCCCATAGGGCCATTGGAAGCAATTACTAAAGTGCAGGGCCAACTGAAATAAATTTCTGGATATTTATATCCAACCCTCTCTCTCACTCCCATAACTCCAGCAGCTGAGAGAGAGAGAGAGAGGGAGAGGGAAAGAGAGAGAGAAGGGAGGAGAGAAAAGTGATAGGGTGGGTGATTGTGGGTCAGTGGTGCTTGGGATTTGGAAACCTTCGCACCTACGCCTTCCATTGGCCGGAAAACGCCGACCTAATCACCATTGGAGCAAAACCCCATTCAATCTGAGGTAAGATTGAGCTCCAATCCATCCCCATCTAGTTTCTAGCAACGTGCATGCAACTTACCCCTACTCCATGTAATGCAGGGCCCCAACACGTCGAGTTTACGGACTCGTCGACGTTAGGACGATTTCAGCGACTTCCGGTCAATAGTAGGTGCGGACCATTACCTTTAGGTGGCCGATTATCGTGCCTAGCATAGGTTTAGTGAATGCGTGTGGTGCATTGCTATTGCATGTTGTTGGAATTTCTTTGAAATGCATGATTGGGATTATAGGTCAGGAATTTCCTAAAAATGTGGGAAGGGCTTTAGGCTCGAGCAACCCCAATTGTGTGGAATGTTGAATTGCATGTCTAATTAGGGTATAAGCCTTTGATTTCTCCGAGTATTACTGATTTGTTGTTAAATCTTGTTGCATGTCATTTATGCTAGAAATTGTAAGAACGAATGTTGACAAATTTCTAGATTGGTGAATTAATTACATACAATTTCCACTACATGGCTGATTTGTATGATTCATGTTGGCGTATGTGAAATTAAATTGCTGTGAATGGGTGTATGGCTATCCATCTTGTTAAATAGTTGGAATGTGATGAACATGGCCCTTACAAATTTAGTAGAGTTTAACGTTTGCTGTCCAGGTACTTAACTCGCTGAAATTATGCTTATCATGTATGAAATATCCCTGAATTTGATGATACATGATGACTATTAGTGCATATGCCCCTTATGGATTGGCCGATTAACTGGAATCACTTAGGTGACCTTCCGTTGGATTAACACACGAGTAAATCTAGCCTAACTAGTTAAACTGTAAGTTGTCGGCCGTAGTTGGACTACACGAGACACCGTTCTCAGGTCGATCAGTTTATGGTTTAGCTTGTCGGGGTATATTAGCTCACAAATCGGTCATCCTTGAATGTTAACCTTGATTGAACATGCCTGTATCAACCTGAAGTACCCTGAGACCTTTGTGCGCACTGTTAATTGTGATTTACGGCTCACAAGACTCATGAGCTGGGGATGGTGATATGGGACACTCTACTCGTGTTGTTGGCCTACACCGGGGTGACGAGCCTCCCCGTAGTGTTTAGTGAGCACCTAGACTCGTGAGTCAGGGACGGTGGTATGGGACACTGTGCCTGTGCTGTCGACCTATGTTGGGGTGGCGACCTCCCCATAGTGATCGCGAGTAGGACATTAAAGTCCCAACTGTCTTCGTATGAGCTTATGAATTTCGAGATTGATAAACCCATGAGGGCTGAGGATCGCGAGAGTCATATAACCACAGCCCTTGTGCCACGCGACCAGGTTAGGGCAATACCTCTGCTAAGGGTATTTCGATTTCCCCAACCTGCTAGGTGAATGAATCTAATTAATCAACTGGGCTAACATGTTATATGACATTGCATTATCTATTTTGGCAATTCGGCAGTCGAGGTCACAATTGAGGGAGTGTTGGTCATTACGATCGTTAGATGTCGTCGCTTGAGGGAGTGTTAGTGGTGAGGGGCATGCATCAAGTCATTAAGCCATGCATTGCATTAATCAACAGTACTTAGGATTCTACGATGTATGCTGTTCACTAAATTTATCCTATGTATGATAATTTGTGTGGCCTATTGCTAATGGTACCACTGAGTTAGCTACTCACTCCCACTCTGGGACGGTATTCTAAAACACCAACTAGAGTCTGGTGTAGATGTAAGAACACTGGAGCGGGACAAGCTGGAAGATGTCAGTGCGGACGATGAAGAGGAGCGGGTGTACTTTCAGACTTTTGGCGTCCCCTACTAACTCGATGGATGACAGAGGGATTGGGCTAGAGCCCTAATCATTTTGGGGAATGATGTGGGGATGGGACTGGATCCATAGTTGATGACATTACGGAAGTTAGATTTATGTTATGGATGATGGATTTATGTTGGATAGTTTACTTCATTAGTAGCACATGGATATTTTAATTAGCTTATATGTTAAGCATGCTTAGTTTAATTCTCCATTGCTTGCTAATACATGATATTTATATGCATTTGAGGCTCTTTAGGGCACACGTGGCCCTCGGGAATTCGGGAGCCAAGTTCCTACTCGGCCCTTGAATTTTGGGGCGCTACAATGAAAGTAGTGGAATGTGGTCTGTAAGACTTTGATATTTATTTACTCACTAGTGTTCATTTGCTTTTATTTTTGATATATTTATATTACTTTTATTTTGTTTTTATATTAAGTTCAAATTATTTATCAACATTCTGATTTTTTTATATTAAAAATTGAGTGTAGATTTGTCATCATCTGACCCATTGACAAACATTTGGGACTACGCTTCCCTAGTTGAATCGCCACCAAGGTCTGGAAGAACAAAGATTGTGTGTGGTTTGTGTGGCACAAAGCTTGTGAACAAGAGTAATCGGTTTCACTTACACTTGTCATGTCGAGGTGGTGATGCAAAACCATGCCTCAAAGCCCCTAAGGATGTCCAAATTCTTTTTCAGGCCCTTTTAGATTCGAATAGAAAACCTTCCACTCCATTTAAACCTTTTGCTTCTGGTTCTAGATCTAGTACATGAATGACTTCCACGAAAGATGTAGAGGAGGAAGCTAAATTAAAAGCTTTTGAGGAAAAACAATGCCAGCTCGCCTTAAAACGCAATATGGAAGAAGTTTCTAAATTTCAGCGATATCCTTAAAGAAAACACGATGTTGAAGCAAGATCGAGTACGACAAACAAAAAGTAGAAGAGTAACAAATTAAAATTCCTCACCTATCTCGGTAAATTTTATAAGGCATTGGGTACTACATACAAATCTTCACATAAAGAAAGTTTGAAAAATCTAGTTCAAAGTGTAAAAGAGCACGAAAGAACCATCTCTTCGCCTTTTGACTCAGAGGAAGTGAACCAATATGTATATGAAAAATTAGATAGTAGTTCGGATGGATTAGATGACAATATAGGAAGACACTCCTCCTATGAAGGTATTAGTTGTAAATTGTAATTTTGAACAATGTAGTTATTGAAGTTTTTTAATCATAAATTATGCATTTTATATATTTTATTATTTTGTTCAATTTCGAACTCCAATTTGATAATCGAATTCAAATTCAAATGAAACTCAGTATATAACTTGAACTCGGAACTTGGCTCAAAGCTCGAACTCGAAACTCGAAACTCAGCTCGAAAACTCAAACTCAAAATTGGCTTAAAGACTCGAACTCGACTTGAAAACTCAGCTCGAACTCGGCTCGGACTGGACCGAGTTGCTGGCCGAGCCGAGCACAAGCCGTTATTCCAAGCTTGAAGGCTAAGCCGAGCCGAGCACGAGCTGAGACTCAAGCTGTCTGAGTCGAGCATGAGCTGGGCAAAGCTCGGATCGACTCGTGTATACCTCTAGTCGCATATTAGGTGAGAAGACCCCTGATATAGCAAGGTGGGTGAAGTCGTGTGGGGCCTACTTCAATGCATGTGTTGTATATCCACGCTGTCCATTAGTTTTGCATGCTCATTTTAAGCTCAAGTGGACCACATAGTAGGTATTGAATTCCACCGCTGGTTTAGGTGTACTTTAGTTCAGCAGTGCTACGCATATGAAAAAGACAGTTTTTTTTTTCATTTTGCATCGAACCCCCTTCCCTTTTCTGTATAATGCGAAAACTAAAATGCATATTTGTAAGAAACCCAACCCTTACTCTTAGAGAGGTTTCAAGTCCAACAGGTTGCACCACAAGTTACAGTTCAACTAGATATAACCGACTTGGATTGGGCGGTGTAGCACACGGGACCCACTTCCATGCTGTGTGGTGCTGGAAAAGCTATAGGCCCCACCATTACGTATGTGGTTTATCCATGCTGTCCATCCATTTTGCCCTCATTTTACGGCATGAGCCCAAAAATGAGGCAGATCCAAATCGCAGGTGGACCATACCACAAGAAACAATGGTGACTGAATAGGGCCCACTGTAATGTTTATTTGTCATCCAACTTGTTAATTAGGTTACACAGACCTGATTGAAGGGAAAACACAAATATCAGCTTGATCCAAGACTTCCATGGTGGGTGTTTAATCACTGCTACTTCTTATGGTGTGGTCCACCGGAGATTCAGATCTGCCTCATTTTTGGACTCATATCCTTAAATGGATGGACGGTGGGGGTAAAACATGTACATCATGGTGGGCCACAACTTTCCAGCACCACACAGCACATCAAAAATAACTTCCAGGATAACTTGCAAGCTATTGAGTACATGTGACATCTAACACTTCCAATAGGTTGGCCCCACCATGAAGACCTAGTGCAAAAGCCAGTCCCATCTACTAATCAAGTGGACCACATAATATAAAACAATGTCCAGCCCTTGATAAATAACAAAACACAAGTGTGGTCCACTTAACGGGTAGCTATTGCTGAGTTCTCCAAAAGGTGATCATTGCTATGGTTAGACGGGTAGATTAGATGTCATGTGCATATGAAGTCCCTGTTTCATCAGGAATCATACCCCTTGTTGGCATTCGGTTTGTTTTGGTCACGTGATGTGTGTGGGTGTGCTAGAACTTATTGTGTGGCTTGATTCAAATGGAACAACTTGACCCCAAGCGCCAAAGTAAGCATATATGTTGAGTTTGACCGTATATGATTGAGACCTGAGAAGATTGGTCTCTTATTCAGCCGCTCGCAAGACAGTTATAAGAAGATCGGGTGATTATCAGAGGGTGGGGTTCTTCCTTTGAACATGGGTTACACCCTCCCTTCCGTACGAAAGGACTTTTGTTATACAAAAATAATCAGACAAAAAGAAAATATTTACAATTGATCACAAGGAGCAACTACAAGATGCTTTTCTAAAAGATGAATTGATTGTATTGAAACTGAGAATAGTCCAACGTAAAAGAGTAGGCTTGAATTACAGCTAAAAATTACCGCTATAGGATTACAACTAAGAATTACTGCTATTGGATTATCATTACTCTTAAGACAAAGCTAAATTATGATAAGGAAAGATAATTTGATTGGTTTGAATGGATTTGTGTGAGAGAACCTGCTTCGTTGAATCCTTCTATTATATATAGATCTCTCTTACGGTTATCTTTCATACATTTCTTTCTTTATTTAATGGTTACAACAGTTGATTTATCACCACATTGGTCTTCCAAATCCTTCCTCCTCTTATTGATTCGTGTCCTTTTAACCGCTCTTTTTGCTCGACTACTTTCTGCCTCTAGGCTTCTCGATCATGCCACGCCATCAGATGGCGTGTATCATCAGATTAGTGCCAATTATAATTATGTGAAAAGTGTTCCAAATATCTCTAAAGATCTTGCGCACACTATACATTTCTCAGGCAATGACACGTATCCTTTTCTAATTGGCAATCTCAAAATTGGTCATAAATAGGGTACAACATTGCCCCCTCACGTCGCTTCGCCTTTGGGCATAAAGGTTAAAGCGACAATGGCTCTTTGTTCAATACAATAAATGCAATTGCCCATCTTTCCATGTGTCAATTCTCTATTAATTCTTTTTTATCGAGATGAAAATAGAATGACGGTTTTGCTCTTTTTCTATGGTCGTCATTATGAAGCATGGCACATATTTGTATCATATGAGGAGTCATAATTATCCTCTCATTAATATACATGCATGTTCCTGACCAATATATATGCGTATTCAAAATCAATCCCAACCTTTTACAATCCTCTCTTCATTCATCTCTCCTTCCTTTTCGCCCGAAATACCTTCCTGTCATGGTTGCTACTTCATCTTTTACTCCTACATACCATCAGGAAGATTTTATAAGAGTGCCGGACATTTTTCCTTCTGACGCACTGATTAGTGACATCATTTTTGACATTCCTGTCGAACTAAACATATCTCATACCATACTTTCACCCAAGTTTTCCATCCTGAAATCGTTCCTGAGTAGATCCAATCCATAGCCATTCTTCCCTGGCTGTCTAGGTGAAAAGCTTCTTCTTCAATCTGACTCCCTTCTAGATCCTGCTAATACTTTCAAGACCTCGAGATCCCAGCCAAAACCCATGAAAGGATGGTCAGAATGGTTTGATCGTGTAACCAGTCAACATGGTGATACATGGTAGGAGGCTAGTGTCTACGAATATATCAATCTATCTTTACATGAATATACAATAAACAATTCTCTTCCTTTTGGAGTTGATCAACCAACAGTTTCCATTTTGGATGTGGTCCCATGAACCTAACAATCATGGATATTTGCACTTTCACCCATCACCTTCCTTTTGGCAATCCAATCTATCCTAACTTCACCCAAGACGAGGAGTATTACTTTGTCCTCCCAGACAAGAACGGGCGAGCTTATTTTATATTCATATCCACTCAAGACAAATCTCATGATGTTGTTGATGACCAAGAATATACACCATTCTTATTAATGTAGATTTGTCGTTACTTGCTCTATGTGGATGTTGTTCAGATAACTAAAAAGTACGTTTATTTGGCCGATGTGCTAGCTAGAGGACGACAATTAACTCTCGCTTCATTCATGCTCGGCCACTTGTATCACAACATGTTTGATGCAATGACCAATGGTTTTTACTGCAATGGTTGTACTTTTGGCTTCTCCAGATGTCGTTGTACGAATACATCTGCTTTGCTCTTGTAAATCCTATTCCCCTCTCTAGATTCTTTTATTTCCTTCGACCACCAGAACATCTTTTACCCTAAAGCCATCCATGTTTTTCCAGATTATATGAAGTTCTTCCACGCCATTAACATTGATAAACTCAATAGTTCTTTCTGCCCATTCCGCAATTAAGAGTTCGGTCCTCAATGAAAAAGGAATGGGACATAGTGAATGTTCCAAATAGGTGAATTAACTCATAAAACAGTTGCGTGTATGTGTGTGTGTGTGTGTGTGTGTGTGTGTGAGAGAGAGAGAGAGAGAGAGAGAGAGAGAGAGAGAGAGGTCTGCCTCAGCGAGTTGACTTGGGGATTGATCAAATACCTGTTTGAACCACATCAAAATTCGCCCACAAACTGTTTTATGAATACATGCCCCTTTCTGCCAATATCTTCGTGTGCTCAGAATGTGAGTTAACTCATAACTCATCTTCATGAAAACTGGGTCGAATTTTCTGATTCACTAGACGGAGTCATCATTTCAAAAAGACTATCCTTTGTGGGCGAGTTTACACTGATTTTTCTTCTTGGAGATGGAATATAGAAGATAGAGCTGGTGGATGAGAGAGATGGTGTGAGAAAGAGAGGGCCTGACTGAATAGAGTTGAGGGGTAGGCCAATAGAAGTTAGGCAAACTGAGTTAACTAAATAAAAAAAGAAAAATGAAAAAGAGATGAATGGGACTGTTTGTCTAACATTGTGAAAAAGAATAGGAAAGAAAAAGCCTCTTAACCATCTCATTAAACTGTCCAAACAAAATATTATTTGTTACTAAAAAACGGATCTTATATTTTGCTTTTCCTGTTCAAATGAATGTAACTCATTACCATTGTGACAGGAAAGGGAGTGCAAAATAGGCGACGAAATTTTGATCTTCATTTATTATATGATTCCCACAGTGGACCAAGATCTACGTTACCTCCAGAGAGAATGATTCCGATGTTGTTACTGTCCTTCCAAGCTGGATTTTGATGGAACCTGGTAGACAAAACGGCTGCAAGTCCGATGGCCCCACTAGGTTCCACACACACCTTCAGAATCTCATAGCACATTCTCATGGCTTGTACAATTTCCTCATCCTCCACAGTGATGATGTCATCCACTAAGTCTCGCACTATCGGCCTGCACCATAGATTAGACGCTGTGAATTATGAATTACCAGGGCAGGAATGATCACATCCATCCATGTTATGGTTCCGAGAAGGCAGATTGCGACATTGCTAATCACATCCAGCAATATTATGGTCCTTAAGACTCCTGATGTAAATTCATGGTCCACAAGCAACCCCAGTGTTTGATCTAAGGGTAGTGTTTCTTTTTGAATGATGAATCATTCCATCAGCATTTGAAATCATAAATGGTCAACGGTTTACATTGAAGTCCATCTTTCAAATGGTTGGTATCGAATTTACAGAAAAGATTGTGGAAATAACCTCTCAAGAGTGGGCCTACCTCTTGAAGCAGTGGACCAGAATTTCACTCCAGTAGTCTGTGGACCACCAGCAGCTGACCTCAACGCTTTGTTATCCAAGTCAGTCAAGGGACTCACAACTGTATATCTTGATCTTCCTAATCATGAAGTTTGATGTTATGGGCAAAAGAAGAAGGGGCCAATTCTTCAACAGCGTATGTAGAATGAATTAGTGGTGTGGGGCCCAAATCCAATTGTTCCACAAGGTGTGGCCCTTCAATTCATCAATCCCGATCCAAAAGACATGTGGGTCCAACACTACAACCACAGGGAACAGATGAGACGGGGACACACACCATTAAAACCTCTAGGCAGAGTGTGGGGCACCCTGTGTGTTGTATATGCCATTCAATCCATTTAGAAGATGCACCACATCAAGATGACTAGGTACCCCACAAATCAGGCCATTAAAAAACTTACATGGGTCATGCAATGCGATTTTAGAGGTTATATGCATGATTTTACATTTGTTGCCCACTTGTGTTTTGGATCGTGGAGCACATGATGGACGGATCGGATAATATTCAAACATCACAGTGGGGCTCCACACACCACATAAAATACGTTTATTCTACAAATGTAGTAGAGGAACCTGCGTCATAGAAGAACAGGCTAAGATAATACACACTGGCCCTAGTGAAAAGATCTTTCAAGAGTATTTACATACAATCCTTGGTCCAAGCAATGCCCTGTATCCTCAGCCCATGCTTCCAACAAATGGGGAATATGTTATAAATGTAATTCAAATACATAGTATAGGCCATAGATGCATCTTGTGTTCTTATTAATGGGCCATACATGTATTGTTGGAATACACATGTATCTATGATAAAGTAGTGTACATGTACCCTCCATAAAGCACATACATGTATCCACCATTAAAGATAAATGTGTATGTATGCACCACATTAACACCATCCATGTGCCACATTAACACCATCCATGCATGTGACCTTTCACATGTATCCACCATTAAAGATAAATGTGCATGTACAAGCTATACATACATAAAATATTAACCTACTTAAGACGCACACAAATTTTTTCTACTCATAGGAGTTTTGAAAGGTTCAAGTTCTTATATCTTGAAGGTTTAGAGACAATAGTCTTATCTTCTAGTAGTGCAAATAATGATAGACACTACAATGCAGGGGCATTTTCACATCGGGCTCGAGTGGGGTGGCCTATGGGATGCAAGGGCATAGTTGGGGTAAGCTGCTCGCATGAGGCGGGCCCCACCCATGTGAAGCGGGTGGCTCGTGTGAAGCGAAACCCATGTGAAGTGGGGCCCACGAGGGGGGTTCAGCCGAAGTCCTAACCCATAGGATGTGAGGTCTGGGGTATGAGATAAAGGGATTGATTCGCCATGCTCTATCATTTCGAGCTTTTAGAGCAAGTGGTTAATTGTCCTGCATCAAAGTAGTATCAGAGCGGGAGGTCTTGTGTTCGAGACTCCTCATCGGGAGTGATTAATGCAGGGGCATATTCACACCGGGCTCGAGTGGGGTGGCCCGTGGGATGCAGGGGCACACTTGGGGTGGGCGGCCCGTGTGAGGCGGGTCCCACCTATGTGAAGCGGGACCCATGAGAAGTGAGGCTCACGAGGGGGGTTCGGCCGAGGTCCTCACTGGGAGGCGTAAACGATCTTCAAGAGCACGCCTCTTGAAGATTTTCAAGTAGTCCAACCTTGGTCCAGCCCTTCATTCCAAAAACTAACAGAACATTGGCTTATCAATCTAGACCATTGAACTAATGGCCCCACCATGAATCAATCAAGCCCCAAAATATCTTGTACATTGAAAATCCAACTGTGCAATTTTTGGGAAACCTTCCCTTGAATATAGTTCTTCTTGCATTTCGTTCTTAACCAACCGTTAATTTACAGGCCACTGAACAATGCTGAAGACATTTCCATTAGTAAGAATCAATCCGCGATGACAAGACCAGATCAATGATCCATATCAGCAGATGGGGCTTGTTGTATGCAGAGTTTAAAATCCCAAAAAACTTGACTCGACTTCATGTTTAGACAACTGGGTCGACTCAAAGACTCAACCAGACTTGACCTGATATTTAATTATTATATGCTGAAAATATTAGGATTGTTAATAGATATTTAAAATAGTTAGATTTCATATACATAATAAATAAATAAAATCTCTCAGCAACAACACTATTGATACCTCATTAGTTAAGGTCATTTACTCACTTAGGTGACGTTGGGGTTCGAATCTCGCTCCCAACATATTTATTTTTAATAAAAACCCCCCTCTTAAGGCAAGCGACTTGGATTGAGTCACGCCGAGTCGACCAAGTCATCGGGTCAACTTGAAGTCACTTTGAATCCAGGCTGGGTCAGGCCCAGTACCGAGTTGACTCATCCGAGTCTCGAGTTGAGTCAATTATGGACTGAAGGGCTAAGGATACTGTTAAGACAGCATGTTTTGATGCAGACCTGCAAATACTAGCAATGCAAGGAGTTCCATCTAGTTATCAGTCATTTTGTTTAGAGGTGGAAAGGGCTCCATGATCTGCACATTAGAAGAGACTATGCAATTTTCCTTACCATGTGAGATCTCCAAGAACAGCTCGAAGCCCATCAGCAATGGTGTTGGTTTCAGGCAACATTACAATCCTTCCTGCAGCCTTGGATTGAGCCGCATCATCAGCGCCTTTTGGCTCAGCAGCCAAAACACGAATGGTAGGGTTGATGGCCTTTGCAGCCAATGCCACCCCAGAAATTAAACCACCACCTACATTTTCGTTTAAAATGTAAGGCCCTATAATACTCAAACAGAAAAAAACAAAAAGAAGAAGAAGAAGAAGCAAAAGCTGGTAGTAACAAAAGATTCAAGGGACTTGGTGATTGAACAAACCACTGATCGGAACGATTATGGTGTCGATTTCCGGGACTTGCTCCAATAGTTCGAGTGATATAGTACCCTGCCCACTGCCAAAACTAGCATAGTTATCTACGAAATATTGCTGTGCATGAAGCTGCACTAATGTATGGAACTAATGCTATTCTAGACCGTGTGGTAAACAGCATTAATATAGGGAATCAGCCAATTCATTTACTTCCATTGATGCATGTGGGGTGGAGAATTAACTCTAAACGACCTTGAAGGAAGGAAGGAGAGATGACAGAGGGTAGGACTGGCAGTGGCAATAGCCAGGTCAGGCCATTGCATTTTGGTTCCAGGCCTTGATACAGGTTGGGCTTGGGCTAGTGTGGGTTGTTTTTAGGACTTGGTTCTAATACCTGATTGATAAATGAGTCAGATGCAGGGATAGGTTTTGCAAAATTTTCTATTGAGGCATAGCTAGAGCTTGGTAAGAGGCCTTAATATTACATCAACAGGCAGGTGACCTTGATGGCCTTATTACTAACGGAACGATGGCCCAGGCCTAATTCTTAGGTCCAAATTTAAATTCAGAATAGAAAAAGACTGGTGCAAACCCGGCCAGACGCATCCCATTACTATGCCTGAATGAGAGGCATATATAAGGTAAGACCAATTTACTGTTGTGAAACCATGTGGATTTTGAACTGTTCGAGCCGGGCTTGTTCAAGATTTTGATTTGCATGGCCCAAGTCTAGCCCATTGACAGCCCTACCTCAGTCCCAGTAGCTTCTCTAAATACTGGAGCAAAAGATATAATCAAAGAGGAATAAATAATCCCACTTTCATCCAAATGGAGGATAATATCCACCGTTCCTTGCACGGTGAACAGATCCAAATGATTATTTAAAGAGTGGTTGGTGGAAATCCAAATTGACAACATGCAATGATCATCTTTTAATTTGTCAACGAATTATTCCTAACTGAACTTGCATAAATAACCAAAAATGATCCAATGTAAAGCTGATAGGTAGAAATCAGTCAGGTACAATGGACTTTGGATAACATTGTGATCCAATTCACATTTTAATGCTGTTTTCTATCATTTGCACAACTAATACCACATGGCACTTCAATTCTTTTTCCTTTTTCTTTTTCTTTTTTTGAAATAATATCAGGAAAGGGAGAGAGTGAAGACAACTAAAATCACTACCAAAAAACAAAGGTAAGAAGTTAAAAATCTCACATCAAAGCAAAACAGGTGGTCCACTGTAGTAAGGCTTCAGAACCAAGGCTGTAAAACTCGATTTTGGAGTGCAATTTTCCTGGGGTCCAAAACTGTCATGACTCATTTTGTTCCAGCTGGAACAAATGATTTGCGCAGTGACTCATCTATAACATATACAGGTTTCAAGGGGCTACTCTGTTTATTCCTCCGCAGAACCAAATTGACTGGGATGAGTTGACTCAATTTCAAAAAGTTCTAGATCCTTGTTTTGCAACATTTGTTGAACCAAATTTCATTGGAGGTGTATTTTCAGATCTGCTTGTCTATACAGTATTGAGGGCTTAAACTCATGCAAGCGATTAACAAGAAGACTTTTGATTTCATACCACATGTGTCTGATCTGGACCCTTTCAGGACGAGTTGCTATCCTGAAGCAGAAAGATAGGAAAGGAGGAATGCAACTAGCAAACACCATTTACAAACACAAAATCTAAGTGCCCCATATGTGACGACATGGTTTGCAAGTACAAGATCTGGGCCGATCATCAGACAGGCCCTGCTCTGTAGCACAAAAAATGGTGGCCCACTTCTAGGAGCCACATGCGAACAAAATGGACACTTAAAAGAGAAAACTGACAGACCACATTCAATGTATATTTGTGGCCTTCTTGATTAATGGAACACTTACCAACAGCCCACCTAATGAATTGTCTGGATCTCACGTGTACCATGTTGGCACACGCTAGGCAATTGCTTTGGTGTTTGAAGATGGGCACTTGCAAATAGCATTCCTCAAAGGGAAGACATCATATGGAAGGAAGCTACAAACCTTATGATACGTCCATCGTTGAATGGGTGGACCAGGACAGCACCAGTTTCTTGTTGCATCTTGGTAGCAATGCTCTCTCTTGACTTCATCGTTGGTTCGCTCCAAATAACCTGGCCACCATAACGCTTGACATTCTCAACCTTACAGTTTGGAGCATTTTTCGGTATAACAATATAAGCAGGGATTCCGCGCAGCTTTGCAGCCAAAGACACCGCTGCAGCATGGTTACCACTATATGGAACACATAATCAGATTCTTTTATATATATAAAAGTGAAGAAATAAATGATACGGAAAAAGGGAGGAATTCAAATTCATGTGAAAACCTTTACAGAGCTTGGAGCAAACCTGCTATGAGTAATAACCCCTTTAATAGCCTCATCGTCCCCAAGCGAAAATATAGCATTACAAGCACCTCGGAATTTAAAAGCTCCGCTGACACATTATGAAAGAAAAGATTCTCAGTATAAATGCCAATCTAAGGGATCATTCGGAAGCATGCAAAGTTTGTAAGTTGTAAACACATGCACTTGAAAGGAGTTTCATATGTAAATTATTTACATGTTATTCTGCTTGGCATCTAAGTGTAAAGTGTTTACAGGTAAATGGATTATGTTTGGCTAACTTGTAAAGTGCTTACACCACACAGAGCTTAGGGCAATAAATCCCGTCAAAATCTATAAATCACATAAAAGGGCTTGATTTTTTGGGCCCTAGGAGAGCATCAAAGTACGCACATGCTGGATGGATTGGATGTCCTGTACCCATCTAGTGGGCCTCACATTGAATCTGGAATATGTTTAATGGTGGGTGTCCCATCTCAAATGTTCCCTCTTATGTGACTCATTTGACGATCAATCGGCCTGTTTTTTTGGGGCCACAGGAGAGCATCAAGGGACGCACAAACTGGATATACGCATGGGTGTGTATCAACTTGAGATATGGAGCATAGCTTTGTGTGTGGAAAAAAAAGGTGAGTTTACCTGTAAAGTGTTTACAACTTGTAAGCACTTTACACGCAAATTTTACCATCCAAACACCTACTTGTAAAGTGTTTGCCTGCAAACCCTTTACAACTAAGGATTTTACGCAGTTTTGAATGTTGGTAGCGTATTGGCTGATACGTCAGTATTGTATCGATATGGGCTAGTACAATATGCGATATAGGTTGTATTGGTCTAATCTAAAAATTTGCACCATATCAGTACTGATATTTTGTACGTGTATCGGCCAAGCTGATTCACTACTAGTGGTGAAAGTGGTGGAGATGATAATTATGGTGGTAATACTAGTGGTTATGGACATGGACTAGTTGGCGGTACCAATGAGTGTGAGACGGTAATGGCAAGCACCACCTATCCCTATTCAAACGAGACCGCACCCAGCCCACACCACTCTAGTTGAAACCATGGAAAGAGCCCAGCTATGATGACCAGCCATGGAAAATGATTAAGAGGAGCCTAGTCGGGGAGACTATGGTGATGGTGGGAGAGGCAGTGGTCAGAGGACACATGCTTATGATGATGATAACAAGTACAAGGACATTGTGGAGCCTACGCCTATGCCTTCCTATAAGATCCTATAGTCTCCATGGCCAACTCTGTGGCACCATACCTATACGGTCGATACGGGAATTATTTGTAGTAACCACCACCGTAGTTGCCATCTGGTGTTGAGACATAATTACTTATTTGGCTATCCTCAACATTGTCAACATAGATATGGACAATACAACAAACTGATGAGAATGACGATGTTGAGATGCCTCGAATACTTGGAATCTTTAAAAAAGGAAAGTATTTAACATGAAATATATATATTTTTTGGGTTAGCTTGTTAGTACACACCCATGTCAGTACACACACTCCATGTTAGCCACCCCCACTTGGGCTTAGTCTTCAACGCACAATAATGCACATGTTATATATGTTTTACAATCATGATTTGTCACTTTTGAAACTAGGTAACAGTAGAATCGTAGCTTTGTAGTTAGTACTGTCTTGGTAGTTGGTAGTACACTTACAGTTTTACTGTCCCCTAATCTAAATCTAAGAGTTTATGCCTAATTGTTAAATTGTGTATATTATTTATTCTATTAATTTTATGCACAAATTAATGAAGATAATAGTTTAATAGTTTATAGATAATAATACTATAATATATCATATCGATTTATGAAATACATCAACGATTTATAAGCCAAGAGACTTGACATCACAGCTTACAACATGTCAACCCAACAGACAACATTCTTATCAAAGAATGGTTTGATGCACCAATTAATACATGTTCAACCCACAAAAAAAGATAGATTCTTGAATATCTCATGTTTTTTTTCCCCTTTTGTTTTAATATTTTCCTCCTCTTTCTTTTCAAAATAAATAAATAAATAAGAACCTTTGATACAGTTCGATCGATAGGTGAAGCCATATCATATTAGTTTCTAGCGACACAACTTGCTCATGTCAAGGCTGCAACTTGGGTTTGGGACAACCAGAACCTGAATGACTTAAACCGATTTTAGGTCGGGTTGGTTTGGGTCAACCAGAACCTGCATGACTTAACCCAAGTTCAGGTCAGGTTGGGAATAATCATATATATATATATATATATATATATATATATATTTGGGTAGAGTTGGGTTGAGTATAGAGGAATTCGGGTTGGGCACCTTTGGTTGAAATTTGGGTCGGGTCGGGTTTCAGGCTGGGTCCTCTTGAGGTCGGCTCAAGCTCTGGTTGACCCTCAACCTGACCCGACCCACCTGAGTTGCACTCCTAACTTGTGAGGTAGGTCCCATGGCAGATGGGAGATACTCCATAAATCTTTGCCATTGGTGATCCTGACCATCTGATCCAGCCTTGTTAAACATGAACCATTGGCTGAAATTGTCCATTTCCGTAAGATGCCTGGGATTATTCAATAAGGAAAGTAGGTGAATGGCCCATCCCATGACGATGCCCACTAGATTAACAGCTTCGATCACTAAAAAGGTGGGCTATGACTATGTTATTACTGGCTTGCCCTTTGCTAAAAGATAATCATGTAACAATGAAATGTAACTTGGGAGAAAACAGTTTCTAAACTTCTCACCCCTTCTGAAAACATTCACCCTTGAAAAAGAGTCTCCTCCCAGAAATAGAATTTAGAGATTCCGAGGACAGAACTGGGGTTCTATGAATGTATGGGTTGATACGGAACTGTGCTTCCTTTATCGATAAAATATCAGCAGCATATTTCTTTTCACCCTGCAATGGTTTCTCAGTCTCCATCTGCACAAAATAAACTTTGATAAGAAAAGTTGGATTCACTAAATTCTGAAGAAACAAATAAAAGGTATCTAACAAGTGTAGTGATTAGCTCAAAATATCCTAAAAATACATAAATTTCTAGAAGAAATGCTCATATCAAAATACAAACAAATTGCTTCGAGAAGTATAAATGGGTTGGGGAACATTATTTTTCTACATTTGAATTCAATTCATAGTACTGGCATTTGGGTAAAAATAATAGAAAACCTTACCTGAAAGGAGGAGATGAGATGTTGGTCTTACTCACTAGATTTTTCTTTTTAAATTACCCAACAATGAACAATGCACGTGCACAAGTGGATTATCGGTAAATATATTACCATGGTATCTTCCTACATCTTTAGTCTAGTTTTAGTGCAAGATTTTGAGTGGAACTGAGCTTCTATGGAGACTGGTGATTAACCATGGAAGAGGAGGAATTTCTATCCTTTCTAGAGTTCTTTGCAGCTGGCTTTGACTAAATGTGCTTTTTTGAATTTGTGCTCATGGGCATCACCTAATATTCAGGGCCAGTTTAGGTGCCACTTAAAAATGAGTTCATCTCAGTTTAACTAAATTGTAATAGGGCTACTACTTGGGTTCAGGTCAACCTGAACCCGATAGACCCAACCCAAGTTCGGGTGGGGTTGTCAGGGTCCTCGGGTTGGGTTAGGGTTGAAAACTCCAAGCAGATTTTAAATTGGGTTCAGAGTTTAGCAAATTCAGGTCAGGTTAGGTTGGTTTAGGCTTGAGTACATAGGAATTTGGTTTGGTTTCGGGTTGGGCACCTCAGGTTAGAATTCGGGTCAGTTTCTGGTTGGGCACCTGGGGTTGAAATTCGGATCGGATCCTCTTGAAGTTGGGTCGGTCTTGCGTTGACACTCAACCCAACCCACCGAGTTGCACCCCTTGTTATCAGAGCCAAGATGTTTGTTCATCGATCAAGGTACCGTCTTTACCGATTTGAGTCTCCTTCTCAGTTAATGATTGTGGAAAATGTAAATCATAAGAAGTTAGTAGCTTCACTGTTTATCTAGTTCGAGAACAGATCTAAAGTATTTCACGATTAGAAGACAGTTCATAGAAATATTATTGCTAGATGTCGGGGAAACTCCATTTCGATACATTTATCAAAACCCTTTGTGGAATTGAGAAACTAAATTGCAAAATATGATTAGGCGCAGATGCAAAGTCCTGTTTCAAGTCACACTGAATTGCAGAGTATCTGCTGAAGAGCTTTGCTACTGCCCAGATGCATGCCATCGTGTCACATGTTTGCAAGGTCCAAGATCAGTGTCAAATCAATGGCTAAAAAATCTTAGCGAAGTTTTTTCCCAAGCCATCCTTTTGTTTCTGACATCGCAGACCGTTTGATAAGTAGACTGGCCTAAGTTTTGGACAAGGGCATCTACATGGTCTAACCCACCTGATGTATGGATTGGATCCCACACATACGTGCCACATTGACACATGGTTTGGCATGTAGATGGGCTCTCTTATACATGCATATGGGATTAGAAAATCTCTTTGCTGCAAATCATCAATGGGGTATAAAGATTTGCAGCCTGAAGGCACCAGCAACGAAACAAGGAAAAGGAGAAGAGATAACTTAGATTCAGTAAAGCTGTGTACATTGTCCAAGTGAATCTATATAAAGAAGGTCTGAATATCCAAGCTACTGAAGAATCAAAGAAGCCCTTTTAGCAGTTCATCTGAGAAGAAAGATATGAAAGTTCATCTGCTAGATAATGAAATCAATGCTTTGTGAAAAGAGAGATTTTCTTTATCACATGTCCTTCATAAAAGAGAATTTCCAAAAGCCGTCTGATAAACCAAGTAGCTGAAATGATAAATCCTAAACCGTCCGTATTCCATTGATGAGTGAAATGTACTAAGTCTAATGTAACATTTGATGGGTAAGCTTATTAAGAGTCTTCAATTTTCATAATGTACATTGTTAAATGTCTATTTCTATTGATAAGTTAAACTAACTTCCTCTCAATCGAAGTAATCAACTCTCTAACGAGAAACGATCCAAATCATGGATCTGAACCGTACATGTTCAACTTAGATTGTGCGACCATGGTTTGGTGATCCGAACCGTTGAGCTTATGAGAAAGACAGATGATTGGGGCTACCACAAAAATCTCCAAGATTGGAATATCCAAACCTTTTGATCAATGGCTCACAGAAAGACCATAAAGGAGATGGTCCATATTCAAAGAAAAATAGTTCAATGATCAAAGGATTGGAAGATTTCAATGTGGGAGACTCTTTGGATGTCTCCCACCCATGGTGAGGCCCATCATATAAACAGTTTGGATTGAGGAGCCCTGCGGCAGAACTCAGAAGAATTTTCAAAATTCTAATTTTCGTATAGAACCCACATCATGATTTTCTCACAAATCATATTTCTAGTTAATGGGTTGCTAAAACCATAGAAGTTCGAAACATGGATACATAAAATCCCTCTTTTATCGGCACATACAAGATTTCTCGTATTTCAGGTTCTAGATTCCACAGCCTGGAGCAAAACAGTTTACACAAAGAACGACACATTTCGGAACATCATGCGAACAATGCTCACTC
This sequence comes from Magnolia sinica, assembly GCF_029962835.1. Classification (NCBI taxonomy): domain Eukaryota; kingdom Viridiplantae; phylum Streptophyta; class Magnoliopsida; order Magnoliales; family Magnoliaceae; genus Magnolia; species Magnolia sinica. The sequence goes on along the minus strand of NC_080589.1, from coordinate 69,365,534 downwards.
ACCCAAATTGTGATTAAGCTCATTTCTTATCCTAAATGAAATGAGCTCAAGCGAAATCTGGTACCGGTTTGACAGAAGAAGCCCATTCCTTCCGATGCAGGTGTGTGTTTTCCGCATTTTACCAATTCTCACACCTTCAATCTCCATCAAATGCAATGGGAATACAATAGAAACAGAATTCTGCTGCCTTTTGTGAAACATTGCCTAAGATAATGAGAACTCTACTCTACTGGTAAACTACATGGGACATTTCAAATACCTGTGTTTGGATGCACAATTGAATTGAATTGCAAACATTCAGTTCGATAATCTCCGTCAATACTCACAGCGAGTAAGCATAATAACCATCAAGAAGAATTACAAGATTCATGGCCCGCATCTTCTCATAGACAGTTGATCTGTTCCGACGAGTGAGGCGTGTGGTTCGACAATCCAGACCATTGGTCTGTTGTGTCACACCATGGATAGACTACGCCTCAAAAATCAAAACCACTCCATATGCGGTCCATATTCAGCTGAAAAAAGAAGGCTCAATATTTCTCGCTGGAATATTGAAATCTGGTAAAATTTTGGGGGAGATGAATTGGGTTATTCATCTATGGTGGGACACAACTGATCAATGGTCTGGATTAACGAAAAATGGGCCCTACTAGTCAAAATAAAACAACCCCATGTACACCATCCAACGACGCGGGCCAGCACATTCCCCACCCTCAAATTGCAGTTACAATCATTCATAATTCAACTTGAAAGGGTAAGAAAATTGCAATTTGGAAGCATAATCCTGACTATGGTAATTTCTAGTGAACTAGTTATTGCAATTTTAATAAATGGAGCATCCAAACGCACCATCTTCTGAAATATTCTAATACTGAGAGAGAGAGAGAGAGAGAGAGAGAGAGAGAGCATACTGTTTCTGTAAAAGTGAGAGAGAGATAGAGAGAGAGCATACTGTTTCTGTAAAAGTGTCTGAAGCTCTCTTTCCTTTCGCTTGGTGGAGGAAATGGGCGTGCGTAAAACGCACCCTTTTGTATTTTAGAGACTTGCCTCAGGAGGACTTATATGTACATGGCCAGCATTTTTCTACTGTATACACTCGTCTTCTAATGCGACAAGTGTACCCATGATTTCGTAATCTAGACCGTTGGTTTATATTTCCCCAGCTTGGATAGTAAATGATAATGATGATTCTAACATGCATCCTGAGATAGCTGCCGTTGATTGAGTATCAAGTACTACACGAAGATCCTGCGCTGGAAACTTAGGTAGGGCCCACCGTGATGTTTGTAAAAAAACGACCCCTTCCATCCACTTTTTGAGCTCATTTTAGGGCATGGAGCCAAAAATGAGAGGGATCCAAGACTCAAGTGGGCCGAAAACGTGAGGATTCAACATCCACAGTTGAAATATTCGTGGGGCTAGAGAAGTTTTTGAATCAGGATAATATTCGTATTTTCAGTTCATCCCAATAGGAATGACATTAAGAACGGTATGGATGGCGCGTAAACATCACTGTCGACTAAGGGAGGTTTCAGAAGGTAGGAATTTCTCAACCCACCTTTTCTTTTAATGCGGTCCACTTGAATCTTGGATACTTCTCACTTTTAGTCTCAAGTATTAAAATGGGCTTACAAAGCGGATGGACGGAGTAGATATCTCACAAACATCACAGTGGGACCCACCTAGGTTTCCAGTGCAGGAACTTCCTGAGAAAGGCTTTGGCAGGAAATCCGCGTCCGTACTACACATGGCAAAATCTTACTATGATCGTGACCATGCATCATTCTATATCTGATATTGATTGGCTGTACACAACCGATCAAAGACACACGTGTGTGGAAATGGAAACGGATTGGCTACTCTCCCTGTCACCAGCCCCGTGGCTGTGGTCGGTGCTCTGTGGGCCCTACCATGATGTATGTGTTTCATCCATTCCGTTCATCCATTTTTAAAGATCATTTTAGTTTTAGTACAAAAAATTAGAGGTATATAAACCTCAGGTGGTCCACACCACATGAAAACAATAGTGATTAGATATCCACCATAAAAATCCTTCTAATGCCCACTGTACTGTTTATTTGATATCCAATCTGTTGATTAGGTCATACAGGCCCAGATGAAGGGAAAAAAAAAAAATCAGCTTGATCCAAAGCTTTTATGGCCCCCAAAATGTTTTTAATGGTCGATGCTCATTCAACACTGTTTCCTGTAATGTGGTCCACTTGAGATTGGGATATACTCATTTTTGGTCTCATACTGTAAAATGAACCGTAAAAATAGATGGACAGCATGGATGAAACACATACATCATGGTGGGGCCCACAGAGCACCGACCACCAGCCATTGGCTGGAGTCAGGGGGAGTAGCCAATCCGTTTCCTGTGGAAATGATGTGGGGGCAGCTCCCATGCCTCCATAGGCACTCGAACAATTCCATTCATTGATGGCTGTCAATGGGCCGGGCTGGCCCGTTCAGGAAAGACTTGGGCTGGATTACAGGCCCAAGGGCCGGGCCTGGGCTTAAAATTCATGACAGCTCGTAATCCAGCCGGGCTTGGACCATGAACAACTGCCCAGCCCAACTTTCTGATACCAAAAGATGGGCCCCACCATGAATATCACCTGTCTTTAGAATCAGGTCTATCACTTAATTAGGTGGGTCCCACCCTGTATGTATATTCAGTCAAACCGTTAGCCGTCCATTTTTTATTGCCATGGTGTGCCCCACCTAATAGGAGGGCTGGCCTTATTTTTGTGCCATCAGATCTTCCAGGTGGCACCCACCATTGATAAGTCGGTCATTGGTGGGTGCACCTGGGCCCACACCCAGGTGAGCCCATCTACGATCAACAAAGACCACTGGATGTTTAAACGGGCCCGAACACGTATCACAAATCCCAGTGGATGGCACATGTGACAGAGATCCAGGCCATTCATCAGGTGGTGAACACGATCAACCATCCATATTCCAAGAATTAGCGGCACTTTGAATTTGGACCGTTGGAATTTTTTTCTTGCCATCTATTTTTCTCCTACATGTTTGCTCTGGCTGATCAGCGGACCAATATTCTTTTTCTGCCAATGGCATGTTCGACAGTGTACCCTACTTGATGAACGACCCAGATCTCTGACACATGGTGATCGTTGCTATATTTACTGTCGTTGATCATGGATTTTAGGAATATGTATTGCATGGACAACATCCATTCCGTGGTGGGGCCCATACAGAACCAGTAATGTGGTTGAGACCCTGATCATAAGGCCTAACGTCGCATAGACCTGTCTGGATGGAGAAACCAAAAATCAAAATCAGCTTGATCCAGAACATTTGTGGCCTACAGAAGGTATACCAGCATGGTCAATTACATCTGTTTCCTGTGTTGTAGTCCACTTAAAATTTGAACCTGCTTCAATTTTAGGACCCTGGACTAAAATAGGCTATGAAAAAAGATGAATGGCACGGATATATAATATATACATTGAGGTGGCCCCTTTTCATTTATAGGGCAACTGTAATTAATTTGCAAAGGGCTACTCCGTACAGTTACTGTCCACTTCCCACAGGGACCGTTGAAAATAGTCAATAGAGTAAATAATTTACTTATTTTGTACCAAAGGTGTTGGATTTACATATCCCAATACGCCATCCAGTATTTTTTGGGACCCACCATTATGTATGTGTTGTATCACACAATCTACCCATATGGAGAGATCATTTTAGGTCATTATACAAAAAATGAAATAAATCTAAAGTTCAAGTAGACCCCACCATAGAAAACAGCGGGACAGTGACGCCCACTATTGAAACCTTCCTGGGGCCACCATGTTGTTTATTTGAAACCCAACCTGTTTATAAGTTAGCAAAGGCACGGAATAAAAGAAAACACAAATATCATCTTAATCAAAAACTGGCAACCGAAAGACGTTTTTATTGGTAGACGTTCAATCCCCACTCGAGCTTTAGATCTGTCTCATTCTTTGCATTATCCACGGTGTGAATACAGTACATACTTCAAGGTGAGGCCCTATAAGGCGGTGGTGACGTAACTTCAATAGTCAGAGTACTGGACGCGGATTAACTACTGACAAGTTGAGTAGCGATACTCGCTACCGAAGTGACGTCACCCAGTTCGGTAGATCACCATGATATATGTTTTGTATCACACCGTCCAGCCATTTGGAGAGATCATTTTAGAGCATGAGCCAAAAAATGAGTACGATCCAAATCTCTAATGGAGCACGCCACAGAAAACAGTGGATACCATATACATCATGGTGGGACCCACGTAACTTGGTGACGTCATTTCATTGGCATACTCAGCCTGTCAGTAGCTGATCCGTGTTCATAAATCACTATTACAGTAAATAATAAATATGTGTACACGGAAGCGGATTGGGGGTGGACCATACACCAGCTATATAGCTGCTGTAGGTTCGTGTTGTGCGAAGACGAGCACTAACGCTCCTCCAGCTCCGAGTTGTACAACGGTTCAAAGGACGTGAAAGTTACACGGGCTACACAGTGTTGTATTTATTATATCTAAATTATTCATCTATTTTTAGAGATCATTTTGGAGCATTATCAAAAAAATAAATCATATCCAGAGATCATCCAGACCACACCACAAATAGCAGCAAAGAAAATGATTTCACCATCAAAAAATTCGTAGGGCCCACCATAACGTTTATTTTCCATCCAATATGCTCATAAGGTAAAAAGTACCAGAACCAAGAGTAAAAACAAATTTCATATCGATCCAAAACTTTTTTGACCCCAAAAATGGTTTCAATGGTTGATGCTCAATCCCCCACGGCTTTTTTCAGTGTGGTCCACTTGATAATTAGATCTGTCTTATTTTTCCTCTCAAGCCTTAAGACGATCTCGCCAAATGGATGAATGGTTTGGATATAATATATATTTCATGATAAGACCCACAGAACTTGCAGACGTCAATACAGCAGCTACCTGACTGTTGTGAGGTACACCAGCCAATCTGCTTCAGGTGTACACGTGTACTAAAGAAATGGACATTGGGAAGGAATGTTCAAGCGCATTAAAGGACAAGTATGGCCCACCGTGTGAGTGGTAAAGTAAAAGCGTGGCCCACCAGGTGAGTGGTGCGGTATCTAAGGTTACATGGCATCCATAAAGAAGATAAAAGCGTAGTTGGATCTGCTAGGATCCTGATCTAATGGAAATCTTCGTCAAAACTTTGGATCTTCCCCTCGGTTCCACCATCCATGGCTTGACGTCATCAAGTTCCATGGTACGTTGATACTGCAAAGTTGTGTGCCACACCACTGACTTCCATAGTGTGTAGGGCTGTACACGAACCGAGTTAGTTAGGTTAGCTCTTTCAACTCGACTCGAAAAAACTCGATTCAACTTGGTTAGAAACTAAGTTCAAGCCGGGTTGGGCTGATTTTTTGAGCTCGAAAAAATTTCAAATCGAGTTTGAGCTTGCCCAAGGTTGACTTGACTAGGATCGAACCACTTCGATGACTCGATTACTTTGATATTGATGTTGCTCACCAAGTGTTTGAGGAAATGACTTAACGAAGTGTTGGCTGGTGGCAAGGAAGGTATGTATATGAAACAAATATCATTTTTTCTTGATTTTGATGTTGCCTATAAGGTGTTTGATGAAATATCTGCAAAATCTCTGCTGTTGTTTTTATATAGTGAAAATTTGAAGGTACAATCCATGTGTTTGTGAAAATGCTGCACAAGCGAACTCGGCTCGATTGTAGCTCGAACTCGGCTTGAACTGGCCTGAGCTGCTGACCGATCCGAGCCAACCGAGCTAGTCAGGCTCGAGGACCGAGCCGACCCGAGTTCAAGCTGGGGTCAGCTAGTGGCCAAGCCGAGTTGAGCTGTGCCAAGCTCGACTCGGTTCGACTCGTGTACACCCCTAATAATGTGTTGATATGGCAAAGTTTTGTAGGCCATACATTATATATGTCTTATATACCCACCGTCCATCCATTTTGCAAAATCATTTTAGGACATGAGCTAAAAAATTTTAGTAGATCCAAAGCTCAAGTAGATCAAACCACAAAAAATAGTGGGAATTGAACGCCAACAATGGAAATTTCTTTAGGGCCATGTAAGTTTTCAAATAAGTTGATATTTATATTTTCCCTTTAGCCTGGTCCGTATGACCTTAATTGGGGAGGCTCAGCAGGTGGTGGTTTACCTTGTGACGGATGTCAGTGGTTCGAGTCCGCTTATCTCTGGCTAGTTACCTCCGCCCTCAACAAATTGAATAGCAAATAAATATCATAGTAAGCTCCAAGAAGGTTTCAAGAGGAGTTCGTTGTCCCCACTACTTATGTGTTATGGTCCACCGAGGTTTGGATCTACCTCATTTTTAGCTCATGCCCTAAAATGATCTTGCCAAATGGATAGAAGGTGTCGATATGAGACATACATCATGGTGTGACTACCAAACTTTGCCCTATCACATTATTGCTTGTTGTTTTCGGTAATTTGGTCACATGATGAGTGCAAGTGTGATAGAAATTGAATTTGCGGGTCAATTCAAACTGAACAACTATAACCCCAAGTACCAAGACTGGCATATACATAATATATGATTGAGATTGACTGCCTATTCAGTCACTTGCTCAATATGTAAATATGTTAAGGCGATATTTAAAGGGTAGGGTTCGTCCTCTGATAATGGGTTACACATTTACTTTTCGTATGAAAAAACTTTTCAATGCAGGAAAAAAAATGAAAAAAGAATTCTTACAATAGCTCGTAAAGGACGGCTGCGAAACACCTTCTCGAATGAGGAATCGAATCTAGCATATGAGCTTAGACTCAAATTATAGTTAAGATTATCAGTTACTTGATTAATACTACGGATTACATTATAGAATGTAAACAACGAGCAAAAGGTAAATGATTACATTAGGAAATGTAATTGATTTGGCAAAACCATAGAGTGATTAGACTAAAGAATGTAAAGTGACAAATAATTGAAAGATAGATTTGGGTTTGATTGAGTTCGTATGAGATAAAATTTTCTTATCCAGTTCCTCTACTATTTATAACGTTATCTTGTCCATCTAAATTTTTTTTACATTCTGACAGTTACTATAATTATTCGATGCTACATAGTCTTTTTTGCTTCTACTCTTACCATTTGTCGTGTAATCACTTATGTATGATTGCTCTTTCATGAGCTACTTAAAGCACTATCGTGGTGTCACTTGATGTGCTCTAATTATACTATTGTAGAATATTTTCATATATTCTTGTAGATCTCCAAATACACCTATACAAATTCATTTAGATTACACATAACTCCCTTTGATTGGCTTCGGACAATGATGATGAACACACATCACTGTAGCTGGTAACGCGGCCCACCACTAGACAATTCACCCTTGCATGGGTATTTGGTTGGTAACGAATGGATAGACTCATCACGTTATCACATGCAACCGGCATTGCAAATGCCATCTGTAACTCATAATTCTAGCAGTGGCATTGTCTGATTGACAGCTCAAGAGTGTGGGGACCATGCCTTTGCCATGTGTGCACTCATGAGAGGCTCCAAAGGAATCAATGAGACAAAAAACTTGGAGGCATCTCAAGAGTACGATGGTTTTTTATGTAAATCGGGAACAATTATTTAAAACGTGTATGCAAAACATCGTCCTAATACCTTCGAGTTTAAAGTGATGTGGCCCACCTGAATTTTAGATCGAGCTGATCTTGGTAATTTCACTTCATACTGTCGACTTATGACCTGATTAAAAGGGTTTGATGAAAGACACACCATGGTAACCCCAAAGCAAACCTTTGGTTGGCATCCTATTTCCATTGTTCCCATGGGTCTGGTCCACTTAAGTTTTTTTATTTTTTTTAAAGAAAATTATTTATCACACGCACACGCACATTCAAGCCATGGTGGGATTTCACCACCTATGGATACTCAAACCCTTGACCGGGTGTTGAAACTCCTGGGAGCCTACCACCCTAGTAACAGTAGGGATCACCCGGTCAAGGGTTTGAGTATCCATAGGTGGTGAAATTCCACCCGTGTGAGTGTGCGGGGGTGTGTGTGTTAAAATAAAAAATAAAAAATAGAAAGAGGATCTGACTTATTATTGAACACCTGGCGAAGAGTTCGAGTATCATAGGTGGTGAAATTCCACTACACCTCGGGTGCGTGCGTGTGTAGAAGAAAAAAAAAAAAAGGGTAAGGATCCTGGCTTATTGTTGAACTAGAGTCATGGTGCAACCTGAAGGCCAGAGTTGATTTTATATGTACATCTCGTGGGTCCCAAGATTCTGATCTTGCACTCAAAGAATCGAATTGTTTTGGTAGGGCCCAGTGTCTCACCAATGGCGGATACGCATGGTTACTAAACAATAAAGCTGTGTAGACATCGTGTTCTGTTGGTGATATCCAGTACGTCCATTGGGTGGGTCCCTTGATTTTCAGCCACATGGCAAAACATCAGCCTGAACGACAACTCAACTGGGCCCAACCATAGGGAACAAAGGGGATGGAATGCCAATTATAGATTTTATTATCATCCCATAAAATCTACCACTAATGCACGGCAAGAGGTGTATAATTTTACTCTTCCTACTGGTGTGGCCATCTTAGCATTTATATCAATCTGATCTTTTAGATGGACGGCTAACAAAGGATGAGAAGATGATGGACGGACTGGATGTCAGACCTACAACATGGGCCATATAGGGGGAGCGGATTTTGTGTTACCCGATTAACAGATTAGTGGGTGTTACTCTTAAAGTCGGGCCCACTGTGTTGTATATCCACTCCGTCCATCCGTTTCTCCAGCTCATTTTAGGACTGTGCACCAAAAATTATCCAGATCCAAATCTCAGGTGGACCATACCACAGGAAACCGTGGTGATTGAGTTCCTCACCATTAAAAATTCCAAAGGGCCTATCGTAGGTTTTTATAATGTTTATTTACAATCCAACCCGTTGATAATGTCAACAAGATTTGGATGAAAAAAAAATAATAATAATAAAAAAATCATATTAATCCAAAACTTTTTCGGCCCACATAAAGTTTTTAATGGTATATTCATTACTATTTCAAGTGGTATGGTCCACCCAAATCCTAAAATGAGATGAAAAAACAGCGTAGGTATACAACATTCAGGTGGGCCCCACGCGGTTAGGCCCCACTGAGCTGTTACCCGGGTAACACCTAATCCGCTACCCTATATAGGTTAAGGTTGGGCGGCACGCGACGGGTTTTCTCGACGGAAGCTAATTAATAAGTCCTGCCCACCGAGACGGAGTCGTTTTGGGAGGGAATATGTGGGCCCATCATGATGTATATGTTTTATCCACGCCGTCCATCCATTTTAACATACCATTTTAAGTCATTAATCCAAAATAGAGATAGATATAAGGTTCAAGTGGTCCACACCACAGTAAACAGTATACATTGATGCCTACAGTTGAAAACTCTATGGAATCACAAAAGTTTTTGATCAAGCTGATATTTGTGTTTTCCCTTATCTGTATGATTTATGAACAGTTTAGATGGTAAATAAATATCATGGTGGGCCGTAGGAAGGTTTCAACGGTGGCGTCATTATCACCCCTACTTCATGTGGTGTGGCCTACATGAGCACTGTATCTACCTCCTTTTTTGGGCTGTGTCTTAAAATGATCCATTAAAATGGATGGACGGCGTGGATAAAACACGCCAGGAGTAAGTCCCGTGCTGGCGGGGGTAGGACACAATCCCCTTCCCTCCTCGGCAGTGTGCCAAGAAAGCGCGTGGATTGCCCCTTTGACAGAGAAAGGTGGTCGACACGCATGCACTTTAGAAAACGTACACGTAGCAGTCACGAGCTCAAACTAAGCTGTCCAAATTGTGGTCCCCACGACAGATACGTCATCCTCAAAATTTCAGATTGATCGAGAGATCCGAATATCCGTGTGTGCTCTTAATTTTGGCCGTTGATAAAACGTCCACCAACCACAATGAGTTAAGAAATCAAATCAGTACGATTTTCCTAAAAAAGAAATCATGTTCCAAACAATTAAAATCCATTTACCAGACGTCAAAATAAAATCATGGTCCACCACAATGTTCGTTTTACATCTATCCATCCATTAGTTTCACCGATCCTAAAACCAGTCGGATCCAAAACCCGAGTGGTCAGACCAAAGGCAAAAGTGGAAATGAAATGCCCGAAATTGAAACGGGTCGAACATCGTATATCCCATTCAACCCATATTCCATTTCTTCAATGGTACACAAGAAACTCCCATTTGTAATGGGTAGACAGAGCTGATGTACATCAAACATCCAAGTCGGTCACATACAAATCTCTCTTCGAGTGTAAAATGGTCATTTGAGAAAAAAATTAATGAAATTAATCATTTTCTTTTTCTTATTTACGGTCATGATTTTCATTACCAACACTAATACATCCACGAAAGCAAACATCTTCCACCCTTTTTTTTTGTCTTTTTCTTCATTATAATCTAAGCGCCGAACTTGGGGACTTTAGCGGCTGAGATTTGAGCGAGGAAATGCTCAGCTACGATCCGTCGTTGGATCTTTCCCGTGGCTGTCTTGGGGACGGAGTCGGTGATAAAGACCTTCTTAGGTACCTTGAACGACGCCAGATTCTTCTTGCAGAACCTCAGCACCTCCGCCTCGTCTATCTCACACCCTTCCCTCGGTATGATCGCGCAATTAATCTGTCAGCAAAACCAAACAAAATAAATATCGCAATAAGGCCGCGTTTGGGTGCTCCCCACAATCCAAATAACAGTCAAGCCAAACAGAAATATTGCTTATCCAAACACAGGTTTTGGATCGAAGATATCGTATGATGTATATACTGCAAAAATGGTGTAATCTAGATTCGCTTTTTGATCTGACACGTGTACAGGCGAGCAGGTAGGCACGCTTGGTGGCGTGGCTCTGCACGCGCGTGATAACAAAAAGTAGGGTCCAAGATAGTCGTGTCTCACATATGCATAACGTGAGTTGGGCTCCAGAAGAAAAAGCGCGGCGTTCCTCGTACGACTTTAGGCAGAGAAGTAAAAAACTCTCTGTAGGTCACACAAATATTGCAGTGGGCCCCATGCAGCTTGTGGTTAAAGGGATCTTTGAAGCAAGGACTGCAGGCAATTCGCGACGGTGGGGATTGCCTCATCGCGCACACGTGTGGATCGTTTACACGAGTGAAGCTTCCGGTCGTTCAAACATCCATCGAGTGGCGGACTTTATGGTCCACCGCACAATGCTTTCATTTCAGTTTACAGGTAACGTCACCGGTTCGTTATGCCCACTCATGCACAAAGAGAAAGAGACGAAATACGACTTCATGTGCGCCGTCGTTAAGTCATCCAAGCCATCCAACATAGATGACTCATGGGGTGGAATTTGGATTGCCAGCGTTTTTCTCCTCCTTGACCATGCATGCATGGCAATATTCAGTAGATTCTTTCGAGTATGGTCCATCCATGATATAAGGAGCCACAACCTCAATCACCAAATCGTGGACCCCACCCTGTTCAATCCAGGTGGACGGCAGAGATGCAAACAAGTCGGCTTCCAAAAAAATTCGTCTACGCGCAGTTACAAGGGCACTTTTCGTAAATTGCCGAAAGCAGTGAGGCAATCTCACGGACGATGTCCCTCCGCATACTGATAAATCTCAATTTCTCGGGAGATTTTCAAGTTTAGGTTTTTCACGACGTATTAGGAAAAATATAAATATATTAATTTTATTATAATAAGATAAAAATAATTTAAAATTTTAAAAATATAAATACAGAACTAATTATAGTCAAAATTGAAATAAATTTTCTCGTTAATAATACCCAAATAATTTTGATTCTCTATTTTTAAAAAAAACATCACTGGATTACATGGGCACAAGATCTGATCCATTCATTAAATAATCAGGCCTACCCATTCATCACACGGGCTACATGCATGTAGAAATCCAGAACACACGTGTAACCAATCTGATAAGTGGATTGGCGTTTGGGACTGATCATTTTCAAGAGAAGCCCCACCAAATGAATTAGTCCAATGTACGGTGATCGTAATTGGGCCGAACTATCATACCCCATCACCGTCCATCTGATGGTCCGGATCGATCCAGTGAGCCAGAACCACCTGACGTGGCAGGATTTGACGCTGTCAGAGAGGGACCACGTAAAGCATACTAGGAGGTTTTACGGTATTCGATCGTGGCCATTTCTTACTACGATGTGGCCAATCAGATCTAGCCACGTCTGGAATTATACAATCTTCAGACAAAAGCAGATGCCCAGTATATTCGGCTTTTCAGTTCTCAAGTTGGGACCCACAGCACAGTGATCCAGATCATTAAAAATAATGATCCTTCTGGCCCAGATTGCTGACGTGGATGCCACTAGCCTAGGGTCTACTTTTAGATGGGAAAGGTAATGTGCTGTATCATTCTGAGCCATCAAATTGCGGGCCAGGGATTAAACGGCTGGGATTTTTTACTTGGTCTTGATCCCCAATAGGTGGGCCCCACCTGCGGTATCTAGTTTATTCTTGTGTTGACGTGGCCAAGCTGGGAAATGTATTCTCACCTCTTCGCCGTATTTGTCGTCGGGAACGCCAAAAGCCACGGCCTGCGCAACGTCCGGATGCGACAAAAGAACCGCGTCCACCTCTATTGGAGATATTTTCTCGCCTGAGAGAAGAAAACAAGAAAAAAGATTAATCCCCAGTCCATACGAGCAAGTAATTGGAAAAAGAAAGGGGTTTTAGCAAAACTTGCTAATCCGGTTTTTGCAATTAGGTACCTTTTAATTGACTTCAAAATAAGGTCGTGATAATCAACGGTCTGGAGAATCATATCCTCCGTTATAGTGGGATTTTCATCGTTTGCTAAAAACAGTCTTCTATTAATTAATTAATATAAATTAATGAGGAAATTTGTGCAGTCTATGGGAAAAAGGTGTACCATCATGCAAAAACAAACATTAAGGTACTGTTTTATTATTATTTTTTATTTTTTTTAAGAAAAAAGACCTAAAAGAAAAGACCAAACCTCTAGAGAAAGAGAACAGTGATTTCAGCCACAATAACACGCAAACGTAACCACCATCCGAGGGTATTTTCGTCATTTCAACCGCTGGTAAGGGGCTTTCAGAAAATAAAGTATAAAAAAAAAGCCCCACAAAGACGTGTGTTCGTCTTGCCCCCACACGACTTCGCGCCACGTGCCCCCCACACTCAAAGTTAGTTGAATGATCAGAAGCGGGCATCCATTTTTCTTGTGTGTCCCGTCCAGTGTACTAGACAAAAAATGGATGGTCCTGATCATCCAACCACTCTGCATGTGGGTCCAGTCTGGCCTGATTCGCGACGCATCTAAAACGAACTCGGGGGCCGGTGGCTGTATATGATCACGTCTGGGAAACATACCATTCGAAAAAGACGGCTAACTAACACAACGAAGGGCCAAAAGTGCTAAAAGGCCAAAAAGCAGAAAACGACGAAGATAAGAGGTTTTAGCCGTTTCACCTCCGCGATTGATGAGCTCCTTAATCCGTCCGACGAGATGGAGGTATCCGTCAGCGTCCAGATAGCCCAAATCACCTGTGTGGAACCATCCGAACCTGAAGGCCCCCTTGTTCGCCTCGGGGTTGTTTCTGTACCCCTTTGTTACGTTTGGACCCCGTATGCACACCTCTCCGCTAACTTGCGCCGGCTGCACAGTGCCATTATCGTCCAGCACCGCCATCTCCAGGCCCACCGGCTTCCCCACAGACCCTGGCTTGTGGGGGCCGTCCTCCGGCAGCGGGTTCGACGCCATCTGGTGCGACGCCTCCGTCATGGCGTACGCCTCCAGCACCGACGCGCCGAACGCATCCTCGAGCCGGGCCAGGATTGCCGGCGCCAGCGACGCGCTGCAGCTCCTGATGAACCGCAGCTTCGGGTAGGCCGGCTCGGGCTTGATGACATGGCGATCGAGGAGGATCTGGTGGATGGTGGGAACTGCGGTGTACCACGTGGCACTGTACGCCTTCATGTCGGCCCAGAAGGTTGAGGCAGAGAAGCGACCGGAGGCAGGGAGGGTCACAGCGGCTCCGGCGCCGAGGGAGCTGAGCAAGCCGGCTAGCAGGCCGTGAACGTGAAAGAGAGGCAGGACTAGGACGGTCGAGTCCGACTCAGTGAGTTTGTAGACCGATTTGATGTTCTGGACCGACGCGGCGAGGTTGTGCTGAGTCAGCGGGACGCCCTTGGGGCGGCTCGTGGTGCCGGAGGTGTGGAGGAACAGCGCCACGTCGGACGGGTCGTTGGCGGGTAGGGAGACTGAGTCGAGCGTCGAGTCGGCGGGAGTCAGGGAAATCGCGATGGAGCTGCTGGGGTGAGAGAGCGTGGCGGTGGCGTGGGGGATGTTGAGCTTGGTGGCGGCGGCTTGAGCCGCGCCGTTGCCTTCCTTGTTGGTGAGGAGGAGCTTGGATTCCGAATCGGAGAGGTAGAACTCGTACTCCTCCGACGTGTAAGCCGCGTTGAACGGCGCAGCGACGGCTCCGGCGCGGATCACGGCTAAGAACATTATCACGTACTGATGCACGAGAAAATACGAAGGCCAGTCAATTTATCGCCGCAGTTAGAAATAATCCCGAATTAATGAAAAAAATATCGCGATTTTTCGCCTAAAAAATTCAAGACGATATGTTTCGCAAGTTGGAAAACGCCAAAAAAGAGAACCGGTGGTCTTAAATGACCATATCAGGAAAACGTCTCCCGGTTAGGTAGACCGCGGAGTACCCAAATGTCATAGCTTCCGCGCCTTCGAGCGCAGCGTAGCAGGAATCCGCGGACTACCGTTTCAAAACAGGTGGGAAACATCGGACGATTTCAAAAAAGAGTTTAAAAGAAAGCCCAAAATGGTGGAGTAACTCATCGACCGTACACGTGGCAAGTTGTACAGAAATAAGAACTGTACCCGTTCCTATAACCATTCGATTTTCCCGTTCAACCTTGGACGACTTATCTTACTATAACCGTCCATTTTGATAGGCAATGATTGGATGGTTGTCATTGCTCGATCGGTGTGATTTTAAGGGACCCACGGTTTGGACGGTCAGGATGGCTGTATATATATCAGTTTCACGTGCATGGATGAATCCCCACCGCGTTGTAAATGGTGAAAACTAACATATAAAGAACTCGGTTTTCCAGCCGGCGGAGTACCGAGCTTATCTGCTCCCTACCGAGATCGAACGCAGCTGGATCCTGCGATCCATGCCGTTCGAACCGCATGAACATATGAAGAAAGTACCCCACAGGACTAGCTTTTGAAGAGAGACGTACCTCGACGGTATTCGGGAAGGTGAGGGCGACGACGTCGCCCGTGCGGACGTCGGCGGCAACGAGGCGGGAGGCGGCCTCTTCGATGAGCTCTTGCAGCCGGGCGTGCGTCAGATTGAACTTGCCGGAAAGTGACAGCGCCCGCCGGGACGGAAATTCCGCGGCGGCCTGCTTCAAGAGCCCGGTTAGGGTAGCGTTTTTCTCCATTTTCTTTTGTTGTTTTTCCTGAGAGAGAAAGAGAGAGAGAGACAGAGAGATGGATTTCCGGAGAGACGGTTTCTGGTATATATGGAGTTGGGGAGCGGTGGAGCGATTTCCTACGATGGAGGCTCGACTAGGGAAGGTTTGCCACGTGTCGTTTTCGGCGGTCAGTTTGTGCGTGCTTGCCTCGGGATTGTAGTTTCCGCGAAACTCTCCCCACTATCGGAGCTCTACGTGGATGGATGGCTCGCGAGCAATCGACAAGAGGACACGTGGGAAACAATACATCATGGTTCACGTCTGAGAAATCTGGACCATTGAAGATGTTGGAAGCGCCAGGGTTTCAAATGGTCCTTGCTTCACGTAGGACCGTATAAATTACCTGTTTTACCCCGGCCCACCATGTAAACACGCTCTGTCCATCAGATAGAAACCAGTATTCGAACTGTACATTCAAAAGATCAGCCGTTAAAATGTGAAATTAATGACTAAACATCTTAGTTCTCTCGTGATGGCCCACCTGATATTTGGATCGTCTGATTTTTATATTTTCAATTCGTCATGGTGGGTTAATCCTGATTAACGGGTTTGATGAAAGATAAAGTACATGATAGCCCTCCCGAGGTCCAAAGGTCGAGATAGGACTTGATGGACGGAGTGGATTTTACAGAAGCTCACTCATAAAACACATAGGCTCTTTGAAATCTAATCCGTCCATCAGTTGGACCGCCTCAAATCCACCATACAAGCCAAAAATCAGACAGATCCAAAACTCAGGTAGACCACACTTCTTGGAATGATGTAAAACTCACTCATAAAACCACTACGTTCAAGCTCCGTGGCGTGTATAGCATCTGTTCATCCTGAGTGCAGCTCACGTGATGAACGGGTTCGATGGAAGTTGCAACTACGCTGGGCCCCACAAACAAACCTATGGTTGGCGTCCCATCTCTATTTTTGTCTGTGGTGTGGTCCACTTGAGTTGTGAATCTCGATGATTTTTTGTTTCAGCATCTAATAATGAGTGGCACACGTGTTGAACGGGGTGGATTTCACACGCACAACACCATGGGCCCACGGAGCTTGGGTGATTTCCTGCTCGCTAAAACAGGGGTTACAGAGGATTTACCTGCGGTCTAACAGATGATTTTGACAGAGAGCATGCTTAGCGTGCACATTGTCGGATGAATGTACCTGATCTCTCACACGTGTATCATGTTCGAATCGTACGCTTGGCATTTCTCCTTGGAGAGAATTTGGATTGCTCTCTGAACTTGGGGGAACAGATACTGCACTTGGAACTGATCAATAGGTGTGAACCACCCGCCATAGATAGGATATAAGCTAAAAGGTATCATTCCTTTCAGATGATCCTAGCCGTTGATTGGAACAATAATTATAAGCCACGACAATCTGTCAACGTGCCAATGTACGTGTATATACAGAACGGTGTGAGTATTGGTCCCGGTTATACACGTTGAGGGAACCGAAATCCAATACAACACCTCTGTGGGGTCCACACTCTTGATACATGTAAAATCTACTCCATCCATCAGGTTTTATCCTCAAATCTAGGCCGTGATTTAAAAAAATCATCTAGATCCGCAGCACTGGTGGGCCAAAACACAGGGAAACCGATGGGGATGGGCTGCCAGCCATGGGTTTGCGTGTGGGTCCACCATTCTGTACGTATTTCATCAAACCCGTTAATAGCGTGTAACATACCAGGATGCAGTGAACTTATAATAATCAACCTGAAATAAATATCTTGTGGGCCACACCTTGGGAACTTAAGAGGTTTTAGAAGCGGTTTTACATTTTTCCCATTGTTGTGGCCTATCAAAGGCTTTAACCTATATGATCTTTTTTATGTACGGTTCAAATAATGTTTCTCAACTAGTGTACGGAGTGGATTTGTATTTAAAATATGGTGCCCCTTACACATATACGTGGCATATGAGAGGCGGCTGATAGGACCGTACACCGACTTGTGTAATCGTACAAGCAAGCCCAACAAAAGCTCGGTGAGGCCCACCGTGATGTGAGCCGTTCATTCATTATGATGGGACGTGAGCCTCAACATTAGGAAGATCCAAAACTAAAGTTGGCCAACTGCACGAAATCCAGCATTGAAACCTTCTTGGCCCACTGAAGCTTTGAATCCCATATGAATATCGTCGGTGGGCCCAGATCACAGTCCGTATTGTTTCCAGTGGTGTGGCCCATTTTAGATTGGGCCATATAACAAAAATTACATTAATTGACCATCGGTTATCTAGAATGTTTGATTATTGGACATCAATGGATGGATGAAATTTAAAAAGGTTAACGGTCCCAATTCAACGAACCAGTGTACATTGATTGGAAATAGGAATTTCCAATGTCCAATTTTGGGTTATGACCAGTTAATATTTGTCCCACCATTTGTACGGTTAAACTTGCATTATGAATAGCAACGTGTACAATTGACAATTGCTTGCGTTATGGCTGTCATACACTGAATGTGTATCAAATAAAAGTCCATCAAGACTAACCAATTTGTGGTCCTCACTGTTGATGGGGCACCCAAATGTCTGTTTTATTAGGCGATCCCAGCTATCAAGTGAACGGCTAAAAGAAATGGTTAATGTTCCATATTCAACGACTGATATCTGATGGTTAAGATCATCTCATCAGTGTGATTTTTGGGCTCTGCTCCATGTTGATTGTGGCCAACCGTCCAAATAAATATTTTGGATGTTTCAAAGTTGGACATTATACAGTAGGGTGAGAAAAATAGGAGCACGGATCAGATGAGGCAGGGGTAAGTAGAGGTGTATACGAACCGAGCTAGCTCGGTTATTGCGCTTGACTCAACTCAAAAAAGCACGACTCGGTTCGAAGTTAAGTTCAAGCCGGGTCGGGTTGATTTGTTTAGCTCGAAAATGAGTTCGAGGTGAGTTCGAGTTGTCCCCAATTCAAATTGAGCCACTTTAATGACTCGGCTACTTTGATATTGATATTTTAGAAGTATATATATATATATTTATATATATATATATATATATATATATATATATATATATATATATATATATATATATGCACACACACACACGAACGCCTTTTTATTTTTTATTTTTTATGTTGCTCAAAAGGTATTTGATAAAATATTTATAAAACCATTACTACTATCTTAAATATAGTGAGATTTTAAAAGTGCAATCCAAGTGTTTTGGACAATGCTCTATAAGTTAACTCGGCTCAATCTTGGCTTGAACTTAGCTTAAACTGGCCCCACTTGTTGACCAAACCGAACTAAGCTGGCTAGTATACCTTGAGGACTGGGCTGAGCCGACCCAGGGTCAAGATGAGGTCAGTCAGTTGCCAAGCTGAGTTGATGTGCATCCTGGGGTTATAGCTTAGTGGGTGAGGTCATGACCGTAGGGCCCACCTCGATGTATGTGTTTCATATCTATCCCGTTCATACTTTTTTTTAGCTCATCTTAGTCTATGATCTTAAAAATGAGGCAGAACCAAGTCTCAGGTGGACCACTGGGGTTGAATTCCCACCATAAATGCTTATATGTGGCACAAAAGTTTTGGATCAATCTACTATTTGTGCTGTCCCTACATCCAAACTGTGTGACCCTATCAACAAGTGGGAAGGCAAACGCATATTACAGTGGGCCCCAGGAAGTTTTCAATGGTGGGCATTGAATGGACACTATTTTCGTGTGGTGTGGTTCACCTGAGATTTGGATATTCCGCACTTTTGAAACCATTCCCTAAAATAATTTAAAAAAGCAGATGGACGGCATGGATATACAACACATACATCTGAGGTGGGCCATGGTCAGGCCTCGCCCACTAAAGTGTTACACCTTCCTCACCTACTCCGCGCTCGAAAAATAGAATACCCCGGTACCATCTCTCCATTCTACATGTGGCAGAGAGAACTATTAATCAGAACCCTTCATCTAGTCTCTCCTGCCATGGGTTGGAATGACAAAAAACACAACTGCTCAAATGATCCATCCACCCAATCAGTGTCCATAAAATCAACAGTACAAACCAAAATAGTTAACAGTGGACAATTTGAACGCTTAAATTAAGAAAAGTAATTACCAGAATTGAGTGATTGGGAAAATCTTTGAAATATATGGTAATCGTCAAATGGTCCACTAGACAGACGGTCAGGATTACATATAAGTTCGTTGCGTATACTATGGAGAGATGGCTCTACCATAGTCTGGTTCTCCCGTCTCTACCATATCATTTCTTACTTCAACATGTACAGGCATGAGTCAAACCAAATACAATTCGCCGCGGATTGAATGAATACGCGTGCAAATTGCTATCGACTTAGCTTTAAAGAAAAGCTTTGATACTCTGGCAGAGGGGGATGTTTGATACGGCAAATTACTTAAGAATTAATTGCTACACAAGTAAGTTAAACTGTCCCAAGTAAGAGTCACATTAAGATGTAATATTTTTTTTAAAAAAAAAAAAAAAAAAAGACGCTTTTTCTTATTATCTAACTAATAGGATTGGTAGACATTTATTGAACGGTCAAAAATTAAAAATCCAATGGGCCTGTCTTTGATGAAATGGCCCCAAATCAAATGTTAGAATTGTTCAATCAATCTGATATGGGGAATGCGGCTCCACAGTTTAGTGGGTTTGGCCGGAGTTAAGATACACCAAGTGTACAATTTCTGAGTACCTGAGTATCAAGTGTCATACCCTGCCCAAATATCATATCGTCCTGTTTCATCCTTTACTGGGGAGAAATTTACAACTGTACGACCCATTTACATTTCTAAGCCCACTTCTTTTTACCTCGCGAGAATAATCCCCATGCGTACGGATGACTTGCCAAAGGTAGAAAATGGCCCCCGCTTTTTCAGAAATGTGACCTGAGAAAGCTGGGTCTCCTATGGCTAGGAATTATAACTGTAGTGATAACTGTAACCCCTGCTTTTTTGATATGTTCTTTAGTAAATATTAAAGGTATTTCAATATATACTTCGATATGTATCAAAGGTCTTTCGATATGATTGAAAAAAGTTCAGAACTGTTCAGCGAGTTTCCCTCAAAATTTGTGCAAATTTTATATATATTAAAGAGCATTCGATGTGTAGGGAAGGTTTTTTCCCTATAGCTACAGATTATAACCGTAGTCACAATTGGAGTCCGTGCCAATTGATGCAAAATTTTTTATTTTTTATTTTATTTTATTTTACATGGAAAAATTTATTCTACCTACAATTTTCTCTAATACTATGTATATATAAGCATATATAAAAAAAATTTCTCTCCTTTTTCATTTCTTTCTTTATTCATTTAACAAGAAAATCTTCTAAACCAAAATTAGTTACTTGACGTACCCTATATGATTTTGGGATAGGAGAAGCTACTTTAGCCAACTAACCTAGTTATTTTCCAAAATTCCATCAAGTCAATGGTCAAAAATCCATTTCATTTACTTTGCGGTCAATTTCATTCATTTCATTTACTTCGTGATCAATTCCATGGTCAATTCCCTTCATTTCACAGTCAATTCTTTTCATTTCATGGTCAATTTCATGCATTTTATGGTCAATCCCAACTATTCCCTTTCACTTCACGGTCAATTCCATGCATTTCACGGTCAATTCCCTTTACTTCACGGTCAATTCCCTTCATTTCATAGTCAATCTCGGCGATTCCCCTTTACTTCATGGTTAATTTCATACATTTCACGGTCAATTTCCTTTACTTCACGGTCAATTCCGTGTATTTCACGGTCAATTCCGACAATTGCCCTTCACTTCATGGTCAATTCCATGCATTTCACGGTCAATTCCCTTTACTTCACGGTCAATTCTGTGCATTTCACGGTCAATTCCCTTCATTTCATAGTCAATTCCATGCATTTCACGGTTAATTCCAACGATTCCCCTTCACTTCACGGTCAATTCCATGCATTTCACGGTTAATTCCGACGATTCCCCTTCACTTCATGGTCAATTCCATGCATTTCACGGTCAATTCCCTTTACTTCACAGTCATTTTAATGCACTTTACGGTCATTTCCATGCATTTCACGGTCAATTCGCTTCACTTCACGGTCATTCCTTGCATTTCACAGTCAATTCCCGTCACTTCATGGTCAATTCCATGCATTTCACGGTCAATTCCGGCGATTCCCCTTCACTTCACGGTCAATTCCATGCATTTCACTGTCAATTCCCTTTACTTCACGATCAATTCAATGCATTTCACGGTCAATTCCCTTCATTTCACGGTCAATTCTATGCATTTCACGGTCAATCCCGGCGATTCCCCTTCACTTCACAGTCAATTCCATGCATTTCACAGTTAATTCCCCTTACTTCACGGTCAATTCCATGCATTTCACGGTCAATTCCATGCATTTCACAGTCAATTCCGGCGATTCCCCTTCACTTCACGGTCAATTCCATGCATTTCACGGTCAATTCCCTTCATTTCACAGTCAATTCCATGCATTTCACGGTCAATCCCGACGATTCCCCTTCACTTCACAGTCAATTCCATGCATTTCATAGTCAATTTCCCTTACTTCACGGTCAATTCCGTGCATTTCACAATCAATTCCGGTGATTCCCCTTCACTTCACGGTCAATTCCATGCATTTCACGGTCAATTCCCTTTACTTCACAGTCAATTTCGTGCATTTCACAGTCAATTCCCTTCATTTCACGGTCAATTCCATGCATTTCACAGTCAATTCCGGTGATTCCCCTTCACTTCACAGTCAATTCCCTTTACTTCACGGTCAATTCAATGCATTTCAGGGTTAATTCCCTTTACTTCGTGGTCATTTTAATGCATTTTGCGGTCATTTTGCTTCACTTCACGGTCATTTCCATGCATTTCACGGTCATTTCGCTTCACTTCACGGTCATTCCAAGCATTTCACGGTTAATTCCCTTCACTTCATGGTCAATTACATGCATTTCACGGTCAATTCCCTTCATTTCATGATCAATTCCGGCGATTCCCCTTCACTTCGCAATCAATTCTACGCATTTCGCAGTCAATTCCCTTTACTTCACGGTCAATTCAATGCATTTCACAGTCAATTCCCTTCATTTCAAGGTCAATTCCATGCATTTCACGATCAATTCCGGCAATTTCCCTTCACTTCATGGTCAATTCTATGCATTTCACGGTCAATCCCTTTACTTCACGGTCAATTCAATGCATTTCACGGTCAATTCCCTTCACTTCACGGTCATTTCCATGCATTTCATGGTACGAGTCGTCACCCAAACATTGCGTATGATCATTTAGTTCCGAGGTGCGGGCTTATCACAAGAAACCAAATTAATGACTAAAGGAAAGGACTCGCCAGCCAACTCCATTCATGCCCAGGTCGTTCGAACAGTACTCGGGCACGAAATCATCGGCCAGATAATTTGACAGGGGTAGTTCAAACAATAATATCTCACCTTCATCAGTACTCATTGGTCACTACGGGGAGGTTCGTCACCCTAGCATAGGCCGACAGCTCGGACACTGTGTCCTATACCACCATGCTTGGCTCATGAGTCTTAGTAGGATCGTATCGCACTAATGGTTATGAATAGAACCATCCACTAGGAACAGGGTATCTTAGCTTCAATATGATTGTGTCATACATTGTGAACATACATGATTGGTCAATTAGTGGACTAATTTGATTGCCCTGATAGAACTTTAGTACAACCGACATTGAGTGTAAGCATCCCGTGTAGTCCAACTACTATCGGTTGTCCATGTTCGGTAAAAGTCAATCGAACAAACCTAGGGCGGCCAACCTAACTCAGGTCACCCCTTAATTTGACCGATTTACCGACTGACCCAACATCATAGAAATCTTAAGTATCCTTATGAACTAAACACTACATCATGCAATTATAGTATACATTATACTACGGAATGACATGTGTATTTCATCGAACACATAAGCATTCACTAAAGAATCAAAATCAAACATATGAGCATGCATAAGGTAACACAACCAACTAGGCATTTAATCAAGCATGTGAGCATCGATAAAGCAACACATTCCACCAGTCAAGTATTTTATCAAACATATGAGCATCTATATCCAACCAATAGCATATATTATAGATAAATCAAAACGTTAACATATTAGCATGCACAAATTCATCTACAAGCATCTAATCATTAACTGAGACTCTCAAGGGTCGATAAATAATAACCTAAAGATAATGGTCTGCACATTGTGACGATCTGCTCGACTTACGGCTCTCGTTGGGTTAGAGTGTTAGAAAAAATCATTGAAAGACCTAAATAAGCATACAAGCTTGTGAGATTAGGGACAAATACCTATTGAAGCCTTAAATTACAAGTGAGATTTATACCTACCTCCAATCATTGCCAGAAAAGCTTCAATGATGGCTTTGGTTATAGCAAGGCGACTAGAAAGGGGATGAGAGGGTGGAGGTGCACCAACACTCATACCTCAAGCTCTCCCTCTCTCCTTTCTCATCATTCTCTTCTCCCTTTCTGCTTTTTTTTTTCTTTCTTTTTAAGGAAAAATTCGTATGGGGAGAGAGGGTGTGAAAAAAAATGGTATTTATAGTACCAAATATTGCACAAATTGCCTCAATGACCTTTTATTCATTATACTAACCCTGAAGGGGGTTGTTTCTAATCAATGGGACCCGTTGGGAGGTGTACGGGTCAATCTAAGCCATGTGATAAGTGAAACAATATGAGATCTATATTTGGACACAACCATCTAACGATCGGATGTGTTGATTAATCAGGAAGGCCCTAACTTAAATCGATAGTCATCGATGATCAAACAGGGCCATGGTTATACGAATATGTATGGGGAAATGTCTTTAGTCGGCACCCCGACTTTGGTTGTGAATTGACAGTTTGAAAGTTACAACTTTGTGAAAGAACAAAATAACTAGTTTCACTTAAGTTCCAAATTTTCATATGAGGTATTCACACACCCAAGCACTCGCCTTGCGAGTTCAAGTTGAACGATTCGAGACGTAATCTTGGTTCGATGTCCCGCGATGTACGTCAAGCCCACTAAGACAAACGCATTTCTATAGTATTGGGTTTAATGGCCCACTAATTAGTGGTATAGAGATTGTTTGGATAATCAAGGTATTTCTGAAATAAATTTAGTATTGAGATTCTCATGCGTAATGATTAGGGTTTAGATTAACTAAGTTCATGATGTGGCCTATTCGCAATTAGTGAAAATAATGAATCGAACATAATTACTCTAAACCATTAGTTCTTACGTTAAAATGATACTAGGTCAGTTTGATTTGTTAATTAAGATCTAACCCCTAGTTGTCTTAGCTTTGGGTAGATATTTATTTAGTTACGGTTGTCTTGATTAGTCAATGATAGGTCGTCTAGATTTGGGCCTCATGTAAACAAATCATGTGGCCAAACTCGATGTTTAAGTGATCGGCCAAATTCATTGGCTTCTTACGGTTGATCAATCGAATTTGTGCAGTTTTTTATTGGTACCACCCGCATATAGGCTAACATTGAGTGTTAATGATTAGTAAGTGACAACATAAGTTAATTATAATGAAAAACTTTAAGGATTTTTGAAAATCTAAAATAGCGAAAATCCAGGACGTTAAACTTGATCACTCATGCTTTGAACTATGTATTCGTATAGATGATGCATGTATAACATTAGATGGTGGAGTTTATGAAGCAAACCGTAAAGATGATCCTGCTATGGAGAGAGAGGAGCATGTCAAGGAAGAGTCCTACCAGGATGTGGGTAAGTTCTATGTGCTCAACCAATAGCTTCTTAGTACTTTACTTTTAGCAGTTCTATTAGGACATTTGATGCTTTGGGTTTGTACCAAGTCTCCAACTGAGTGGACTTGTACTTTTTAGTATTTTACGTGGACTATCGTACTTAATGGTATATCATGATAAGTTTTCTCTCCCTTACTTTTGATGCGCACTAATTCAAATCATACGTACATTATATTTCCCTAAGTTAATACTCTTGTTTTCATGGGTAGAGTTTCATACTCGAGTTACAAAATTTAAGGTGTTACATAGAGTCATCTACATATCATCTACGATACATGAGCATTAATGAAAGGATAATCATAACTCCTTGTACAATATGATTCTATGCGACATGTTATGCGAACACCCTAAATGAATGCGACAATATTTCTCAATACATCTTTAGTTGGGCAGAATCAATAAAGAAATAACACATGGATCAAATGATCAATTGCGTTGATTGTATCGGGTAATGGAACAACATTAGTTTCACCTCTTTCCTAAAGGTGAAGCGAAGTGGGGGGAAATATTGTACCCTATTTCTGGCTATTTTGGGAAAGCCAATAAAAGGGCAACATGTGACATCGCATGAGGAATAGGAAGTGTATGAAAAAATCTTCAAATTACTTGGAGCTCTTTTTATGGGATTTTAGTTGGCGTAAATCTAGTTTTACACATTAAGAGATGGTCGACAAAATGTTATGTTCAAGTTACGAGCGAAGAGAGAAATGTAGTTGAGCTATTTGAGATACAAATGTGACTGAGAGGAATAAAGTCTTGACTGAAAGAAGAGAAACCATCGTGAAAAGAAATGTTACTAAAAAAGGATCCAGATAAGAGAAATATTTAGAAAGACTTTTCAACTACAGTAACTGTTACAGTAATTGAATAATGATTTATAAGAATAAGTTGCAATAGAACTCTATAAATAGCAAAGAAATTAACAGAGCAAGAGATCTCCAAACCAATCCAACACAAGAACCAATCAAATCAAATAAATCAATTTATCTTTTATCTCATCTTATTCTAAGAGTAGCGATAATTCAATAGCAGTAATTCTTAGATATAATTTTTAGTTGTAATCTAAATTTATGCTCATATATTAAATTTGTCATTTATCTTATATCACGTAGTGATCGACTATGAGTTTTTCCTTTTATTCGATTGCACTAGTATTTTGAAAGTCTTTTCTCGTGAAGGACACAAAGTAACCCATTTTCGAAGGAAGAACCTCACCCTCCAATTATTACCTGATCATTATTAAATTTTGTAAATAGTTAAGTAACCAACCAATCTTTTCAGAATCTGGTCATATACGTTTATATTGGACGTATTTACTATTTTTCGGTGCTTAAGGTCGAAGTTGACTGGTTTGGATCGAGCTGCTATACCAATTTTGACATGGTTGCACACTCTACACGTGACATAAAGCAAATTGAAGTGTCGACACAATCAATGACCAAAAAAAAAAAGATTAAATACTAGCATGCATCATAGAAAATGAAGAACACTGATGTCTGGGTTCATTCAGTTTGTGTAATTTTTAAAACATGTTTAATCCATCATAAGGTTTGTTGAATAGATGGTTTCAATTGTAAGTTATGCGGACCATGTAGGCTACATGAAGATCATGTGTAACATTTCCTCTACATCTGCTCCAACTCCCACGTGAAAGCTACGATGTTATTTTTATTTATCGATTATATGATACTAAAGTAACTAAACTAAGATGAGTAGGTCGATAGGAAATTGTGCACATGCAAATGCATCTTCCTGTAGCATGGATGGACCACATAACATAAATAGAGAGAACATTAATAATTTATGGTTATATTTGTACGAGTAGGTCTCAAGTCCAATTGGTTGGACCACAAAGTACAGTCCAAGTAAGACATATATCAAGTGCATGGGACATATATACATCCCTTCCAATGGGTTGGTCCCACCATGAATATTATCTGATGCAAAAATCACCCCTATTTAGTTATCAGGTGGGCCACACCATATAAAGCAAATTTTAGCCATTAATAAATAACAGAAAAGATGTTTGGTGCACTTAATGAGGAGTTATATATATATATATATATATATAAAATGTACCACACACCAGGTAGATAGCTGGGTTGATACGTGTCGTGCGAAGACGAGCGCCGACGCTCCTCGAGCTCTGAATCGTACAAACGGATCAAATGAGATCAAAGTTACGTGGCTACACAATGATATATTTATTATATCCTTACCGTTCATCCATTTTTGGAGATCATTTTAGAGCATTAGACAAAAAATGGATCCTATACAAAGCTCAAATTGACCGTACAAAAAATAGCAGTGAGGATAATGATTTTCACCGTTAAATAATTCATAGGGCCCACCATAATGTTTATTTTCCATACAATCTGTTAATAAGGTCAAAAATATATGGATGAAAGTAAAAACAAATTTCATATTGATCCGAAACTTCTGATTTCAATGGTAGACGTTCAACACCCCATTTGTTTTTATTTTTTATTGTTATGCAGTTTGGTCCACTTGATCTTTAGATCTGTCTTATTTTTCGACTCAATCCTTTAGACGAGCTCGTCAAACGGATGGACGGTTTGGATATAACACATATCTCATAATGGGACTCACAGAACTTGCTGAAGTCAATGCTGGTACACCAGCCAATCCGCTTCCATAACTTACAGTCCAAGATATTAAACCTCAATGTATGATATGAATAAAGAGTTAATACTCTCGTATCATATGATGGTTGATGCACCGGCACATACATGGCATTCAATTAAGTCAAATTAATTAAACCATCCAAATTACATTCCTGAAATTAGATATATGATGAGAAAAAAATTAAACTCGCTTGATTATCAAAGCATAGGATTTTATTGAAAAAAATCCATTGATCTTACTTCCAAAACAAGTGTCCATGAATTAAAAGTTTAGATTATTCAATCAATCTAGTTTTTGGGACCGTGACTTAAAAAAAAAAAAAGTGGGTAGCACAATTTATTCCATTTAATTTGAGTTATTGTATGCCACGTGTACAATTTCTGAGTGCCAGAGTATCAAATGGTCTAGGCAGCCCGAGTATCATATAACTGTGCATGACGATTGCGAGGATCTCGTGACTCATGAAATCGACAATTTTCAAGACTATTTTAATGAAAGAAATGATCACATACAATATAGTCTATTAACATCCAATGTTTTTATTTTATGCTGATGTGTCACTTCTGTAACATTGGACTTGAGAAAAGGGGAGACCGCATGATAAAGAGGACCTGGTACAAAAGCTAGGATGGTCCACTCATCAGGCAGCTATACCACTGAAATTAAGTTAGGGTTGATGGTCTGATTCAATGTATGTGTTTGACCTAACTGATAAGTGGTTTGCTTGAATTTTTGCAATGAGTTCATGGTATGGTGGACCACCTTTTGGGTGAGTCAGATGTTCTAATGAGTGGTCCTTTAAATAATATGATTTTAATGAAATATTGGAAATAAAAGGTCCAATGATTCAGAGACATCCCTTAAAAAATTAGAAGAAGAAAAATAAATGTATTTAAAAATGGGTAATAAATGAAAGAATGTTTTCTCAGATATTCTGCAATTTTTTATAAAATAAAGTTTTTGTCGGTTATAAAATCCCCAAATCAGGACTTTTATGATGAGAGAGATTCGGATTCGGGAGTAACCCCACTGGTATTAACAGGTCGGTATTAACCAGTGCTAGAAAAGTTCTTTGGGCCCGCCTTATGTTTTTTGGAAGCGGATTACGTAGTAACTCACCACGCTTAGCATACTAAGTAAACTCTATGAGGTCCACCATCATTTATGTATTTTATCATCTCCGTCCATACATTTTAAAAGATACTTTTAGGTCTTGAGCCCAAAAATGAGTACTATCCAATGTTCAAATGGACCACACTGCAGGAAACGGTTGAATTGAACATCTACCATTGAAAAATTATTGGGGGCCAATGAAGTTTTGGATCAAGCTTATATTTGTGTTTTCCCTTCATCCATGTCTTTATTATCTTATAAAGAGGTTTAATGACAAATAAACATCATTGTGGAGCCTAGAAAGGTTTCAACAGTGGAAATCATTATCCCCACTGTTTCTAGTGGTATGATCCACTTGATCTTTGGATGTGCTTCAATTTTTAGCTTAACCACTTAAATTAGATGAAAAAAATGGATAGAAGACATGGATAGACCATGTACATTTAGGGTGGGCCTAATTGAGTTTACTCAGTACAATAGGAGCATACCGAGTAACAAGTACCCGATTCCATTTCATATTTTTTTATTCACGAGGACCATTCATTTTTCCAGTTCATTTTAGTGCATGAGCTCAAAAATGACGAAGATCTAAATCTCAGGTGGACCACACCACAGGAAATAGTGATGATTGAACGGTCATTGTTGAAAAGTTCCTAGAGGTCCTTGATGTTTATTTTCCATCTAACCTTTTGATTAGGTCCGGCATATTGAGACCAGGGGTAAAGACAAATTAATGTAAGCTTCTTTAAAGAAGTAATTTTTCTTTAAAATGTAATTTTTTATATAAGAAACTTTTCTCTGAAAGTGCATTATTTGACCAAGTGGTAGATTATGACACTTGATAAGCATTCTATCAAAAGTTGAACTTGAATTGAGATGACTAAATTATTAACCCAATTTCACCGAGTCACAGTCTCAAAATTAGAATAGTTGAACAAGTCCAACTTCTTATTCCTGAAGACATGTTTGTTAAAAGAGGAGCAATGGATAATTTTTATTTCTAAGTATCTAATGGATATCCATTAATCAAATAGTCAAATGATAAACAACTATATTATTTAGTTCATGATACATCTAAGCAATGACCCATGAATAATTAACATAAATTTCAAGCCACATGTTTAATTTCTAAGTGCATGTGTGTCATCCATCACCCTACAATCAAAAGTACCAAATTTTTTCTACTTTCCCATCTCTTTCGTCTCACATCTTACTCTAGAATTGAAAAAATGGTTGTATCCTCGGACAAACTTTCAAATTAATACAGCTGAATTAAATCCAAAGAACGTCATGCTTGATCTCTTATTATTATTATTATTATTATTATTTGAGTGTTTGGTTGATTAAGGGAAGTTATTAAAAACTAATGGAATGTTGGTATTAGGAATACTGAAATTTTAACAATATAATTAATTGCAAAATCATGTGTTTGTGTTGGTATTTGTAAATACTTACAATTAATGTGTGAATTTGCAAAAATCCCAAATGGAAAAAATATCCAATGGTCCTACTTCAGCTAACCAGTGTCCATAAATAGAGGTTAAGATCATTCAAATGATATGATTTACAATGTAGTTATTTTAATTTACTTGAGTGAATGATTTTTCACGTATACAATTTCTAATTTCTGGTGTCTAAGTCATTGTGGTTGAGAATCATGCAACTCTTCTTTTGGTTAAAGCTCCTGTGTGATTGAGACATCTATGCTTGTGGTGCCTCCATTGCCTGGCCATACATAGGGTGGCTCGTACTTTGATACTTACGCAGTTAATGATCCAGACCATCAATTTGGTGGGCCCCACAATAATGACCTTTAAAAAAAAATTTAAAAATTAAAAATTAAACCATCTTTCCCAGCAACAGGCCATTCTGCAGGACATAGGATTTCCTTCAAAAGTTCTTGCGCTGGGATGCTAGGTGGGGCTAACTATAATATTTGTTAGAAATCCACTCCGTTTATCTGTTTTTTCGGATCATTTTACTTTAATCAACCAAAAATCAGACGGATACAATACTTAATGCGGCCATATGAGAGGGAAAACTAGAAAAAGAGTTTCCGACCATTGAAACCTTCCTGGGCTCTACCTTGATGCTTATATACCATCCAAACCGTTTATAAGGTCAATCCCACAGCAAAAAAATTATCCTGATATGAAACTTTGGTGGCCATATAAATATTTCAACGGTGGTCACTAAATCCCCACTGTTTCCTCTCATATGGCCACCACGAGTTTTGGATCCACTTGGCTTTTTTTGGTCTCTTATCCTAAAATGATCCGTAAAAACAGATGGACGGAGTAGATTTCTCACAACATCACTGTGGGCCCCACTTAGCATCCATGCGCAGGAACTTCCTGCGAAAGGAAATCCGCATCCAGTAACGTCATCAAATGGTGGTGGGACCCACCATGACGATCCCCCACTTATGGAAATTTGACGGATCCATCTCATCCACTGGGCCACAACACTAGGTTCAAAGAACAATCGATGGTCTTTTGACTTCTTAGTGAGGGGGTGGGTGTGGATCCCTCGACTGTGGGGCCCACCGTGATGTATGTGCCTTACATCGATTGACCATTAAAAACTTCTTGTGGGTCACAAAATTTTTGGATCAAGCTGAAATTTTTTGGGTCCCTTCATCCATGTCCTTTTGACCTTATCAACGGGTTGGATGGAAAATAAACATTTCAGTAGCCCCAAGAAGTTTTTTAATGGTTGATATTCAATCACCACGGTTTACTGTGGTATGGCCCACCTGAGTTTTGGATCTGCTTCATTTTTGGGACCCTGCACTAAAATAATCTGTCAAAATAGGATGAACATGGTGGATGTAAGTTGAATACATCAAGGTGGGTCTCACAGTCAGGGATCCACCGAAATGGCCCACCTTAGATGGATGATCAAACTCTACTCAAATATGGCTGAAAAAAGCTTAGTCTATTGGATTTTGGGCGCGTTTGGACACACCCTCTAAAGGAGCTGTCCACCAAGGGATAACAATCCCATATTAATAAAGATAACTGCCCATCTGTCCGATTATTAAATTGTCCTAACAATGTGATTTCATGTAGTTGGGCCCACCATCTGGTGGTGGGATTTGATTTGGACATGTGCCACGTGTATGGTGGATGTCATGACCACGCCCATCCTTGGATCCTTTGTCCGGAACATAAAGCGCACTGTAAAATAATGATCTTTATGGTTCATTCCACCCTTTCAACGGCCTCGATGTTATACAGAACAACATGTAAGGCGAAATAAAAATGTTGCATGTTTAGTTAGCATACAAGGATGTATACAGTCCCTCTCATTTTATTATTCAAGCTTTATTCCAACAACGCATTACATGCGATTGGGACTGAATGTTTTTAAAATTTGAAGAGTCATATAATACTCAGATATGCAATGGCACTTGATATGCAGGCAATTTCTACAAGATCATAATAGCCACTTGATTTGCACGACCCTACCCTCCAAATTCCTAGACACTTGGTTGTTTATATTTTTAGTGGCTCTTATAGCCATTTTGCTTAATTTATTTGAAATTTCTAAATCTCTTTATTTTTTTCATTTTTTAAATTCCTTTCATTGAAATTTCAGGTTACAATTCACATGGGGCCCACCTTTAATAGCTACCATCATCATTTGAGCCCATATTTAATGTAATTTGTTTATTAGGTTGGCTCCATTTTACTCTATATCTCATGTTAACCATCTATTGTGTGAGGCCTACTTGTAATATGAACCATTCACCTTGTGAGGCCTACCTTCATGTAGGCTATCGTTTGTGAAGCCTACCTTAGATATAGGCTATCCATCATGTGGGGCCTACCTTCAATGTGAATTGTCTATTAAATTGGTTCAACTTCGAAGTGGGTTGTCCATCATGCTAAGCTGCTTGTACGTGACCATTTGTCATGAGGGGCTGACTTTTGATACATATCATCCATCATGTGGGGTTCATCTTGATGTGGGTCATTGAGTATATGGGGCCTACCATCAATGTTAATTGTTCATCTTATGAGGGTCAACTTTTGTGATCATCTTTAGGGTCCATCCTATGGCGCCTATTTTTCTTTTTTTTTTTTCAACACACACACATACCTAACACATGCTAGTGGAATTTCACCACCGATAGATGCCCAACCCTATAACTGGGTGTTAAAACTCCCGAGAGTCTATCGCCGCGCAAGAATAAGGATCCAAGAATTCTCCTGTGCGCCTACCTTATTTAAGGTCATTTATCATGCAGGACCGGCCATCAATGTTAATGGTCCATCGCGTGGATTTCGTATTAGATGTCTACTCCACGTCATGTGAAGCCCTCCCTTGATATTGACTATACATCATGTGACACTACCTTCAAATTATACCATCCATCATGCAAGGCTACCTTTGATATGGACCGTCCGTGAGGTGGAGAACGATAGAAAGTCGAAAGGCAATTTCTTTTTTCATGACTGCGTATCATTATCATACATCACACTCTAACCCAAGTATAAAAAGCTTATGTCTCTGTATATAAGCGCTTTTCAACCATGGGATACAAGTGTTACATACGTGCAATGTGGGGCACGAGTTTAAAATTGGGATAGAGATCAGTACTAGTCTGAAAAATTAACCCAGCAGGTGGGCCACACATGTACATCATTCTTTTTACAAGCATCTAACAACTATAGTAAAGATGTGAAACGAGGCTAGATTTTCTAAGATAATAATCGTTTTTCTATGGCTTAATGATGAACGGATCGGATCTGTCACGTGTGCAGTGGAGGAGTTGTTCCGTACTTGCTCTTGATATGTGGATGGACTAATAAAACAGCATACCTCTAGCAACCGGTCCATATTAAAAAAGACAAGGATAGGTATAAAGCAGACCACCATGAAGTACGTGTTATTAACGTCATCAAGTTCTGTGGGTCCCATCATGAAGTATGTGTTATATCCAAACCGTCCATCCATTTGGTGAGATCATCTTAAGGATTGAGACAAAAAATAAGCCAGACATAAATATCAAGTAGACCACACTGCAAAATGCAGTTGATGATTGAACGCCTACCATTGAAACCCTTCTGGGGTTTCAGAAATTTTGGATCAATAGGATAATTGTTTTTAATCTTCATCCCAGGTCTTTTTGACCTTATGAACAGATTAGATGGAAAATAAACGTTATGTGGGTCCTAACAAATGTTTTAACGGTGAAAATCATTATCCCCTCTTCTATTTGTGGTGTGGTCCAGTTGAGCTTGGATATGATTTTCCTTTTTTGTCTTATACTCTAAAATGATCTCGAAAAATGGATGAACGGTGTCGATATGATAAATACATCATTGTGGGGCCCAAAATAACTTTGATCTCCTTGAAACCGTTCGTACAGCTCGGATCTCGAGGTTAGCGCTCGTCTTCGCTGACGCTGATTAGTCACTGACAAGTTGAGTAGCGAGACCCGCTACTGAAGTGACCTCACCAAGTTGGGTGGGTTCCACCATGATGTATCGTACATGGGCCCCACAATGATGTATTTATTATATCAACCATGATGTATGTTACATGGACCACACCAAAAATAGCAGCGCCTATTATGATTTTCACCGTTAAAAAATTTTTAAGGCCCACTATAATATTTATTTTCCATCCAATCTGTTAATAAGATCACAAATACATTTATTTTCCATTCAATATGTTAATAAGATCACAGATGCATGGATGAAGAGGGAAAACAAATTTCATATTGACCCGTAACTTCTGTGACTCCAAAAGTATTTCAATGGTAGACATTCAATCCCTCACTTTTGCTGTGTCGTCCAATTGATCTTTAGATCTATCTTATTTTTTTATTCAAACCTTAAAGACGATCTCACCGATTGGATGGACGGTTTGAATATTACACATACCTCATGATACCTAAACAGCTGTTGTGTGGTCCACAGCCTATCCGCTTTCAATTAAATGGGGCAGAAATTAGAGAAGTCGTAAATTAACCGTAAATATTGAGCGTTGAAATAGAAGAGAAAATTATGGTCGTGATTACCTGAGAGATGTTGCTTTTGAAACCCGTGCCATTCACGCTAAGGGCCATTTAAGCGGTCTGTCAAAGGATCCGACTTTAGCTGCCACCCAGGACCAGCTGTACCGTTGGTGGATGCGGTTTGACCAGTGACGCTGCCACTAGCCAGGTGGCTGATGGTATGTGCTCTATGGGCCACACCATAGTATATGTGTTTAATCCATGCCGTCCATTCAGTTTTCCATGTCATTTTAGGACTTGATCCTAAAGATGAGGTAGATAAATATCTCTGGTGGACTGCATCATAGGAAAATAGTAATAATTGAATGTTTACAGGCGCATTGTGTTACTGGTTAGTTTTCGGTAGTTCGAATGCGGGCATTCTAAAATTAAATTTACCGCTCAATTCATATGGAACAATTATAATCTCAAGATCAGGATAGGCAGACACGTAGTTCATGAATGAGATCTGATGAGATCGGTTGCCTATTCAGCCACTCGCTTAATGTGTAAATATAATTAGGTGATATTGAGATGGTAGGATTCGTCCTTTGATGATGGGTAACACATTTAACTTACGTATGAAATGACTTTTCAATAAAGATAAAATAGAAATGAAAAAAAGATTCTTACCGTCGGTCGTGAAAAACAGTTGTAAAACACCTTTTTTCTGATGCATAATTGAATTTAGTGTGCAAGCATA
Source organism: Magnolia sinica (assembly GCF_029962835.1). Taxonomy (NCBI): domain Eukaryota; kingdom Viridiplantae; phylum Streptophyta; class Magnoliopsida; order Magnoliales; family Magnoliaceae; genus Magnolia; species Magnolia sinica. The sequence goes on along the minus strand of NC_080589.1, from coordinate 69,329,713 downwards.
GACTTAAATTACAACTAAAATTATCAATTATTTGATTAACACTATAAATTACAATACGAAATGTAAAAGTAAGTTGAAAGTAAAGAATTATACTAACAAATGTAATTTACTTGATAAGAAGTAAATGATTATAAATGTAAAAAAGACTTCATAATTTAAATGATAATTAAAAAATAATGTTTGATTTGATTTGGTTGGTATAAGATAAAATCTTTCTACTACATTTATTTGCTATTTATAGCCTTAATTAGGTAATTTGGATACTTTCCATGTTTTAACGGTTATTATAACCGTTCAACACTACTTGGCATCCTCTGTTTCTCCTTCTACCATATGTTATGTGACCACTTTTTACACGACCATTTCCTCATCAATCGTTCAAACGATGACGTAGCATTACTTAATGTGTTCTATCTATGTTATCAAGAAATCCTCTCAATGTCTTTGCAGATCTTCAAAAACACCACGCAAGTTTATATAGATCACACGTAGCTCATTTTGATTGGTTCTCATAAAAAATGACAACCATAGGGATGAACATAATTTAATGTTTATTTGACATTTAACATTCTGATTAGCTCATACAAAGTTAAATGAAAGGAAAAAATAAATATCAACTTGATCCAAAACTTTTATATCCTTAAAGAAGTTTGTAATAATGGGAGTTTAATTAATATTATTTCATGTTATGAGGTCCATTTAAGATTTAGATCTATTTTAATTTTGGATTCATACCATAAAATGTACTGAAAAAATGAATGAACGGTACATATATATTAAAGTGGTCCCACAAAACATAGACCACTGGTCATAGGATTAGATTAAATGTTGTCCGCTGGGTTATTACCCCCACCATTGGCTCCACCTTTATGATGCAATTTTATAGCCCATAGGATATGTCCTATAAATTAAGCTGATCCAAATCTCAACTGGACTACGCCACAAAAGCAACAGTGACCAAGTGATTCACTACTAAAAATTTCCAAAGAGCTCATAATAAGTCTGTCATAATACTTATTTGCCATCTAGCCTGTTGATAATATTGAAACTCAGATAAAGGAAAATTATAAATATCAGCTTCATTCAAAACTTTTGTGACTTATAAAAGTTTTTAAAGTCCAAAGTCCTAAGATGAGACGGAATAATAGTTAGACGAGGGAGATTCAAAAAGTACATCAAGGTATGCCGACTAGACATTGGATGGTCACTAGCCATATGCGGCCATGGGTGGGAAGCTGACCATGGCCCATCCTGATGTTGCATTATATATCTACACCATCCATTTAATTTGCAGAATCATTTTAAAATGAAGCATTATAAGTCTCAGGTGGACAACCCTTAACAACTTTATGGTGCGGTGACATGGTGAGATGGTTGGTAAGTCATAAGCCGTCTAATATGATCCGACCACTCATCTTGTCTTAAATGATCCGGAAAAATGGATGGACGGATTAGATTTCTAATAAAAAGCATGGTAAGCCCCACCTAACAAAGTACGTCCCACCAATCACATTTCACCGCGTCTGTGCCTGATTCATAGCTAAAAATAGGTGGATTCAGATAATGAAAAGGCGCCACGTCTGCATTTCAGCCAGCGGTGCGGTGTGTGCGTGTGATTCACGTAAGCCAACCCACGTCCTAATCGCGTCTGTTAGGAGGGGACGCGGATTGCGTGCTAACCCCGCCCGTCCCTAGCTCCGAACGGGCAGTTCCGTGGGTGGGCCCACCGTGATGTATCTGTACATCCAAACCGTCTAACCCTTTTCTTAAATTATTTTAAGGAATCCAAACAAAAATGAGGTAGATCCAAATTGAATGCAACTGGCATTTAATGCTTTGGGCATTTTAATGCAAGCAAGCTTATTATTTGGTGTGGTACAGTTTAGCGTTGGATCTGACTCATTTTTATGATTATGTCTTAAAATAGTTTGAAAAAAGATATAGACGGCTTGGATGTACCGATACATGACAGTGGGCCCCCCCACAGAACTGCCCGTTCGAAGCTAGGGACGGCGGGGGTAGTACGCAATCCGCGTCCGGCTCAAGAGACCTGTGGGTCCCACTGTAATGTATATTTTTTTTTATCCACGCCGTCCATTCATTTTGCTTGATTATTTTAGGCACATCCAAAGAAAGTGAACCGCACCATATAAACCTTAAGAACTGGTATTTGTCGAGCTGATATTTGTCTTTTTCCTTCATCCACTATCCGTCTTATGAACTGGTCGGATGGCAATTTAATATCACATGGGCATTAAGAAAGTTTCAACCGTTCCCTTTCTTGTCACCGACTACTTATGGTGTGGTCCACTTAAACTTTGAATTTTATTTTATATTCTCGTGCATTAAAAAATACTTTAATAAATTGGATGGACAGTGTGAATAGAATACATTCAAGGCGAATGGAATACATTCATGGGAATGCCCCACATATCCTCTATCAGAGGTCTTGGTATGACTCCTAATGGGGGTGGCTAACGGTGGAGTGTGTACTAATAAGCTAATAAAAAAATAAAATTAATATAAAAATAATCCCCTGGGTCCGTCCCCACAGGATGGAAACGGATTGGCTACTCCCCTAACACCAGCCCCGGAGCTGATGGTCGTTGTTCTGTGGGCCCCACCATGATGTATTTGTTTCATCCATGCCTTCCATATATTTTTATAGATCAATTTATGGTAATATACAAAAAATAAGGTATATCCCAAACTCAAGTGGACCACATTACAGGAAGAAGTTTTGAATGAACTTTGACCGTTAAAAATTTTTGGGGGGCCATAAAAGTATTGGATCAAGTTGGTCTTTGTTTTTCCCTTCATCTGGGTCTTTATGACCTAATCAACAGATTGGATGTCAAATAAACAGTACATCGTGCCTTAGGAGGATTTAAATGATGGATATCCAAACACTATTGTTTTCCTGTGGTGTGATTCATCCGAGACTTATATCCCTCTCATTTTTGGCATAAAGATCTAAAATGATATTTAAAAATGGATGAACGGAATGTATTAAACACATACATCATGGTGGGGCCCACAGAGCACCGACCACCAGCTCCGTGCCAATCCGTTTCCCCACAGGATGGGACGGACGCGGATTTAAAATTCTTTCGGAGTGCGCTCGAAACCTAGGTAGGGCCCACCGTTATTTTTGTGAGAAATTTATTCCGTCCATGCATTTTGTGAGCTCCATTTAAGATTTAATCATTTTAAGACATCAGGATAAAAATGAGACGGATCCCATACTCAAGTCTGCTGAAAATGTGAGGATTGACCATCCACAATTGAAATATTCATGAGGCCACAGGTTTTGAATGAGGCTAATATTTGTTTTTTTCAGTTCATCCAATCAGAAATGACGTTATAAACGGTATGGATGGTCTGTAAACATCACTGTCGAACTAGGGAGGTTTCAACTGTAGAAATTTAACTCCCTACATTTTCCTTTAAGGCGGCTCACTTGAGCCTTGGATCCGTCTCGATTTTGGTCTCGAGTCCGGATGGACGAAGTGGATATCTAACAAACATCACGGTATGCCCACCTACATTTCCAGGAACTAACTGCAAAGCCTTTCGCTGGAATCCGCGTCCGGATAAGACGCGGTCGGCTCTCAAAAACCGCGCCTACATTGTGGGACCCACGCGGCATTTTTTATGAGCGAAAACACGCAGCCAGAGCTGATGTAAGCGCTTACGAAATTTGTTGAATCGCCTCTTCGAATTTGCGATTGTGTCGGTTCCTAAAGAATGTTGCATGTTAAGTCAGCATACAACGTTGCATTCGATCGCTTCTCTTATTTTATTATTCATGCTACTGGAACGGAATGTTTTTTTTTTAGGAAGAGTTATATAATGCTCGGTATGCGATGACAGTTAATATGCAAACAATTTGTATACGTAGCCTACACTGAATCGCGTTAGGAATCCATTGTCACCAAGTCATATAACCAAGCTCAGATTGTTTGCCCGCCGCTAGCCTCTAATTGCTCGTGTATATCTCTAGTCGTCTTTGTTGGATGGTCAGTCATTTTGCTTAATTTTTTTCTTTTTCTATTTTTAAAATTTCTTCCATTAAAATTTCTATGTTTAATATTCACCTGGGCATACTTTTTAATATCATTGTCCATCATGTGTGCAAATCTTCAATGTGGACAGTTTATTATGTTGGCCCCACCTTAGCCTTGTCTTTAATGTGAATCGTTCGTCATGTGGAGCCTACTTGTAACATAGATTGTTGTGGGGAAAATTCAACTGATCCCTCACATGAGAAAGTATGACACTTGAACTACAAGTGATGTGCCTTCAAGCTGATGTAGCCCCAAGTTGAGGTAACAACCGTCTAAGCAGAAGGGCTAGCGACAAATCATTATGCTGAGTGGTCATAGCACAAGACTGGGAGATATGACAAGAAGTTACTTTGACATGGAGACAAGCCCCTGAGTTGAGCTATTCAAAGACAAAGCTCACTGGGAGAGGACTCACCTCACAAGAAATGTCTACAACGGAAATAATGGGCTCATAAGGAAAGGGGCTCGAGCCATCCATGAGGGAAGGAGCTCAAGCCTCAAGCTCCCTCACACTCCAAGTTGACCAGGCCGACTACCACTAGAGTAGTATTAGTAATTCGAAGGGAATTATGCCCCAGATCTAGAAGAGGAGGGCCCGACCTAATCTCAACTGAAGATTACTCCGACCAAGGAAGGTTTGGCAACATTTTCGGAGGTAGTTTTCCATCAAAATAGGGACTCTCCAACGTATCCCATTAATACACAATGGCTTTAGAACCGCCCAAGAACCCTATGTATATACGACTACCCTAAACAATGAATGTAAGGTTAAAAAGGCCCTAACCTTCATCTATCATAAGGATCTAGTAGCCTTAGGCATTGGAGGGTCCTCAGTCGGCCATCGGCATCCCTTGCAGGTCTATCAAAGGGCATACTCCCACATTAATTGTATCTGTTTGCCAAAATCCAGCAACAACATGGACCATCTGCTTTGCAAGGTCCACCTTTGATGCAAATTATCTATCAAGGTCCACCTTTGACTTTGTAGATCCTACCTTCAGGGCTTGTTTGATTTTTCAATTCATTGAGAAATACTGTCAAAATATGTAATAATTATTTCCCCTGTATTTACCTTACTTTTTTCGATGTTTGATTTGACGACATGCATTTTTGACACAAAAATCGAGAACGCCATAACATATTTGTGGGTCCCACCATGATGTCTATCGCTTATCCACACCATTAATCTATTATGCCTGATGAATTTATGGCATGAACCAAAAAAGAGGCATATCGAAAGCTCAAGTGGACCACGCCACTAGAAAAAGGGAATCAAACACTTACCATTAAAAACCTCTCAGGCCCACTGTTTCTTTTGGTGTAAGCCATTTGAGTGTTCAATCTGCCTCATTTTTTGGCTCATGCCTTAAAATATTGTGTTAAAATGACTGGACAGAATGGATTTATCATATACATCACCTTGGGGTCCAAAATTTTAAAATAACTCTTTTAAACCAATTTCCGAGGTAAAAAGTATGGTGGAATTTCAAATGATTTTAAAACGGGTGAAATGATAATAATTACTCATTTCACGGGTATTTACACAACCACTGAAAATCAAACACACCATTAACGTGGATTGTTAATCATGTAGAGCTCAATTTTTAAAAAAAAGATATGCATGTACAGGTGCTCTACTCATGGTCATTCTCGAAATGATCGGCACAGATGCTCTGCCCTAGTTATTTTTCCTAAAAGTTATTTCACGGGTGTTCTGGCCAAGGTCATTCCCTGAAAGGATAACACCAGTGCTCTGTCGAGTGTCATTCTAAAAATGGATCAATATATATGGGTGTTCTATCTTGGCAAAGTCCAAAAATTGGTCAGAAGTTATTTTATTTTATTTCATTTCATTATCAGAATTTTAGTTCTCATGTTAAAAATGGACTATCGTGAGTTGTGACCCTTAGTGTGAGGCGCTTATCAGCCTACAATACTACGCACTGTGGCTCGACCATTCATTATTAAATGTAAATGTAGAATTTTTAATTTTGGAAATGATATGACCCTACGTGCCGTCATGCTCACACCTTTATAGATTGTTTTTTAGGATTGAATTACGAAGAGCAATTGGAAAAAAGAAGAAGAATTTTATTTTTATATTAGAAGTAGTTAAATTTGAATGTTATTTTGTAAATGGTAGATTTGATTGAATATTGGTGTGATAAGTTTTAATGAAGGATTAATAATGAGAAATTTCATTTATTTTTCTCTTTAGTTTTGCTCTGATTGACTATAAGAATGAAGGGAAAGTATGTGTTTTGAAATATAATTTGATTCATTATAAGTTCACAATTATGAAATTTGGATTTGGGCCTAGCCAACTTGGATTCGAAATTCAGGACGTGATAGAGTGTAACGCCCTGAAAATTGGGGGTCGTGCATACGCTCGACTCCCAAGTTCCCGAGTATCACATATAACTAATTTTATTGTTTTATGTTTAATCCAGTTTAATGAGCGGTATGGAATTACTCGAAACATGAATCACAATCATATCTAGTCTACTGAAATGGAAGTGACTACATATATACAAGTCCACAAAATATATCAATGGGTCGCACAAGGCATCGCCCAACAAAAATAAAAAAAGAATGATATGTCCAAAAGAATAGTGCGCTGAGTCTACCACTCAACGATCCAAAGTCCGTCTGTTAAATCTATGGTGAACCGCCCATCAGCTGGAAGTAGGACAACGCATCCTCCTCTTCAATGCTCGCGTCGTACGACTCATCAAACTCAGCGTCACCTGTAGCAACTGAAGAGTCTGGTTAGTGTTTTAAAACACCGTCCTAGAGTGGGAGTGAGTGATCAACTCAGTGGATGCTATTAACCTTAAGTTACAACAAGAATCAATTTCACGATGAATTTAATGAAAGACAAATATTCATAAATTTCTAACTAATCTTGTTAATGCATATGCATGGAATGTGACATGATGCATGACCTCGCAATAATACTCCCTCGAGCGACTTCGTCTAACGATCGCATATGACCAACGCTCCCTCATTGCGACCTCAACTGTCGAGTCACCAAACTAACTAATGCGATGCGATCGTGATAGTGTTAGCTGAGTTTTTAATTAATTCTGTTCATCCAGCAGATTGGGAAAACTGATACACCCCACGATATAATGCCCTCAACTAATTGTGAGGCTAAGGCCCCTCAACGTGCGAGGCCAGGATCCCGTGATCCTTGATCTCATCGTGTTCCCTATCTCCGATTTCAAGCACATGGGGAGTGCTGGGAAATGGGATCGCTCGCAGTCACTACGGGGAGGCTCGTCACCCCAGCGTAGGCTGACAGCTCGGACACAGTGTCCCATTCTACCATGCCCAGCTCTCGAGACGGTGAATCAGTTTCAAATGGTTATCAATGGGCTTCAGTGGGTGAAGGGTGTTCCAGGTTCCATACAGGCATGAGCAGGCATGGTTAACAAACAAGGTTAGTCAGTAATCGAACTAGACCGTGCGAGTTCAGCCGAGTACGTAACGGACGGCATCAAGTACAAGCGATCCATGTAGTCCAACAACTGTCGCCCATTCGCATTCGCCTAAATCCACTGGTCTAGCCAAGGATGGTCCTACCAACGGGACCACCTTATCCCACCGCAGCTCATGACCAACCTAGGGATTTGATGGTACTCAATAATACTCTAACAACTCAGGGTTCATCTTCTAACACAAGTGAAGGCAGGCACTCATACATCACCCAAAAATTCAGATATTTTATAATGCAACTACCAACAATAATGCGAAATTAATGTGTGTCACGCTCCAAACTCGGAAACCGGGCTTACAAAATTTTCGATCGCCGAATCCGGCACCGACAGCCTCCGTATAACCCCATTCTCGGCTCCCAGCGCCCATTTGCCAGGTTCCGATCCTGGGATGCTATGAGGAGGATTTTTTTTTAACACTAGTTTAATTCGTAATAAGCATAACCAAAGGCATAACCCACAAACAACAACCAAAAACTCTATCACATTTCCACTATGATCAAAAACCTTACAAGTACAATGAGCATAAAGAAAAATACAATGAAGATGAACTAGAACTCCAAAATGATCTGCCACGCGCCCAAGCCTCAGCGCTGCTACGATCCAACGTCACCTGCACGCAACGATCGTGCATAAGCTTATAGAAAGTTTAGAGGGTGGTGAAAGTGTATGCTCAAGGTGGTAATGCAGTTATGCAGTATCAGAGTAATGCGGAACATGCTGATGAATGCCAAGAATACCATTAGTCGTACCAAGGTCATGCGGTGTAAAGAATGATGTCGGCCATACCAAGGTCATGCAATGCGAAATGCAACTCAAGCATAGAAATTCTCATTTAAGTCCACATCAATACAGCTCAAAAATCTAGAATATCACCGGGGTCTAGTACACTCCAAGCCAGATTGCCACCCCATCGCGCGCAATAAGGTGAGTGGAAAAGACCTCACTATCCGCCTGCCAATATCGGGCTCGGCTCGTCAATAGCGGACCCATTCCTCGAGCTGGTTAGACTCAGCCTAGCTTTGCCCCCTACTCTCGGGCGGGTAAGGCCGCACCCCCTTCCAACCGACCACGACACAGTGGAAAGCGCAACCGTCTGGTAATCGGCGCTCAGCGCTCATGCACCCACTCGGTCTAGACGTTGGAGCAACCTCTTGGTACCATAAGGGTTTAGGAACTTTCACCCAGGGATATCTATAGCACCCTATGTAGAACAAGATTTTCAGTATCCAATCTTGTCAACCACGATATGCCTGTGGAGGCTACGACCCTGATGTCGTTAGGGCGTACAGTACCATATCACACAATGCGAATGCATGAATCACGCTATCCAGTCATGCAGCAATCCTGCGCGTATCGTGCGCTCATGTAGGGCAACACCCCCTATCCGAGAGTCCCTAAACAATCTGCCCGAAGGCATATGCGATGATCAGTCATTTCTCATATCAAGCATACGTATGATGCATATGATCATGAATTATGGAACTAAACATGTTATATGGGATGGAAGATGTTCATAACAAAGATAGGCTTAGACGGCCTACACATAACACGTACGAGCCTAACAATGAGCCCTAGGGAAAGTCATAATGCGGACATTTAATCAATACTATGCTTACAATGTGGACGTCAAACCACCATTGCTCCCAAGGCATAGCCCGACGTAAACATCATTATATAACCCATGTTGGGATCGTACATTGCAATGGACCTTAGGTACATCCCATTGGGCCTTAAATACATCAAATGGGCCATATCACATGGGCCTTATATTCATTAAGTGGGCCACATCAATGGGCCGCACCAATGGGCCTTATGTACATTGCAATGGGCTATAACCCGTGGGCCTTAGAGTGCATCAAATGGGCCTACTCACATGAGCCTTATATGTACATCAAATGGGCCTCACCAATTGGGCCCCATATGTACATCAACTGGGCCTCAACCCATAGGCCCCAATATATCTTAATGGGCCTTAACCCATGGGCCCCTAATACATCAAATGGGCCTCGACCCATGGGCCTTACATATATATTAAAGTGGGCCTCAACCATGGGCCACAAGTAAGCTGAGATGGGCCTCCCACCAGCAGTAAATTGTATGCAATATTATATATAATATATATATATACAATACATACAATATTATATATAATATAATATTTTATGTATATATATATACACACACACACGTACACACCCACACACGCGCGCACATGATCACACATGCACACCCACCATCCTGGACGGTGGGGATAGAACACAAACATCACAGTGTGCTCCACCGTCGCCTGGACGGTGGCAATAAACACATATCACTGTGGGCTCCACGTGGGGCCCACCATAACATTTATTTTCCATCCAGACCGTTGATAAGGTCGCATGGACCTAGGTGAAGGGTAAAAACAAATTTCATGTTGATCTTAAACTTCTGTGGGCCCAAAAGGGGTTTCAATGGTAGAGGTTCAATCCCACTGTTTCCTACGGTGTGGGCCACCTGAGCCTTAGATCAGGATGATTTTTGGAGTGGGCTCACGTCAGGGGGTGGCCCACCCAATGAACGGGTCAGATGACAGATAAACATCAAGGTGGGGCCCATGGCTACAGCTAGCCGTGGGTGGTTGTACGTCCGCCCAGCCCACCCGGGCGCTGGTGCGCAGGCAGCGCTTGCTGCTCTCTAACACAGCAGCGGCAGCTGCTGCTGCTGTTGTTATATATATATATTTTTTCAATTCATCTGAGGTTTTCACAGGTGGGGTCCACATCTAGAGAATCCACTCCATCCAATGGCCCTCCACGGCTCAAGACAAGCAAAACAAGCCCAATATTGGGCATATTTCAGCGTATAAACAATCAAGGAAGGTTTTAATGGTGAAAACCACCATTTGATATGGTATGGCCCGCCGGGACCTCGGGTTGACACCATTTTTCGGTTCAACGCCTGAAATGAGGTTGAGAGGGGAATGGACAGCGTGGATTGAAGACATACATCGAGGTGGGGCCAAAATAAGTGGGCCTCCTCCATTGGCTTGGAACCAAGCTGACATTTGTGTTTTCCAACAAAACGTCCAGCGTCCCTGGATGCTGGACTGTCTGGCCGTGCAAGGTGGGTCTGCTCATGTGGGCCACCACTGATGGATGGTGTGGGTACAATACACGCAAAGTGGGCCCTACTTGTAGATGATTTGGATAGAATACATACCTTGTGGTGGGGTCCATTCAAGTGGGCCACACAACCTCCTTATCATCACACATAAAGAAAAATAGAGAGGGAGAGAGAGAGAGAGATAGAGAGTGGGACACGCGTGATGGAGGGACCCCGGCACTATGGGCCCTCCCTTGCACTAAATCATACATCAAGTGGGTCCCATTACATGTGGGTCCATGAAATCGAAATCCAACGGTGGAGATCCCTTCTCCACTAAAATAGACGGTCTAGATGACCCTAAGTATGCAAGGAAAATAAACATCATGATGGGGTTCATGGAGAATGACCCCATCATGGAATGATCATAATGATCCAAGTGGGCCATCAGCCACATCTTAGGGTCCAAAGTGAGATCCAAACCATTGATCGGTTGGCCTCACTTGGCCCATCTTAAAAACATTAAAAACTACCCTATCAAAGCACCCACCGCTTGATCTTCTTGCTCCCTTGGCTTCCTTAGCTCCTTGTGCTTCTCTTTGATGGAGGAAGATGAGAAATGGATGGCTAGGATGGGAGATCTAGGGATGGAAAGGTGGGCCACACTTGTAGCTTGAAAGAGTTGGAGAGCTCATACGTATGGAATTTTTTTCTTACTTAGGGAGAGTTTGAAAATGAGGAAGAGACTTGTAAAGGGAGAGAGAGAGAGAGTGATGGGTGATGGAGTGATGGATGTGGTGGTGATGGGTGTAAGAGGCTCTTTTTGACTTTTTTGGCAAAAGTTGTAAGAAAAGCATGGGTTTGTAAGATCTTTTTGACTTTTGGGGCTTGCTTGGGAATGGGTGAAAGGTGATGTGTACTTGACATGATGGGGTGGATTGATTGATTGATTGATGTGACATCTTGAAAAGATTCTCTCAGAATTCGCACGCGCGGCATTTTCCTCGCACCGGACGCTGGCCCACATCTCCCAACCAGGGTATCGCCTCGACGCACGAGTCACGGCATTAGAACCGCGGCGACGACGTGGTCACTAAGGTACAAGTCCTGGGTTAAGTCAACTCGGGTTGACGGCATGAGAATCAGGGTCGTGCGCAAATATCGGTTATGGATCGAAGGTCGCTGGAATTCGACCGGAAAGACCGCGGAAGCCTAAGGAACGGTACAGTCTAGGATACGGGGCTTACAATGTGTATGTGTGTTGTGTGGGGTTAGTAAAGAGTCCAAGAAATATAAATCACTCATGGCACAAGAATACAACAAGGGTTAATGAATCATACATGCTACAAGAAAACATAGTACAAAAACCAAGTATGAGATGAACATGCAATCACCCATTTTCATGCCCAATCACGTTGAGGAACAAACAAACAATATTTAATCATTTCGTGCAAATTGGGAAGACCTATCATGTAAGGTCTTGGCTAGGTTCTCTTTAGATTAATCAAGCACATCACCTAAACATTCAAACTCATTAAATTCATACTAAAATTGGTGTTAGGGAATAGGGGTTTCTAGATTCCACCTCCCTTGGGCATCGCCCTGTGGGATCCTTTTTTGGCTCCCGGGGCCGCCCCATCACCTCCTTAGCCACCAAATTTGTAGTGTAGGTGCCCCATGGTCTGATGAAGGGCTGTGAAAATTTTAAAGGCAAACAGATGTGGGGTTTTACTGCAAGGGTCCAATCTTTAAGTGGTCATGTGGGGTCCATTTCTGGCCGTTGGGGTTGCTCTGATGGGTCCGTGGTCACGAAATTTATAGGATAGGTGCTCTATGGCCCGATAAAGGGCCATGCAATATTTGAAGGCAAATGGATCCGGGGTTTTACCGCAAAGGTCCGATTTGCGATCAACGGCCATCGTTCGACGATCGGGTTTCAGATTTTGTGAATGGGTGTAGGAAAATGTTGTCGACCTTCAACGTGAATGCAGAAGAGATCTGACGGTTACAAGGCCTAATATCTCAGTTTCATTTAAAGGGCTGGTGATTTAAAATTCTAGCCTTTGAGCCATGGCTGGGGTGAGTCGCACTTGGCAAGTGCTTGCCGGGATGGCGCGGATAATTAATTGTAGGCATCTACTGAGTCCATGTTCCATGACGGACTACAAGCCCAGTGAGGTCTACGGTTTCTCCAAAATTTTAGATTTTTCTGACCCTCTTTGGTCGTTGCACGGTCTGCACAGATTCTCCCCAAGTATATTTAGACTAACTAGCTTAATGGCCCGCACTCGGTCCGAACATAACCAGACTCGACCGCCTTAATGGGATGACCCGAGTTGATTTGTTGGTGGTACCCTTCACATGAGCGGTCTTATCGAGCGGTCTTGCGGCAATTTCCACGTGGACACCTCAGGACACTGTTCTAAACAGGTCAGGGGTTACATAGAGTGGTATCCGAGCCAGGTTATAGATTCCAACTAAGGACCTATAGTTTTTCAAATTAGAGACCCAAACTTAAACCCCTTACTTTTGTAATGAGACAAGTTAGAACTTTGAACATAGGATTCCATTTTCATTTGTGATAACATCAAATGTGACCCTCTTTAGAACATAAATTAGATTAGAGAGTTAATTACGAGTTAAATGAATTTTTAGACCATTGTGATAGTATAGACAACAACATATTATAGAAATTACTTGACTTCAAAAAATTATAACTATATAATTACAACTCTGATTGAGGCATTTTAAAAGCTAGTTTGTATATTAATTAGTCTAGTTCTTTGAAAAATTAATTAAAAATTATAATTCCATACTTTTATTTTTAGGCGTGTTTTTAACCGTGGGATCAGAAGCTATTTTATTTTATTTTATTTCATTATCAGAATTTATGTTGTTATTATTGAAATGTTAATGTTTTCTTATATTCGGGATTATGAATGTCTAAATATAGTTTACATGTACATATTTGTGGGCTAGATCTCTAATAGGTATGCGACTATTCGGACTCAAGAGCCTATCATCCTGAAATCACCTTACACGTTAGGTATGTGGCCAACGTAAGTTGTGATCCTTGGTGTGAGGCCCCTACCCCTTATAAATTTATGCACTATTACTCGACCATTCATTATTATATGTTAATATAGAATTTTAAATTTTAGGAATGATGTGACCCTATGATCCGTTGCGCTTACACTTTTATAAATTGTTTTGTAAAATTGAATTATGAAGAGCAGATGGGAAAAAGAAGAAGAAGAATTTTATTTTGTATATTAGTAGTTAAATTTAAATGTTATTTTGTAAATAATTAATTTGATTAAATATTAATGTGATACATTTTAACACCTAGCTCCATAGCTCAACTGGCAGACTGAGTGGAGATACCTATTTTCAACACTTGAGGTCTTGGTATTGATCCCTAGCAGGGGTGGCTAACATGGAGGGTGTGTAGTGACATGGGTGTGTACTAACAAGCTAACCCCAAAAAAAAAAAAAAAAAAAAATGTGATACGTTTTAGTGAAAAATTAGTAATGAATTATTATTATTATTATTCCCTTTAATTTTACTCTGATTGAATTTGAGAATGAAAATAAAGTATGTGATTTGGAATATAATTTAATTTATTATAAGTTCACGGTTCTGAAATTCGAATTTGGGCATGGCCAACCTAAACTCATCGAAATTCAGGGCGTGGCGGTATCAAAAACTTCTCTTTATTTTTAGTCGCGTTTTCAACCATGGGACACAAGTGTTCCACACGTGTAATATGAGGTACGTGTTTAAAATTGGGATACAGATGGGTCCAGGTTCAAAAAATCGCATTTGATACGTGCAGATGAAGCGATAAAACAGGGTACCTCACCAAAAAGTCCATGTTCGAACCGACAAGGATATCTACAAAGCATGAAAAACGGGGCAGGAATTAAGGAGTCGTTCATCAACGTTGAATACTGAGCGTTGAAATAGAATTGAAAATGATGGTTGAGATTATCTGAGAGGTTTTGCGTTTGAAAACCGTGCCATTCATGGTAAGGTCCACTTTGGTGGTCGGTCAAAGGACGCGACTAAACCGCGACCCGCGAACCAACGGTAAGTGGATGGGGTGGACGGTGGACCCCTTTGTGGTGCGTTGACGTCACCAAGTTACGTAATCATGGGACGTGGATTGCGTACTGCCCCCGCCCGTCCCTAGCTCCGAACGGTCAGTTCTGTGGGCGGGCCCACCGTGATGTATCTGTACATTCAAGCCGTGAATCCCTTTTCTTAGATTATTTTAAGGCATGAGCACAAAAATTAGGCAGATCCAACGCTCAAGTGGACCACACCAAATAATAAGCTTGGTTGCATTAAAATGCACAAAGCATTAAACGTTAGCTGCATTAAATGCAAGAGTCATCTGTGGCGTGGTCCATTTGACCGTTGGATGTGCTTGATTTTTGTTTTGATGCCTTAAAATAATCTAAGAAAAGGGATAGACGGCTTGGATTTACAGATACATCACGGTGGACCCGCCCACAGAACTGCCCTTTCGGAGCTAGGGAGGGACGGAGGTAGTACGCAATCCGCGTCCGTAATCATGATGAATGTGTTACACCGTCCATCAATTATATGAGATAATTTTAAGTCATGAAATCAAATTTAATACAGATCCAAAGCTTAAATGGACCACACAAGAGAAAGCAGAGGGGTCAGTAATTACCACCATTGAAACTTTTTTAAGGCGGATCATGATATTTATTTTCCGTCCAATCTATTTATAAGGTTACGTTGAACTGGATAAAGGAAAAGAAAAAAAAAAAAAAATACAATTATCAGCTTGATCAAAAACTTGTGTGGTCCCTTAAAGTTTAAATGGTAGGCGCTCAATCCTCATCGCTATATGTGGTGTGATCTATTTGAACTTAATATCTTCCTTGTTTTTTGGCCGCTTCTCTAAAACAATCTTGTCAAATGAATGACGGTCTGTATAAAACACATATGTGATGGTGGGGTCCACAGAACTTGGTGCGGGTGGTATGCGGCACACCATGGGGTATGGATAGGAAGCTGACCATGGGGCCATCTAGATAGGTGGGACGCTGTCCTCGGGCCTATCTTGATGCATGCAATGTATATTTATACCGTACATTCATTTAACCAACTCTTCTGTATAACAGCTAAAAATTTTCTGAAGAAATATTAATCTAAGGTAGACCACTGTTATTGGCGGCGTGGTGATGTGGTAAGATGTGATTGATAAGTTATAGATGGATTGGTGGGTCGTCAGTTTTCAAATATGACACGACCGCCCAAATACCTTTAAAAATATCAGCGTGTCTGATGGATAGCTAAGAGACGGTGGACTTAGCTACTGAAGAAGCACCACGTGTACATTCTAGGCTTCTAGCCATGGACCCTCACATGCAGAGGTGGAATTTATCAGTTTGTGATAACTTCACACCGTCTAACTATTTTGGGAGGATATTTTAAGACATGTGACTAAAAATGAGGTGTATACAAAATTTCAATGGGTCGCACGATAGGAAACAGTTTAAATCCAATGACCACCGTTTGAAACTTTTGCATGGTTACAAAGTTTCGTACTAGGAAAAGATTTTAGTGTTTTCACTTCATTTGTGCGTGAATGACATTATAAATACAAATATCAAGGTAGATTGAGTAAAGTTTTAACGATTGAAAACTCATTTCCCAATTTTCCCTCATCCGTCCCACCTGGGTTTTGTATCCATCTAATTTTTAGTATTGTTAGGAAAAAAATATGATAAGTTGATAAAGTTGGCTTTAGTTACAAACCGATCCTGTTGATATAGCCCAGACTCACTAGGCATTGAGCTTGACACATGTCCAAATCACCCGAAGGAGAGATATGGCCTAGACTTACAAGGCTCTGAGCCTAACCACGGCCTATATGTCTAGAGCCACGAGGCAAGACCTCCAATGAAGTCGAGGCACCTCCCGGTCCCCCCTAGGGACCTCACCGAGGCAACTAACTATATGTCAATCTACCTTATAGGTCGAGCATTGATCTGGTAAAAACCGACCAGGCCTCGGCCAAACCTCAGTCTAACTTACCTCCTAAGTCAGTCAACTCAAGATAGGTTGGCCATGGACTAATTGTATTCATATTTATAACTGATCAATGGTCGGCTAATCGACAGGAAGATGTTTGGTCAGCTTTAACATAAGCCACCTGAGAATACTAACGCTCTAGAGATGATCAGGGGTTAGCCAAGCCCCGACACTAGTTCTCATTTGGATGCTTGCCCTAAGTTGAACCAAGAAATCGATTCTATATCTCTATCCGAGATCGTTGGAAGATAATCTCTGATGTCGAGAATCTAGTAGATCGGAGATCTCGGAATCACTCAAAGATCACGATCAATTCATTTTAAGGAAGATCCCTAAAAGGACCGAATGATTTCTCCTCAATAAATAAGGAAGCCAAAGGGTGAAAGATACACACAATCTCAACCCTAAAACTATTACCATATTCTTATATCCTGATTCTAGCATATTCTTATATCCTGATTCTAGCTTAGGCATTTTGTGGTCCCTGTACCAACACAAGGTCCCATTTGTCTTCTTCACGTGAGGGGTTCGAACGGCACACGGGGTGAGTCAGAAATTACATCAACAGGTATCATGTCCTAAAATGAGATCCCATGACAGATGGAAAAGGTATGTATTTCACACCAACATCACTATGGGCCCCACCTAGCATCCCAGTCAGGAACTTTCCGCGATAGCCATTCACAAAAATCTACGTCCGTATAGTTACATTTAGTGCTTTGTGCATGCCCTTCAGTATTGTTTGTATTTTTGTGCAGATACTTTTAAGTGACATGAAATAAGGTATGAACAGAATAGGTAAACAGATGCATGACAAGGCCTACCACATCACTGTCCGTGCCTACCGTGGAACTGTCGGTCCCTGGCTGAGACACGAGGAAGTAGGACAGAAGTGTATTACTGCCTCCTTCCCCGCCCGACTCTAGATACCAACCGACAGTTCTGTAAGCGGTCTCTCCCTACTCTAGCCACGAACGTCCTGCACAGGTGGCGCTTTTCTACAGCGAGTGGATTTGATGAGACCAGGATCCACCGAGGTGGGTGGGACCCCTAACTGTGAGGCCCACTGAGGTGTATGTGATTACATCTAAGCCATCCATCCGTATGGAAAGCTTATTTTAGTGCATGATATGAAAAATGAAGGAGTTCCAGATCCCAGACGGACCATAGTACATGAAACAGTGGTGATTGGACATTAAAAACTTCCTGCGGGCACAAAAGCTTTGGATTAAGATGATATTTGGGTGGTCGTTTCATGTAGGTGTTTGTGACCTTACCAACGGGATGGATGGCAAACAAGCATTCTGGTGGAAGCCATAAAGTTTTTATTTGTGGAGATTCAATCACGACTGTAACCTGTGGTGTGGTCCACTTAAGATTGGAGTCAGCTTCAGTTTGGGATCATGACCTAAAATGAGATTTCAAAATGGTTGGATGGTGTGGATTTAAGGCACATTCATCATTGTGAGCCCCACACAGTCAGGGTCCCACCCACCAGCGTAGATCCGGGGTCTCACCTAGTCCGCTGCCTTTTTCACCTGCAGTGCGGTGCGCGTGGTTCACGTAAGTCGATCCACGTCCTAATCGCGTCGGCTAGGATGGAGACGGATTGGCTACTCCCCCTTGACACCAGCCCCGTGGCTGATGGTCGGAGCTATGTGGGCCCCACTATGATGTATGTGTTTCAACCACTCCGTTCATCCATTTTTACATATCATTATAGGGATTGATAAAAAAAAATGATAGGGATATAAATCTTATGTGGACCACACCACAGGTAAACAATAATGATTGAATATCCACCATTAAAATCCTCCCAAGGCCTACTGTACTGTTTATTTGACATCCAATATGTTGATTAGGTCATAAAGACCCAGATGAAGGGAAAAAATAAATATCAGCTTCATCCAAACTTTTATGGCCCCCAAAACGTTTTTAATGGTCAACGTTCATTCAAGACTGTTTCATTTAATGTGATCCACTTGAGATTGAGATGTACCTTCTTTTTTTTTCTCATACCATAAAATGATCTATAAAAGTAGATGGACGGCATGGATGAAACACATAAATCATGGTGGGGCCCACAGAGCACCGACCACCAGCCAATGGCTGGTGGCAAGGGGAGTAGCCAATCCGTTTCCTGCTAGGATGGTCACTTCGTAGTGTACATCCAGATGTATTGCTGTAGGATTCATGGGGACTTTAGCTTTTGGATTTGCATCGATGATTCGTTGATCCAAACCGTTTATATGATGGGCCTGATTTGGATGGGGAAAGGCTAAGAACAGAAACTCTTGGGTTGAAATGTTTCAACCCTGATCTCTGGAGTCTTTCCATTGGATAGACGGTTTTATAAACACTTGAATGATTGGAATGTTGAACTATTTCAATCTGAGATTTTCTTTACATATAAACCATCTTCCTTAAGGCCCATCGTATGGACGGTTTGATTCGTGGGAAAGGGGCCCAATGGAACAGTTGAGCTCCCAAATTATCTTTATATCAATACGCTTGGGATGTATTGCGACAAATCTCCCAACGGTAAAATCTCAACCGACGGATGTATGTGGAGGAGAATCTCTCTGGAGCCCACCGCGATGTCCGTGTAACATCCACCGTTCATCAGTTCAGCCAGATGACTTGAGCCAAAAACTGAAAAGATGTAAAGCTACAGTGGGCCCCACCACAAAAACAGTATGATTTGATCGCCCACTGTTAAAAGATATTTGGGCCCCACTCATATACCATCCAACTAGTTCATTAGCTGATTCCCACCGGCATGAAGGGAAAATACAAATATCAACCTGATGACAAAACTCATTGGATTTCCACGATTGCCATTAATTTTTTGGGTGTGGCCCACTTAAGTTTTGTATAAGCCGTTTCTCAGCTCACGTCCCCAGAAGAACTTAAAAAACTAATGAACGGCGTGCGTAGATATTATAAAAGTGGCCTCTTTTGAGCCATTTGTATATATATGCTGCCCATTCTTCTTCTTATTTAGTTTGTTAGCCACCCCTAATAAGGAATTGTTACGAAACGAGGTATCTTTCACACAGTCTACCACTAGAGCTATGAATCAAGTTGCTCATCCCGTCCATTCATTTTGCCATATTCAAAGCTTAAGTAGACGCCCTCATTTTGCCATTTTACAGCTCGATTCAAACTGATGACCCCAGGTACTTAAATAGGGATAAGCATTTCTTCTACTTATCTCGACAATTCTAATAATTAAGGTGTCACCACTTAAAACCTTCCCTTGGTGCATTGCTCTTTTAATTTTTTTTTTTTTCTCCCGAGTAGCTGTCTTTTGAATTTTTTGATTGTGTCTTACCTGTCGGTCGCGTCTTTACTTAGGCTTTGCTTCTGATTGCCTCTCGGCCGCCCTAAATATCCCAGCCGCCCTAAATATCGTCTTTTGCAGGTTATATCTTTCCACTGCAATAATACCTATCTCTTTCTAATCAGTTACTACGAGAGGGAGGGCGAAGAATGCTACCTACCCGGTCAGTCTCTAGCGCCAATACATGTAGTGCCATTGTGATATATCTGTTTATCCACGCCGTCCATCTCTTCCTTGTATCATTTTAAGGTATGAGTATAAAAATAAGTAGATTCAATGCTAAGTGGACCACACCAACTAATTAGCTCGGGTTGCATTAAACGGACGCGGATTAGCTACTGAAGTGATGTCGCTAGGTTTTGTGGGGCCCACCATGATATATGTTTTATATCCACACCGTCCATACATTTGGAGAGATCATTTAAGGGCATAATCCAAAGAATGAGGCAAATCCAAGGCTTGATTAGACCCCACTACAGAAAACAAAGAGTGACTTACACGTTAAAACCTTCCTAAGGTCCACCATGGTGTTTATTTGCAAGTCAAACTGTTAATATGTTAACACAAACATGAAAGACGGGAAAAATAGAAATATCAGGTTGATGGAAAACTATTGTGTCCCTTATAACTTAAAACTTTTTAAGGGTGGGCGTCACTCTCCCCACTGTTTTCTGTGGTGGGGTCTACTCGAGCTTTGGATCTGGCTCATTATTTAGATCATGCCTTAATATGATCTCTCTAAATTAATAAACCGTGTGTATACAAAACATACATATGGTGGGGCCCACAAAACTTGGTAACGTCACTGGAAACGGATTGGCTACTCCCCCTGCCACCAGCATGGTGGCTGGTGGTCGGTGCTCCGTGGGCCCCACCATAATGTATGTGTTTCATTCATTCTGTTCATCTATTTTTAAAGATTATTTTAGGACTTTATCCCAAAAATTAGAGAGAGATAAATCTCAGGTGGACCACACCACAGGAAAATAATAATGATGGGATATCCACCATTAAAATTCTCATCAGGCCTACCGTACTATTTATTTGACATCCCATCTGCTGATTAGGTCAGACATGCCGGGATGAAGGAAAAAAATATAGATCAGACTGATTCAAAACTTTACCGGGCTCTAAAAAGTTTTTAATGGTCAAATTTTTTTCAACGTTGTTTTCTGTAATGTGGTCGTGTACATAATTTTTTTTTTATCTCATACCTGAAACTGATATAGAAAAATAGATGGCATGGATGAAACTAGTACACCACGGTATTGCGCACGTAGCGCTGATCGTAGCCATCCGTTTCCACATTAAACGCACGGAACATTATTGCATTAAAAGCAAGTTACGTCTTTGAAGTAGCTAATCTGTCTACGCATGAAACGCATATAGCATTAAAGTAGAGTTGCATTAATTGCAATAGTTATCTGCGATGTGGTCCACTTGAGCGATGGATCTCACTCATTTTTTTTTTTTCTTTAATGAAACCTTAAAATGAAACAGGAAAAGGGATGAACGGCATAGATAAACAGATAAATTACGTTACGTCCGTTAGAGACGGTCAGCGTAGTACAAAGACAGCGTCCGAACGGTAATAAATATAGTAACATAGAAGTTCTTCACGATATGATATTTGTACCTGGATTGGCTGGTGTACTCACATCAGTTGTGGGTCTAATCAATAGTCATGTCTTATATCCAAACTGTTCTTCCATTTGGCAAGCTAGTCTTAAGGCGTGAGTTGGAAGATAAGATTTATCTAACTATTAAATTAACCATACTGAAAAAAGCAGTGGGAGATTAAAAGTCTACAGTTGAAAATCGTTTTTAGGGTTAATGGAGTTTTGGATAAATATGAAATTTGTTTTTCCTTCTCATTAAGGTCTTTGTGACCTTATGAATAGATTAGATGGAAAACAAATGTTAAAGTAGGCCCTATAGGTTGTTTAACGGTGAAAATCATTATCTCCAATGCTATTTGTGGTGTGGTCCAAATGATCTTTGGATATGATTTATCTTTTAGATAATGCTCTAAAATAATCTCTAAAAATAAATGAACAGTGTAAGTATAATAAATACATCACTGTGGGGCCATGTAACTTTGATCTCCTTTTAAACCGTTCGTACAACTTGGAGATTGAGGAGCATCCATGCTCGTCGTAGCGTGAGTGGGCGCCCATTGGATATAGACAAGGTCAGTGGCCAAATTGCTAATGAAGTGATGTTACCACGCTTTGTATAACTCCCATGAAGTATGTGTTGTATCTATACCGTCCAACCATTCGTAGAGAACATTTAATAGCATTAGAAAGAAAATGAGATAAATCTAAATTTGAAGTGGACCTACCATAGAAAACTATGGGAGCAACCACACCCACCACTGAAACATTTATAAGGCCCACTGTGATGTATTTTTGAGATCCAACTTATTCATAAGTTAACATAAAGATATATGAAGTAAAAACAAAAATATCAACTTGATTTGAAACTATTATACCTAGGGCTGTACATCGAGTCGAGTCGAGGTGGGCCAAGCTCGGCTTGACTCGTTCATGTTATACTCGAGCTCGAGCTCGCCCTCGAGCTCAACATTGAAGCATGGCTTGTTTGCCAAAGCTTTCGAGTCGAGTTCGAGTTGAGCTAGTGGTTCGAGTCGTAGGATAAGGGAAAGGAAAAGAGGAAATGGAGACGAATAGGGTCAAGTAGAGTTTTTTAGTAAAAACTTCTAAGTTTTAATTTCTTTTTTTAAATTTAAATGTATATTATATATATTTAATATTAATATAATATATATTATTAAAATATATTACTCTAGCCGAGTCGAGCTCGAGCTTCAAATCGAGTCAAGTTTGAGTCAAGCCATGTTGAAATGCACCAACTGAAGCTTTAGTAAACAACCTTGAATTACCTTGAGTCGGCCTTTCAAGCTGAGTCAATCCAAGCTGAGTTGAACCGAGTCGAGCGAGCTTGTCGAGCTAGCTTGGCCCTTGTAGGACTTTAATTATAACCCTAAAAAGTTTTGAACGGTGAAAGTTTTGAACGATGAATGTCACTGTCTCTGCTTTTTCCATGGTGGGGTTCGCTTAAACTTTAGACTTATCTCATTTATAAAACGATCTCTAGAAATTATTGGACGGTTTGGATACAACACATAATCACGGGTTCACCGAGCTTGGTGACGTTGTCAGTATCCAATCCGCCCTACACCCGTCCTCATCGGTGGCGCCACCAACTTCCCGTCAGGGTCTAGGCCGTTCCCGAATATCGCGCCTCCCACGTGGTGCCCAACACGGCACTTTTTCTGTAACGCGAGTTAGCCACTGAACACAAACTGACGTCATCATTTTTTGGGCTCCACTACTATGTAGGTGTTGTATCCCATTTGGAGATCCAAAGTTCAGGTGGACCTCATCATTGAAACCTTTTTAAGACATAGCATGATGTTTACGTGAAATCCAACTCGTTTATAAGTTAATGTAGACATGGAATAAGGAAAAACACAAATATCAGCTTGATCGAAAACTTTTGTAGCCCAAAGAAGTTTTTAATGGTAGAAGTTCAATTCCCACTGTTTTCTACGGTGGGGTCTACTTAACATTTATATCTGCCTAATTCTTTCTATCATGCCCTAAAATGATCTCTCCAAATGTATAAACGGTGTGGATATAATACATACTTCAAAGTGGGGCCCACAGGATGTGGTGAGCTACCGTCGAGTTCAGTAGCTAATCCGCGCACCCTTTTCTGAACCAAAGCAAGCAGCCAGAGCTGATGTAAGCGCTTACGAAATCCGTTGCATCGCCTCGTATTCATGTTGTGCTTTGTCCATAGGACGAATAATAGGGTCCTGATGTGAATAGGTCAGTTTCTGCAGGTGGGCCAGGGCCATGGACTTGGCGATCCCATCACGCCACTTTCCTTCAAAAACCGTAAGCTTTGTGGGGCTCAAAACCGCGTTATTTGTGCTACTTGCACTCCGCTGTCGGTTGCGTCAGCCCGATTTCAGGACGTTATCTAAAAAGGTGGGAGTACACTCTATCCTGAGTGGACCACGCCAAAGAAACAATGGCTCTCAATGCCCACCGTTGAAACCGTCTTGGGGCCTACCAGTAGTTTCAGATGACGCTGATTTTTGTGTTTTTACTTCATCAGTGGTGGGCATCGGGCGAAGTTGGACCAAGTGAGGTTTAGCTCGACTTGATCCGGTTTTGCCAAATATCATACCTGGGCATCGGGCGAAGTTGGACCAAGTGAGGTTTAGCTCGACTTGATCCGGTTTTGCCAAATATCATACCTGATCTCGGTCGTACTCGGGACTAAGTTCAGCAGGGCTAACTCAGTCCGAACCGTTTTCTGGATAGTATAACCCGAACTAAGTTTGACTCGTTCAGGGAAACTGAGTTGGGTAGAATTTGGATGGAGGCTTTTTTAATTGTTTTTATTAAAAAAATTTTAAAAAATGAAAAATTTTCAAATCGGCCAAACCACCAGCAAGTTAGGGCGGGATTTACCATGAAGTGCGGTCCACCAACAAGCTAAGGTAAGACCCACCATTGTGTTTAGTAGCTAATCCGCGTCAGTCTCGATCCAGGGCAAGCCATAACTGAGGTCCTAAGCTAAGCTGAACCACCAGCGGCTTGCATGGCTGCACCCGAGGTCTCGAGCTCAATTCAACACAGGAAAAAAAAAATGAATAAAATTAACTTACATGATGAATGGACAAAGATGACTGGTGAAGATAGGGTGTTTGGCTGCTTAACCTAGATTCCAATCGAGTTGGGTGCAACGCCGGCTCAGGTAGATAGGGTTCAGGTAAATGAAGGATAAAGATAAATAAATAAAGAAAATGTGACTTTACATACCCAAATCCATATCAGATCGGGTTATTATGTTACTCAAATTCGGGTCGGTTCGAGTCGCATCCGACCGGTTTGGTTGAGTCAGATCCTGCCTACTTCTATGTGTGAGAATAGGGCTCAATTTTTTTATTTTTTTTGTTAGCTTGCCCCCCCCCCCCCCCGCAAGGGAATCATACCCAGACCTCAGTGTTGAAACGAGGTATTCACTCAGTCTATCACTTGAGCTATGGATATGCACTGAGGTATCTTTCACTCAGTCTACCACTTGAGCTATGGATCTTGGTGTTATTTAGGGCTCATATCTTAAAATAAGCTCTCTAAAGAGATGGAAGGAATGGATATAACATAAACATTACAGTGGGTTCCATAGAGCCTGAGGTAACGAGGGATTTCTGTATGCTTAAGTGTACAGGAAAGTTGCGTCCGTGATCATGAAGATCCTTGAAATACCTCTCCCATTAGGAAGATCCTCACATGTGTCAAAGGCCCAAAAGTATACTGTAAAGGAAAAAACAACGGTCTAGAATGACGGGTCCACTGAATAAACAAATCTGATGGAGTGGGAATTATTGGCCCATTTAAAAAGTGGGCTGGGTTTGATTGGACCATTTAATAAATGGGTCGTTCCAAACGGTTGATCTGACCCGGCGAAGTCATTGTCAACTCTAATGGCTTTAAGACTTGCGAATCCGTAAATTAGAAAAGGGAACAAATCCGTAAATTTCATCAATAGAGCGGAGATTAAAGTTATTTTGGTGGTATGGTGGACCACTGAGACAGGCCTCTGAACTGAGCTAAGGTCCACGAGAATCAGTGGACATGAGTGTAGGCCCACCACCCACACATGTTTGACACCTACCCCAGATATTGCCTTCTCTAGTATCACTGGTTTTGGTTACACAGTAACAAATATAGCTCCCTTTCTTTTTATAAATTAAGTCATATATTTTTGGTACACATCAATTGATATTATCACCAATATATTATGAGATTTTCAAATCTCATAATTGTTTGCTTTTAAGACATATATATATATATATATATATATATATATATATATATATATATATATATATATAGATATATAGGGGTGTTTGTTTAATACTAAGTAAATGTAAACATTGATAAATAACTGTAAATAGCACATTATTATTATTTACATGCATTTGAAAGCCATGGTTATATTTTCACTTTGTAAGTCGGTTCAAAAAGGCTGATTTAAATTTGTGGGGTTTATCATGATATGTGTGATTTATCCATGCAATCTATCCATCTTGCATGAATATTTTAAGGCATGAGCCCAAAAATGAAACAGACCCAAAGTTGAAGTGGCCCAACCCGTGAGGTCCTAAAACTTTAACCATTGAAAAGTTTTTTCCTCCTAAGGCCTACAAGATTGGTTTTTGTCGTCTAACCGGTTCATCATGTTACAAAGATATATGGATAAGGGGAGAAAACAACTATCAACTAGATCGAAAACTTCTAGGATCCGTCATTTTTTTTTTTTTGTGGTGTGGTCCACTTGAATTTTAGATCTACCTTATTTTTGGGCTCATGCCCTAAAATCAGTTGATAAAACAGATAAACAGTGTAGATGAGTCATATACATCAAGCGGCCCTGTTGATTGAACGTCTTCAATCTTACTGGAACAAGAGATTTCGAGCAATTGACGGCCGTGCTGGATCGATTGAAAATACCTCGGATCGTGCAGGTTGTTCACTGGATAGATTTGGACTTGGACGGTCGATTGACCAACAAGCCTCGATTGATCGAAATTCCTAGAAAATCCTTATTAACTTTCCAAATGCTTTTTGTCATGCTCGATGACATGGCCATGCCCGAATGATCGAAGGGTGCTCGATCGATATTGATTGATTGAAGCTTAGATTGACGATTCTCACAGTTTTGTGTAAGTATGCAGTCCGTTTCTGATTCCGATTGTATCGCTATATACAGTAATAATAAAGATTAGGATACTTCCAAGGGTATTTAAAGACATTGCAAGAACAATAGAGAAAAAAGTAAGAGTTGTAGAGAGATTCAAAGTGGGTTTTCATGTGTAAGTACTAAATATTTTTAAATATTTCTGTTATAATGAATTGCTTATCATTTTGTGCCATAAATTTTTCCTGTGAAAATTTTTCCACATTAATAAGTGTTTACTTGTACATGTTTTATTGCATTTTATCTTTCGCATGTTTGATTTGAATTCCGATTCGCTACCGCACTACTTTCCACAGGCCTCACAAGAAAGTTACATCTATGCTCAATTATAGCCTTAAAAAAGCAGGCTATTATTGTATGCATTGAAAACGGTGGTCCAATTATATTGAATTACCTTGGAATTTAAGCATTACTCATTCACCAGTATTTACATATTGGAATTGAAAAACAAACAACCCTTAAAATAATTTAATTTATCCTTCCTAGATTGCCCTCATTTTCTTTACCTTGTATTATACTCCTTAAAAACAGTTCCGGCGAGAGCCACGTCTCATCAACCGGACAAGGTGAAACATTGCTTTTAATTTTATTTTCCTTTTCTATAATTTTTGAAAAATATACCAATATTATTACAAATACATCTTTTTAAAATTTTCAAAGAAAATGTTAGGAACTGGAAGGCATTAGTACCACAAAATCCTTTTAGGTCACATGCTTGGCATGTGACAGCCATTTGGAACCGTTGGCTTTAGCGAGTTCCATTAGCCATGCAAAAGCCGTGTCCCGTCCCTTCGCAGCATGAAAGGGCCGAGTACCACAAAATCCTGATTTTTACCATGTCATCAGCCATGTGGTGCCTCAGGAGCATGCATCCAGGAAATGAATGCTATTGATTAAAATGCCGACAACCGTGGCCCACTCGGCTGTCCACACTTTCCAACTCATGAAACAGTATACCTCACACCACCTATGTAGCTGATGTATCGACAATAGCAAATTCTGTGGGTCTGATCATGAGGTATGTGTTATATTTAAATTTTCCATCCATTTACTACAAACATCACGGTGGCCCCACCTAGCTTTCAGCTGTTGGCAGTTCCTGCAAAAGGGAACAAGGTGCAACATTGCTTAAAATATTTTTATTATTTTTTCTTTTATGTAATTTTTGAAAAATCTATCAATATGATTACAATTATTTCTTTTTTTTAACTTTTCAGAGAAAATGTTAGGATCTCCATGGCATTATTACCACGAATTCCTTTTGGGTCACATGCTTGGCACGTGACAACCATTTGGAACTGTTGGCTTTAGCGGGTTCCATGTGGCGCCTCAGGAGCATGCATCCAGGAAGTGAATGCTATTGATTAAAATGCCGACAACACTTTCCAAACTCATGAAATACCTTACACTACCTATGTAGCTGCTGCATTGACGTCAACAAATTTTATGAGTCTGATCATGAGGTATGTGTTATATTTAAATTGTCCATCCATTTACTACAAACATCGTGGTGGGCCCACCTAGCTTTCGGTTGCAGGTAGTTCCTGCAAAAGGGGGCAAGGTGCAGCATTGCTTAAAATTTTATTTTATTTTATTTTTTTTTCTTTTAGGGCCTGTTTGGTCGGACGAATCCCATGGGATTAGGAAGGATGGGATGAATTTTAAGATAATGATGGTGGTGTGAGCGGATTGGTTTAAGATCCATGGGATTGCTATATCTCGGGAAAAATTCACTAGGTTCGTTTGGCACGCTTGGGATTTTACCTTCCAATCCGTCCATCCAAGGGATGGGATCAATTTTAAAGTAATGATGGTGGTGTCAATGGATTGCTTTTAAATCCATGGGATTGCTTATATCCGGGACAAGTTCACCAGGTTTATTTGGCTCGTCATGCATATCTCGAGGTATCGTGATCCCATCCCTCTTAATACCATGGGATCAGTTCAGCCAAATAGGCTCTTATGTAATTTTTAAAAAATCTATCAATATTATTACAATTATTTCTTTTTTAAAATTTTCAGAGAAAATGTTAGGATCACCGTGGCATTATTACCACAAATTCATTTTAGGTCACATGCTTGGCACGTGACAGCCATTTGGGAGTTCCGTGAGCCATGCAAAATCCATGTCCTGTCCCTTCGCAGCATGAAAGGGCCGAGTACCACAAAATCCTGATTTTTGCCATGTCTCCACCACGTGGCGCCGCAGGAACATGCATTCAGGAAATGGATGCTATGATTGAAATACCGACAACAATGGCCCACGCGGCTGTCCACACTTTCCAAACTCTTGGGAACCTAATTTGACCCACGAACATCTTGATGTGACCTTCTGCCACGTGTCGGAGACGGACCTTTCTAGCGAATGTAGCCAGTAGGCACCATACAGATGATCCTAGCCGTTAATCATTTTGGTTCTTAGCTTTCTGCTGTATCAGTGGGGCATATATCGCCGATATTTTGTAAATTTCGTGATATTATTCCGGAATTAGATCAAGCAATATTATTACGATATTTTAAAATTTTTGCCAGGTTTTAATTTCTCGTTATTTTATCGCACACCTTATTTGAGAGTTAAAATAACTTATTATATACCTATGTTTTCAATATTTTAAGATAATTTATTAATTTATGTTAAATATTTTTAATATTTTATTTTGAGCAACATATTAGACATTCCCGACAAACGTAAAAGTTTGAAAATCTCACGAAATTTTTCTATGTGATCCTCATGCACCGAAACGCTAATGACGTACTGCTTTGATGGGGGCCCATGTTTAAGTAATCCAAACCGTTGATCCAAGGGACCTCATCACGGATAAGAGACCCTATTGAAATATCCCGAGTTAGTGCAACCTAACTCTTTGATCGGTTGGCCAAATACGGCAACAGTCTAGAAAAAAACAGGCAGGTATTGGATGACTAGGATCATGTAATCCATTGCCAGCTTATGTGGTTCTGGTCACCTAACCACGGGCCCCACCTGTACCAACATGATACATCAGAACCGTTCACGTTCTGATTTCAATTGGAGGCGTGATCGGACGCATGGGAAGCGGATTGCGTATTGAGTAAACTCTGTGGGGTGCACCTTGATATATGTATTTTATCCACTCCGTTCATCCATTTTACCTAATAATTTTAGGGCTTGAATCAAAAAATGAAGTATATCCAAACCTCAATTGGACCACACCACAGGAAACAGTGTGAATTGAACATCTACCATTGAAAATTTCTTTGGGGCCACAGAAGTTTTGGATCAAGCTTGTATTTGTGATTTCCCTTCATCCATGTTTTTGTGATCTTATGAATGGGTTGGATGATAAATAAACATCGCTGTGGGCCCTATAAAGGTTTCAACGGTGAAAATCATTATTCCAACTGTTTCCTGTGGTATGGTCCACTTGATCCTTTGGTATGCTTAAATTTTTGTCTCAACCCCTAAAATAAGATGAAAAATGGATGGACGGCGTGGATAGACCAGATACATTCATGGTGGGCCCAACAGAGTTTACTCAGTACGATAAGAGCCTACTGAGTAACTCAGTACGCAGTCCGATTTCGGACGCACGGACCTTTTTCTACCCGGTGGTCCCCACCGCAGCGGTCCAGCTTAAAGCGCGTGCGCGACGCGGTTTGGCTAGTGACCTCAACACCTACCAGCTGGCTGATGTCAAAGCTTTGTGGCCCTACCATGATGTATGTGCTTTTATCCGGGCTGTAGATCTGCGTCGCTATCTTATTTTAGGACATGAGCCTAAAATTGAGGCAGATCCAAATCACAAGTGAATCACACCATTCAAAACAGTATTTTATTGAACGTCCACCGTTAAAAACTTACTGGGGCCCACTGTAATGTTTTTCTGTCATCCATGATGCGTGTGCTTTATCCATACTATCTATCCATTTTTACCGGATCATTTTAAGGCATGACCCCAAAGTTGAGGTAGATCCAGAGCTCAAGTAGAACACACCACTCGGGTCTTAGGGCACTAGCCCCAAAGTTGAGGTTCAGCCATTTTGCCAGGGCCAGGTCTTAGGGCACTAGCCCGGGTCTTAGGGCTCGTTCGAGCTAGGTTCAGCCATTTTTCCAGGACCAGGTCCTAGGGAACTAGCCTGGGCTAGGACCAACCCGGTCAGAGCTCCAGCAGAGAATTTCCACACCTACCACCGGTCTTCAAAATCAGGCTTATCCGTCTCATTAGGTGATCAAGACGTGTACGTTAAGTCACACACCGTTGGCCCTCTATGGTTTCCATAGTATGGCCCACCTGATGAATGGACGTTTTCATAGTAGGCATTTCTGTTTACTTGTTAACATAAAAAAACATTCAGGCTCTTGGCCACCATTTGTTGTTTCCATAGTGGCCCACCTAAGTAAAATGGGCTGTGCCCACAACCCAATTAAATAGACGGCCATTCATGCCCAGACCATCCTGGCCCATTTTCAGCCTTTTATCTGAAATATGCGAATACAAATAATGTCACCACACGTTAAAGAAAAACTATAATTTTGAGTTTGAAAATGTTTAAAAGTGCAAACGCGTGTGAACTTTTACGTACGAATTTAGAGCTGGGCATCGAGTCGAGTTGGATCAAGTTAGGGCTGACCTAACTCAATCCGGTTTTGAGATAGGCCTGACTTGAACTCGACCCGACTCGGTACCGAGTCTGGCATGCTTGATTCAATGTAAGTCCGAGTCTGGCTTGAACTAATCTGAACTGAGTCCAACCTGATCAAAAGTATCGAGTTGGGTCAAGTTGGCACCGAATCAAACCGAGAGATGAGAGAGGCAGGGAGGGAGTGGAGAGGAGAGAGAGAGGAAGAAGAGGGTAGTAATGATTGTGGGTGGCTATCGGGCTTAAAAGAGGAGGATGAGGAAGGAAGAGAGAGAGAGTTTGGTATCGGGTTGGGGTCCGGTGCACTAGTAGGGTTAGAGATACTTAGAAATTAGGATTTTATATATATATTGAATTTAAGTCGAGTCGGGTTTCGGATCAAGTCGAGTTTGACCGGATTGAGTTTCAGGTCGAGTTACCGGAAGGAAGAGAGAGAGAGTTACTGGGTAACTTGGACTCGACCCTGTTTGAGTACAGATTGGGCGAATCCTACTGGTTTGGAGCAACTCACCCATTCCATTCAGATCAAGTTGGGACTAAATAGTTGAGCTAGTTGAGTCGTCCGTGCCCAAGTCTACATGCCATGCTTTCTTGTCCACACGTTACTTACTTACAGACATGATCTGATCCATGCAAAAGGTAGGCCATATCACCTCAAGATAAAATTAGATCGTCCCACCTACTAGGGAATCTACACCCCTACCTTAAGTGAGACCATCATCCATTCATTTATTTTGAACGTGTATTCCTCCTTTTGACTGGATCATCCTAATTTTCATCCCACATGATCTTCATGGTGCATTCCATTTTTTTAACGGCTCGGATGTTCCACACATGACACGCATCTCAATGGTTAGAAATTTCTTCTTCTTTTGACCTTTACATCCCATGTATTTAACATCTCTGGGGAGGCACTGGGTTGGCTCGGGGCTGGGTCCAAGACAGTCCAAGCCTGACCCATTTACTAAATGGGTGCGGCAAACCTTACCTGTGACTCATTACCTTGTAGTCAACCTGGCCCACTAATTCATCAAACCCAATAATTGGGTTGGGTTCAACCAACTAACCTTACAACCAACCCATTACAGCTAACATGGGTTTAAAAATGGAACATGATGCCAAAGGTATGCCAGCCCAATCCAATTAGTTGTGTGATGTGAATGAATCTGCTCATCATCTATCAATGTGTTAAAAGGTTTTGGATCAGCCCAGCCCGTTTAAATATAAACAGGCCACATTTTTTAAACTCAAACTTGACCCATTACCCATTTAGCTCTTCCCAAAGTCATTATGCATACATGGCCAACTTGATAAATGGATAGATTAGAAATTGATCAATTTTTTGCTAAGGTGGGCTAATGTTTGCAAAACGAATGTGGTGCTATGAAAAAATTAGCTGAAGCTTTTAACCCATTCACTTGTTTGTAATGCTGAGCTTGCATTCTGAGTGGACCAGATTGTTCAGTCCTATTGTCGCCAATTCATACGAGAACCAATTAGAATAGATTAAGTGTAATCAAGAAGGATTTCCATAGTGTATTTGAATATCTTTGGATTATATGATAAAATAATTAGTGTTTATTGGACAATGCCACGTCATCCATTAAACGGTCGAGGGAAGAGTGATCGTACTGAAGTGGTTATAGGACAGATGATAGGTTTATAAATAAAGAAAGCAAATAGTGTCGAAACAGTTATAATAACCGTCACAACGTGGGAAGCATCCAGATGAATAGCTTAATGTTATAAATAGTAAAGTAATTTAATAGAAGAAATCGTCTCATATTAATCAAATAAATCAAACTAAATTTATTTTTTAATTATCAGTCATTTACGTTTCCTTAGTTCAATAAGTGGCGGTAAAGCTCTTGCATTGATATTACCCATGTTTGTTTTGAATTAGTTTTACAAAGTAGATAGCAAGCACACTACAAATGGTTTGGATAAATGAAAAAGGGTCCTAACTTCAAGTAACATAGGTCAGCCAGCTCATCCAATCTGTCCATCAAGTGAGAACTCCTCTGCTCACCAAACTTAGGTTTTTAAAAAAAAAAAAAAAAATCATATGCCACATAGGTTGCCTGTAGGGCTGGCTTGATGGGCTTTTGGTTTTGCCATATTGGGCCGGGCTTGTGCCAGAGTTTAAGGCCAGCGGGCTGAATTTGGATCTAATGCGTGAGCCCATTTCTCAAGCCAGCTAGACTTGGATTTGTCTGTCCAAAAGCCCATCAGTCTAGTTGGGCCCAAAACTTTTCGAATATTCATATTTTTCCTCTAAAATTTTGATTTTTTTTTTTTAAAATTAAAATATTTAACCATCTCTGTATGCCAAAATGGGAAGATGATCTCTGTTTTATGTGCACGTGCAACTTTACAAAGCCGTCGGCAAAGAGTCTTATAAAATTTTTAAAAAAAGTCAAATTGAGGAGAAAATAAAATGTATTTTTTGGTTTCTATATAATCTCGAATCCGAGAGTTCTCTCTCTCTCTCTCTCTCTCTTTCTGGAAATCTATCTTGTAGTCTTTTTCATTTTTCTTTCTTTCTTCTTTTGGATGTTGTCTCAAATCTTAGAATTTTTTTTCTATTTCTTTTTTACTCATGTCTTTGAAAAATAAGACCTAAGTTGGTACGAAAATGGGATCTCTAACATCTAAGGACAAAAAATTCATATGAAAAAACATAAGTCAATGTACGACACATTGTCCTATAGAAGTAATAATGATCTATTTTTTTTATGTCTTAAATCAATTCAAATCTGTTGGTGCCATTGATAGACCATTCAATGCCATTGAATAGCTGTTTGATCCCTTCGAAGAAATTCAAAATTTCTTTAATTGGTTGCTAAACTATTTGAGTGCATGTTCGATGCCAAATTCGAGGTTTGTTTGGATCAAGAATTATCTAAACTCCTATAATTTTTGCTTTCATGGTTATCATTTGTCGATTGGTGTGATTAAATTGCTTCACTTGATTCATCTTTATGTGCTTTTGTGGTCCCATGTTTTATTTATTCACTTTGATAATAAAAATTCAGCAAATATGAATCTCAGGTGGACCACACTATAGAAAATGATATTGATTGAACACCAACCATTAAAAATTTCTTGATGGATCTAGGTGATATTTGTTATTTTTTCTTCACCTAGGTCTACATTACAATAGGCCTTGGGAACTTTTCAATGGGTGCTCAATTGCCATTGTTTCCTGTGGTCCGGTCCACCTGAGACTTGGATCTACTTTATTTTTGGACTCATGCCCTAACTCGAGCTTGAGAAATGGATGGACCTAAATGGACAAAGAAAATACATCATGGTGGGTCCACAGGTCTATTGCACAGTAACCGTAGGTGCAGCTGATGAACAGTTTTGATTAAGAGATGCACGCCATGGTTGCCGCAGGAACAAGCCTCGACCTGGTCGCCGGAGGGATTGGAATCCTCTCCAACACCTACAACTGTCTAGAACAATCAAGCTCTGTGGGCCTGTGAGGTGCATATTGTAAGATCCAATCCATCCATCAGATTCCATGATCAATAGACCTCACATGAAAGTTACATCTCTACTCTTTTATATCCTTAAAAAAGTAGGCTATTAATGTCTGCATTGAAAATGGTGGTGCAATTTTGTTGAATTACCTTGGAAATTAATCATCACTGATCTATAGTATTTATAGATAGGAATTGAAAAACAAACACCCCTTAAAATAATTCATTTTATACTCCTATTGTGGTAATTTTCTTTACCTTGTATTATACTTATAGCATGCACTAACTTCTCCATCTACAAGTTGCCCCTTGTATTGGGGAGATCATGCCTCTAAGGCTATGTGGGCCTTGACCAAAGGATTGTATGACATATTGTATATCTATACATCCATTGAGTTGGCTTATCTAGTATGGCATTCTAAAAATTAGCGATTCCAATGAGTAATAATAAAGGAAACAAGGAGGATAGATTCCATCTATTGTCCCGTTCCTTTTTTCTTCATGTTGAGCATGTTATTGCGTGTAGCCCCGACCCTTTTCTTTATATTTATTTCCTTAATCCAGTCTTTTTCTTTCCGCATATATTCCACCATAGCCTTAGTATAATTAGGGCTATGAATGAGTTGGGCTGATCAATTCTTATATAAGCTTGGGCTAAGATATAAAAGCACAAATAATTTTAAGCCAAGCTCGGGCCAACATTGGCCAGCCTGATTCAGCCCATGCATGTCTCTAAAATATATATAGCTCATCCGACCTCTTGAAACAAGATTTTAGCAAACATGTTAGTGTGATGTATGATTTGAGGATTTACTATGGAATGGAATTATGAAATTTCATTTAACTTGAATTGAATTAAATTAAAATTTTCATTTAAAAAAAAAAAATTTGATATGTGGAAAGTGCTTCTAGATTAGGCTACACTGGTCATGAGCACATCAACCGGGACGCGGATTCCTCTCAGGATGGGAAATTAGGTGGGGGCCACTGTGATGTTTTTAGGTAATCCACCGTGTTCATCAGTTTTGGAAGATCATGTTCGAAGAAGGGCCTAAAAATGATCCAAATCCAAAAACGTCTGTAGGTAAACTCCTACCGTTGATTCTTCCTTGGGTCCATCATGATGTTTATATAGCATCCATCGCCCCATGCATGATTCAACAGTGGACGTTTAATCCTCTGTTGTACGAGCTTATTGAGTTTTGGATTTGGGTCAGTTTTGGGTAATGTCTAACATGATATGGAAAAACGAATGAAAGGAATGGATTTATTACAAACATCACAGTGGGCCCACCTAGCTTTCCCTTGCAGGCAGTTCCTGTGAAAGGGGACAAGGTGCAACATTGCTTAAAATTTTTTTTTCCTTTTATGTGATTTTAGAAAAATCTATCAATATTATTACAATTATATCTTTTTAAAATTTTCAGGGAAAATGCTGGGATCTTCACGGCATTAGTACCACAAATTCCTTTTAGGTCACGTGCATGGCACGTGACAGCCATTTGGGACCATTGGCTTTAGCGAGTTCCATGAGCCATGCAAAAGCCGTGTCCTGTCCCTTTGCAGCATGAAAGGGCCGAGTACCACAAAATCCTGATTTTTACCATGTCATCAGCCACGTGATCCAAGAGACCCCATCACAAACAAGGTACCCTCTCGAAATATTCCGACCAGTGTTTCAAATAGCACCGTACCCAACCAACCCGGCCATGTCGGGTTGAATTGTGAAAAACCCCTGGATTGACGGTCGTTTTCCTATTTTAATTTCGTTTTTACTATAAATAGTAAGTTTTAGTTTGATTATAACTCTTCATTCGTCGGGCTTTAGGAGTTGCGCCCAACATGAAAAGAGCTTAGAATAATTAGGATAACGGTTTGGTGAAGCCAAATAGGACACTTACTATTTTTGGCTGAAAACCTTGCGCACTAGTAGACATCACGACCGTCTATAAATAGTAAGTTTACTATTTATAATAAGTCACGGATTCTAAGAGTTTGAGTTGTAGTTTGATTCGATTTCTTTCCCATTGCTTGGTACCCCTATTTAAAGGGTGGTGAACTCGTTTTTATTCATAATGAATTAATCAATTTCAAATTTCTTAGAATTTATTTCTATTTTCGCTTTCTTTCCTCGTGGATTCGACAAGTCTCTCGTGAGGAGTCCAGAGAAGCTCGTGGATTCGGAGTAATTATCCTCATCACGTTTATCCTTGCGTCATTAGTCTCCTCCACTTCAAAAGAACTCGTCCTCGAGTTCTTGCCTTGCTCTAATTCATGATAATCGGTCAGGTTCGCGACGTTGAAAGTCCGTGAGATCGCCGTGTCATCTAGAAGATCAATAATTTAAGCGTTGTCATTACTCTTTCGGATGATTAGTACTGGTCCAATCTTCTTATTTTTCAAATTGTTATACATCCCAGTCGAAAATCTCTCTTTACGCAGATGGACCATAATGCGGTTGCCCACCTCGAACACTTTTTATCGCCGATGCTTGTCCACTTGGTCCTTGTATTTTTCGTTCGAGGCATGTAGCTTGATCTGTACCTCCGATGAATGCTCATGATCTTATCTGCCATATGTTCTACTGCAATGCTCATGCCTAGGTGCTTGAGCAGAGGGACCAAGTCAAGTGTGTGGCGAAACACTCGTCCGTAGATAATTTGAAACGGTGATTTCCTATCAGGCGGTTCACCATGTTGTTGAATGCAAACTCGGTTGAGACAAAATCAAATCCCACTACTTCGATTTTTCTCTTGAAATACAGTGAAAGAGGTTTCCCAACGTGCGATTCACAACTTGAAACTGCCCATCAGTTGGGTGGTAAGCACTGCCGAATTGAAGTCGTGTATCGAATCGATTTCATAAAGTCCGCCAAAAGTGACTAATGAACTTCGTGTCACGATCGAAAGTAATGGTCTTGGGGACCCCGTGTAGCCGTCCGCTCTCTGAAAAATAGATTCGCCACGTGTGTTGCATCGAGGGTCTTCTTGCATGGGATAAAGTGCGCCATCTTGAAGAAATGATCTACCACCATGAATACTATATCCATGCCGCGTTGTGTTCGTGGGAGACCAAGCACGAAATTCATTGATAAATCCTCCCAATGACCATTAGACACAGGTAACGGGGTATAGAGGCCCGTATTCTAAGATTGTCCCTTAGAGGTCTGACAAACATGACAACATTGTACAGCTTTTCCCACATCACATACTAATTGCGGCCAGTAATACCGTTCTTCCATAAGAGCTCGCGTCTTGTCTTGCCCAAGGTGTCCACCGAGGCCACCTCCATTTAGCTCCTGAATAATCTGCTCTCTCAGATAACTTTGTGGATGCACAATTGATTCTCTTTGAAGAGAAAATCATCCTGTATATGAAGGTCACTGGGGTGACCTTCTTG
Organism: Magnolia sinica; assembly: GCF_029962835.1. NCBI lineage: Eukaryota > Viridiplantae > Streptophyta > Magnoliopsida > Magnoliales > Magnoliaceae > Magnolia > Magnolia sinica. Next base: position 69,291,347 of record NC_080589.1, on the reverse strand, counting down.
GCACTTCTTCTAAAAATCTTTGAAGTCCTTATCCCTGGCATACAACTCCTTAAGACAGTCAAAGCCTACCACCTCGTTGCTCATCGTAATAAGTAGTGATGCACAACGGCTAAGTGCATCAGCCACCTTGTTCTGCTGCCCTGACTTGTGCTTCAGAACGAACGTGAATTCCTGTAAAAATACAACTCATCTAGCATGCACACGATTCACGTTAGTCTGACTATTAATAAACTTTAATGCTTGATGGTCAGTGTACAAAACAAACTCTCTTTGAATCAGATAATGCCGCCAATGTCGCAGCACCTGAACAACTGCGTACAACTCAAGCTCATAAGTCGACCACTTCTTTCGGGCTTCGCTGAGCTTCTCACTGTAGAAGGCTACCGGCCTGCCTTCCTGTGATAATACTCCTCCAATTCCGACGTATGAAGCGTCACACTCAACCTCAAACAATTTGTCGAAATTAGGAAGCACTAAGACCAGTGTTGTAGACAAACGATGCTTGATCTCATGAAAGCTCTTGTCAGCTTTATCGGTCCACTGGAACGGTCCTTTTTTCATGCAATCTGTTATAGGCGTGACTATGGTGCTAAAATCTCGCACATATTGACGATAGAAAGTCGCAAACCTATGAAAACTCCTTACCTCATGAATGTTTGTCGGGATCGACCATTCCCTAATGGCTCTCACCTTTTCATCATCCACACGGATGCATGTGAACGTTACAACAAATTCTAGAAACAACAGACTGTCAGTTAAAAAACTATACTTCTTCAAGTTGAGGTATAACTTGTTAATTTGTAGGACCTACAGCACCTACCTGAGATGTTTCCAGTGCTCTGCCTCATCCTTACTATATATCAATATGTCATCAAAATATACTACCACAAATGGGCCAGTGAACAGTTTTAGAACTTGATTCATCAAACGCATAAAAGTACTTGGTGTGTTCGATAGGTCGAAGGGAATGACTAGCCACTTATACAATCCTTCATTGATCTTGAATGTCGTTTTCCACTCATCACTTGGTCGGATACGAATCTGATGGTACTCACTCCTTAGATCTAGTTTAAAGAACACCTTGGCCCCTTCTAGCATATCGAGCATGTCGTCTAACCGTAGTATTGAGAACCGATATTTGATGGTTGATGAGGGTCGAATATTGCATATTAGACCCCAATTATCAATTATCACATGCTTTTGCGTACATGATAATGCTTAAAGTCATATTTTAATCGTGTTTGTGATGTAGGGTGTAATCAGGAGCTTGGACTCAAAAAGGATACTACAAGCATGGAATTAATGCTCAAGAATCACAAAGGCAAGGAACGGACTCCAGAGGACCAAGATTGATGGATCTACATGCCGGAGATCCGAGAAAATCAAGCCGTTCACGTTAAAGAGGCCTAAAAGTTGTCTAAGATTCAAGATCACATGGTTTCAACCATCCATTCGGCTTAAAACTTCATACATGGCCACTGAGAGCCATAAATTAACCATACACATAGAATTCTAGCCATTTGGATCCCTCTAGAAGCGGCCCAACGGACAGATCAGCCCCTTAATTCCTTAAGTGGGGCCCACAGTCTCTGGATATGCCTCAAGTTTGGTCTCAACCCATTATATGAGGAGATAAAACAGATGGTCGGATTAGATTTTACAAAAACATTATAGTGGCCCCACCTTGTGTGACATGTGCATAGTGCACATGTGCACTATCCGTGCACCGAATGGACCAAGTCGGTCAGCAGGCGCTGACCCGACTTCCTTCCTAAAACGGATGTTTCCGTTTCCTGCTCCATAACCAACGTCCAAAATCAGATTTTGTGGACGCTGGTGGGCCACCATCGTAGCTCAAGGGGACGATTCCATCCGTCCATCATGTAGAGGGGCTCGAAAGAATCAAACCCAAGCTGATAGTTGTTAACAAAGCAAGCACACGTGTGCACTACAGAGGTCACAAGAGGACTGCCTTGCGACGTTCAAAAAGATCTCAACATGATTGCTTCTCTGGGCCATGTCAATGGACATTCAAAACCAACCATTCCTAACCAAAATTTCGTCCTGAATCCAATGGACGGAATGGATTTCCTCGAAATTACTCCTGTGGGGCCCACCGATCACATCAGCGCAGTCACATGCGTAAGCTTACGCATGTCCGTGAAAAAGGGATTTCCAGGTGGTTATGGCCCACCATCTTTAATCAGATGGAAGATCTGATCCGTCAATCATGTAGCTTAGGCAAAAATGTCCCAGGAGACGTTGATTTTACGGACATAATGCAAGGAACATGGGACATGGGAGGCTCCGATTTTTGCTGCGAAAAGGCTTTTGAGCATGTGCAGCTGTTGTGACAGCTCTCCACCGCCCTTGGCAACTATAAAAGGAATTTTTGGAGAGAGCAGGAGAGAGGAGATCCAGAGCCAAGGAGAGGAGAAAGAAGAAAGAGAAGAAGGAGAAGAGAGAGAGAGGAAGAAAGAAGAGAGAGAAGGATGTTCTCCTTTTATCAATTTTATTTTTCTTTCTTTTTATTTGAATTCATGGATTGTTAATCTCTTAGCTATGGCTGAGATGAAGCCCCTAATTTGAATGACTCTTGTTCATTGTTGATTTCATCTGATTTGATTGATTTGTTTCTTTCTCTAGTGTGCTTAACTGAAAACTCCGTGCTTCTCCATTCTATGAGCTTAACCAAAGTCTAGATGTGGATGTTGTTTGAAATCTTATTCTAGGTGCTTGTGTCTGACCATGAACAGGTTTCCTATAGAGAAAGAAATAGGAATCTACATCTTTTCATGCCTGACCATGGATGGAAAGATGTGATCCTTATGCTTTAAGGGATTATACATTCTGTGTGCCCAACCAAGGACAGAGTGTGCTTTATTTATTTACATCAATCTGAATTAGGGTGAATCAACAGGTAAAACAAGGGTTAGGATAATTAGGGGTGGATTCGAAAGTCTTAGTCTTCTCTTTGATTGAATTTTCCTTATTGCTCTCGGTTATTTTCCATAGATTTGTGATAGTTTACTTAATAGTTTACTAAATCATTTGTTGAATTAGTTTAGAAGAGTCGTGAATTTCGAATTGTGATAACCAGTCCCTGTGGGAACGATCTCGTAATACGTACCGTATCTACATCTAATTCGTATACTTGCGAGTTTAAAATCATTTAAATTAGATTGGTTTAAATTAAAACATCAAGTTTTTTGCGCCGTTGCCGGGGAACTGTTTCGGTCCAATTCGATTTAGGATTCTCTCTTATCATAATTCATAGTCTTAGGATTTTATTAACTTTAGGTTAAAGTTTTTTTTTTTTTTTTTTAGAAACTAACTTATTTCCTGTTTTGTAGGGTCCTGACATGAACTTCTAATTTGGTAATCTCTTTCTAAATTCTCTACTTTTTGTAATTTCTATATTTAGAATTAGGATTTTATTTTTTAAAAATTTTCTAATTCTAGGCTTTCTTTTTTTTTTTTAGAAATTTTCTATTTTCTAATTTTAGATTTAGATTCTTCTTTCAAGTAACTTTCTATTTTCTAGTTTTAGAAATTTTTTCCTTTTTAGAAACTAACTTTGCTTTTTATTTCTAAGATTAGAAACTTTCTTTTTTTAGAAATTAACCGTAGCTTAGGATTTTTCTAGCATTATTTTAGGAAATTTAATTTATTTTTGTTTTTATTTTCTACAGGAATTCGGGAAGGAAGCTGCTAAATAAGATTGTTTTCAAAAGGAGGAGCTCTCAAATCTTCGGACATCCATCATCTCATTTTTCAGTTGGGTCTTCCAATTCTCGTATACATAGCTTTCTCTTGTTTTTAGGAATTCATAATTTTTATTTTTAGTTTTATTTCTCTTAGGTTGCTTCTTAGTTTAGTTTTCTTTCTTACATTGCAATAACATAGTTTAAGCTAGGACGTAGATCTCTGAACATAGAAGTAGCACCTTTTGATCCTGAAATAGAAAGAACCTTTCATAGAAGATTTAGAAACATCCTATTTGAAATGGCAGACGAGAATGGAATTAAAGCTCTTAGAGATTATTCAGCTCCTGTCCAATTTAATACGCCTTCATGCATAGTGTTGTCAGCCACCATGGCAGCACACTTTGAACTTAAACCTGGAGTCATACAATTATTGCCCTCCTTCTATGGTTTAGATAAGGAAGATCCATACCATCATGTGAAAGAATTCCTAGACATTTGCTCTACCTTTAGGTTTCAAAACTTTTCAGATGATTCAATCCGTTTTGCGCCTTTTTCCTTTTTCTTTGAAGGATAAGGCAAAGGCATGGTTGAATTCTCTAGAAGTTGGGTCTATCACTACATGGGACTAACTGTTTAAGAAGTTCTTAAACAAGTTCTTCCTTGTTCACAAAACTAATGCTCTCCGTAGAGAAATTACTAATTTCACACAAAAAGAGGGTGAGCACTTTTATGAATGTTGGGAAAGATGGAAGGGCTTGCTTCTTAAATGTCCACACCATGGTTTTGAGAAGTGGCAACAAGTTCAATACTTCTATGACTGTTTGACGCCCCAAGACCGTCGCATGGTTGATGCCACCAGTGGAGGGTCATTCATGACTAAAAGTGATGTCAAAGTGTAGAATTTCTTTGAAACCTTGTGTGAAAACTCCTAGCAATGGGACTATTCAAATAGAGGTGAAAGAAGTCCTCAACCACAGAAGAAAGGTGGTATATATGAGATAGGAGTCACGTTAGATCTTTATGCCAAGATTGATAGCCTGACAAAGAAAGTGGATGCTTTGATGTTAAATAATGGACCTCCACAAACAACTCAAGCCGAGTCATGTGCCATATGTTCCAGTCCCACCCATCTTACATAGTCTTGTCCATCTAGTATAGCATTTCCAGAATTTCTCTCTGAATAACTGCATGCTATGAACACCTTTCGGAGACCTGGGAATGATCCTTACTCAGACACCTACAAACAAGGGTGGGCTAGACATTCAAATTTTTCTTGGGCAAAAGGACCACAACAAGGAGGACCATCTGGAAATTCTCCAATGCAAACTTACCCCCAAGTTGGCAGTCTACAACCTCAATAGTGGTCGCAGTCTCAACAAGTACCTCCCCAAGCTAGGAAACCATCTCTTGAGGATACGCTCAATCTTTTCCTGCAGCGTTCACTTCAATTTCAAAAAGACACCCAACAAACTTTACTAGCTAACCAGCAAAGCTTACATGCAAATGCGAAATTCATTGCCAAGCTGAAAGTATAGTTGGGTCAACTTGCTGCCACATTGAGTGAGAGAGAGAAGGGTAAGTTCCCTAGTCAACCTGTGGTAAATCCAAAAGGACAGTATGAGATTGGCTCTAATTCAAACCAAGAACAATATCATGAGCAAGCCAAATCAATCATTACCCTTAGGTCCAGTAAACAAATCGAGAATGAAGTAGAGATGCCTAGGGAAGAATCAAATTCCAAATCAGAAGATCAAAATAAAGAGGAGAGACATACTAATGCATCGAAAGCCCAAAAGCACTCTGACTCTCCAGAAACCACTCATGTGCCATCTTATGTACCTAAAGCACCTTTTCCTCAACGTTTGGCTTTAGTTTAAGGTCCACAGGCTGAATTTGGATCGAATGTGTGAGCTCATTTCTCAAGCCAGCCGGACTTGGATTTATCTGTCCAAAATCCCATCAGTCTAGTTGGGCCCAAAACTTTTGGAATATTCATATTTTTCCTCTAAAATTTTGTTTTAAAAAAAAATAAAATCAAATTTTAAATTAAAATATTTAACCATCTCTGTATGCCGAAATGGGAAGATGATCTCTGGTTTATGTGCACGTGCAGTCGTGAAAGAGTCGTATAGAAAAAAAAGTCAAATTGAAGAGAAAATAAAATGTATTCTTTGTTTTCTGTATAATCTCAAATATGAGAGTTCTTATCCTCTCTCTGGAAATCTTGTAGTCTTTTTTCATTTTTCTTTCTTTTTTCTCTTGGATGTTGTCTCAAATCTTAGAGTTTTCTTTTTCTTTTTCTTGTTCTACTTATCTTTTTGAAAAATAAGACTTAAGTTCATACGAAAATGGGATCTCTAATATCTAAGGACAAAAAATTCATATGAGAAAACATAAATAAATGTACGGCACATATTGTCCCATGGAAGTAATAATGATCTATTATTTTTGATGTCTTAAATCAATTCAGAAACAGGGTCCATTGATGCCATTGATTGACCATTGAACAATTGTTCGATCCCATCGAAGAAATTCAAAATTTCTCCGGTTAGTTGCTGGACTATTTGAGCACCTGTTCGATACTAGATTCAAGGCTTGTTTGGAACGGGTATTATCTAAGCTCTTATAAATTTTGCTTTCATAATTATCATTTGTTGATTGGTGTGATTGAATTACTTCACTTGATTCATCTTTGCGTGCTTCTGCGGTCCCCCAACATGATCTGTATGTTTTATATATTCACTTTGGTCAAAAAAATTCGACAGGTAAATCTAAATCTCAGGTTGACAACACTATAGAAAATGATATTGATTGAACACCCACCATTAAAAATTTCTCCGCGGATCAAGCTGATATTTGTTTTTTGTTTTTTTTTTTTTCCCTTTCACCTCGGTCTATGTTACAGTGGGCCTAAGGAAGCTTTTAACAATGGGTGTTCAATCACCACCCTCTCCTGTGGTCTGGTCCACCTGAGATTAGGATCTAATTTATTTTTGGGCTCATGCCCTAACTCAAGCTTGCAAAATGGAAGGACGGAATGGACAATGAAAATACATCATGGTGGGGTCTATCGGTCTTTTCCACCGTACTCTTAAGTGCAGCTGATGAACGGTTTTGATTAAGAGATGCAAACCATGGTTACCCCGCGTACAAATCTCGACCGGTCGGACGGAGGGATTGGAAACCTATGCAACACCTACACCTGTGTAGAACACTCAAGCTCTATGGGCTTGTGAGGTGTATATTGTAAGATCCAATCCATTCATCAGGTTCTATGATCAACTTTTATCTCTTTTCGATAAAAAATCAGCTATATCCCCATCTCGTGGGCCACACCAATGGGAACAATGGGATATAGGATGCCAACCACAGGCAACGTAAACTTGAGCTTTGAAGAGCAAATAAAAAAAAGCTTTTGCTTGGTGTGGCCCATCATAATTTTGTATCAAGATGATATTTATTATATATGACTCAAGTAAAGGTTCCTACCTGATGAATGGAGTGGATATACATATACGACATGGTAAGCCCCAGGGCGATTGGGCGTAAAACAAGTGTTGAGAAGGGTATAGGCCCAAAAAGCACAAAACGCTGCCACATGCAGGGGCAATATCGGATCGTGCACAGCACCGAGCTGGTACTTTGGAAAACATATGTGGGCCCACCATGATGTATGTTCAATCACCATAGTTTCCTATAACGTGGTCCACGTGAGACTTAGATCTGTCTGATTTTTGGATTTTACAACACCACACGGTAACAGAGTTGTGTGCTACGTTAGGCAATGCAACAAGTATACTACTTTTAGTTGGACTAAAACATGTGGCAAGTATAGTAGTCTTTGGTAGGACTTAAACGGACTTAGATTTGTAGTAATACCTCTCCTTGATTTTAAAAGATTTTTGAGGACTACAAAAGTTTTGGATCAAGCTGATATTTATATTGTCACTTCATCCGGTTTTTTTCATCTTACCAACAGGTTGGATGTAAAATAAAAATTCCAGTTACCTCAATAAGTTTCTAATAGTAGTATTCGGTCACCACCTTTTTCAGTGATGTGTCCACCTGAATTTTGGATCAGCTTCATTTTTTGAGAAAATGCCGTAAAATGATCTTCTAAAACGTATGGATGGTCTAGATCTAAGTCACATAGATCAAAAAATGATCTACGGCCAGGGATCCACCGACCTGGATGGATCGGGATACACCCAAGCCGTTTCCGACTACAGAGCTCTCCCCTCTAGGAAGCGGATTGCGTGGTGTGCGACAAGTGTTGTATTGATGTCGCTAAGTTTTGTGAACCCCACCATGATGTATTTGTAATATCCAAACTGTACATAAATTTTATAATAATATTTGAGGCTATAATACAAAAACTTTAAGTAGATTCAAATATCTGGTGGACCACACCACAGAAATCAGTGGAGACAATGCTTTCCACCGTTGAAAACTTCTTGAGCGCTATAAAAGTTTTGGATCAAAGTTTTAATCCAGATCTTTATGACCTTATGAACAGGTTATATGCCAGATAAGCATGATTGTGGGCCATACGAGGGTTTCAACGGTGGGCAACACTATCCCCACTTCTTTCTATGGTGTGGCCCACCTGAGCCTTGGATCTATCTCAGTTTTGGGTCTGAAACCAAAAATGATCTACTAAAACGGATGGACAGATTGGATGCATAAAATTTAATTTATTGTGTGGCCCACAGAACTTGGTAACGTCAACACACCACCAAGGTCGGTGGTGCGTAGCACACTACGCAATCTGTTTCTCTTGCGTTGCGTAGAGGATGCATAAAAAAGCAGTGCGTGTTCGTTGCTTGAGTATTTTCTAGCTCTGCTCTCTCTTCTTTCTTTTTTTTTAAAAGATTTGCTAGGTCTCTATTTTCCTTTGTTTCTTGAATATTTCTCAGCCCTTTCTTCCATGGCAGACTGGGCTCACCTTAACAGAGATCTGTTGGAGCTTATTGCCAAACGACTCTACCTTACTGACTACCAAAGTTTCAGCGCTGTCTGCTCTTCATGGAGATCTCTCATCTTAGAGAGAAGCCATTGCAAGTTTCCATGCTTAGTACTCTCCGACGACGACAAAGGCCCTGAAACTCATGCTTTCTTCAGACTCTTCGATAATAAGATCATTAGGCTTGAGCTGCCTGAAATCCATGGAATGCGCTGTTGTGGATCATCTCATGGTTGGCTAATAACAGCATCCAACAATTCAGAGTCACTTCATCTATTAAATCCCTTCGCAAGATTACAAATTCAGCTTCCACCACCGTCCAAGTTTCCATTTCATCAGTTTACTAATAGTCCACAAGAGCCAATAAACACTCTTTTCATCCATAAAGCCATTATATCTTCAGATCCTGCTTCATCTCCAGACTTCATCGTCATGGCTGTTTATTCCGAGACGCATAAATTAGCTTTTTTAAAGAAGGGCGACGAGAATTGGAGACATGTAGACACCAGTTCTTCTTCTGGTGTTGACATCCATGACCTTATATACCATAAAGGTAAGTTTTATGCTGTAAGTCAGGATGGAAGAGTACTGCTTTGTCATCTTGAAGGGATGAATCCAAGAACAACAGAAATAGCTCCTTCTCCTATAAAAGATGTTTTTTTTCAAAGTAGGTATATCGTGGAGTCCTTGTCAGGGGAGTTGCTCCAAGTTTGTAGATCCGTGATACATCGTGATGGTATCATCTTCATAAATGACAAAGATTTGCCGTCTGACCATGATAATTTTCAGTCTGATGATGATGATTTGCCGTCTGATGACGATGTAGAAGCAAGGCGTTTAAATAATGAATATTATCCCCATGAGACTGATAGTTTCAAAGTTTTCAAGTTAGAGGAAACAAGTGAGGAAGCGCCACAGCAACGATGGGTGGAGCTGACAAGTTTAGGTGAGGATACCTTGTTTTTCTTAGGTCAGAATGCTTCTCTTTCTCTGTCACTTAGAGATTTCCCAAGCTTCCAAGGCAAAGGCAATCGCATTTATTTCTCAGATGACTATTACGAAGACTATTTCCTTTTTCCAGAAGACAAGTGTCCAGATGTTAACTGTACTGATTTCGTAGTGGGTAGTTTAGAGGATGGGAGTATTAAGCCATTTTTACCCCATGGTGTCACTCATTCCGGTCTCACACCACCAATCTGGATTATGCCCAATCCATCGTAGAAGATAAAAGAGTAGCAGTCCAAAAATTGGTAGTTAATTTCTAGTTTTTTATTTTTTATTTTAATAATTATTTCTTTTAATGAAATAGTTTGTTTTTATTTTTCATCTTTGTTGATGTGGCCAAAATAATTACAAGGATATGATATACAATATCTTTATATAGAAAATCACACTTATACATTGCATGACAGTCCTTCCGTCTATGTAATACATATTTTCATGTATGTATTATGTATTTATTACAAGCATAAGCATCCAAGTGGGTTTAATGATTTAGTAGTTTCAATGATAAAAGCATATTCAAAACTCAAGTGGACCATGCCAAATAAATAGTAGGTCTGAATCCTCACCGTTGGAACCTTCGTTGGTCACATAATGCTGATATTTTTACTTTTTTTCTTCATCCAATGGGAACAGGTTGGATGGCAAAATGACACCATGATACTTTCAACGGTTTGCAATTTGATACCTACTGTTTTGTGTGGTGTGGGCCACTTGAGTTTTAGATCTGCCTTAGTTTTGGACTTAGCTAATAAAATGAATTGTCGAGATATTACCGTGGGCCCTACACAACCCGGCATTACAAGGGTTCTTGAGAATTCCAGTCAGGGAAGTGGTGTTTGTGATTATAATGATCCTAAATTATCTCCCTCATTAGGAAGATCATCAGATGAAAATGGCCCACAATTGCATATTGTAATGAAAACCACTGGTCAAGAATAACAATGGGCCCACTGAATAAACAAAGCCAAAGGCACACTTAAAGTCAAACTTGTTTAGTGTCGATATATCCAGCTTGGGCTTGAATTATTGGTCCATTTAAAAAGATAGCTGGGTTTGATTTTGGTGGGTCGTTTAGAAATTGGGTCATTCATTTGACCTGGCCAACTCATTGCCAACTCTAGTCGAATGCTGGGATGAGCTCCCCATGGTTTTAAGACTCGCTAACTCCAAATGACTCATTTAGTCTTGACTCAAGTCATAGGCTAGGTTGACTCTGTCACCCCCAATTTTTCAAAAAAATGATCAAAGGCTATGGACCATGCTAGATATTAGCTACCGAATTACACAAATGAAAAAACCGTAGTTAAAAGCTAATGGCACCACACATACCTACACCATGTGATTGCCCCATAAGGGACTCTATGAGGCCCATTAAAATGTGTGTGCTTCATCTAATACATCTATCCATTTTGAAAGATTATTTTAGGGCAAGAGCTCAAAAAAAGAAGTAGATCGAAGGGTCTAATGGACCACACGATAGGAAACAGTGGAAATTATATACGTACCATTGATCGATGCTGTGGTTCAATTGGACCTTCGATTTGCCTAGATTTTGGGGTCATTCTCTATAAAAAAAATTAGAAAATTAATGGATGGAGTAGATATATCAAATGCATCACGATAGACTCCACAAAGCCCTTGACAGGACGTCGTCCAGAACCCGTCAGACTTGTGCGAGTGCGGAGGGGCTGTGAAGGATGGCACAGTAGCTACGGTCTAAAACTGTAGCAGGAAAATTTGAGGAAACCCAGCCCGCGCTGCCCTTTATCTCCTTCCCCCTCTCACGAACTTTCTAAAATTTCATCTCTCCCTCCACTCCAGAGAAAAAAACCCAAATCTGCATCACTTTCTCTCTCTCGATATCCCGCGCGTCCCTTTTCTCTCTCTCGATTTCTCGAACCCTCTTACGAATACTCCCCCCCAAAGTTGAGGTAGATCCAGAGCTCAAGTAGAACACACCACTCGGGTCTTAGGGCACTAGCCCCAAAGTTGAGGTTCAGCCATTTTGCCAGGGCCAGGTCTTAGGGCACTAGCCCGGGTCTTAGGGCTCGTTCGAGCTAGGTTCAGCCATTTTTCCAGGACCAGGTCCTAGGGAACTAGCCTGGGCTAGGACCAACCCGGTCAGAGCTCCAGCAGAGAATTTCCACACCTACCACCGGTCTTCAAAATCAGGCTTATCCGTCTCATTAGGTGATCAAGACGTGTACGTTAAGTCACACACCGTTGGCCCTCTATGGTTTCCATAGTGTGGCCCACCTGATGAATGGACGTTTTCATAGTAGGCATTGCTGTTTACATGTTAACATAAAAAAAACATTCAGGCTCTTGGCCACCATTTGTTGTTTCCATGGTGGCCCACCCAAGTAAAATGGGTTGGGCCCACAGCCCAATCAAATAGACGGCCAGTCATGGCCAGACCAGCCTTGCCCATTTTCATCCCTTTTATCTGAAACATGTAAATACAAATAATGTCACCACACGTTAAAGAAAAACTATAATTTTGAGTTTGAAGATGTTTAAAAGTGCAAACGCATGTGAACTTTTACGTACGAATTTAGAGCTGGGCATCGAGTCGAGTTGGATCAAGTTAGGGCTGACCTAACTCGATCCGGTTTTGAGATAGGCCTGACTTGAACTCGACCCGACTCGGTACCGAGTCTGGCATGCCTGATTCAACTTGGTACCGAGTACTCCAGCATGCCTAAACCGATCCAAATCCAGGTTTGGCCTGGACTAATCCAGACCAAGTCGGATCGAGAGATGAGGGAGGGAGGGAGTAGAGAGGAGAAAGAGAGGAAGGTGGTGATGATGGTGGATGGCTACCGAGCTTGGAAGAGGAGGGAGGGAGGGAGTGGAGAGGAGAGAGAGAGGAGGGTGGTGATGGTGGTGGGTGGCTGTCAGCCTTGGAGGAAGGTTATCAAGCTTGGAAGAGGAGAGGAGAATGAGGGAGGGAAAGAGAGGGTTTGGGATTGAGTCGGGTGCAGCGTATAAGGTTAGATATACTTAAAAATTAGGATATTATATATATATATATATATATATATATATATATATATATATATATATAGTTGAATGAGTGACCACTTAGCTTCATAGAAATTGACTTACATCTTTAATCTCTATAATTTGATGAATCTTCTTATACCTTCAACCCTAATGTCACCACACGTCAAAGAAAAACTTTGAAAATGTGTAAAAGTGCAAACGCATGTGAACTTTTACATAGAAAGCTTTCTTGTCCACACGTAACTCGTGTACATGATCTGATCCATGCAAAAGGTAGGCCATATCACCTCAAGATAAAATTAGATCGTCCCACCTACTAGGGAATCTACACCCCTACCTTAAGTGAGACCATCATCCATTCATTTATTTTGAACGTGTATTCCTCCTTTTGACTGGATCATCCTAATTTTCATCCCACATGATCTTCATGGTGCATTCCATTTTTTTAACGGCTCGGATGTTCCACACATGACACGCATCTCAATGGTTAGAAATTTCTTCTTCTTTTGACCTTTACATCCCATGTATTTAACATCTCTGGGGAGGCACTGGGTTGGCTCGGGGCTGGGTCCAAGACAGTCCAAGCCTGACCCATTTACTAAATGGGTGCGGCAAACCTTACCTGTGACTCATTACCTTGTAGTCAACCTGGCCCACTAATTCATCAAACCCAATAATTGGGTTGGGTTCAACCAACTTACCTTACAACCAACCCAGTACAGCTAACATGGGTTTAAAAATGGAACATGATGCCAAAGGTATGCCAGCCCAATCCAATTAGTTGTGTGATGTGAATGAATCTGCTCATCATCTATCAATGTGTTAAAAGGTTTTGGATCAGCCCAGCCCGTTTAAATATAAACAGGCCACATTTTTTAAACTCAAACTTGACCCATTACCCATTTAGCTCTTCCCAAAGTCATTATGCATACATGGCCAACTTGATAAATGGATAGATTAGAAATTGATCAATTTTTTGGTAAGGTGGGCTAATGTTTGCAAAACGAATGTGGTGCTATGAAAAAATTAGCTGAAGCTTTTAACCCATTCTAAAAATTAACACACCATTAATAATTAATGGTGTTGTAAGGAGCTTTATGGGGCCTATATATATATATATATATATATATATATATATATATATATATATATATATATATATATATATATATATATATATATATGATCTATCTAAGCCATCCATATATTTGAAATTATTACTTTAGATCATGAAATAAAAAATCAGCCGGATCGAAGTCTCAAGTGGACCACACGGTAGGAAACATGGATATTAAATCACATTTTTTTCTTATGGTGTGGTCCACTTAAGGCTTCAATCTATTTTAAATTTAGGCTCATTAACTAAAATAATTTAATAAAATTATTGGTCGGAATGGATAGACCAAATACATTATGGTGGGCCCCACGGAGCCCCTGTCAGGACCATCCACGGTCCGTTCATGAGACGACGCCCAAATTTGGGCGCGTGCTCCGCCCAACAAGGGTTCTCTCTCTCTCTCTCTCTCTCTCTCTCTCTCTCTCTCTCTCTCTCTCTCTCTTCCTCCCGATCTCTACTCCATCTCTCTCATTCTCCTCCCTAGCTCTCCAATGCATCAACGTGAAGAAACACACGCGGTGAAGCTCCTCTTCTCTCTCTTTCCATTGCAGAGGGACGGAGATGGATTCACGATGATGTCTGCGTGGATGGGTTCGGCAATCACGGGCTGCAAATGTGGTCACTGGAGATGAGAGACAGAGAAGACGAGGGTCGCATTTGGATCTGATTAGATCGGACGGATTTGCTGAAAAAATCGGACGGATTTGCTAAAAAAAGAAAGACTTGGAGATGCTAGCTGGGTCAGTTTCTTCTATTCCTTTTCTGGTTTTGGTTTCATTCTCTTCGTTAAAATTCTCTGTTTGCTTCTTATTTTGGTTTCTAGACCTGGAACTATTCTTATGGGCAGTGATGTGATTTTCCTGTAAATTTCTGGAATTTTATCTATTGTTCATGAGCACACACCCATGGGGACATTTGCTCATCTCATACCTATTTAATAAATACAACCAGGAAAAAAAAAACACCAACTCAACTTTCTGAGTATAGTATTCTTAGTAACAGAAATTTGCAAGATTCAACAAGGAGCTGAGTTAAGAAATCTGACAATACCATATGCAGAAATATGCCACATGTGATGATTAAAAGTTCTCTTAACTTTTGAACAATACCATATGCAGAAATATGCCACAACACTTCAAATTTGGAAGTTGAACCCGAGTTTTGTCTAGTTTTGTCCATATGTACTGCAATAAAGGTTCCAGACCCAACCCAATTTGACCCCCGCTTCAGCAACAAGAAGGATACATTTTGTGCATTGTATAAAGGCAAAAGAAGTTTCTTATCGTACCTCATAAGGAAAAGAGATCTTCCTCCTTAAGCAAATAACTGATAAAGCAGAACCCAGCATCCAAGAAAGTCCATTTACACCACAAATCAAAATTTTATTAATGCAACAAGCAAACCTGAAAAAAGAACCTAAAAAAATAACAAGGCTAATAGGTACTTGCATAGAAATTGTCTCAGCCAACAGGCTCTAGTAATTTCAAATTGTCTATTAGGTGATTTAAGTTATGGAGCAATAAGGAAACTGAGAACTAAGAGAAAAATGCTCCAGCTGTACAATAAGCACAAAATAAAATAAAATAAAATAATCATAAAATTTTAACTAAATACAAAGAAAATGGGACATATATAAACACCCTATAGAGGTGTGGTAATCTTCATTTTAGAACTTCCAGTAATAGAGGATAAGGGCTTGGGGTAGTGCCATATGGATAACTCAATATTAAACTCTTTTTTTTTTTTTTTTTTGAAGCATAACATGCAGTTACCAATGCATAATGACGAAAACTAAGAGAAAAACGTTCCAGCTGTACAAGAAGCATAACATGCAGTTACCAATGCGCAATGACGAAAGGCGGAGCTAAAATCCTCCAAAAGTGGTGACTCAGATGGTGTTGTTCCCACCAAGTGGAGAATAATCCATTGAGTAAGTATTTCCTGAATCATGGGAATCAATTCAAGTTGTACATGGGAGATGTCTTCATGAACCATAAGGACCTACAAACAAGTAAGAAATTCAATAGAGAAAAGAGAGATTTAGGTGAGATTCTCAAAGCATGGCCGTAATTGTTGAAAGGTTTGCATTTTAACACAATTACATAAAAGTTTCACTAGAAAATGCATAATGACAGATGAGACTGCCTGGAAGAACTTGGAAGAAAACAAACTCAGTGCAGCCCAAAGTTGACAAACAGTGAACAAATTCAAGGCAAAGATGGCACTTCTTTAAAAACATCTAAAAGATGAACCTGCAAAAGTTTGGTTTTCAGGGGAACTATAAGACTTGCTACATCTAGAAATTTGCTAGTACTTACAATGAGGAGGTGGGACCTCAAACAGAGAAAGTTACAATGAGGAGGTGCCTATACAACCTGCATTCCAATAGCAGATGAAAGGACATTCTCCCAAACATCAGTGATGATTTTATTTTAAAGAAAAGAGAAACATAAATACAGAGAGGGCTGACAGGGGCTCAGATACAACAGAGGCATTGCATCGGAGATGACTAGCTCCAATCCAGTCACCCGCTGCAAGTCTGTTCACATGACCGTCTGCCTCCCAAATACATCTTTAAAACCAAATTCTCTTTTCTACTCCTAGCAATCATATTTCTATTTAAAAAGAAAATACAAGACTGATCTCTGCATTAACTATATAGTTGATTTAATACCATTGTTTCTCCTTCATTTGAATTTAGTCCAGAATGAATGAAGCTTGGCAGATGAATGTGTGCTGGTTGACTCGAAGACAACCAAGATTTTTTTTTCCCCCTTTCCAAAAGTCCTGAAAGTCCTGTTTTTTTATTAAATTACTGTTAGTTTTCCTCAAAGTCCATATGAACCACCGTTCAATTTTTAATAAGCTGAAGTCGCTTATATAAAAGTAAAAGAAGTCATCAGGTGCATGAGGGGGATCCTCACAAAAAGAGGGGGGGGGTCAATTGATTGATGCGCATGCATGTTCGCTGATTGCTAGCAGGACTGGATCAATTGATTGATAAGCATGCATGTTCACTGATTGCTGTTGGCATCATACCTCTACGGGGCACATATCATATTTGTGTGCGTTTTGGAGAAACCAAGGGAGAAGAATACATATTAGCATTATTTTTAAATTTTTTCCAAAAAAAAAAAAAAGATTGGTAAGAAAAGCAGTAGAATCTCACTCTGCCAAAGTAATTCCCCACATTGTGAGGGCATAAATGAGCTGGCTGGCATGCCATGCTTTCCTCGTTTTACTCCAGTTGCTCATGTCGCCCAAGGCTTTTGTTACAGCTGCAAGTTCTCGAAGTTTAAAAACCATTACTGCCAATCTTATAAACACATAAACCAAACTTGAACATAACCACAATCCAAATTCCTCTCCACTGGATAAAGCCAGGAGTCTCAAACAATCATGATAGTCAGATAAACCAGCCAAACTGATGATCGTTGGTTCAATTAAGGAAGGCATACCACACAAAATTAAGTGGAATGAGGTAATCATGACCATGTGAGAAAAGTTCCAGCTATATCCACCAAAATAAAATTGATAAAAAATCAAAATGTTAAAGATATCCCCATCACCAAGCATGATTGCAAATGTGTCTACTTTTCATGTACGTTAAATGCCAAACCTTACCATGGAAAATGTATGGCACAAAACAAATACTAAGCATGAACGAAAAAACAGAATCTTTTAAAGAATAACCAAATGAGAGGCCAAAAAATACATAATCCACATAAACCCATCACATGAATATATAAGAATTAGATCATTGACACACAAATGTTTAAAGGCATGTGGTACCCACAACATTGTCTCCTTCTCACCCTCAGGACCCAACTTGAGAAACAAAATGCACCTGCAGGTAGACAAATGTCACACATGTAGGAGATTGGTTCATAAGAGTAAGGTGGATTGACCATTTTAGCTTGATCATTGTAATTTTATTAGGAACCCAAATGAGGTTAAAAAAAAGATCTTTAGTTAAGGTATTTGGAACCTGTAATATTGCATTTACTCACCCTTTGCAATACCAACTTAAAAATCAAGATGTATCTGCGAGTTGACGCATGTAAGGCATGTTGGAGACTTGGTTCATGAAACAAAGGTGACTGATAATTGTACTGTGGCCTTGGCAATTTTAACTAGAACCCAAATGCATACAACTCTTTTGAGTTCCAAAACTATCAACTCACAGGCAGGAGGGTTATCACCATGTCTCTTTGTTTTAAACTAACCCAACTGATATACAACATGTGGAACTACCGATAAAAGAACTTGAAACTTTCCCATCCTCAAATGTACTGAAACTCAAACAAAATCTCCAACATAATCTATCATCATAATCATCTTCATAATCTAAACCTTATCCCAACAAACTGGGGTCAGCTACATGAATCCCGTTCACGCCATTCCACTCTATCAAGGAGCATATCCTCAGTTAAACCATTGGTCGTCAAGCCTATATTAAATAATCTATACTACCTACCACTAAATGCTTGGTGACAAAAGCTTTTTGACAAGATATGCTGCAATTAGTCATGTGCAAGTCATTAGTAGTCTTCTATTTTGGGAGATCCGTGCCTTTAGGGATTTTTAATAGGATATATCACATAAGAAAGAGATAAGCATAAGAAAAACAAAGAAAGGTAGATATTTAGATCTATATTTGTGGCACTTTAGGATTTTCTTTTTTTGTGACAACTTGGAATAATAATGTTATTTATATGTCTTTTTTTAGGATATATAAAAATAAGAGAACGTCTCAATTGCATATGGTTGGATCATATCTTACCATCCATCTCAATTACAGGAAGAGATGTATGTGTAACTTACTTTTCCGCAGTTCCTCTGGTGTTAAGCTCTACAATTTAATGATAACCAATTAATGATACATACTCAAACAAATAAAAGATAAAACAAAAGAAAATAGAATTCCCATACCTTAGATTTTGGGTTTGCAAGAATGCACCTAGCCATGAAGTTGGCAACCCCATCAACCACAAGCTCCTCGGTAATAATCACATAACTCTCGTCATCAATTCCACTACGCTCTTCTATATTACCAAGAACCATGTCATGTGTGACCCATACCCACCAACTGGGTTCTTCAATATCAACATTGACCAAAGTTTCCACTGAATGCAAATCTGCTCCTATTCCAACAACAAAAGACCAAGAGAAAGAAACATTAACACTAGCAAATTGAAAATTTGGCTTTATCAACTGTAATTTTTTAGAATAATTGAGAGAACCTGTGGCTTTTTTGAAATGAAAATCATGGCTTGGCATGACTATGGATGCCTTTTGGAGTGATTCAAGTCAAGTCAAGAAGTTTGAAGAATCCACTATATATAGCAGGAAGTTCCAATGAAAAGCTCCCCTCCTATAAAAATCAAAATAAAAGGTACAACCATCACAATAACAGTCTCAGGACAAGTTAATCTGCATCTATACATGAATGTCACGATGGTGCGGATTGCATTGTGTAACTCAGCCCCGACAAGGGTTCGATGGGGCCCACCATGATATGCATGTAGGAAAACCCATATCGGGATTTTTCCTACATGTACTGAAATTCTAAGAAACACCCAACTTATTCAATGAGATTATAATATCCACAACTAGAAATAACATAAAAACATTTTAAAAAAAAATCAATATATATATACATAGAGAGAGAGAGAGAGAGAGAGAGAGAGAGAGAGAGAGCTTTTCATTGGAACTTCCTGCTACAGGAGCAAGGTGGGCCCTATCGTGATGTTTGTGAGAATCTGTCCTGCCAATCCATATATCCAGGTCATGTTAGTACACGGGCATAAAAATGATACAGATCCAAAACTCAAGTGGGCCACACAACAGGAAAAAGCTGGTAGGTAAATGCTTCCCATTGAAACCTTCCTGAGTCCACTGTGATATTTACGTGCCATCTATACTGTTAATAGGGTCATTCCTATTGGGATGAACTGAAAACATAAAAATTAGCCAGATCTAAAACTTCTGTGATCCACTATAGGCGTTCGATCCTCTGTCGTGCAGCCCGCTTGAGTTTTGGATTTGCATCATTTTTTGGATAGTATCCTAAAATGATTTGTAAAATTGGATGAACATGGGGATTTATCTCAAACATCACGGTGGGCCCCACCCTGCATCCCTCGGCAGGAAGTTTTGCCCAGTTATGATGCTGGTTGATCAAGAACATGCATTCAATGCCCAGTTCCTTACACATGGCAACCGTGGAAGTGAATGCACACCATCCATCAGGATAGTCATATCTATGGCTGAAAATACTCTTGCCGATAATGACATCCTTACCCGTGGCCTTTAATGGATCGTCACCGTAAAATGGATTGTGAGTCCTGAATCGGTATTTTTATTTATTTACTACCCTTTTGAGGAAATCTGATTCTTTTTCAAGATCAAATGAAAAGTAAAAAAGAAAAAGAAGTTGAATGAACGTTCCAGCATTTTGATGGAAATGCATGCAGGAGATTTGGTAAGGATAGTAAGGAGAAAAAAAGGAAGAGATGCATTAGAGAAATCTATTGTAATACAATTCGAGGGAGGGATGAAATGGGAAAGTAAGGATATACCTCAGTGGAGGTGAAACGGAATGCAGGGCCTTCCGTTTGAAGGTGATGCTCGATGGAAGATGACGCTCAAACGGTCCTGGGAGCATTTCTCGTCGATGGAAGATGAAGGAAAGAGCGAAATTAGGAAAACAGGGAAAAGAGGAGCGGGCGTTTGATAGTTTTCCTTTTTTAAATAAGATGAAAATTTCATATCCGTATATTATGAGTTTACCATTATTTATAACACAAAATCTATTAACGGTCGTGCATGCAAGGGTAGATGGTTAAGATCGTTTTACATAATTGTAAATATTTACTATTTACAATTACACCGATTATTTGGATGGTCTGGATAACTCTATATCTTAGCCACTATTGTTATGGACGGGTCACCACCATTTTACAAAAAATACAAGACTCACAATGCAAAACCTTATATTCAAAACGGTAAGTTGACCTTTGGACCTGGTATTGCTCTATGGGCCCCACCATGATCGATTTGTTTCATCCACCCTGTCCATACATTTCATAACATCATTTTGTGTACGATCACAAAAAATGAGACTGAAATAAATCTTGGGTGGACCAGACAATCAGAAAACACTATTGAGCGTCGACCATTAAAAACATTTTGGGGGCCATAGAAGTTTTAGATCAAGCTGATTTTTCTTTTTTCCCTTAATCTAGGCCTGTATGACCTAATCAATAGATTGGA